>NC_044978.1:65305677-66505677 GCF_008728515.1 Papio anubis
CAAGTGCTTACCTTTCTGAGCTTTTGGATTCCTCATGCATTGTCTTTCTTATGTTCTAGAACTCAAGAATAAGGGGGCATGACATCTAGATTAAAATTAAACCAACACATGCCTGATACCCAAGACTACAGCTTCCATTCTAGAATTTCATTCTAGAAGCATTTTGGGAAAGAGCAACTATATTCTGTGCCACTATATACCAAGCGCTGTCCAAGGCTCTTTACTTACAGTGACTTAATTTAATTCCCCAATAAACCCATGAGAGAGGTAGACTAGAGCAAAAGATACTAAGGCTCAGAAAGTTAATAGCCCATGTAAGATCACAAAGTTAGTAACTGGAGGAACTGAAATTCAAACACAGTACAGAATAACTTCTACGTCTGTGTACTGCTAAGCTTTTATCATTAGTTTTCCAAATATCGAACAGAGTTCATTACTACAATGTCTTGGGCCTCATTCAAAATAAAACTTGGTAATGTACTTTGATACTTTGCAATGGTTATTCCTCAAACCTTAGTTTTTGTTTGAGGAATGGACTTTGTTCTCTCTTTGGAAATAAGAAGATAGATGCCCATAGGAGGAAGCGTCCCATTTCTCCCACAACAAAAATAATACACAACAGGAAAAAGATAGTCTCTTCAATAACTGATGTTGGGAAAACTGGATACCCATATGCAGAAGAACGAAATTGAGTCTTTATTTCATACCATATACAAAAATACATTTATTTTCCTGTGTACAAGCTCCTTAGTTTGAGGTAATCCTATTTGTTGATTTTTGTGGCCTGTGCTTTTGGGGTCAAATACAAAAAATTATTGTCCAGACCAGTGTAGACCAATGTTGTGTAGTTTTTGCTCCTGGGGTTTTCTTATAGCAGTTTTACAATTTCTGGTCTTATGTTTCAGTGTTTAATACATTGTGAGTTTATTATTGTGCATTGTGTGATATAACGATCCAATTTTATTGTTCTACATGTGGATATCCAGTCTTTCTAACACATTTATTGACAAGACTCTTTTCTCATTGTGTATTCTTGGCAACTTGAAAATCAATTGATTGTACATGTGTTGGTTCATTTCTGGGCTTTCTAGTATGTTACATTTGTTGATGTATCTATTTTAATGCCAGTAACATGCTACTATAATTATTATAGCTTTGTAGTATAGTGTGAAATCAGCTAGTGAGATACCTCCAGCTTTGCTCCTTTTACTCATGATTGCCTTAACTATCCAGGGATTTTTTGTTTGTTTGTTTCATATAAGTTTCAAAACTTTTTTTTCTATTTCTATGAAAACTGACATTGTAATATCGATAGAGATTATATTAAATTTGTAGAATGCTTTGTGTAATAAGGTCATTTTAACAATATTAATTCTTCCAATCTATGAACAAAATCCATTAATTTTTGTCATTTTCCATTCCTTTCATTAACGTTTTATAGTTTTCAGCATACATGTCTTTTACCTCCTTGGTTAAATGTATTCCTATTTATTGTAACAATTGAAAATGGAATTTTTCTCTTTATTTCTTTTTCAGATAGTTCATAGTGTGTAGAAATACTACTAATTTTTGTATGTTTATTTTGTGTCATGCAACTTTATGGAATTCATTTACTACTTCTAACAGCATTTTGGTAGAGTCTTTAAGGTTTTCTATATATGAGATCATGTCATTAGTAAACAAGGACAATTTTACTTTTGCTTTTCTATTTGGATGTTTTTTATTTCTTTCTCTTGCCTAATTGCTCTGACAAGGACTTCCAATACTGTGTTAAGCAGAAACCGTAAGAGTGGGTATCTTTGTTTCAAATCTTAGAAGAAAGGCTTTCAATTTTTCACTGTTGAGTATGTTACTTGTGGCCTTCTCATATAGGCCCTTTGTTATGTTGAGGTATATTCCTTCAACACCTAATTTGGTGTGTTTATTTTAAAAGGATGTTGAATTTTGTCAAATGCTTTGTCTGCATTTAATGATATGATTGTATGGTTTGTCCTTCATTCTGTTAATGTGATATAGCACATTTATTGATTTATGTGTGTTGAAAACCCATTTCATATCACAGATAAATCCCATCTTTTTGATACACTCTTGAATTTGATTTGTCAGTATTTTGTTGAGAATTTTTGCATCTATGTTCATTAAGGATATTGACCAGCAATTTTCTTTTCTTATAGCATCCCTATCTGGCTTTAATAGCCAGATAATGCTGGCCTTGCAAAAAGGAGTTTGAAAGTATTTCTTGCTCTCAATTTTTTGGAAGAGTTTAAGGATTGATATTATATTAATTCTTCTTTAAAAGTTTGGTAGAATTTAGCAACAAAACCATCAGGTCCTGGGCTTGTCTTTGATGGGAAAATTTTCATTACTGATTCAATCTTGTTACTCATTATTGGTGGTGTGTTCCAATTTTCATTTCTTCACAATTCAGCCCTGGTATTTTGTTTCTAGGAATTTGTCCTTTTCTTTTAGATTATCCACTTTGTTGGTATATGATTGTTCATTGTAGTCTCAGATTTCTTTTTAGGTATCATTTGTAATGTCTCCTCTTTCATTTTTTATTTATTTTAATCTTTTCTCTTTTTTTCTTAAGTTTAGCTAATGGTTTGCTGATTTTACATATTCAAAAAATAAACTCTTAGATTATTGATCTTTTGGATTGTTTTTCTAGTCTATGTTTAATTAATTCTGCTTGGATCTTTATTATCTCCTTCCCTCTGTTAACTTTGGGCTGAGTTTCTCCATTTTTTCCTACTTCTTTGAGGAATAACATTAAGTTGATTTTTTGAGATCTTTCCTCTTTTTTTAATGTGTTTATTGCTATAAACTTTCCTCTTAGGACTGCTTTTGCCAGAGTTGTTATTCCATAATTTTAGCATATCGTATTTTTATATTTTTGTCTCAAGAAAAAATTTAACATTCCTTTTAATTTTTTTTTTTATTAAACCATCGGTTGTTCAGGAATACATTTAATTTTCATGTATATGTGAATTTTTTTGAAATTCCTCCTGTTGTTGATTTCTAGTTTGAGACCATTGTAATTGGAAAAACACTTGACATTCAATCTTATGTAATTTGTTAAGACTTGTTGTGTGACATACCATGTGAACTATCTGGAAAAATGTTCCGTGTATGCTTAAGAATAATGTATATTCTGTTTCTGTTGGATAGAATGTTCTGTATGTGTCTGTTAGGTCTATTTAATCTAAAGTGTTGTTCAAGTCAGTCCAGTGTTTCCTTATTAATTTTCTGTCTTGATGATCTGTTCACTGTGGAAAGTGGAATACTGAAATGCCCTACTAGTATTATATCTCTCTCTCTTCATTCTTTAATATTTGTTTAATATATTTAGGTGCTCTGATGTTGGGTGCATGTATATTTACCATTGTTATATCCTCTTGATGAATTGACTCCTTTATTATTATATAATATTCTTTTTTGTCTCTATTTACAGTTTTCTCAACTTAAAGTCTGTTTTGCCTGATATAAGTACAGCTATGCCTGCTTTCTTTTGGTTTCCATTTATATGTAGTATCTTTTTCTTTCCCTTCACTTTCCGACTATGTATGTCTCTGAAAGTGAGGTGAGTCTCTTCTAGGCAGCATATAGTTGGGTCATGTTTTTTGATTCAGTCAGTCAGTCTATGTCTTTTTATCACAAAATTTAATCCATTTACATTCAAGGTAATTATTGACAGGTAACTACTCAATACTACAATTCTGTTCATTATTTTCTGGTTATTGTATAGATACTTTGTTTCTTTCTTTCTCTCTTGCTGTCTTCCTTTGTGGCTTGATGGTTTTTTGTAGATTATGCTTTGAATTTTTTCTGTTTTTGTTTTGTTCTTACACTAAAGACTTTGGCTTTGTGGTCACCATGAGGCTTACCTAGAACTTATAACAGCCTATGTAAAACTGATAGTAACTTAATTTTGATTGCATTCAACAACACTACAATTTTACTATCCCTCCCTTTTATGTTTTTGAAGTTATAATTTACATCATTTTGTAGTGTGCATCTCTTGAAAATTTATTTTAGCTACAGTTGATACTCACAGTTTTGTATTTTAATCCTTGTGCTAGAAATAGAATTGCTTTACATGCCATTATTACGGTCCTAAAGTATTATGAATGTGGCTCTATATGACTTACATCTTTGAGTTTCGTGCTTTTGTATGTCTTATGTTATTAATTAGCAGCATTTTTTTGGTGTAAAGAATTTTCTTTAGTTATTTCTGTAAGGTAGGTCTGGTGGTGATGATCTTCCTTAGCTTGTATTTGTCTGGTAGCATTTTGTTTCCTCCTTATTTCTGAAATACAGATTTGCTGCATAAAGTATTCTTGGTTGTCAGGATTTTTTTTTCCCCCTTGAGCTCTTTTAATATATGATTCCATTGTCAACTGTCCTGCAGAGTTTCTGGTGATAGTCAGATTTACACTCTTTTGTATGTAATGTGTTTTTCATTTCCTGCTGTTCTCAGATTTTTCTTTGTTTTTTTTTTTTTTTTTTAAATTTTGATTATTATGTGTCTTGGTGAACACCTCTTTGGGTTGAGTTTCATTCGAGACTTCTATGCTTCTTGTACGGGGGCAGGGGAAGATGTTATGGGGTAATTTATAAATTAAAGGAGATTTAAGACACATACAAATCAGCAATAAGGTATGGAATTTACTTGATCCTGTATCAAGCTAATCAACTTTGAAAATAAATTTTGAGACAATCAGGGTAATTTGAACACTGACAAGGTACTTTATGAAATTAAAGAAATACAATTCATTTAGGTTCATATTGATATTGTCATTATAATTTTTAATCCTTTATATTATAGAAGTACAACTTGAAATATTTATAGATGAAATGTCATATTGAGTGAAATTTGTTTTCAAATAATATGAAATAGGAAGGGAAGATTGACCATGAATTGGAAGCTATGCACAAGGTAGTTCCTTATGTAATTGTTTACTTTTGGATATGATTGAAATTTTTCCTAAGAAGAAATTACAAAGAAAACAGAAGGTAAAATTGCTTGATGTGCCTATTTGTAAGCCTATTTTTGCTTCAGTGTAATGAATGAATGTTAATATCCTGGGTGAATGAAAAGAGTAGCAGAGGAGATTTGGGAGACTTGGTTGGTAGGCTATTGATTAACACATATCATCCCCTGATCACATTACATATTAGGAAACATCTTTTACTTTTTCTTATGAATTTGGATTGTGTAGTTACTATACAGAAAGACTCTGGAATTAAATAGTTTAATAAGACTTGGGTTCACATTCTAGCTCTTATACTTAGTAGCTATTTGGCAGCTTCCTCATGGCAATGTAGGGCAATGTAGTTATGAGGTTAAACTCATAAGAATCTTTTACTCTGAACCTAGTCACAGTATATAACAGAAAAACAAAGTTTCCTTTTTATAGATTACTAGGTTCATCTCATTAAGATGAAGAGTAATTTGGTAATGTTGTACCTTGAATTACACACACACACACACGTTGCTTAAACTTCCACCCTGGAAAATATAAATTTGACACTTTAAGTTGTCAAATAATACAGGGGATTGTAGCTATTGTTTAAAATCCTTCCCTTAGTTTCTTCTATTATTTCAGAGCCAACTCAGTACCCTGGGTAATGGTTGTGGACAAGACTATAAGTTATCCCTTAATTTTGATTATTACAGCAACTCATTTTGCAACCCTGTCTTCTGCCATTGATCCCAGATTTCCTCATTCTTTAAATAAAGTAAATATCTGGAAAGTACAGGAAAGAATTTTTTTTCTTTTTGAATTTGGCAAGTGGAATAAAAAGAAAGCCAAAGAAAAAGTCTGTCAAAAATATTTTCTTCTCAGTTTCATTGATGACATTCCTGTCAGGTTTTTGGAAAGGCCATAACATACAGATGTTAAATGCTTACTTGGAATTGAAAATTCATGTCCATTCCTTGTGGTAAGGAATGAATCAAGCAGTCTGTCTGCAGTCTTGCCCTGATTTTTATGAAACTGACCATATTGAGTTTTATATTAAGTTTTACGTTGAGCAATAAATAAGGTCAACATCACCAAAGTTTTGCTGCAAAATAACTCTCAGTGTTGCTTTGTGTGACTCAACAATAATCCATTTTTAATGTATAGTTCAGTTAGAGACTGATGTGGAAAAGTAATCAATGGCTCTATAATGGAAAATAAAAATGACTATTAATTGTGTGGGACAGATTGCTGAAACCAGACAAGGCCCCTGTTTTAATAAATTTTGAAAAGTGGCAAGTATACTGATTGCACATGGGAAAACTCCTGAAGAAAATATCTAAGAAAGAAATAAATCATGAGATTCAAAGCCACACTCGAAGCACTGCCATTCTTAATATCTACCTCGTGACTTCAACCAATATAGAAAACCAAAAATTGCATACCCCATGGTAACCATCTCTAGCCTGATCTAAAGTTTTCTAATATTTTGCATGTATTCAAACTTCTTTATGACTTTTATTCTCTTTGAAAAACACTGCATGAAGAAATTGAGATTCCTTCTTTCCTGAACTTATTTATACTGAACTTATTTACACTAAGTAAATCCATCCAGGGAAATTTTTTAATGAATATTCAGTTATTGAGAGCTATCATTTTTTTATTCTGTAGATGAGTATGTGTTCAAAGTTAATCTCTACTAGGTTTACAAACAGGTTTAATCTCAATATGTATGCTAGACATCCTTGACAATTCAGCCTCCCTGTCAGGACACTCTCACTGCCCAAGAATCTCTGCTTCCATTTTCCTTATTCCATCAGCGCTTGGAAACCATGCTTTGGTTGTATTTTCTTGATCAGGTCCCAATGATTCTGTTAAAGGGAGTTTTCCAAGAATGTCAGTAGGTTTTAGAAACTACCAAGTATTAAAATTTTGTCTTCAATTTTTCACACAAAAGTAGAATTTATAAAAAGAGTGCTACTGTTATATTTAGTCATGAAACAAAAAGAGGGATGATTAATTTTGCTTGACCAGATCAAGAAATTCTTTACTGATTTGAATCTTGAGGATGAGAAGATAATTATGAGTCTTAAGTGAGGAGAAAAATGAAACAGAGAGTGGAAAGTTTGCATGATTATTTATGCCACAGGCTTCTCCACATAAACTAACAGGTGCCAATTAGTTGTCTTATCCCTAGCATTCACCTGGACACAAATTGTCTCAAGAGTAGACAATTAAAAAGAAAGATCTTCTTAGATCTATGAAAATGTAGAATGAAACAACATCTGTCAGTAATGTGATTGGTTGACATTTCATAATGGCAACAAGGTGAAAAGCAGGATACAGAATTTATTTCAGTTACAGAATATGCACAATCACCCAATATTTCTTGAAGAAACTTATTTGCAGGGATTAATTGAGAGACAAAAATCAATGCAATAAATATTATTTGAGTGAGTAGCACGTAGATATAAGTAAGGAAGCAACAATTAAATTTTAGAGAGTCAGAATGTGTTACAGAGGTAGCAGGTAGCCTGGGTACATTGCTGAGACATGATTTCATTTTTTAATTTTTCAAATGAGCTCAGACAAGGAGTGTTTATGAATAATTAACATCAAAAAATTTAATTATTGAGGGTCAAAATGATATGCATTGATGTCATTACAGTTCTTTTCAACAAAAATTTGCATTCTAATACAATGAATGAGAAATTAGAGTTGCTACTTCGACTTTTAGATATAGTAATGAACACCTTAAAAGCCTTCAATGAAAGTATTTTATGCAGAAGGTGGAGAAATATAAATAAAATATATATTTCAATTCATTTTCCATAAATAGATCGTTTCTTATCTCTTGATGTGCAAGTGAGTGGGAGACAGAGCACAAAAATATTTCAATTGATGAATATTTCTAGTAAATTCATCTTCTCATTTTCTCCAAGAATGCAACTTGATATAAAATACTTAAGTCAAAAAAATTATATAAATTCACCAAACTTATGACAAATCTGGCCCAGTTATCTTGTGTATTGGTTAGAATTAAGTTTGGTTGTAGCAGAACTCTACCTTGTCTGTAACATAAGAAGAAAACAATAGTATAACTCTCTCTTACAGGAAAGTCTTTGTAGGCATTCAAGTGTTGTATAACACTTTCATGTTACTGTTACTCTAGGCATTGCCTCTACTCTCAATCTACACTCATCTTGCACCAAATCAAATATACTTCCTATGTAAGTTGGTGTCTCCTATTCATCCATCACACTGTTCCATCTTTAGGAATGTGTATCCCTGTAGTTGCCACTTTATATGTGCTTTTTTCTTTTTGGTTCAAAATAGCCCCTAGGCTACATCCAGCTTCAGAGGAGATAGGGAAATAGTAATTTTTCTGGTCAGCCATGTGCCTAGATACTCTGCCTCATTCAAGCTAGCTGTGTAAAACATCACAATCAACAAAATCTTAGTGGTCCTTACCTCAAGAAATTTTTCATCTCATGGATTTGATGAACACATAGTCATATTATTGAGCTCATATGGTGTATTAGTTTTCTGTGGCTCCTGTAACAAGTCACCAACAAATGTGTCACTTAAAACAACAAAAATTTATTCTCACAAAGTTCTGGAAGCTAGAAGTCCAAAATCAAGGTGTCATCAGGACTGCACACCTTCTAGAAGCTGCAAGAGATAATCCCTTCTTTGCCTTTTCCACCTTCTGATGGGGGTTGGCATTCCTTGGCTTATGGCCACACTGTTCTCCACTCAGCTTCTATCTTCACATCACTTTTCTGTTTTCTTCCTGTTTTGTCTGTCTCAAGTTTCAGTCTGCTGTTTTCTTACATGAACACTTGTCATTGGCTTTAGGGCCCAACTGGATAATCCAGGATGATCTCCTCATTTCAAGATTCTTAGATTAATTACATCTGCAAAGATACATTTTCCAAATAAAATAACATTCACAGGTTCCAGGGATTATGATCTAGATATATCTTTTTGGGCCCCACCATCAATCAACCCATATGTTTTTCCAACTACATAAAAACAATTACATTTTTAAGCTCAATTATCCTTCCAGCACAAATTTCAGATAAAGATGTTTTTCATCACTATATATATATACACTTTCCTTGTTCTCATGAACTATAGGTAGTGAACAATTTTACAACCTCTTCCCCAAGACATATTACAAATGTTAATAAGTGAAATAATCACAATGAAGTACATTTAAAACATTTAAATATTTTACTATTTCTTTTCTTTCACCTTCTTAAAAAATAATTTCAAACAAAAAGGGAGTTCTGCAGTTGGGAGCAGAATGCAATCTGTATATATTTCTTTTGTGTCAGGCAAATACATACTCTGATTTATTGGGCCTTAATCTGGGATATTTTAGATTCCAGGACATAACTTGCACTAGATGCAGAAAACATTTATTTATTATTACTTTTAGCTGGAGAAAGAGAGATCTTGAATCCACTCAGTAAAGAAAAGTAAATTAAGTTTGTTTGATGAGGGGCATAGGGAGAGAGAAAAGAGAAAAGAGTTTCATGAGGCAAAAATTCCCAATATTCTTTGCAGCATATTTGGTTAGGATAAGATAAAATTCAGAAAATAATAAAAATTGGAACTTCCCATTCTATAAATAAAGTGGAGACAAATGATTCATAAAACAGCATATTGACATAGTATATTTTACCTTGAATTGTCCTTGTATGGTACATACTATTATGTAATAGCATAGTAATCATGTTATATGAGAGCAAAATGTAAAAACAAGATAACCATATCTCTAAATTTTTATTATATAAGCTTGTATAAATAACTTTTTTGATCTATCCAATGCTCAAATTTTATGTGATGTTACATGAAGCATAAAAAATATAGATAATTATGATGTGGCAAATAAAAGTTATACCTAATTTAACTAATTGTAAATATTTATTTTAACTAATATTGAACATTAATATTCTTTAGACCTGTATAACATATATTTAATCTATTGGGACAGCAGGTTCTGAGGTAAAGGAATTCCTCATGGTAACAGTCAGTTTGGTGACTTGGTGAACTTCCCATCTCTGAAAAGAACAGGGATGGTTGATAACTTACTGGTGTAATTGTCAGGAAGATTTGTGACAAATCTAAGATTTTATAATTCACAGCAAATAGATGTGAATGTATAAAAAGACTTTAGCTTGGATTGAAAATACTGTGCATTGGAAGTGAATATTTTGAAGCAAAGGATAATGAAGAAAATCTTTGAGGAATACTCCATTCTCAATTGTCTGCAGATGTAGCATATTGCACGGTATGCTACCTATCCAGCAAGAGCCAAAAGCTTCTACCCTAGCTCCCCACTGTTGTATCTGGGAAATACCAGCTACATTTAACTACCTAATTTAAACTTCACCTGAAAGGGACATCTTCTGTATGAAATTATAATAAGCTTATGAATGTCAAATATTTGGAACTATCTATTATTTCAGAATATCAGCCCCCTCATGTCTTTCAGTGGGTAATTAAGGTTTGACTACAGTTTTATGTCTTTTTCTGTAAAAGGTATTGCTTTCTGACAGCTCCTTAAATTATCATGTGGAATGCAACTGTTGAATGCATAACTGAAACAGAGATATAGGATGTAAAAATCACACAGTATAATTTTCTAAAATGCAAATCACTTATATTCTACAGCTATTATGGAATAAAAATCCTAGTAAGAAAGTTGCACAGGAAGTTTCAGAAAGAAGATGGAAAAAACAGATTTGCTCCCTTTCTGTCTGTCTCTGTTAGTGATTTTCCAGACACAGTACAGAGGTTCTGGTTTGAAACAGTTTTAGGCAGGGCTTCAGAGAGGTTTTATTCCATAAAAGCACATTATTTCCATTAAAGTCCACAATAAGAGCTGAAGGATATGCCATTCTTTCACGAGAAGCAACACTCATAAATCTTAGTAACATAAGCAATTCTAAAATCAAATCAAATTGGAGTGCAGAACCATTTGGGGGCTGCTTTTCACATTTCTTTTTTTTTTTTTTTTTTTTTTTTTTGAGGAGGCAAAGATTTTCAAAGAAATAGGACTGCATTTTCAGCCTACATACTATCTCACATCGGTAATATCTGTTGTTTTTAACCTTTACTTTGTCTAAGTGATGTGTGAACATAAAGTCACCTGAGTGACCCATTAACGCACCACAAATTTTGTGATAACATAAGCAGACTAATGTTCTTGTGAACCAGTAATGAACATTGCTTCATCAGACTTCTTCATCTCCATAATTTTTCAAGGTCAAAAACTGAAATGTGATTTATAGTTCTATAAATTTCATTGCTTCAGAGTTTTGGTTTTCTCTAATCTCAGCTGTGAAAGGAGAGCTCAGAAGTTCCTTTGCAGATTTTCTTTTAACCAAAGAAATGAATGCATAAATAAAGCCCAGCTAAAACTTTCATGTGTTTAATGTCCTAGAAGAACAAAATGATTGGCTTGGAATTAAAGGGAAATGTAATGATTTTTTTTATATGTTTTGCAAGATGAATAATGAAAAGATCATGTAAAATAGTGTATGGTGTGACGAAAAAAAATCCCCAAAGTAGTATTTCCAATGTCAACATTTTCCCATGGGCTCTGTATTAAGCTCAGAGAAATCCTTTGTATATGCTTTGTAATTTTTAACTGGAAAGAAAAAGTGAAAGAGAAATATGTTACTTGGGCCATTAACTTGGCATGTCTATTGATCTCTTATAAGTAACCTGGAGCCTAGGGATTGCTGTAGTCAATATATATAGAAAGAAAGACTCAACTGGTGGGATTTCTTTATTAAGCAATTACCCTCTACCTTCTGCAGAGTAAATGCCAATGCTGCATGAAATTAACAGAATTCCACAGCTAGAAGTGAACAGAATGATTTGATACCTGTGCTTGGTATTTCTGGAAGGGAAAGATTTTATGAGCCTTGCAAGACAGACCAAAATTTAAAACTTAAAGAAGAAATTTGAGTTACTTTGGTTGAAACATTACTGTCTGCAAGTGTGGCAGTATGCTTTGTTTTTTCACAGCCTGTGGCAATGGTACGGTTTTTAATAGTAGGTAGCTAACCCCTTCAGTGGAAGTGGGAATTGTTTTGTTATCAGTTAGCCATTTGGCAAATATTCTGAAATTAGCAGGGCCTTGAACATTAAAAAGACATTATCATATCTTAAAACGAATAATGAATGTGAGTTTGGCTACCTAAAAATTTATTTAAACAAACAACTTCTAGGTTTTTTTGTGTGTTTTTTGTTGTTGTTGTTGTTGGTATGATAGGACAAATATGGTTTCTCTAACATTCTTAATGTGATACTCAACAAAAAATTCCAAAAGTTAACTCTGAAGTAGATTTTAGGAAGCAAATAACTGAAAGTATTTTAAATTAAATTTGTTTTCTTATAAGGACTGTGTAACAAGTAAATATACATAAAAGATGCTCTAATAGAGTTTTAAGATTTAAAGCAACATTTTAGTGAGACCCAAAGTTTGAGGGATATAGCACATTTCTAAAATTTTAAGTCAAGGGTAACAGAGTCGAGATATCGGAAGCTCAGATATTCTTGCTTTGACTTACCATCTATTAACTATTACTGAATAATTCTGTTTTTCCAGTCCTTACCTGTTAAAAAATTATAATGGGTGAATGATATTAAATGACCTTAAGTTTTCCTTCTATCACTAAAATGTTTTAATTATGTTGATTAAAAATAAAACATGATTTAACATACAATATTTACTTTTCTATATAATCCTTAAAATTTGGGCAATTTATAAAGCAAAGTTAAATACATGAAAACTTCCATAGTGTAAACCATAAAGTTTCTGAGACAAATCCCAATCAATTTAGAACTTTATTTGGTCAAGACGGAGGATGCATGGGAGACAGATCTGTACCTTTCTCCAGTGATGATTTTCAGGGCTTCAATATTTAAAAAGGAAAAGCAGGCTGGAGGGGAAATAGGGAGGGTCTGGTCACATTACTGAATCCACTTGTTGCAAGATAAAAGAAGTAGTAAGGAAATAGTCAATTATGTATTTGTCTCACGCTCTGTAAATAGGCATTTTACCCAAGATAAGGTGAACATAAAGTGGAGATATTTGACCTTTAATTTGTAGCTATCTGCTTAGGAACAAAAGCAAAGTCAGTTGCTTGCATGACTCAGCTTTCAGCTTAATTTTTCCCTTTTGGCATAATGAATTGGGGTCCCAGTTTTTATTTTCCTTTCGTAATAGAGATTACAGAAATACCTCAATTTTGCTTTAGATTATCATTAATCCAATTATTCATTTATTGTGTCAGACATTCGGTACTATAGGCAGGATCTTGTAGTTCAGTCAGAAGATATTCTACAAATACATAATTATATGCAATGTAGTAGATGATGCATTAAAGACAATTTAGTATGGTGAGTAAGAGCACAGACTCTGGAGTCATTCAATCCCTATGTCTGCCAGCTACCTGCTGTGTGAACCTGGTCAAGTTGCTATAATTCTCCAAACCTCAGTTTCCCAAAATGGGGATAATAATGATGATTAAATGAGACAATTCTTTGTCTCATTCTTAAGAAATATTTAATACATGTTAAGCATTGAGCTCAGTTATGCTCTTGGATTTGCTAGAGGAGCACAAAAGGGAAAAGTCAATTGCTATCTGCTTAATTCCAGGAAGAGGAGGTGCAAGGAAGTGTGATATTTGAGCTGGCTTTGAAAGAAGAGAGGAAGTTAATTGTGTAGATTAGAGTCAAGGGAAGTGCAACAAAGATAAAATACACACACATTTACTGAATTAAGAAGAACACATTCTAAGTTAAGGGAATGTAAATGGTTTATTGGCTGGAGAAGCACGTATGTATGTACTGGTATAAAAAGAGAGGGGTTGGAAATTGACTGAGGCTACCGCTTTAACATAAATGTGAAATGCTATGAAATACCTTGTGTACCAAGAATTTGGAGTTTAATCCTTCTGGAAACATCAGTGAAGCACCCAAGGTTTCCACATAGTAGTAGGATGACAGTATCAAAAGACTTACTGATGTAGAAAGGTCATGTTCAAGACAGTATGGAAAACCAATGAATGGAATTGAGATTGGCAACAGTGAGACGCCAGTTAGACTATTCCAGGCAAAAACTGATGGAGGCCAAACCCAAGGTTGAAATAGTAGAAATGGAAGGAAGAGAGATTTAAGAGAGAGTTCTGAGGTAAAAAGATGCGTGTATTAGGGTTCTCCAGAGAAACAGAAGCAATTGTATGTGTGTGGGAGGCAGGGAGAGAAAGAGACAGAGGGTGGAATTTATTTTAAGGAACTGGCTCACATGATTATGGAAACTGTCAAATCCAAAATCAGCAGGGTGAAATAGCGGGCTGGCAACTCAAGAAAGAGCCAGAGCTGCAGTTCAAGTCTGAAAGCTCTCTACCAGCAGAATTTCCTCTTGTCCAGGGTAGGTTGGACTTTTGTTCTATTCAGACCTTCAACTGATCATATGAGGCTCACCTACATTATGGAGGGCAGTGTGCTTTACTCAACATCTGACTTAAATGATAATCTCCTCCATAAACACCCTCACAGAAACACCCAGAATAATGTTTGACCACATATCTGGGCACTGTATCCCAGCCAAGTTGGCACATAAAATTAACCATCATGGGCATGTATTGATGATTAATTGGAGAAAACAAAAATGAGGAGAACAAGAAGCTGAAAATGAATAAGGTGTCCCTCTTGGTACAGGAAGAAGTATTATCTGAAGTAAGAGAAAAGGAAGAGACCGACTGTGGATGGAAGAGTTAGAGTTGAATCATTTTGATTGATTATATTGAATTTGAAATGACCGTGGATAATCCAAGTGAAATGTTTCTTAGAAAATTTGAGGTATTGGTCTGAAGCTTAGATAAGAAGACAGGGTTAAGAATAAAGACTCAGACTAATACCCAGCATCTATATGAAACTTAAACAAATTCACAAGAAACAAACAAACCCATTAAAAAGTGGACAAATACAGAACAGACGTTTTTCAAAAGAAGACATACAAGCAGCCAACAATGCTACAAAAAAAAGCTCAACATCACTGACCATTTGAGAAATGCAAATTAAAACCATAATAAGATACCATCTCACACCAGTCAGAATGGCTATTATTAAAAAGTCAAAAAATAACTGGTGCTGGCAAGGTTGTGGAGATAAAAAGGAATGCTTATACACTGTTGGTGGGAGTGTAAATTAATTCCACCATTGTGGAAAACAGTATGGTGATTTAATGAGCTAAAAACAGAACTACCATTTGATTTATTAGTGGATATATATGCAAAGGAATATAAATTACTATATCATAAAGACACATGCACACACATATTCCTTGTAGTACTATTCACAATAGCAAAGACATGAAATCAGCCTAAATCCTCATCAATGGTAGACTGGATAAGGAACATGTGGTACATATACACCATGGAATACTATTCAGCCATAAAAAAGAATGAGATCACGTACTTTGCAGGAACATGGATGAAGATGGAAATACTATTCAGCCATAAAAAATAATGAGATCATGTACTTTGCAGGGACATGGATGAAGATGAAAGCTATTATCCTTAGCAAAATAATGCAGGAGCAAAAAACCAAATACTGCATGTTCTCACTTATAAATAGGAACTAAATTATGGGAACACATAGACATATAAAGGGAAACAACACACCCTGGGGCTTAGTGGAGGGTGAAGGCTGGGAGAAGAAAGAGGATTAGGAAAAATAGCTAATGGGTACTAGGTTTAATAGTTGTGTGATGAAATAACTGTGCAGCAAACTCCCATGACCCAAGTTTACCTATGTAACAAACCTGCACATGTACCCCGAACTTAAAATGAAAGTTAATAAAAAGAGAGTAAAGACTCAGAAACCAATGATCTATTCAGCTGAGAACATAGATAAAATTTATGAAAGTAGTGATTCTCAAACCTAAAGCTCATAAGAATCATCTGTGAAGTATTTTAAAAATACAGATTCTGGTCCCCACCCTTGGAAACATTAAGTCAGAATTTTCAGAGCTGTAGCTCAGGCATTCAATTTAGCAAGTCCCATAAATGCAGCCAAGTTTGAGAGACTCTAGCTTAAAGTTTGAAGACTGCTAGCTTAAAGAACAGATCATGAAGCAAAATAAGAGACCAAGGAAAAAGGATAAAATGTAGAGAGTAGCATATTTTAAAGAGAATAGATTAGGAGAACCCATAAAAGTAATCAGCAGGAAATCAAGGAGGAAGAACGTTATCTGGAAACCAAATTAAGGAAAGCTGGGCTAATAGTATCGAATGCAGAAATTATGTCAGTAAAGATAAGGAATGTGAAAGACATTCAACTTAGTTTTCTGCAATTAAAGCTCATTTTGATCTATTACTAGCAAAAGGAGTATTTGGGTCTTAGGAGTAGTAAACTCCGTTTTCTATTTCCCAGTCCCACTTTCATGTTCCCCAGAACCAAAGGCAGCTTTTTTACCAGATGGCAGCTGGCCAGGACTTTTTTTTTTTTTTTCCACTGAACTAGGAAGTAAGACAGGCACAAAACAAGATATAAAATCAAAGAAAGAGACTAAGTAAACCATGTCATAGACGTCAGCCTGATCATTATGTTTAGAAACAAGCAGGATGACACGAAAAAGTCACCGTATGTATCTTCCAGCTGGAAAATGTTTCTAACTAAAGAAAGGAGGCCAGAGAATTTTCAAAAGAGTTGTTGAGACTATAAGCAGTAAAGGGAATGTCACAAGTCCTACCTCAATGTCACTACAACAAATATCAGCCTTATGTCAAAAGCATCCTGCATTCACTTTGCCTTACATTAAGACTTTGCCTCAGAGCCAAGTCCTAAAGGGAAGATGCTATGGAACCACAATTACGATATAATCAAAACTTGGCTCTGAAAGCTTAAGTCCATGCAATTAAATTTCCCAAAGCCAACCAGGCCATTGTCTCCTCTGCAGGAGAACAACCATTCATAACATTTTGCCCTCACTCTGGTAGGCCAGTATTGTCTGCATTACTTCAGTCAGGAAATTAATAGAAATTCACTGGAATTGAACACATAATTGCACTCTGATCCACCAGGTCCTACCCACTGAAGTAACCAGTACATTTGAAACATTATTGGGACATTCAGAAAGTCATCCCATACAGAAAGCTGGGATACCTGTACTTTACTAAATCTTTAATTTGCCAATTTAGAGGCATATATATATAAAATATATAATATATACTATATATTATACTATATATTATATATGCTATATATTATATACTATATATCATACTATATGCTATATACTATATATACCATATAATACCATATATTATATATACCATATATTATATATACCATATATACTATATATACTACATATTATACTATATATTATACATCCTATATACTGCATATTATACTATATATTATACATAATATATAGCATATTGAATGTATATATTGTATATATTATATACACTATATATTATACTATATTATATATTTTATGACACATAGCATATATAATATAGCAAATGTATATATTCTATAGTAATCTACTATATACTATATATCTATGATATATAATATATACATTTGATATACTATATATGCTATATATGTTATATGTGTATCTATAATATATAGTTATATGTGTACATATAATATATAATATATGTATATATTATATAGCATATATTATAATATGATATAATAGTATATATAATACATATATTATATATGCATATATTATATATGTATATATTATATGTATATAGAATACATATATTATATATAATATATATTATATATACAGTTGAGAAGTCTCTTGCTTGAAAAAATGAGTGATCCTGTCTTCCACCTTTTGTGATACATACATTTTTTAACTGAGAGTAGTTTCGCTCTTGTCACCCAGGCTGGAATGCAATGGCACAATCTCAGCTCACTGCAACCTCTGCCTCCCAGGTTCAAGCAATTCTCCTGTTTCAGCATCCCAAGCAGCTGGGATTACAGGCGTGATCCACCACACCCAGCTAATTTTTGTATTTTTAGTAGAGATGGGCTTTCACCATGTTGGTCAGGATGGTCTTAAACCCCTGACCTCAGGTGATCCACCCTCCTCGGCCTCCCAAAGTGCTGGGATTACAGGCGTGAACCACCACACCTGGCCTGTGATAATTAATTATATTGGAAACATTTCCTGCTTTGGAAGACCATCTCAAACAAAATTTCACCAATAGTAATATATTAATGAGAAAACGTGGCTGGTTTTAATTCAGAAGACTCTCATTACTGCCGATATCTTTATTATACCGGTCAAATTAAATGGTTCTGGAAAGCATCATCAATTCACTCTTTCAGTATTTCTCTAAGTCAGTCAAATGTCTATTTCCTTCTAATTCAGTTCTTCTCCTATGTAGTAGAGGCATAATGCTGAAGCTAATGCTTTCTGTATACCAGAGTTTAATCAAACAAGCAACATTCAGGTACTGATTTGAAAATCGCGATCTTCCCTGATAAAATGAGCTCCTCCTCACAATTCAAGATTGCACCATTCACTTTCTATGTTTTCCTAAATTACTAAGAGTAAGACCCATACACATGCGGTAAATTCCTACACAAATGGTCTGTTTATTATCTATTAATGACTGCCTTAAATTTCAACCCACCAGGATGTCACTGCAGATTAAAATTGACAGCCAAAGGGGGCTTTGGTGTTCAATTCAAATTTTTGAATTCATAGATTTGAATGAGAGAATTGAAATAGAGAAGTAACTTGTCCAGCATCCCACATCCAGTAAGGGATAGAGCCAGGACTTGAATTCAGATCTTCTTGAGTACACATAAGCTTTCTTTTTCCTACTATGTCAAGGTACTGCTATAATTCTCTAAGCAGTTTATGACTTCATGCTTCTTCCCTGTCTGACAAGTTCACACTGCCCCAACTTGCATACATTTTTTCTTTTTGTGCAGTTCCTTAGCATCTGCCTTTTCATTTTGCCCCTCCAGAAACTCCATTCTTCATCTCTTAAATGTGATTTATTTCTCAGTATGTCTGAACACATTTACATTTCTATCCTGAACTTCAACCCTGTCATCAAAAGTAATATTTTGCCTAGTTCTTTTCTCAGAGGCAGATCAGTTTTGCAGGGATCTGAGGTAATCCACACTTAAAGTTTTACTCTAGGGTGACCCTAGTCTCTGCAAAAACATATTTTCTACCTTGGTCTTTGGGTTATGAAATTCTTAGTGGTATGATGGAAAGATTCAGGAGAGCTGAGAAGTTATCATGGATTTAATATATTTTTGCGTGCCCAAAAATGCAGAGCCATGTTATATTTAGACTATTGCCATATAAAATAGTTGTTTATTGCTTCATATAATGTATATGTTATATGCCAACTCTGATTTGAATGGAAGTGTATTTGTTCCATGATAGATGTTCTCCTAATTCTAGAACTCTAAAAAAGATAATATGACATGAGCAATAACTCACCTCATAACTTCCAGAAACTTGTTCATGTATATTACAGTGTTCCATTGAGCTGCAAGTAACAGTAGAAACAGACATACATATATTGGTTCACCTAGATATAAAAAGTAAGCAAACAGTAATATACATTTATACTATTTAATTATAAAAGCAGGTTTTTTGTTAATTTTACATTAACTATCCAGAAATGTCTAAAGTATTGTTACTGAAATCTCAGTTTTAATTACTAAATAGTTAAAAAATATAAGATTTATGTATTTACACAATTTCATTCCTGTAATCTAGTCAGAAAAGGATAAGGGACCGATGGCTGAAAGCTTGGGAACCCTTGCATCATCCACAGCTGGCTTAAGACAAGAAATCAAACAAAGTAGCTTATAAAAATCAAGAGTGTAATTTTAAAACTAAAAATAAGTAAGTTAAAAATATATTCCTTTATAAAAAAGATAGACTTTCACATTCAATAAAATTCACTTACAATACTTTTATCCAGTCACTTGAAATTCACTGTGGGAATGTTTCATGTGTAAATCCTCACACTTTCTCTCACTAGATACCTCATAAAAGCAGCAAAACAGCAACAGCAAACAGAGGCCATGTGTACGTCCTGGAAAGCAGCCTTCTCCTTGGCCTTGATTAATGATGACAGTTCAAATCTACCTCAATCTCTCCCATCGCATTCTTAATGCTGAAGAGCTGCTTGTATGTTCCCTTAACCCAGCCACAGGGGATTTATGGGTGTGCACACATACCAGGTAAGAAAAACAGAAGGTTGGCAGACCCGAGTAAAGGCAGCAGATGCAGTTGTAGACACCATGGTTAGCATTAACAAGCACAGAAAAAATATTTCTATTTTCCTGTGAAGCTGAAGCACAGACTGAACAAGACAGACATACAGATAAAGAAGACCAACCACAATAGCACTGTACCAGGAAATATATTAGGTGCCCATCCAATTATCTTACGTGGTCAAATACAAAAGGAATCCGTGTACAGGGTCAATGGTAGCCTTCATTCCTGACTTTTTCTGGTGAGATTTTCATTGAAACCTGAGTACTCTTTCCACATTAAAATGTCTGCTTTTGAAACTAAGTTACTACTTATATGAACACATCAAAGAGGCATTAGCATGAAAGAGGGAAAGATCATTATGTCATCCAGCTCACTTCCTTGCCAAGTAATGAATATCGCCCTCATTCCTCTTCCCAAAGTATTGGTCAAATCCTGTTTTTAAAGCCTCAGAGATGGGCATCCATCCTCTCCCTCAGAGGATATTTATTCCACATTTTAATAGTTTTCACAATTAGGAAACTTTTCCTGAAAGTCTGTCCAATTTTTCTTTGCTTAATTTCTTTCCATGGCCATTTAGTAATGGCTTAGAGTTCTGAAAATCTTTCAAAGGCAGTTGATCTGGAAAAGGGTGACGGAAAGTGTGCATGATGAGACTGGGGCGAAGCAAGCCTATCAGGAGCATCTAAAACCACTTGGATTTCCACTATGACTTCTGTGTTTACCTTATCACATTTTCATATCTATATATAAAACCATGAACTGGAGTTTGTAGAAATTATCAGAAATCTTCCACAGAACACTGTTTTTTGGCTTGAAAAAAAATTAACACAGGTCATAGAATAATACTAGCGAAAAAATCAGTTATTTGTAGCCAACTTAACCAAGCGTGTGGTCCCGTTTTTTTCCCACTATAGTGGGTGAAGGTTGGTGAGGGCATTAAAGGAACGAGTAAACCAGAGAAATAATTTACTCCTCAAAACAGTCTTAAATACCCAATTCAAGGAAATCAAAATTTGGTCACCTAATGAGAAAAAAATGGACACATTTTGAAGAAGTCATAACTTAATGCTCTACATTCTTGGATTTTATCTCTCTAAGCCCTTCATTTCTCCTACCTTCTAACCAACTAAAGACAAAAATCACAATAAAAACTCAAAGCATAAAAATGCCTTAATTGAAACAACAAGCATTTCTAGTCATTTATAAAAGTATAAATGCCTAGAATACAATTACAAATCAAATTTAATACTTTGTGTCATTTTATGTTCACCTTTTGAGGAATTAAAAGATATCCAATAATAGAAAAGATATCCAATATATTTGGCCATAGAGCATCTTTGGAGGGCATAGTGTTATTTTCTGTATTGCGATTTTATCTAATATATCCACGTGATTTGATATAACATGTGTTTCCACCAAACCCTTAATAAATTTATTAATTTAAATGGTCCCTTGAATGCAATTTAAGTACATAAAATTAGTTTTAAAGTAATTTTGAGTGCTTCTCATTATAAACCATTTAAAATGTAATAGAACTTTCATTAACTGCAATATCAGGATCCACAGTCTTGTTTCCCTAATGATGACGTTTATTCACGATGACTTCAGATACTAAAAATTCTTTTTCATTGTTAGCTGACCTTTGCATAACCTTTCTAAAGCTTATCAATGAACATTTTCCAATCTCGGGGAGTTCCTAGGAACAAGGGGATTCATCCTGGTGCAACATGCCATGCTCTTGAGGATGCTAATATGCAAAAAGTGTCAGGGTCTGTTAAAGTTGCTGCTAACACAGTCGGCAGGTCATTGTGCAGCCTAGAAAGGGGCACTTTCCTGTGGCACAAATGAGAAATATTGCAAATAAGTACCTCATCTGAGCAGACCAAATAGAGAAAAATGCCTGCTCTTCTGGGCTGAGGCAGAGACCAGATAGGACACAGAGAATGGTGAACAAAGTGCTCCCTGGGTTTTAGCTCATCGTACCCACTTGGCCAACTGCCTCTGTTCAGGACATAGGGTACACAGCCTATGCAGTGGCTCCAGATTCCACATATCACTTGAATTACAAATCAATCTGATGATAGGCAATTTCGGAATGCTCAAAAAGGACTTTCAAATCCTGCGTTGCCTAGATTCTGTTTTGTAAAATAGGATCTAGTTCCATTGTAACTTGAAAACTGTGATTTTTAAACTGAAATAATCAGACACAGTATCTTCTCTGAAGGCTTTTATCAGCATAAAATAGTGGAACAATTAAATGCTTGGAAGTTAGGTAAATTTGTAAACCAAACTTTAACATGTGTGGTGAGATATTGGTCAAGTTACTTAAAACTCTCTTAACCTTTCCTGATACATAAAATTGAGATAATAATGGCTGATGGGAGGACTAAATGCAATAAAATATGAAATGCTTGTTAAATAGTCCATGGAACATAGTTGTATACAATATCTGGCTTCAATCCTACATGGAAAAAAGATAGATATATAATCATCTGGCACATAAAGTTGACTGTTCCTTTCATTAAAGCCTGATTTTGAATATGAGTCATTGTGCAGTTGCTATGGAAATCAGTGAATAGTAAAGGTAATTACTTTAACAAATTCTTTCGTAGCACATTCACTGCAAAATACTTCTGTCTCTAAATAGTCTGAGGTATTTGGTTTCTCTTGGAACGTTCTCTTAAATGTTCTAAGTATTTAAATTCCTTCTCTCTTGCCCCCAACCCTCACACTGGACATGATATTTATTAATAAAAACAATAAATTAGATATTCTCAGAGATTCACAGGTAAGACTAAATGAACCCTGTCCTTTTATATGTATGTTTAACTCTGAACAAACTATCTAATACTTTGACTCTGCTTCTTATATATTCTACAGCACAGTTTAATACATCTTCCCAGTCAATTCACAGATATTGCTGAGTGGATGGGTTGAGGTAGGTGCACATAGTAGGTATTTATTGTCTGCAAGAAATTAGCCTAGCCAAATACATAGTACTAAATAGTTATATAGTGTCTTCTTTTTATAATTTGGTTTTATTGTTATCTTTCTAATAAAATACTTGTTCTTTCAAATTGAGTTTATATTATAAACATATAAAGGTTGAAGAGTGTTTTATGGGCTTCATGACAAATAAGCTATATCAATTTTATACAATATCTTTAAAAGTCATATCTGTTTAAATGTTTCGTGTTTCGTTTTTTTTTTTTTCCTGCTAAATAGAAAGGTTAATTGGTTAAAAATGTTCTGATAGAGGGGAACCCTACTGAGAGGCTGGCCTGAGAGGTAGAATAATAATAGTAGTAGTCTGAGAAAGCTATAAAGAAAGCAAGGTATTTTCTTATCTATACTTCTTGGTCCACAACAATCAGTCCTGCCGTGTACATGTAGAAACCAATATGTTGTGAGAATTATCAATGATCATGCGAAAAGTAAGCATTCATGATGATTCACATTTTTTAAAGCATGTTCTAACATTTTACTTTACAAATATAAAGAAGGAAGAGCTAGATGTTTCTGTTATTCTCTAAGATATTTTTTAATTGTGCCAATATAATTAGAATATGGAGTTTTAATACATAATTACAATACATATTTAATACTCCTGTCAAAGATTCATCATCCTCAGGATCCTTAAAGGAATTTTATGGTCATATGTAAAAAAAAAAGAATTACAAAACAAGTTGTGTTCATTGACTCAAAAAATATTTATAGAGCCCTTATAATGCATTGTGACATTTGCGTGAGGACGTATGTTAAGTAAAGTCATCATGCTGACTTCCGCCTTCTTGGGGCTTTCAATCAGGGAAGATCCTCATTAATTACAGGATCACATAAAAACATACAATTGCAATTCTGTGAAATACTCTGAGTATGTGGCATGCAGTTCAAAGTCCCTGGGGAAGGGAGAAGTATAAGGAACTAAAGTAAACCAGTGAGGCTGAATCCCAGACGGCAGAGTTTTGGCGAACAGGTTACGGCTTTACATAAATATCCTGTAAGAGATAAAAAGCCACTGGAATTATTAAGCAGCAGAAACACTAGATTTTTCTTTTGAAAAAGTAATTCTGGCTGCAGAATGGAGAATGCCTTGGAGAGAGAAAGAATGAAGGCTAATGCAGTAGTTCAGATAAGAGACAACCAGATTTTAATCTACACATCTCCATCAGAACTCTTTTTGCACATAGCTCCATGGCCTTGCTGCCCTAGGCAACAGTCAGCAGGCGGCCAAACATGTGAGTGAGCCACAAGAACAACTTGGCCCAACCCCACATAAATTGTTGACCTATAAACATAAGCTAAATAAATACATTTGTTTAGCAATAAAATAATAAAAAGAAGTAACTCCTCTTTTTAAGGTCACTGATGACCACCACATTGATTAATCACATGGTCAAGCATTCGTCATATTACCCAACTGCTCAGGGGCATTTGATGCAATTGATCACTCCTTCCTTCTTCTTTTTTTTTTTTTTTTTCGAGAGAGAGTCTCCCTCTTTCACCTGGGCCAGAGTGAAGTGGCCACAATCTTGGCTCACTGCAACCTCTGCCTTCTGGGTTCAAGTGATTTTCCTGCCTCAGCCCCTACAAGTAGCTGGGATTACAAGCACCCGCCACAACTCCTAGCTAATATTTTGTATTTTTAGTAGAGACGGGGTTTCACCATGTTGGCCAGGCTGATCTCAAACTCCTGACCTCGTGATCCGTCTGCTTGGGCCTCTCAAAGTGCTGGGATTACAGGCGTGAGCCACCGCGCACAGCCCACTCCTTTCTTGTTGACATTACACCCCTGTCCTGCTCTGATCTTCATTGTTGTTCCTCTCAATCTTCTTGGCTGTTGCTTCTTGTTGTCCATGGTAAACTGCAGTACTTTAGGGCTTTTTTTTTTTCCCTCACATATTTATCTTCTCTCTTTATACTTTTCTTGGTGATGACATCCAATCCCATGATTTTTAATACATCAACACACTGAAAACTTAAATTTTAACTTCATTTCTAATGTTATCTAAACTAAATTTGTATCATATGCCAGTTATGCCAAAATATATCTTGAATCTGATCTCCACCGCTGACACTTTATTTCAATCATTCAATTCAGATAACTTCCTACATTGTCTTCATTTTCACCCTTGCTTATATTCTAATTTCAATACAGCATCCAGAGTGAGTCTTTTAAAATATAAATCATCAGGCAGGGTCTTCCCCACCCTCCCCACCCACTGACCCTCTGGCGGAAACCCACCGCGCAGCCTTCTCTCCTGCATCAGTTGTGCTGATTGGTTGCAGCGCCGCATCTCTCTGCGGTGGAGCCCCAAGAGAAAAGTAGACCCTTGGCCACAACCACTGCTAAGGTCCCTTCCTCTGCTGTCTCCAAGTTGGGGAGGGCACATAAACCCTGAGATTGCCCCAGAGTTGTGGTGGGCAGCCCGGGAGTGCCAAGCCATGAACGCAGCCAGCTCTCAAGTGGGGAAGGAACTCACATTTTCAGATCATTGATAGGGAGCATGGCTGCAACCTTGGGGAAATGTAAGGGAGCCACAAGACTGAGCAAGAGCCTGCTGACTGACCATTATGCCTAAGCACCACCTAGTGAATCACACTCCAAAGCTTCAACACCAAAAGTACTTCGTTAGCATACCAGCCTGTGTACCAAAGACAAGAAGTCAGCTACAAATGAAGACCCTGCACAAAGCTTTGGCCCTCTGGACACATCAACAAAATATAAATCAAATCATATTACTCTTTTGCTCAAAACTTGCAAAAGTCTTTTAGTCTTCTGTTTTGTTTTTTTTTTCCTTTTCTTTTTTTTTCTTTTCTTTTTTTTCCCGTTTTGAGACAGAGTTTCCCTCTTGTTGCCCAGGCTGGAGTGCAGTGGCTGAGATCTTCACTCACTGCAACCTCTGCCTCCCAGGTTCAAGTGATTCTCCTGCCTCAGTCTCCCAAGTACCTGGGGTTACAGGCATGTGCCACCACGCCTGGCTAATTTTTGTATTTTTAGTAAAGACGGGATTTCGCTATGTTGATCAGGCTGGTATCGAACTCCTGACCTCAGGTGATCCACCCTCCTCGGCCTCCCAAAGTGCTAGGATTACAGGCGTGAGCCACTGCACCCAGCTTTCTTTTACTTAGAGTCTTACAAGTAAAATCCAAAATTCCTACCACAACCCACAAAGTCTTAAAAGCTGTGTAATCTAATATCCCTGTATCCTTTGTATCTCTTCCTTGCTAACTCTATTCCTTTCTAGTTCTGAAAAAGCTAAGCAAGCCCAGGGGATTTTGCATTTGCTGTTCCCTTTACCTAAAATGTCCCTTCCCTCCAATGTCACAAAGCCATTTCCTCCAATTCTCTCATGTCTTTCCTGAAATATATTTACATGTAAACTTTATCGACCACTCTTGATAAAATCATACCCCACCTAAATCACCTCCTAATGCTCTTACTTGTTTTTTGTTTTCATGAAATTTATGCCACTATTTATCTCACATGGAATTTATACCTCACTTTATTTATGTATTTATTTGTTTATTTTATGCCCCCTTCCTTAAAGATTGTGAGCTCTATAAGACCAAGGAGTTCATTTTAGTTGTTACTGTATGAGACAGTATATATTGCAGGCATCTAATATAATATCTGTTGAATAAATAAATGAATAAATATATAAAATCAGGTTAAACATAAATTGCTGAGGATTTTTACACTTGCATAAAGTGTACACTCAAAAGATTACAGTTATAAATAATTATCTATACATATTATTATATTTAACTGTCAAAAGTCCCCAGGAGGTAAAAAATATTAGTCTATTTTGCAGATAAGAAAATTGAGGCTGAAGAATAATTGGAAATGTGTCCAAGATTCCACAGAATGCATGTGTTTGAGTATAAGACCTATGTCTTACAGTTCCTTTTCACACTATCTCCCATAAACAACCTGAATATTGCAAGCAGTTTGACTGGCTTTGTGTATTCAGGTACTTACATTTAAAAATCCTGGCACAAAAGTAAGGTAATTGCTTGTGGAATATGAGAGGGATAGAGTCAGAAAAACTTCCCGTAAAATTCTGGCTCAAGCAATAACCCAGTTTGTGACCTTGAATGCACCTTTCACTTCTCAACTTCAATATTTGCCTCTATAAAATGATAATCTTAAAATGTGCATATTACACAGTGGGATACGAATGATTAATGGTTACTGTCTGCAAAGAATTATCTAAGTGCTAAATAATATTATGGTTACTAACAGGTTTGGAATTCTGGTTCAGAACTTTTGGCTGCTTATTCAAACCTTATCTAAACTATCTTAAAATCTTGAGTCTTTAAGACTGGCCTTACTAAAGCTTTTTCCTTGCTTATAGTCTAAAGTGATTTCTTAAGAAAAGAATTTGTCTTATGAATCTTGTGAAATTTTCAAATTTCTGCTTTTAAAGTCATCCTTCAAAAGGAAGATAAGAGGCATTTATTAGGAAAGCAAAACAACCTACTGAATAAGGGATTGCTTTTGACCTTGACATTGGTGTCAGCATCCCGTGGTAGATGCTGCTAATTTTTTGAATCAGTAGTTGAGCCAAATTTCACAGTATCAGTAAAATTTCTGAACACTTTCTGCTTACAGGAATACAAAATCCAGGTACAGCCAACAGGAGAAGAACCACTGGGAATGGGGAAATTTTTAAAAGCATTCAATGTAGCCATTCAGTAACTTTCCTTTATATGGATTTTAGATAATTCACTGTGGTGTCAGTCTAAGCACTATTTTTCTCAATGCAGAAATTATTTCGACAATCATATCATATCACATATATCACATATCATTTACTTAGATATTTACTGATTGCTTAACGGATGGCAAGGACTTGTTAGACATTGGACATATAGAAATAGAGACATACCAAACATTACATTAAAATGTCAATGGAAGTAAACACAGGAACTGGAATGAAATTACCCAATTTAAACTAAGAATATAACTCCTTTGGCTTTTGAGAAACACAACAGACTTAAGCAACAGAGTCAAGCCAAATTGCCTGGTTCAAGTTCCAGCACTGCCACATATTAGCTGGGTGTCGTTGGACAAGTTATTTAATTTCTCTGTGCCTCATTTCTCTGTTACAAAACAGAGATTTTAATAGAATTTACCTCATAAGGCTGTTGTGAAGATCAAATTAATTATTATGTATAAAACACTTGGAAAATCTTAGCAGAAAAAAAGATTTTATATAGCTAATGGTTTTTATTATTATTTCAAATATAATAGTCTTTCCATGGTAGCAACATAAAATCCAACATCTTAGTAAAAAAAAAGGTTGGAATAACTATATAATATCTCTAAGTAACTGATAGTGTTAATACATTATTAACATGATTGAATATTTATGAGTTTTATTCGGGACTTAACCACTTATTAGTTGTGTGAACTTGGACAAGTTACTCAACCTCTCCATAATTCCATTTTCTCAACTGCAAACAGGGGGTAATATTTATACTTAGCTCCCAAAGTTCTGATGAAGGAGGTTTAAATTAATTAATAAAGTAAAGCACTTTAACAGAACCTGGCACATTGAGCCACTGTGTTAGTTATTGTTATTATTACTAATGTCAGAAAATATATTACAATCAAAAGGAATGCGACCAGAGTTCAATAAGAAATTAACAATAATCATCAAATATCAAAGTATGAAATGCTTAATCTGAGACAAACATAATTATTAGTAAAGAATGATCAATGAAAAATAAATATTTGTGACGCTTAAAGTCAATGGAGTAATAAAAAAATACTTACCAGCTGACAGTTAATAGATAGCATGATCTTTTTGGAGTATCTTTTTGTACAAGCTTCTCTGGGTAGACATCAATCTTTTCACATTACCTAGCACCTACCAAGTAGCCTGAAGCACTTAACAAGCTGTTACATGGGGTGGTTTAAAGTAGTAACAAGAAAAGGAAAAAATAAAAAAATGAAAAGCCAGAAGGAAAAAGTGCATTCTGTTTTGCTGAGTTGCACAACCTGGCTGATGGCCTAGGAACTACACTGGAAGTCGCTGAGTCTGGTTTAAATGCTTAACTCTAAGTCCCAAGGAAGTTCGAGAATCCAATGTCTACCAATATTTTAACATAACTTACATAAATCTTCAGTAAACATCAAGTATGTTTGGGGGAGATAAGTTTGATTACTTACTGGCAATGTGTAATTACAAATTCTCCTTATATTTTCACAAATGGAGTTATTAGAATGATCACTTCCCACTTTGATGTGTGTAGAAATTATGACTCCACTTATAGCCCTATCCACTCACCTCTCCTGTTCTTTCTAAACTTACTATATCCTTGTTTACAGCCTCTCACTCTCCAACATATTACTGGCCTAATTTCAGCTCATTCCTAAGAAGAGATAGTGTTTCCAGATCTGTGCACACTGAAGATATTCCAAAAAGATTTCACCCTTGTTAAGTCCAGAATGATAGGAAATTTCCTAACATTGCAGTAAATGCACAGGCTTTTATTTACTCATCATGCTTGTTGACAGCCATTTCATGCTGGAATGGACAGTCTAGGGGTGGCCTGGCTCAGAATCTAAACACAGAATAGCTTTTGTGGGGCAGCACAAATCTTGCCAAATTATGTGTGGTTTCCCCTTAAAAATTGTTTATCAAAAGTCTTACCAATAGCGAGGTGTAACCCAGAGACTTTGGCAATGAAATTCTACTCATACAAATCACAGAAACATGTGTCTTTAGGATTTTTAAAAACAAAAATCTCAAATCAGTTTATATTTTTGTCGCATTTACACTTGTTAAAAAATTTAAAAAGGTAATCAGGGCCTCTTTTTTGTTACACAGCCAATAACGGTTACGGTCAAACGAGTTTTGATTTAGATAAAAGGCAAATTGCATCTCCATGTCTGGGATAAGCCTGTAAAATTCATAAGTGAAGCTAATCCTTGATCTGTTTCGCCTCCTTTCTTGTACTGTTGGGGTGAGAACATAGCAGCAGTTATAGAATCTGCCTCTATGTTAAAGAAAGTTGTGAGAAGTTGACATAAAAACTGCTAAAAACCTTATATATATATGTGTGTATATATGTATATATGTTTATAAAGGTATATAAAATTATAAACCTATATACGTACATATGTTTTTGGTTTTCTAACTTTCTTGGTTCCTCAATTTCTACAAACTCTCAGTTTACTTTAAATTAAGAGTTATCAACAACAATAACAAAAAAATGGTAATCCTGTACTCCTAGCTAAGTAGGTTTTTCTACTCCCAATATTATTTTGTCAGTGATAACTCACATACTGCTGCTTGATAAAATAATCTCTTCCAGACAGCCACTTGGTGACATGAAATCATTTAGAAAGAACCAAATAGATATGTGGAAAAATATTCAAGAAAATGTTTAAAAGAAAATAATTAATGTTTCTTAGTAATCGAAAAGTTGACTTTGAAAAAAAAAGATGAACACATTATTTTGAAAATGTAACTTTAAAGTGTCTAAATGCAAGCTATCATTATGGAAGATATCTAATTTAAAAGATTAATGTTTACAGTGATCCATGCAAAAGGTGCCTTGCTGAACAATTGCATATAAATTGAATTTCTGAAAGTTGAGTTAATGTATAATTTCTATTTACAGCAGAGATCTTTTATTAAAAGAAGGATCTTTATTTGTTGTTCTTGTTTTTGTTATTTTCTGTGATAATTTTCTATCAGAATATTTTAAAACTAGGCATTTCTATAATATAAAAATGATAAAAATTATGGGACAAATCCATGTTGTAATATCCATAATCTATCAATTAAGTGATTATAATAAAGGGTATCTAAAATTGGAAATGGCTGGAAAAGTTTTCTTTGAACTTTTCATCTCATAGAATTTTCCGTCTTCATTCACAAAAGGCATTTTGAAGTTGATGTGGTTTTGCTACCTGTGAACAGCTCCAAATTCCACATGACAGTGCCCAAGCTGCTTTCTTGGAAGGGCCTTCAGAAATGGTTTCTGAATCAACAAACGTTGAATTTCCTGTGAATAATGGGCCAAACCATTATTCTCACCTGCCTGCAAATAGAAGTTAATGTATTTTCCATGAGGACCCAGTACAATGGCATTTTAAAAAAAATAAGCCAGCATTATGGGGAGTATTAGGAAAATAAGATATTTTTCAACACTGGTAATGTTACTGTTACTTAGATCCTTTCTTCAAATAGTGACAGAATGTACTTTTATTCCAAGAAGGATTCATAAAAGTGTAACAGGTACAAAGAATTATAAAACACTGTATGTTTCTCAGGGTGCAGCTTTTACAAGATTGTGTATACTAAGGGCATTAAATCACCATAAGTATAGAAGTACTTCCTTTCCTCCTGGCAATTTGGGCCAGAAAAACTGTAACAGTAATTGGAATATGAGTCACAGGATGTACTTTAGGTCAAGACAACACTTTAGGAAGGCCAAGTCAATACTTTTCTGACTGTGAATGTTTGGGGATTTCTTTTCTCTTTCTTTCTTTCTTTCTTTTTTCTTTGTTTTTGGTTTGTTTTCATTTTTTAATGCATTGATTTTATGTTTTGACTTAAAGTTCTTCACGTTCCTAGAATTTGGGCTAGCACACACACACGCACACACACACACACAACCCAAAAAATGAGAGAAAAAAAAAAGGCCCTAACCTTTTTTGCTATTATTTTTTGTAATTTTAGAGAATTCCCTTATGTGTGCATATGGTCTAATCTTTCCTTGATCAAAGGACCTCATCCAAAGTTCAAGATTAAAAAAAAAATTCCAACTTGAGCACATTTAGGAAATTGTGGCCACAGCATATTTTATGGAATAAATTTTATTCAGCAGTTCCAAATTACTTAAATTATGTTTCTAAAGATCTTTTATTGAAATTTTACTTTGAAAATCAGAATTTCTGAGATTGGAAGCCTTTTTACTCATCTTACTGATCTGAGTCAATGTGCAATGAACTTTTGTGGTAATTGTCAGGACATGTATTATGTTTAGAGGCAAGTGTTGATACGATATGTTGTTGGCATGATAGGAGATTTGAAGTCAGGAATCAACATTATGGCTGGTAACATCTCCTTTATTTTCCAAGGCACCTATCACCATGACAATAAGATCTGTAAACAGACATATTAACTTCAAATCTACACATAATATAATGAATCCTGTTGCTGCAGGATGCAAGAACAGGGAGGGAAAGGAAGAATATGCCATGATTGGAAGAGGTGACTAAGAGTGAGTGCTTTCCTCAGTCCCTGGCTTCCCCATGATGGTATATTTTCTCTAAACAGCCTGATCTTGGTTCTTTGGAGAGGGTTGGTTATTGGCAATCAGAACACAGATGAGCCAGGAATTCTAAGTGCATTCAGTGAAAATTATTGCAATTAGTGGTAGTGGCTCATCACTTTGTTTTTCAGCATATCTCATTTGGCAGACCAGGGTCAAGCTGGAATGTACAGAATAACACATTTTCAAAAATTAAAATATGGTAGACTTAATTCTATTTTAGAGAAAATAAGCTCTTTTCACAGGGTATTGACAAGAAATCTAGGGCATGTTATAAAATCTGTATCAGATAATATGAATTAGTAGTATCATCTGTATTAGTAGTTTATCAATTACAATTTTAGAGTGGACAAAATAAAAAATTGTATTTAAATAAGAAATGACTACAGATTATTGTTTAGTCTCCCATAAACAAGAAAATAAAATGTGCCCATGATTATTTGTTCATCATGAATATTTAGTGATTGCTAAATTATGTCTCTCTACTTGTTCCATAATGTCTCCAGACATGTGGTGGCAGTATGCATTGAAGGATTGCCTGAATGGAAAAAATGTTCGTTCATAAATGAATAACCCAAAGTAAGTCGCTTGATTTTCTCCTCCCTCAGCCCCAGGGAGAGCCATATTGAGTTTCCTAATCTCTAGAATTTCCTTATCATCTTATTTTGAAAAATGAACTGTCTTTAATTTCTGTGAATCTAATATATAACAAACACTGACCTTTGTTTCAAGTTGAAGGAAATGAATTTAGATAGGCATTTTTGGTTGTATTCATCCCTCCTGAAGGCAGAGAAAACTTTATTTTCCTTATGATGTTCCCTCTTTCATTTTCTTGTCCATAGAATGATTGAGGGAATCTGCCATTGTATCCAAAATTCTAGTTAACAAACATCCTATCCAGGACTTTGTAATCATCTTAACTCACTGATTATAAATCTTCCCTAAGCATGTCATTTCAACAGTTTGTCTCAGTTCTTCTTGCTAGCATTTAACACAAGAAGACCCCACTCTTAACATTAGTCTTGGTAGAATAATGATGGGGATTTACTCATTATTATGAATATTTCTATTTTATATGCCCCCAAAATTTCCTTTCCTCTAAAAAATCATTCCCCTTATTAGGAAATAATGGAAACTTTGCATTGTAAAAGTAATACGAACTCAAAATAGAAAATCTGTTTTAAAAAAGTAGAAAAAAAGAATTTTTTTAAAAAAACCCAAGTAAGTCTACCTAGAGACAATCTTTTAATTTGTACTTTTCAATGAATCTTTTTAGATAAAAATAAAAATATTGTGTTATTACAAAATATGCAACATATAATTTTGCATCTTTTATTTCTTAATTTATGTTATCTTCTTTTCTATGTTGTTAAATATTCTCAGAAAAGATATGTATATATATTTATATATTTTATATATATATAGTGACAGGGTCCTACTCTGTTGTCAGGCTGGAGTGCAGTGGCACAATCATGGCTCACTGCAACCTCAAGCTCCTGGGCTGAAACAATCCTTCGATGCAGTTAAAACTACAGGCACATACCAAACACACCCAGCTAATTTTTAAATTTTTTGCAGAGATGCAGTCTCACTATGTTGCCCAGGCTGGTCTCAAACTTGTGGCCTCAAGCAATCCTCTTGCTGAGTCTCTCAAGGAACCGAGATTACAGGTATGGGCCACTGCGCCCAAACAGGAAATATTATATTTCTTTATATTTGAATGAATATAAAATCACATTGTTTAGATACAGCATTCTTTTACTATGTTTTAATAATTTAATTTTTGCATTTTATTATTAAATATATTTGAGATTTATTTTGTTATATAATGAAGTGAGAATCTAACATGAACTTTAGAAAGAGTGTTTTCAACCACTTTCTTTTAAATATACTCTTCCTAAGTGGTTTCATACAACTTTCTTATCTTTGTGTCTGACATTCTCAAATTTGCACTTATTCTCCTTTAATCCATGGCATTAACAGAGTGATCTTTTAAAAATGTAAATTTGATTATATGCTACATTGTCTGAGCAATTCATGTGATATAAACAAGATGGCAGAAGGGGTAGACTTTGAATAGAAAATAAACCAGTATATCAGCTTTGAAATTTTGAGTTGCTCGTTAGATTTCCATATAGAGATGCTAATGTTGGTGTTAAGGAATGGGTAACACAGATAATTCTTAAAATACATTACTGTATTGAAAACTTTTTGGACAAGTTCAGGGCCTGAGTCCTAGAGCACTGCACTGCTTAGAGGTAAGATATTTGAGGAAGAGCTGACAAAGGGGTTGAGAAGGAGCAGCCCAAAAAGTAGAAAGAGAGCCAACAGAGTGATGTCCAGAAGCCAATGGCAAAATGCTCCAAGAAAGAGAAGTACCAACTGTGGCTGCTTAAGGTAAAGCATAATGAAGTCTAAGAACTGACCCTTGGATATAGCACAACTGATAGCTGGTGAGCTTGGGGTATTAAGCATTTTGGTAGAATGACATTGAAAAATCAATTGGAGTAGGTTTAAGAGATCAGGGAAAAGACTGGTAAAATGAGTACAAACCCTTCCAAAGAGTACTGTTGCAAAGGTAAACAGATAAGTGGAGTGATAACTAGAGTTGGCTATAGAGTCAAAATAAAAAAGCACTTTCTTTTTTTAAAATGAAAAATAAGGCATGTATGTATTCTAATGGGAATGATTCAATTAAAGGGAGAAAATTAGGATGCAGAAAACTGAAATGAGTAAAGGGGCACTTTGCTGGGGAAGAGACCTAAAATAAGAGAGAAGAGATAGAATCTATTATACTGGTGAGGAGCTTGGCCTTAGATGAGGAAGAATAGTTTACATAATGTAAGGAAGGAAGCAGAGCATATGGGTGACACAGGCGAGTAAGTGTGAAGATGTGCTGGTGGAGCGCGTGGAGGATGCTTTATGATTACCTAATTTAATTTTGGTCAAGTATAAATCAAGGTCATCAGCTGAGAGTGAAAATAGTGAGGACTTATTGGAAATTAGAGAAGATGTAAGGTCCTGAGACTGACTGAAAGAATAGAACAAGAATATTCAGCCGGTAGCTCTATGGGTATTCCAAATCTATGTCAGCAATTTCAAGTAAGGCCATTCAACATGGTTTTGCATTTTTGCACCATTCTATTGCATGGCTATAGAAATTGACTCGGCAGAGAGTTAGATTTAACCAGGGTCTAGGTTTTGTCAGGCAGTTGTGGCAAAGGTATAGGGAAGACAGGAGTTGGTGGTGTACAGGTGTGATTAGAATGATTGATGCTAAAAGATAAGCTTAGGAAGAGGGAAAGTGGTACTTGGAGAGGGAAGCAAAAATGCTTCATTGACCATAAGTTGCTGGAGAAGCAGAATAATTGTCTACATGTATTGGAGAGAGTGAGATAGAGCAAGTAGGGAGTAGGCGGATAGTGAGATTTCTAAATCTGAGGTCCCACAGGGGATGTTGGTTCAGTAATTTTACATCATTACTTATGAATATTGGAGTTGATGCTTGATAAGGAACTAAGAGGCCAGGGTGTGAGAGGTATCATCTATGTGAATTTCCAAGAATCAAGAATCATGCGAGGAGAAGTATTGAAGAGAATGGTGGTAAGCCAGCTATGATTAATTCTCAAGGAGTCAGAGAGGGGTGACCTAGAGATCTGTTGAGATCATCTGAACTGTGTCATTTGAAAGGTTGTTTAGATATTTTTCTTAACTATGTATTTAATTTTTCCATTGGCTTCAGTCTCTTTTTTCAATCTTCATAAACCATTTTATCATTAACTTTTTTGTAATTTTCTAATGAATTCAAGGAGAGTTTCTTGCTATTGTTCTTCACCTTGCTAGTATCCTGTAATGCCATTTATGTTTTTCATTACCTCAAATGGAGATTTTAATCCTGTTAATCTTGAAATTTTACCCTTATGAATTATCATCATTTTCTTCATTTTTTTTCTCACATTTTCATTTCAACTAGTCCTCAGATTACAGTTTTCTGTTCCTATTTCATAGAGTCCAGGTCATCTTGTAAAATACTGAAAATGAAGAACAGCTTCTGAAATATTATGCTCATCTCTATAGTGAATCCTTTCTGGAGGTAAACTCCCCCTTGAAATGTTTGGGTGATGTTTCTTTTGCTTCCTTCTGTAGGACGACATCATAGGCTCCAGGCAAGTTTTCTTTAATCAACTTGTCCTCATTGAGAAGAGAGGTCCTATATCCAGTTTTGTCAGCAGACTATGTGACTAATTGAATCTGTCTTATTGAGTAAATTTACTTGAATCACCTTCATGTCAGCTGGATCAAAGACCAAAATGTTAGCTCTAATTGCCAGTTTAAGACATTCTTTAATAAGCACATGAAAAATTGCTCAAGAGTATTAGTCATTAGCAAAATGCAAATAAAAACAAAAATTAGATAGCACTTCACACTCGCTAAGATGGCTATACTAAAAAAGATGGATGATAACATGGCACATGTATACATGTGTAACAAACCTGCACGTTGTGCACATGTACCCTAGAACTTAAAAAAAAAAAGATGGATGTTAACATGTGTTGGTGAGGATACAGAGAAATCAGAACACTCATGCCAGCATAACTTGTTTTATCTTGCTTCATTTTATTGCACTTTGCAGATAATGTTTTCTTTGGATTTTTTTTTTTTTTAAGCAAATGAAAAGTTTCTGGCAAATGTGTCAAGCAAATATGTCAGTGCCATTTTTTTCCAAAAACATGTGCTCACTTTATATCTCTGTGTCACATTTTGATAATTCTCACAATATCTAAAATTTTTTCATTATTACATCATGGTAATTTGTAATCAGTGATTTTATGATACTATTGTAATTGTTCTGGGGTACTTCAAACTGTGCCCATAGAAGACTGCAAACTTAGTTAATAAATGCTGTATGTGTTCTGAGGGTTTCTCAGTCTAGCTGTTGCCCCATCTCTTTCCCTTCTTGGGCCTCCCTTTTCCCTAAGATACAACAATATTGAAATGAAGCCAAGTAATAACAAGATAATGGATGCTAAGTGTTTAAGTGAAGGGGAGAGTCTCAAATCTCCCACTTTAAGCCAAAAGATATCGAAATGATTAGGCTTAGTAAGGAAGACATGTCAAAGGCTGAGATAAATAGTTTAGATGAAGCTAACACAACATTCATTCTGTAGCCCATGAATCAGGAGTCTTATGATTCAAGAAATACATATTGTAAGGCTACAGCTGTTATAGACTGTGATTCCACTGATGAATCTGAGCAGAGTAAATTAAACATCTTCTAGAAAGAATTTACCATTCTAGATGCCATTAAGAACATTCATGATTCACGAGAAGAAGTCAAAATATCAGCATTAATAGTAGTTGGGAAGAAGTTAATTCAAACCCTCATGGATGACTTTGAGGAGTTCAATATTTCAGTGAAAGAAGTAACTGCAGATGATGGAAAGAGCAAGAGAACTAGAAGTGGAGCCTGAACATGAGATTAAATTGCTGCAACTTCATGATCAAACTTTAACAAATGAGAAGTTGCTTCTTATGGATGAACAAAGAAAACGGTTGTGCAAAATGGCATCTACTCCTAGTGAAGATGCTGTGAACATTGTTGAAAAGACAATAAAGGATTTAGAATATTACATAAACTTAGTTGATGAAGCAGTGGCAAGGTTAGAGATGATTGACTCCACAATTTTGAAACAGTGGATAAAGTCCTATCAAACAGCATTGTATGCAACAGAGAAATATTTCATGAAAGAAAAAAATCCATTGATGCAGCAAACTTCGTTGTTGTCTAATTTTAAGAAATTGTTTGTTAAGACTCACTGGCTGAAGACTCAGATGCTCATTAACATTTTTATCATGAAGTATTTTTTGATAAAGGCATGTAATCTATTTTTTAGGCATAATGTTATTGTACATTTAATAGACTATAGTATAGCATAAGCATAACTGAGAAGCCAAAAACATTGTGTGACTCACTTTATTGTAATATTCACTTTTTTGCAGCAGTATAAAACTGAACCTGCCATATCCATGATATATGCCTGTACATTGCTGGTGGGAAAGCAAAATGATGTAGACCCTTTTGCTTTTGACAATCTGACTATAATGTGTTTCAGTGTGGATCTCTTTTAAATTTATCTTACCTGGAGTTCTTTGAGCATCTTGTATGTTTAGAGTCATGTCTTTCATCAAATTTAGAGAACTATCACCGTTCTTTTTAAAATATTCTTTTTGCTCTTTTTTCGCCTCTCCCACAGAACTCCCATTATGCATACGTTACTGAGCCTGATAATGTCCCAAAAATCTCTTAGATTTCATTCATTTTCTTTATTTTTATCTTTTTTGGCTGCCTGGAATAGATAACCATAATTAATCTGTTTTCAAATTTGCTGATTCTTTCTTCTTTTTGCTCAAATTAGCTATTAAATTCCTCTAGTGAACTTTTCATTTGAATTATTGTATTTTTTGACACCAGAAAGTTTGTTTGGCTCTTTTAAAATAATTTTTATCTATTGACATTTTCTATTTTGTGAAGCATTATTTTCCTGGTGTCCTTTCATTCTGTGTCCATGGTTTCATTTAGCTATTTGAAAATATTTAAATAGTTGATTTAAATCTGTCTAGTAAATCTAATGCCTGGGATTCTTCAGGAGCCTTTTCTACAGTTTATTTTTTTCCTATGAATAGGTCATACTTTCTTCTTTCTTTGAATGCCTTGTGATTTTTTCTTGAAAACTAGACATTTTCAATATTATAATGTGACAGCTCTGGAAATCAGATTATCTTCACTCTCAAGTTTGTTGTTGTGGGTTTTTTTTTATTTTTTAGCAACTTTTCTAAATTATGTTTTTATAGTCTGTATTCTTTGTCTTGTGTGACCACTGAAGTTTGTGTTTTATTAGCTTAGTGGTCAGCTAGCATTTTAACAATTTTCTTAAACTTCAGGAGCTGAAAAAAAAAAATATATATATATATATATATATATATACACACACACACATACACACACACACTTTTTTAGTCTTTACATATCACCTGTTTTTTACACTTTTTCAACTCTTTGACAAACTGTTTACCACTCAGATTCAGCCATCACTTCCTGACTGTGTGGTGCCTGAAGGTGAGCCAGAGGTAAAAACTTAGGGTTCTCTCAGACCTTTTGCTTATGATATTTCAGACTGACTAATGCAATAATTTAGAAATCAATTTATTGTTAGGACTAAAGAGCCTGATCATTACTCAGCAAGCCCTTTTGCTTTTTTGCTGCATAAAAACAATCACGTCGAATCTTAGTGGCTTAAAACAATTTATTATTTCTCATGAGTCTCTTAATCAGCTGAGTGATTCTGCTGATCTGAACTTGTCTCGGCTGATCTTGTCTGGGTTCACTCAAGTGTCTACAAAAAGCTGACAGGTAATCTAGGGTTGATTGGTTTAGAAATTCCCATGAAGGGAAGCCTCGCATCTACTCTAAGTAATGTGTTACTCTTTAGCAGGCTAGCTCAAACTTGTTTTGGAGGTTGATGGCAGGGTCAGGAGAGAGAGAGAGAAAGAGAGAGAGAAAATGTAAAAGCAAGCGAATTTCTTGAAGAGTGAAAACTGTGAGAGCATTCTATTGGCAAAATCAAATCATAAGGCCAGGCCAGATATATGTATCTGGAGATATACATATATACATATATATATATATATATATGAGGGGAAAATGTGCTATTTCTGTAACTCAGGGTCTGTAAAGTCATGCAGCTGAGTATAATGCTCAGGGGGTGGAGAATATTTTTATAATCAATTCACCAAATGAACTGGATAAAGCTACATGCTGAACCTGCAAAATACATTATATTCAAGTTGACTAGTATTGTTTTTTTGTATCCAGTGATACTCTAGAAGATTCTGAATTCCCTTTGAAAGATATTTTAGAAGACTCACATTGGAGCATTTAATACTAATTATATATCTCACAATGAATAAATCATGCTGCGGCTGAGCACAGTGGCTCATGTCCATAATACCAGCACTTTGGAAGGTGGAGGCAAGAGGATCACTTGAAGCCAGGAGTTTGAGACCAGCCTGGGAAACAGAGTGAGACCTCATCTTCACAAAAAATAAAAGATTAGCCAAGCATGGCAGCATGTGCCTGTAGTCCTGGCTACTCATTAGACTTAGATGAGAGGATCTCTTGAGTCCAGGAGTTCAAGGTTACAGTAATCTTTGCATGCACCAATGCTTGCCAGCCTGGGCGACAGAGAGAGACCCAGTCTTGGAAAAAAACATGTGATGACAGAGTCATTTGAAACTGGCTAATTCAGGGTTAATTTCCAAACAAATACTTGGTAGTAAAAAAAAAAAAAAAAAAGTGTAGGTTTCATAAAGAACAAATATTCTGAGTTTTTGAGAATTCAGTCTGTCAATCCTGCCAAATTTTGCTCTGACATATTCCATGTAAACAGACAACTATAGCAGGCTTGAGCAGGTGCTATTTGTGAAATATAATAGGATTAATTCTTTGTGGTTTAACCAGCACATGCCATATTACAAATCAAGTCAACTCAATGTCAGTCTTCTAAGGAATTATTTAGCTTTAACAAATGATAATCTGTTGCTAAGAGAGATAAAATAATAATAACAATTATAGCAGTGAAATGTTGTAGTCTTCTGACAATGACCTTATTGACATTTCAGTTTCTTCCATGAATTAAACTTGTCAAGTTTATATAGACAGCATTTGAACTGACTACATTACACATGTGCTATTGTAAAGTTTATGCTGTATTTTTTAAATAAAATGTAAAGAAGTATGTCAAACAAGGTGGAAAATCCTGGAAGGATATGTGCTAAACACTCATAATAGGTCAAAAACAACTTTAACTATCTCATTTTAGTGATATAAAACTCAAGACTTAAATGGAAGACAGTTTATGATATAGTTCAAAATTATTTATTTTTTCCAGTTTTAACAAATGTTAAAGATTCAACATACTTAATTGAGAAATAAGCTATACAGTATATCCTATAGCTTTACAGAGCCAGAAGTATGCTCAGAACATTTCTCTTGTGGAAAATCAAGAAAGTATACATACTGAAGGTGATTAAATTGAAGACTGACAGACCTGCAGCCTTCAAGAACAGATGATTGACCACCATTTACCCTTGGTATATTACACACAGGATATGCTTCAAGTGTTGTCTAAACAAAGAGAAATTTCACAGTGCTCAACAGTGTCACATTTAATACAAATCTCCTGGGGTAGAGCCTAAGCAATTGGATTGCTATCAAGAACAGAATGTGTTACCTCTAATGAATGTCCTAGCCAAGCACATGGTTACAAATGGAACCCAAGATTACTGTGTTAGGATTGACCAGAAGAAGATGAAGTTTCTACCAAAAGTCAGAATGATTAAGTGAATAAATTAGAAATAGCCTGAAGGGTTGGTGAGTTTCACTTTTAAAAGCCTTCTTAACAATAAATTCAATCAATACATTCCATGCATTAGTTACTCTTCTACACAGTTATGCCAAATAACTAAATGGTCTTATGACTTTGAAAATGCTATTGGTTATACGCTTGGCACTATCAGAGGTTGTACCCTTTTCCTGTTAAATACTACACAAATTGTCTATAACCTCAACACCAAGCATGTTTTCCACTTATTTAAATAATTGTTCTTCACTTTGATTTACCACTGTGTCTCATCTTTTCTGTTGACTTACCGTTGTCATGATTGAACTACAAAGGGGCCAGGAAATTGTAATAAATGGAAATACACATGCAACAAACAGCATCTGTGTTAGAGAACTACCTACCACTTGGCTAGTTTTATTTCCTGAGAAAATAACTATAATCTTTTTATTATAAACCTTACCAAACTCATGTTTAAGCAGCTATGAAATCTGTGTATTTGCTCCACTAAGGGATGACTTATTAACTATGTAATTCATCTCCTTTCTCTAGCTCTTCATGGCAATAGAAAAGGTTTCAACAAAACACCTAGTAACATAATGTTCAAGTTTTAATACTCAAGTCTGAAAGTAGTCACAAGAGTCTGCTGTGCGATCGTTGTGAAAGCTTGTCCTTGGCTGCTTGACTTTCAATTATACATGTGATCTATAAAAATACAGGAATTTTATTTGAATAAAGAATTGTAAGGTCGTCCAGATTTGTGTATAGGATTCTTAAATACTTCCACTTGTTCTGTGGAATTGAAAGGTAAATGAAAACAGGACAGGATTCTAAAAATGGCACATCATATGCCCTTGTACAACTCCTATTTTTGAATGCTGTGCCCCAAAATACAACCAAGTCTGTATCAAAGCAATATGGTTTAACTAGTAATTTTTTTATGTAAGAAAATTTGTAAGAAGATATTCTTGTGTGCATTATAGTTCACTTAAGTTTGCTTGTACCTTAATTAGTAAACTGAAATTGAACAAAAGTATTAAGTGCATATTAAGTAGCTTTGTAATTATGACATGTTTTATATACCATAGTGCCATAGTTTCATAGTACTTCAGCTTGGGGCATCCTTAATATGAACACCAGGCCATTTCAAGAAACCATTTCTGCCTTCAGTTATGAATTATGTTTTAGTAACTTGACTCCCTCTCTCTTCCTAGTAATTCCCAACAATCTGGATACTTACTCAAAGGTTTGTTCAGGAAGAGGCCAGTTATGTTAGTACTCTACTTCTCTCTGGGTTGTACTCTAGTCATCATTCTCGCAGAGTACCACTGATGAACAATTGTCTTTCCCCACAGTCTGAAATTGGCTGACCATGGAACATCTAACCCGAAAACATGCATATCCCTTTCAGAGGGCAAAAGTAAGTACAGGGTCTTATATTGTCTGGACTGCTCACTAAATCAATTTTAACTTTGATTAGTAGAATGGGATATCATAGCAAAGAATCACGGTAACATACAGCATGTAAATGTTAGTGTTTAATTAGCAATGAAATTACTATTTCAAAAGCTTCTAAAGGTGGAAATATTGTCATTTTAACGGACAATATACTGATTTTCCACTAATATATTTTGGTATTTGTACTTCCTTTATTATTTTAAGAAAACTGGTATGTTATGTTGTGTGATTACTTTTAAAAATTCAAACAATAATTTTACTCAATTTGAAATTTATTTTCCTAAATGCAATTTGCATATCAAAGTGATCTCCAGGGATAAAACAATTCATAAATTAAAGTTTTGTACTAACACCTAATAAGGAAAATTGTTTCTTCTAGCCTAACACTAAACTTACTTATTCTTAAAACTCACCACTACATATTTATTTCATATACAGTTGGGTCTCCATGTCCATGGGTTCCCCATTAATGGATTCAATCAACCACTGATTGAAAATACATAGGGAAAAAAATGAATGGTTGCATCTGTAGTAAACATGTGCAGACTTTTTCTTGTCATTATTTCCTAAAAGTGTAGCAAAAAAACTATTAACATAGACTGTACATTGTATTAGGTATTATAAGTAATCTAGATGTGATTTAAACTATATAGGATAATCTACATAAGTTATATGCAAATACTACAACGTTTCATATAAGGAACTTGAACATTGGTGGGTTTTGGTATCCATGGGAGTCCTGGAAGCAATTCCCCAAGAAACTGAGGAAAGACTATATATTGATAGATTTAAGTTTAAATGAGTGGAAGCATACTTAGTTATACTTACATATTAATTTTATGAAAATTATAAATCGGAGCTGAATTTTAATGACTGATTGATTTCCTTTTTCAATCATCTTCTCAAAATAAATACCTCAAAATCCATTTGCATTGTATATCACAATTTCTTCTTTATTCTATCCTAAGACTAAATCATTAATGCAGTCATTTTATTTTGAGATTTTGAGAAACAATTAGATTAAAAGTTGAGAAACATGAATTTTATTTTGCTTTTTCAATGAAGATAATTCAGTCTTAAAACTCAGTTTTTCAGATGGGTAGAAACTATTTTAGAAAAAAATTTGAAAGCACATTTTCTCCCCAGAGTCCCTGTATTTTATTTATTTATTCACGCAACAGGATTTTTACATCAGTATTATAAAGTGAGAATGGGTATGTTACTTTCTAAAAGCTAAACCAAATCAAACAAACAGTATGAATATCCCTTAATTTTTAGCATGAGGTCAAGGTACAAAAATAAAGATGCTCAAAATCTAGTCTAGGAAATCCTGAACTACTCTAACTTCTTGGTGATCTTTCTACTACTTGTATGAAACTTTTTTAAGGTAAGAAGCCATTTTCCTTATAGGAAAGAACTGTTTGTTCTTTATCATACCAACAAATAACCACCAGAACCAAGCTGTTAAACATTCAAGTAAATATGTATGTGTCAGTCCATTTTGTGTTGCTATAAACAAACACCTGAGCCTGCGTAATTTATAAAGAAAAGAGGTTTATTTGGCTTATAGTTCTGCAGGCTGTACAACAATGGTACCAGCAACTGCTTGGCTTCTACTAAAGCCTCCGGAAGCTTTTACTTGTGAGAGATGACAGCGGGGACCAGATGTGTCACATGATGAGAGAATGACCATGAGAGAGAAGGAGGTTCCAGGATCTTTTAAACAACCAGCTCTCATGTGAACTAACAGAGTGAGAACTCAGTCATTACCCTGAGGGCAGCACCAGGCATTTCTGAGGGACCCACCCCCATGACCCAAACAGGCCCACTGCCAACATTGGAGGTTACATTTCAACTTGAGCTTTGGAGGGGACATACATCCAAACCATATCAAAGTGAAATCTTGCTTCTGTAACCGCGCCATAGAAAGGCAACCACTGAGTGGCAATCTGTTATTTCTGAGGTCAGCCAATTAGCGGTAAACTTACTGAGTAAATAAATTTCTGCAAGTCAACTAATCAGTGATAGTCTCAATCAACCAGTTTCCTAGCCCCCACCCAAAAAAAAAAAAAAAAAAAAAACAATTCCTAAATATTTCTGCTCCTGACAGTTCATCAGTACTTGAATACCAAGCTTCCCAAGCCCCTTTGTAAGCTCTCGGTTTTCTCAGAAAGACTGTGCCGTAATAGTACAACTACATTCAGATTTTCTGTTGGGTACTGATTGATTGTCTTTTTTACATCTATAATTATGATAAGACAAGGTGGGAAGTAATATCACTGACTCTTTAGGAATAGTTATAATGAGGCTTAAATAAGTAAAGGCTTTTCTATTTCTCTGGTAACAAGGAATCTCAAAGTAGAAAGAACTAGGTTCATAACGGGATCAATGAAATAATTAAAAGTCCAGTCTCCTTCTATTTCTCTGTACAGTAATCATTGCTGATATCTTAGTACAAAGAAAGGAAAGGATGAATTTGGGATAGGCAACTAGAATAGTAGTGACTGCCACAAAATTATAGTGGTTAAGAGTCTGATCTCTATAGTTATATTCCCTGGGTTAAATTTTGGTTTTGCAACTTAAGTTGCATGACGTTGGATAAATTATTTAAGCTTTCTCTAAAGCTTACTTTTGTTTGTGAAAGGACCTACCATAGAGAATTGTAGTAAGAATAAATTACATAATACATGTAAGGCATTTAAAACAGTAACTTAATAATATTTATATTATTATTGCTATATAAATATACTTATGTTCACTTCTATTGGTTTTTCATGAAAAGTGGCATCACAGGTAATTTTCTATTGTAAGTTTTCTATGTAGAAAAGAATATCAAACTAAGATTTATTTATTTTTTTTTTTTTTGCCTGCCAAAATGGACATAAAACTTTTTTTAAAAGTGTAAAGAAGGCCGGGCGCGGTGGCTCAAGCCTGTAATCCCAGCACTTTGGGAGGCCGAGACGGGAGGATCACGAGGTCAGGAGATCGAGACCATCCTGGCTAACACGGTGAAACCCCGTCTCTACTAAAAAATACAAAAAACTAGCCGGGCGAAGTGGCGGGTGCCTGTAGTCCCAGCTACTCGGGAGACTGAGGCAGGAGAATGGCGTGAACCCGAGAGGAGGAGCTTGCAGTGAGCTGAGATCCGGCCACTGCACTCCAGCCTGGGTGACAGAGCGAGACTCCGTCTCAAAAAAAAAAAAAAAGTGTAAAGAAAATTTGCACCAGATCATATTTATAAAAAGTAAGCATAAGATTTTCTGCATTTTACCTCCTTGGCTTTCATCCGCATGTTTTCATTTGTAAAGAAATCTAGTCTAAACACGGTAAAAATTATTGGATAGTCCTACTTCCCACCCTCTTCCAAAAAAATCAGCCCACACTGATGAAAGTTTATGAACCTTGGCAAAATTTTTGCGGAACCAGTCTGAGTTTCACGTTTACTTGAAACTGAAACCAGGTGAGTCTCAGATTTTTTTATGAATGCTTCACAATGTTCTACAAATAAAACATGATTTACGTAACATGAAGTATTTGATCCTTGCCTGTTTGTAAGTCTTCAAAATTTCTCAGTACTTACAGCTGAATTTTATGCTTTACACAGCAATTTTCAGCCTGAATTCTTCTTATATATTTTTAAGCCTTATCATTGGAAACAGTGATAAATATATTCTAATACAATACTATATTTTTGTAGTAAATGAGTCTTTGACAATTTCTAGAAATTCACTCTTTTCTGAAGAAGTGTGTCAATGCGTAAGGGTTTCTTCCTCTTACATAGCCTTTGATAAAATTTTATATAATGTTTTTCAGTCTTTATGCTTAGAATTCCACATTTATTAATCTCAAGTTTATCAGCTGAGATTAATAAAAGTGGCATTCTAAGTATAAAGATTGAAAAATATTTAGGGTTGTTAATTCTCATGAGCTCTCTAGACTTTAGTTTTACACATTCTTGATTTCTTGATAAATATTATACTGATTATTTACTGACACATCTTTTCTTGTTTTAATATGAAGGGAAGAGAAATAGCAACAAATGTGTCATAATGTATATTTCTATTTGTTCAGTAACCTTGTATTATATAAGACCCGGAGACGAAAAATATATTATTTTTTATAATAATGTGTTTCTTTTTATATTAGAGAGAACAAATTAATGAGTAATCCTTGTGAACACAGATTTTATAATTATGTTAGGTGAGTACCTAAATTTTCATGGGCTATAAAATTTTCCTCTCCTAAGTAATATGATATAGGCAGGAAGAGAGCATGCTTTAGTAATATAACAGCTATTCAGTGGATGGTTTTTCTGTTGTAAAATACATGGTAAGAAGGACAGAGGCTCATTTAAAGGACTTGAAAGGCAACAGTATAACTTGTATGTTAGAAAATAAATCAGTGAGGATGAAATTGTATAATACAAATTAGATATGTACTAAGAAAATATAGTCTAAAAGCAGGAATACAATCAGTTTGATTAGGTTGCATTAAAAAATTATCTGTCTCATTAAAGAGTGTTCCTGTATTTATTTTTTCAATGATATAATCTAAGGCTTTTTATTGAAGGATATATATATAGACAGAAAAAAGAACAATAAAAAATGTAAGGCTCAATGAACCCTCACAAGGTGAACACTCCCACTTACCAAGCAGTGAAATAGAAATAGAAAGGTACCAGCTTCTTTGAAAGTCCCCTTGAGCCTCCTTCTGATTAGTGCCCATCTCATTTTCAAAGAGTAATTACTGATGTGATTTCTCATATCACAGATTTGTTTTCTCTGGTTTTGATATGAACATATGTGGAATAATTCAGCATGGACACATTTTGTATCTGATTTCTTTTACTGATCTTAGCGGTTTTGAGATTTATATTTGGAGTGTGGCAGTAGGTTTCTTATTCTTGTTTTTGTATAGTATTCTACATTTGTTTTATCTATTCTATTTTGATGGACGTTTGCATTGTCTTTTGATGTATATTTATGACTCTCTATTGTGTACTTACCTAAAGTAGAATTGCTGTCATAAAGCATGCATATATTCAGCTTAGGGAATATTGCCATGTAATACGTTGGTAGAAGTGGGTTTTACCAATTTCATTCTCACCAACAATGTATGAACATTCCTCCTGTTCAGTGTCCTCTCTCACATGTTCTGGAATTTTCATCTTAGCCATTCTGATAGATAGATAGTAATAGTCCATTATGTTTTTAACTTGAGCTCCCTTTCATATATTTATTGGTCATTAAGATATACATTGTTATGCAACACCTATTAATCCTTTGCCTGTTTTATTAACTGAGTTGACTACCTCTTAAAATTAAATTTTAAGAGAACCTTTCATAGTTTGAATATAAGTCCTTTGCCAGAAATATTAATTGCAAATATCTCCTCCTTCGATGTGTCTTGAAGTTTCACTCTCTGAAAGTTGTTTTCTAACAATTGGAAGTATTTAATTTTAATATAGTAAAATTAAGCAAAATTTTCTTCATTATGAAAGCTTTTCTGTATCCTTATTCATTTGTTTGGCTCAAGCCATACAACATAAAATAGCCTGAATATTAAACAAGTGGGCAGATAGTTTGTGAGTTCTGCTAGGCAGTTAGCAAAAAGATTGAAGTGCATTTAAAAGAGAAATGTAGTCAACATTTTGTTTTAGATAGACTAATGATATTGACTAAAAGAGATTTGTAGGAGAGAGACTTACATCTGGTAGATCCATTAGAGACTATTTCAGTCACTTGTGAGAAAGATAATAAGGCTGCAAGGTAAGGCAATAGCAGGGAAATAGGGAGGAGAGAATTAGTTCCAGAATAATTTAGATAATCAAATTAATAAGACCTGGTAGTGACCAAGGAAAGGGAGAAAGAGAAATCATGAATGATCCTGGGTATCTGGCCTGAGTGATTAGTTAGACAGCAGTATGGTTAACTAAGACCAGAGCCTATATTTTGAAGAGAAGATTTGGGAATATTCATAGCTTAATGTAGGCTATATTGAATTTGAAATGCCTATGAGATATATATGTGAAGATATTCTATTCAAGTATGAAATACCAGTGTATTAGTCCATTCTCATGCTTCTATTAAAGACGTACCTGAGACTGGGTCATTTATAAAGGAAAGAGGTTTAATGGACTCACAGTTCCACATGGCTAGGGAGGACTCATAATCATGGTGGAAGGGGAAAGAAGAGCAAAACCATGCCTTACATGGTGGCAGGCAAGAGAACACGTGCAGGGGAACTCCCATTTATAAAACCTAGATCTTATGAGACTTATTCACTATTACCACGGCAGCATGGGGCAACCACTCACATGATTCAATTATCTCCACCTGGCCCCACCCTTGACACATGGAGATTATTACAAATCAAGGTGAGATTTGGGCGGGGGTACAGCGCCTAACCCCATATTAACCAATCTAGGTAACTGCATTTTCTTCTTTTTTCTTGTTTTCATTTTCTAGTTTTAAAAAATAATTAACATACTAAATTGGTAATAAGACCAACAAAACAACAAAAATGTATCTTCCTCACCCCTCCTTCCATCCAGATAGTAGAATGTGAAAATGAGTAACAGCTCACTGTCCCAGGATCCTGCTATTTAGTTGTCACTTCTGGAACCCGTGTGCCTGAGGCCTACTCATATCTTCTTCACGGATGATCAGATTCAGGATCCATGGCCCAGCAATTGGTCATTTCTATGCAGTTTGTAAGGCTAAATAATCAACAAATCCTTGTTATTTTCATACACTAGGAAAGCTTTGGCCTCGTTCTCCTGGTCTGGTCTGCTCTGTTGCCTGGTCAATGTTTCCAGCTCTTTCTAGGTCTGTGGCCTCTTCATGAATTTGTTTCCATATGGCTCATTGTCAACTTCATTCTTATAAGCTCCCTCCTCTGGGGTTTGGGATTGTCTCTCATCTTCATAAAACTTTGAAGAAGTAAAAACTAAATATTTGCCTACAAATGGACATTTTGTTATAACTCCCTGCCTACTGTTTACAAACCACAATGTTGAGTGTTTAATGTCTTTTATGTGTAGCATTTCACTAATAATTTATGTTAGTTGCTTGTACCCTTTAGCTATTTCGATTTCTTACTTCATCAAAGCCAATACAATAAAGAAAAAGAACCACTGCAGCATAAATTATAAATTTAGAGAAAACTGTCCAGTATTGTTAGCACATGAGTTGTCCAGTTACTAAGTTGACACTGTTGCATTGAGCAAAACCATATTTCCTGATGAAGCTGCACAGAGAAGGAGTCAAATTCAATTAGTTCTGGGAAAATGGCCATCCTCAAGAGAAAACTGGTGATCTATGTAGCCTCGGAAATACTAATTTCTTCCTGCAATAAAAATAAATATATTTCCTGACTCTTGGAAAAGCACAAAATAGAGGAAACAAAATAAGAAATTTGGAAGAATCTGAATGGCCCTGTGGAGGAGTATTTCAGTGAAAAAATGTTGAGAGAAAATGATAAATAGTTACCTGCATTTTAGGGTTGTGATACCTTGGCCAAGATATTTTATAGTAGGTATGTTACCCTCAAAACATTGGAAGAAAACAATGCCCCAGATTCTCCCTTTATTTTATGTGTCACCCCGTTCCACCCCTGACAACAGACAGAGAAAAGCATTATCCTGTGATCTTGATACATGAGGATACCAAAAATCTTGACCCTCGACTGCTGGTGCCCTGGGCTACTGCAGAGATCTGTGCAAGGCATGCTCTCCCCAAGTCTAGAAGTGCCATTCACCTGTCCTAGAGAAGGGCAGTCACTAACCTGCCAACTCTGCAGCCTTGCCAGTGTGAATTAACCCACACTTTTAAGAAATTACATTAAATCAAAATTCTTCTATGGGGTTGTCATTTTTTAGTGGTATGAGAATATAATTCATTGATTATCACATAGTAAGAAACATTGCAAATAAGTGCTTAGGCCAGTTGAGTTGGCAATATATTCTTTCTTAATTTCCTACTCCCAACTTCTACTTTCTTAACTTCAGTATTTTTATTCCTTTCTCATATGTTTCAATTAACAGTAACAAGAACTTTGAAGCAAAACAACTTTAGGCTTTCAGCCACCTCAACTTACAGGAAACATTTTTAACCAAGGTTTCCCTGTGTCTCACAAAAAAACCCAGCATCACACACCCCTCCCCGCAGGCCGTTCTTTTCTCAAGCTTTTGGTCTGGTTGGAAGGCAGCACCCGGCATCTGACCTTCATATTGCACATCTACACAGGTGAGATTGAGAAACAGAAGACAGTAGACTTGCAGACTGGATTAGAAGAAGGAAGAGAAAGAGACAAAAACAGTTTGGGATCCAAAGAGCCTAAACCCTGTTTGGTTTGGCCTTCAGTCATGGCAGCTCAGCAACAGGAAATGCCAGCTCATTAAAGCCTTCACATGGCATCATCAGACGACAGCCGTCAGCCCCCTTGGCAAGATGCTCAAGATCACACAGAAGAGGAAAAACAATAGGAACCAACATGAATGTCTAGATTTCCCTTCTAAGACAGGAGTGTTTACTAGGCTGGCTGACTTAGCAGGCTGTTAGCAGAATGAATTTGACTGCCTTGGCAAGGATGAGAGGATGCAGGAGATCTCCCAACTTTGACGCCAGCTTTGAATTCCAGTGATTATCATGTATGCCGTGGACCTAATGTCGTTTGAGGGATGAAGGTGGCTTGGGTTGGGGATTGCAGAAACATCACCAAAAGTAACCACTACTGATTAACATTGGTCATTTATAGGTGTAAGGGGAACAGGTGCTAGAGGCAGGCAGTAGCCACCCCTGGACACATAGCTTTTTGGATCGAGTTTCAGAGAAGGTGTATTTGTCATGCTTATCACATCTTTGAATATGTCACTTGGGTTATCACCTTCAGTAGGGGATCACTTTGCTCTAAAAACTTCTGACTAAAAGCCTTCCCTGTGGGGAGATGGACTGTACTTATCTATAGCTCAGAGTCTGTTGAAGAATTTGTTGCATTAACAGAACTTCAGTTTTTCTTTCCCAGGGGCAAGAGGAAGAATACTCACCTCTGGTGCTACTTAAATGGCACCATGGGGCTTCATCCTCTGGGAGGGAACAGGACACTGAAGTAGCGACATATTTGTAAACTGCATGAAACTCACCACTGACTAATATGTGTGCTTTTGTTTCCCTTGGCCCACTTGATCAGCAGCTTTGCTAACCAGTTTCCACAGCCTCTGAAGTCTTGTTGATATCAAAACCCATAGCCAAACATGAAATGAAGGCACAAATAGAAATCACTACAGTCCTGTCTTCAGGAAGATTTTTGTGATATTCCCCAAACAGCTTCCCCAAAGAGACTAAACTTCATTGTGAAATGCATGGCAGTGAAGCAGCAGACACACAGATTCATTCACCATTGAAGAACTTGCTTTTGCTTTCAACATCCCAGCTGGCACCCTTAACTTCTCTAGGCATCTATCTCTTTTAATCACACCATGCTTGGGCAGTGAGGCCAGGCAGATTTAGGCATCCAGAAGGCCCACCAGGATCTGCTACATGCAACTTGTAGGAAACGGAGGGTGTGTATGATTAGGCAGAGACCGTTAGCCTCAATTGTATCCTCTTACCTACTGAGCTGCAGTGAACTGTGGTCCACTTGTGAATTTCTCAAAGAGGCTAAACTTCTAAGGCTTTGGTTATTACTGCACACGACATCCTAGGTTCTGAACTACATTTGAAAATACGATCTGCTCCTCCAAGGGAAATGTATCTCCTTTGTTTCACACTGGTCCATCTGTCTAGGGATACCTTCTCAGTGCTGTAACAATGGCTACACCATTGTAATCTGCTCAAATACCCACTACTCCTTATTTGTTTATATAGTATTGGTGATAAGGCAAGGATTTAGGATATATTAAAATGGATGATTTACTTAATAGTATGAGTCATATTCATTGTTGTTCACTCAGCAAGAGTATTTATGTCACTCACACTATATGTGCATGTCACTATGCCCAGGCAAAAGGAAGATCAATTAAGAAGTGCTTGACTAATGTTTCAGGCACTGTTTAATGGAAAAGCTAAATTAAATATATTATCTCTTAAGAGGCTAAACTACGGAAGATTAAAACTGATGTTTATTCTTCATTTGGTGGGATCTATACGTTGGTATATGAGTCAAGTCTGTTAGTTGTGAGTAACAGAAACAATCTCTAGGTAACTTAATCAGAATAAAGAAAGTAAAGTACATTGGATAGCTCACACAACTTCCGGAGGGGGCACATAACTAGGTTTGGAGGCTATGCAGCCAGACATGACACTATAATAATGTGCCGAATTGTTCAGTGAAACCACCACTGTTGCCATTACTGAGCAGACACTGGTGCTGTCACTAGAACTCCAGCTACCCCTGGGCACTAAGGAGCTACTTCTTCCCACAGAAGAATGACTTGTGCATGGTAGCTACTTCTTTTGATCATTAGATTCTAAACCAAAGTCTGCAATGAACGTATCTGATATTGACAGAACCTAATTCATATGCACACATTCTAACTGCATATAGAGGTGGAAAGCCTCTATATGGTACTTCAGTCTCTAAACTGGGAGATGGGCATTGCCAAAATTAAGAGAAGAAGAAGGAGAGAAAGATGGTTATTTGTTCCAAAACCCAGAGCCTGTGCTGCTATTCTCCCATCAGGGTTTGCTGCAATCTCCATGGGCATCCTTATCTGCCATAGACCCATTAGTATATATTAATTCCCTAAAATATAAGTAGCATGAATAGCTAGAACCAGGTGGAAAAACTTCTCCCGCTCTGAGCTTGACTGAAAGCTTGGTAGCTTTGTGGGTGAGTAAATCATCAGAGAAACATCCCCCAGTGAGGTATATGTGCCCTCCAAAATCTACAGATGTTATTTAAATGTTGTGCTCCTTTCTTAGTTGTAGTATTAGGTGTTGCAACTCACCCTCTACTGGGAAAGGAATATTTTGAAAATCGCAGACCACCGGAGCAGAATTACTGATTTGTCCTTTTGCCTCAGTCTCCAGTATGGCTCAGCATGGTATTATTACTGATCTTATCTTTAGTTAAAATTTTGATTCTCTTTTCATTATGGATTTTTCACATGAACTTTTTTTCAATTATTGCGTTTAAACATTTTCTACCTTGATAAGGTTTTTAAATTGCATGATCTTGACAAGTGCTGTACTAGTGCTGGCCCAAGTTCAGGTCCATCCTCGGGTGTTCAACTTCCCTCTTTTCACAGGCCTCTGGTTATATTAGGGGAGACAGAGCATGCACTTCAGAGAGAATAAAGTTCTAGGTAGGAGTATGTGCATGTGAAATGGGTTGGCAGGAAAAATCTCACAGAAAAAGTGATAGTTGAGCAAAGCCTCAAAAGAGAGGAGAGAAGCCTAGATTTGAGTGTACACAGATTAGGTAGATCTTAGAGGAGTACTCCTCGATATGGGCTTTGGAACTTAGTGATTGAGTGACCATTGCCAAAAATCTCTCAGAATCACACATTGGGATTATTATCAGCTTTCCCTCCTTGCCTTAGCAACTAAAGCCTCTGCCTCATTGCTTGGCCTCTGATAACTCCGGAATTCTTTTCTCTCCACTGAAATTCTGTAGCCAATTTAATACATAAACTTTCACCAGCATCTCTGGCCAACATAAAACACCCACACCCATCCAGAGTTAGTTTCTAGAACACCCTGAGGGTCAATTACAAAGTTAAATCTGAGAGAAAGGGGCTTAGGTATTTAAAATAACAACAAATTTTACAGTTGTATATAATATAAATATTATATATATGTAAAAATGCTAATATCTGAAAGATACTTGTGAGAATAGAGTCTTAGAGAACTAGACTAAATAGGGAAGAACCTAAATTCAGACTGGTCTGAGTTTATCAATATATGTGTGCACGTACCAGAGTCTGAATTCAGTGTGTGAACTCGAGCACTTAGAAGTGGTTCTAATTTGTTTACCTGAATGCTTTTAATAAACTTGGGACTCAAGAGTGATCTCCAATATAAAAAGTGGAGATGTCAAAAATACCTTGAAATAGTGTGAGAAAAGAATCCAAACACGTAGTGATTCTACATATTGGAGTGAATTTATCATATGTAATGTACTCACCCACCTCTAACATTTCCCCTCAAGAAGGCCCTGAACACTGTCCTTTAAGACATTGAGAAACAGATTTTTAGGAGACATATTGTTATTGTATTATGTATATATATCTGTGTTATGTGGATATGTTCAATAGACTTGAATAGAATTACTATTGTCTAAAGAATGTCCTTTATTCCAAAACTACATTCAAATTATATCAGAAAACTAGACACAACCACGATATGAAAGAATTTGTGCCAGGATACAACACTGCAGAAAGAAATCAATGTGGAAAATTAACTCTCTGTCTTTAAGAATTGGTGAGATCTCTCCTGATAACATTTTATGTACCTTAGTACTTTCATTGTAAAACAAGATTAACTTGTTTTAATTAAACAAGATTAATTTTTTTTATTTTGCAAAATAGCAGAAATTGAAAGGATTCTCCTTGCAATGATTTCCAAGATCTTAAAAGAATGAAAAGCTATCTAAATAAACAGCTTTTAGTACTAAGAAAACATCTATGTTACAAGGTAGACATTTAAATACTAAAATAAATTCTAAATAAATTTGTTGGACCAGTAAGAAACTTAAGTAAAAAAATCCCAGTTTTCTTATAGACATATTTCTTGAATCTGTCTTAAATTATCTAAGACTGCCTACCTCTGCTCTAATCGTTTCAAGAGTTCACTATTGGGATGCCCAATTACCGCCTCAACACCCCTGACCTCACGCCTTCCAAAGCCGAAGCTAGGCTCTCAGAGCACACATAGGTTACCTGGGTCTAAATTCCTCATCACCTTAAAGGCTGTTCCCATCATTTTCAATCACTGGGCTTATATTCATGTTTACCTTTTCATTTTTTATAATGCTTTGGCACATTCATCCTATTACTTGTAATCATATTTTTAATCAGAAGTTTTTCTAATTCTGCTGGCACAATCACCACCCCATGCACCCTTATTTCACATTTCCCTTGGCAATTAAAGTAGATTTTTATACAGTCTGGTATCCTCACTCTTTTCCCTGTCTACACAGAATTATCTTCTTTAAAATACATCTCAACATCAAATCCTTGCAGTTTAGTTGCAGTGGCACTCCACTGCCAGGCAATTAAATTAAATACTTCTGTTTGATATTCAAGGAAATCCAACAACTTGTTCTCTTTATTCTTTAACATGGTTTCTTGCTTTGATCAAGAATGTATCTGTCAACTCTCACAATAATTTTGAGTTTTTAAGGGTTCACTTGCCTGTTCCTCATTGCATCTACTCGAAATGTTTCCCCTTCACTTGAATATCTACCTTGTCCTTTTTCTCTTGACCACCGGTGTGGCTGTTCGCTGTTCCCTGATATGTATAATTTGCATTTGAGCTCATGATACACCACACTGAAGCATTCTTAGGTCTTTTCTATATGAGTGTATGCTGTGCCTTCCATATGAGATTATCACTTTCCTAAGAACAGATGTCTCCTATTTATTTTCCTACCACTCTAGTAATGTTTAAGATGTGTGAATCAAACTTCACTATGCTACCTTAGAAATCATTGATTCTAGTATTTAATGTAAATCCTGTGGACCCCAGAGAGTTAATGGATGAACTTCAGAAAATTGATGACATCCCCTCCCCAAGATTGTGTTCTACACATAAAATGTTAAGAATACTGTTCTGTTTGAACAAGAGTAACTTCACAGATGAAGAAACTGAAATCCAAGGTCAGAAAACTAACTTGCTTGAGGAGAATAGACTTTCAAGTCCTTGTGCCTTTTAATTTCTGAACTCACTTACATATACTCTTGGGGATATAAAATTCCATGAAAGGTCTTCAAAATCCACTACTCTGCCTGCAGGCAGAATTTGTCATAAAGATTGCAGCAGATGCAACCCATGACACTATTAAAGATCTCCTGGGAAAGGAATTTTATAATTTCCTTCAGTTTACTTTCATGGAAACATAAAACCAACCTCTTACAGCAACCGCTACATTACTTCACTTTCTTATATCCTGAAACACACACACACACACACACACACACACACACCCTAGGGCCCTCTATTTAGGAGGAGATCAAATAAAAAGTGTAATTTACCTCACTTATACTCTCTACCAAATATTATTTTAACTTGAGCTTCATTTGAATATGAAAATTAAACAAAAGTAATACCAAATTAGTTTTTAAAAACTTTTTATTTTATTTTATGTTAAGTTCTGAGATACACATGCAGAATGTGCAGGTTTGTCACATAGGTAAACGTGTGCCATGGTGGTTTGCTGCACCTATCAACCCACCACCTAGGTATTAAGCCCTGCATGCATTAGCTATTCTTCCTGATGCTCTCCCTCCCCCAACAACCCCCAGTAGGACTCATTGTGTGTTGTTCCTCTCTCTATGTCCATGTGTTCTCATTGTTCAGATCCCACTTATACATGGGACTATGTAGTGTTTGGTTTTCTGTTCCTGTGTTAGTTTGCTGAGAATAATATCTTCCAGCTGCATCCATGTCCCTACAAAGGACATGATCTCATTCCTTTTCATAGTTGCATAGTATTCCATGGTGTATATGTACCACGTTTTCTTTATTCAGTCTATCATTGATAGGCAATTGGGTTGATTCCATGTATTTACTATTGTAATAGTGCTGCAGTGAACATATGCATGCATGTATCTTTGTAACAGAAAGATACACATGCATGTATGTTTTATGGCTGCATAGTATTCCATGGTGTATATGTACCACATTTTCTTTATCTAGTCTATCATTGGACATTTGGGCTTATTACATGTTTTTACTGTTGTGAATGCTGCTGCAATGAACATATGCATGCATGTATCTTTGTAACAGAATGATTTATAAGCTTTGTGTATAAACCCAGTAATGGGATTGCTGGGTCAAATGGTATTTCTGGTTCTAGGTCTTTGAGGAATGACCACACTATCTGCCACAATAATTGAAGTAATTTACATTCCCAACAACAGTGTAAAGGCATTCCTATTTATCCACAGCCTCACCAACATCTGTTGGTTCTTGACTTTTTAATAGTTGCCATTCTGACTGACATGTGATAGTATCTTATTGCTGTTTTAATTTGCATTTCTTTAATGATCAGTAATGTTGAGCATTTTTCTCATACATTTGTTGGCCACATAAATGTCTTATTTTGAGAAGTGTCTGTTTATGTCCTTTGCCCACTTTTTGATGGGGTTGTTTGGTGTTTTTCTTGTAAATTTGTTCAAGTTCCTTGTAGATTCTGGATATTAGACCTTTGTCAGATGGATAGATTGCAAAAATTTTCTCCCATTCTGTAGGTTGTCGTTTACTCTGATGGTAGTTTCTTTGGCTATGCAGAAGCTGTTCAGTTTAGTTAGATACCACTTGTCAATTTTTGATTTTGTTGCAATTGGTTTTGGCATTTTTGTCCTGAAATCTTTGCCTGTGCCTATGTCCTAAATGATATTGCCTAGATTTTCTTCTAGGATTTTTATAGTTTGGGGTTTTTAAATCTTTAATCCATCTTGAGTTAATTTTTGTATAAGGGTAAGGAAGGGGTCCAGTTTCAATTTTTGCATATGGCTAGCCAGTTCTCCCAGCACCATTTATTAAAGAGGGAATCTTTTCCCCATTGCTTGTTTTTGTCAGGTTTGTCAAAAATCAGATGGTTGTAGATACATGGTCTTATTTCTGAGGTATCTATTCTGTTCCATTGGTCTACATGTCTGTTTTTATACCAGTACCATGATATTTTGGTTACTTAAGTCTTGAAGTGTAGTTTGAGGTCAGGTAGTGTGATGCCCCCATCTTTGTTCTTTTTGCTTAGAATTGTCTTGGTTATATGGGCTCTTTTTTCATTCCATATGAATTTTAAAGTAGTTTTTTTTTTTTTCTAATTTTGTGAAAAATGTCAATGCTAATTTAATGGGAACAGCATTGAATCTATACATTACTTTGAGCAGTATGGCCATTTTCATGATATTGACTCTTCCTATCCATGAGCATGGAATGTTGTCCATTTGTTTGTGTCCTCTCTGATTTCCTTCAACAGTGGTTTGTCGTTCTTGAAGAAGTCTTTCACTTCCCTTGTTAGCTGTACTCCTCAGAATTTTCTTCTCTTTGTAGCAATTGTAAATGAGAGTTCATTCATGAGTTGGCTATCTGCTTGTCTATTGTTGATGTATAGAAATGCTTGTGATTTTTGCACATTGATTTTATATCCAGAGACTGCTGAAGTTGCTTATCAATTTAAGAAGCTTTTGGATTGAGATGATGGGGTTTTCCAGATATAGAGTCATGAAATCTGTAAACAGAGACAGTTTAACTTCCTCTCTTCCTGTTTGAATACACTTTATTTCTTTCTCTTGCTTGATTTCCCTGGCCATAACTTCCACTACTATGTTGAATAGGAGCAGCAGGAAAATGAGTCCTTGTCTTGTGTTTGCTTTCAAGAGGAATGTTTCCAGCTCTTGCCCATTCAGTATGATATTGGCTGTGTGTTTGTCATAAATGGTTCTTATTAATTTTAGTCATGTTCCATCAATACCTAGTTTATTGAGAGTTTTTAACATGAAGGGATGATTAACTTTATCGAAGATCTTTTCTGTGTCTGTTGAGATAATCATGTGGTTTTTGTCTTTAGTTCTAGTTATGTGACGAATTGCATTTTATTGATTTGCATATGTTGAACCAGCATTGCATCCCTGGGATGAAGCTGACTTGATCATGGTGGATAAGCTTTTTAATGTGCTGCTGGACTCAGTTTGCCTGTATTTTATTGAGGATTTTTGCATTGATATTCATTAGGAATATTGGCCTGAAGTTTTCTTTTTTTGTTGTATCTCTGCCAGATTTTGATATCATAAAAAGAGTTACAGAGAAGTTCCTCCTTTTCAATTGTTTGGAGTAGTTTCAGAAGAAATGGTGCCAGCTCCTCTTTGTACCTCTGGTAGAATTCAGGTGTAAATCCGTCTGTCCTGGGCTTTTTGTTGTTGGTAAGCTATTTATTACTGCCTCAAATTCAGAACTTATTATTGGTCTATTCAGGCATTCAGCTTCTTCCTGATGCAGTCTTGGGAGGGTGTATGTGTCCAGAAATTTATCCATTTCTTTCAGATTTTCTAATTTATTTGTATAGAGGTGTTTATGGTATACTCTGATGGCTGTTTGTATTTCTGTGGGGTCAGTGGTGTTATCCTTTTTAACATACTGTATTACGTTGATTTGATTCTTCTCTACTTCTTTATTAGTCTAGCTAGCAGTCCATCTATTTCATTAATTTTTTCAATAAATCAGTTCCTGGATTCATTAATTTTTTATGTTTTTTTTCATGTCTGTATTTCCTTCAGTTTTGCATTGATCTTGGTTATTTCTTGTCTTCTGCTAGCTTTGTGGTTTGTTTGCTCTTGGTTCTCTAGTTCTTTTAGTTGTAATATTAAGATGTCAATTTGAGATCTTTCTAGCTTTGATGTGGGCATTTAGTGCCATAAATTTCCTTCTTAACACTGCTTTAGCTGTGTCCCAGAGATTCTGGTTTATTGTCTTTTTGTTCTCATTGGTTTCAAAGAACTTCTTCATTTCGGCCTTAATTTCATTATTTACCCAGGAGTCATTCAGGAGTAGATTGTTTAATTTCCATATAGTTGTGTGGTTTTGAGTGAGTTTCTTAATCTTGAGTTCTAATTTGATTGAGCTGTGTGGTTGAGAGACTGTTTTTAATGATTTTAGTTGTTTTGCATTTGCTGAGGCATATTTCATTTCCAATTATGTGATAAATTTTAGAGTACATGCCATGTGCCATGGAGAAGAATGTATTTTTTGTTGATTTTGGGTGGACAGTTCTGTAGATATCTATCAGGTCTGCTTGAACCAGAACTGAGTTTAAGTCCTGAATATCTTTGTTAATTTTCTGTCTCGATGATCTTTCTAACATTGACAGTGGGGTGTTAAAGTCTCCCACTACTATTGTAAGTCTTTTTGTAGGTCTCTAAGAACTTGTTTCATGAATCTGGGTGCTCCTGTATTGAGTGCATATATATTTAAGATAGTTAGCTCTTCTTGTTGAATTGAACCCTTTACCATTATGCAATGCTCTTCTTTGTCTTCTTTGATCTTTGTTGGTTTAAAGTCTGTTTTCTCAGTAATTAGTATTGCAACCCCTGCTTTTATCTGCTTTCCATTTGCTTGGTCAATTTCTCTCCATCCCTTTATTTTAAGCCAATGTATATCTTTGAACATGAACTGAGTCTCTTGAATAGAGCACACTGATGGGTCTTGACTCTATCCAGCTTGCCATTCTGTGTCTTTTAATTGGGGCATTTAGCCCATTTACATTTAAGGTTAATGTTGTTATGTGTGAATTTGATACCATCATCATGATGCTAGCTGATTATTTTGCAGACTTGTTGATGCAGTTGCTTCAAGGTGTCAATGGTGTGCTACTTCAATGTGTTTTTGTAGTGGCTGGTAATGGCTTTTCCTTCTCATATTGAGACTTTCTTCAGTAGCTCTTGCAAGGCAGGCCTGGTGGTAACGATTTCCCTCAGCATTTTCTTGTCTGAAAAGGATTTTATTTCCCCTTCACTTATGAGGCTTAGTTTAGCTGGATATGAGATTCTGGATTGCAAATTATTTTTATTAAGAATGTTAAATATTGGTCCCCAATCTCTTCTGGCTTTTAGGGTTTCTGCTGAGAGGTCCACTGTTATTCTGATGGTCTTCCCTTTGTAGGTGACATGGTCTTTCTCTCTGGCTGCCCTTAATATTTTTTCCTTCATTACAGTCTTGGAGAATCTGATGATTATGTGTCTTGGGTTTCACCTTCTCATGGGGTATCTTACTAGGTTCTCTGGATTTCCTGAATATGAATGTTTGCCTGTCTTGCTAGGTTGGGGAAGTTCTTGTCGATGATATCCTGAAGTATGTTTTCCCACTTGGTTCCCCCTTCCCTGTCTCTTTCAGGTACCCCAATCAGTCAAAGGTTTTGTCTTTACTTATAATTCCATAGTTGTTCTAGGTTTTATATTTCCTTTTTATTCTTTTTTCTCTAATCTTGTTGCCTGACTCATTTCAGAAAGATAGTCTTCAAACTCTGAAATTCTTCCCTGTACTTGGTCTATTCGGCTATTGATACTTGTGGTTGCATTGTGAAGTTCTCATGTTGTGTTTTTTAGCTTCATCAGGTCATTTATGTTCCTCTCTAAACTTGTTATTCTGGTTAACTGCTCCTGTAATGTTTTATCATGGTTCTTAACTTCTTTGCATTAGGTTTGAACATGCTCCTTTAGTTCAGAGAAGTTTGTTATTACCTACCTTCTGAAGCCTACTTGTCAGTTCATCCATCTCAGCCTCAGCCCAGTTCTGTGCTCTTGCTGCAGAGGTGTTGTGATAATTTGGAAGAGAAGGGACACTCTGGCTTTTTAAGTTTTCAGCATTGTTTCATTGATTCTTTCTCATCTTCCTGAGTTTATCTAGTTTCGATTTTTGAGGCTGCTGACCTTTGGATGGGATTTTTGTGGGGACTTTTTTGTTGATTCTGTTGTTGTTGCTTCCTGTTTGTTTTTCTTTTAATAGTCAGACCCCTCTTCCATATGACTGCTGTGGTTTGCTGTGGGTCCACTCTGGCATTCTCCTGGGTCCCTTCTACTCCTGGAGGTATCACCAGTAGAGGCTGCAGAATAGCAAAGATGGCTACCTGCTCCTTCCTCTGGGAGCTCCATCCCAGAGGTGCACCAAGCTGATGACAGTGGGAATACTCCTGTATGAGGTGTCTGGTGACCCCTGTTTGGGGGTCTTACTGAGTCAAGGGGCACAGGATCAGGGACTCACTTAACAAAGCACTCTGGTTGCCCCTTGGAGGAGGGAGTGCACTGTGCTGGGGGAATTCCACTCATCCAGACTGCCTAGATTCCTCAGAGCCAGCAAGGAAAAAGATTAAGTCAGCTAATCTGCAGAGACTATGGCCACTTTTCCCCCCAGGGGCTCCATCCCAGGGAGATCAGTGCCCTGTTCATAAAACCCTGGCTGGAGTTGCTGAAATTCCCATAGCGAGACCCTACACAGTGAGGAGGGATGCATCCAGGTCAAGCCTAAAGCAACAGTCTGGCCACAGTCTGCCACAGACACTGTGCTGCACTGTGGGGAATTCCTCCTGGGTCCAGACTGCCCAGTCTCCCCAGTATTGGCAGGGGAAAATTGCAGACTGGAGCTGCAGTGATGGCTGCCAGCCCTCCCCTCCGGAGCTTAGTCATCTTAGGCAACAGGCAGCCAAACTGATGGCGGCTACTCCTCCTGCCAGAACTCGGTAGTCTTAGGCAGTCTCAGCCAAGCAGCCACTACAAATCTGCACAAGTTTGTGTTTGGGACCCAAGCTCCTGGTGGCATGGGCTCATGAGGGGATCTCCTGATCCACAGGTTGCACAGATCCATGTTTTAAGCATGATTTCCTAGCCAAGGTAGCACAATCACTCACCTCATCCCTTGGCTGGGGGTGGGAGCTCCCCTTGCCCCATGTGCCTCCTGGGTAGGCCATCACTCTATCCTGCTTCTCCTTGCTTTCCGTGGGTCACTCCAACTGCCTAGTCAGTCCCAGTGAGAGAACCTGGATACCTTAGTTGCCAGTGCAGGATTCACTCTCTCTTTTTGTTCTTCTCAAGGGGGCCTCCGAGAGCTGTTACTAGTCAGCTATCTTCCCAAATTAGCTTTTTTTCTTACATAAAAACTCAGGTTGAAAAACTCAGTTATCCAAAAACCCCTCAGCCAAAGAAACAACTATTTATGCTTATTAAAAGAAAAACTTCAGCTGAATTAAATTTAAAGGAGTTTAATTGAGCAATGAACAATTCACAAATTGGGACGCCCCCAGGATCACAGCAGATTCAGAGAGACTGCAGGGATACCTGATGGTCAGAACAATTTTAGAGACAAAAAGTAAAGTGATGTACAGAAATCAGAAGTAAGGTACAGAAACAGCTGGATTGGTTATAGATTGGCATTTGCCTTATTTCAACACAGTTTGAACACTCAGCAGTATAGGAATGGTTGAAGTATGGTTGCTGGGATTGGTCAAGACTCAGTTATTGTTACAGGTGCATACTACTAAGTGAGATTTTCAATCTTGTCTACCTCGTAAGTTACGTTGCAGTTCATCTAAAAGGATTCAAATATAGAAATACAGAGTCCTTCTCATGCCATATTTAAGCCTCAACTTTAACATGCTGTTAGCATGTCATGTTTATTCTTTCTTTGTGGAATTGAAATTAGAAATGAAAATACCTGGCTTGACCTATGCTTGTGGAGAAATAGCTGCAGTAGAAGAGTCTCTGACCAAGAGATAGCGCCCTTAAGCCATCTGAGGACTACAAAGGACTTCTTATTGGGGATGGAACATGATTTTTCTTTTTCTTAAGTTTAATGCCTCCTCTAGTGCCCAGGAATCTCTTTGCTTCCCTCGTAGCCCCCCAAACAGTGTTTTGTCCTTACTCTATAGCAAGAGCAGGATTTTGAGTGATTTGCACTTTCTAGGTTCAAGTGAAACTATTTCAAATAATCCCTGTTTCCATCTCCAAGAGTCTGTGGTGCTGGGAAACAATAGAAAATATTGAAAATGATGGTTTCCAAAAGCAATCTCCCAATACTATTCTTCTTCAAAGTAATATTTTATAAAATAGGTTGCTATTTATAGGGCCATTTATGTACAGAATCAAAGGACCTTTGTATAAAAGTGGCTTAACCATTTTTGCTTTCCTTCAGCTGAATTATTATTGATATTAATGGGAGAAAAATAAACTGTTTAAACAAGAGTGATCCTCAATGCACAGGGCTAAAGTGAAAAAATAGACAACTTAGGAATTGGAGAAATAAAGGCTGAGGAAGATGGATCAAACAAGTTCTAGCTACTGCTCAGAAACAATCCAGATGACTGTTTGAGAAATACGAAGTTCAAAAGAGGAATTCAAGCTTGACCTGTAATAACTTTGGGAAAGGATGTAGAGCAAGCTGACAGCATCATTGTTAGAGAGGGTTGCTTGAATATGGATATGAGACCAAGAAGTTGAATAAGAGAGTTGGCATGGATAGATGGTTGAAAATAAAATCAAGTTCCCCTTCAGCAAGTTTCACATGCAAGGAGAAAGGTGCGTGAGTAAAGATAAAGCAGGCTTTTTTCCTTTCCAAAGGGAGATTCTTCTTTGAGAGATCTGCCTGCCTGCCTGCCTGCCTGTCTGAGGTCCTGACTTCCCTAGGAAATTGTTTAGGGTCTTCATTGTTATATTTTGGAAGATTGTCTATATTCTGAAAACACATGATGGAGTGCTACCCAAACACTGAAGAGTGGATAGTCAGAAGTTGCTGCTCCTTTCCCAGGGTTATTTCTCCGCAGGGAGTGCAAAAATAGCCATTTCCCTTTTTCAGTGGCACTGTGGTTGACTGGACACTTATGACATAAGAACTATACTTCTTTGGCCAAATGCTACTCTTATTTCAAAGTGTTTTTTGAATAGGGCTTGGTCTGAAAAGGGGAGATAGAGAAGTCTTAGTATGAAGAGGCAGTCTGTGTTTTGATCATTCTTCCTAGTTCTTGTTTTTCATGGGGTGAGAAGTCTTTTCGTAATAGAAAGTCAAAAGGCATTATTGTTTCTTCCTCATGCATCAGTCCCCTACCAAATTGTATAGAAAACTGGTAGCAAAAGAGAACTGTGGGGGAGAAGGAAGGAAGAGGGAGAGAGTGACATTCTTGTATATTGTCAAAGGCACATATGCATCGCAACGGGAGGGCAATGATTCCTCTGGGGTTTGAAAGATAAAAAAGGTTTTTTTTGGTTTTGTTTTGTTTTTTTTATTGAAATGTGACTTGTTCTTGAAATTTCTCAGAATACTTTTGTACTCTTTATTGCTTCACATGTGTCATTTCTGTCAATGTAAAATCACCAGAGTTTCTCTGAATTTTAGCAGACTAGGTAGTACACAATAGGTCAATAAAACCTTGAAACTTAAGACTACTCTCTAATGAAACTGGTTTTCCTAAGCCATTTATAAATTAAGTGGACAGAAAATGATTTAACAAGTTTTTACAGACAGGTAGGCTTTTTATATTCCGTTAAAGCTCTGGTGCTAACATAAAAATAAGTTAAAACATATTCTATTAATATGTGTTGGTTTTTGTTCATTTTTTCTTCATTGTATATTGAAGGTGAATTGAATTATTACTACATAATAAAACATACAATTTTCAATTGAAGCTTTATTTGTAAGTTTAATGATTAGACTTCTAAATGTGTTTTTGTCTTCTTGTCTTTAAAAATAAATGACTGTGATAGGTAAAATAAAGAAAATTTATTTTTCTTAAATCGCTTAAAGTAAAGGAACATTTCAACTTTCAATATGAAACATGGCCTGAAAGTTAAAATGAAGAAAGGCGAAGAAAGAGATAGATTTAAAATGATGGTCTAGAACTTATAATTTTGTCTTAAAAGACAAAAATGGTAGAAAGAGAAATAAAAATGATGCTTTTGTGACTTTGCTAAGCAAAACTCACACTTCTATAATTACAGTTGTAGAAAAGAGTTACTACAAGAAATAATTAACAAGATAAATACAAAATATAAAGTAATAAATTACTCAAGAGCTTCTGAATAATCCTACAACTAAAGAAGAGTAATAAGAATCTGCTCTCTATTTTTGAAAGATATTTTAAAAAATAATATACATGACAAATACTTGTAACATACTGCCTTTTAATGGCTTAGAGATGAGAAAACATAATTTTTAAAATCCAAATTAAAGCGTGATAAACTCAAACTCATTTGTTTTGTTTTTTATATATAGCTTTTCCCTACTAAATCAGTGTGCTGAAAAATCTATTTCAAGTCACACGTGTATTATTTCCACACCACCTAAGTGAAGTACTTTACAAAACTTTTTTTTTATTTCAAAAGCTTTTGGAGTACAAGTGGTTTTTGGTTACACTGACAAATTGTATAGCAGTGAAGTTTGAAATGTTAGTGTGCATATCACCTGACTGCTGGACATTGTACCCAATATATGGTTTTTTTATTCATCACCCTCCCAACCTTCTGAGTCCTCCATAGTTCATTGTATCACTCTGTATGCCTCTACACACCCACGGCTTAACTCCCTTTTATAAGTGAGAACATACGGTATTCAGTTTGTCATTCCTGAGTTACTAAGTTTACTTTAAAGAAAAAGTGACAAACACTTCAGCTTGCACTAACACTGAAGTTTATACAAATCATCCGCATGTAGGAAAATATTCCTAAAAGATGACAAAAAGATTACTGAAGGTGGCTCCCATTAGATGTCTTATTTAAATTGAAATCAGTCCACCAAATAAAGTTTTAATTTAATCTGATAGCTACTACACTCTAAGAATCATTCATTAGGGAATGATTTACTATCTAATTAACTCAAAAAGGCATAAGTCATAAATGTACATTTATTTATTAATTAACACATTAGTTGTGACAGGAATCCCTGTATGTTTCACATTAACATTTACCAACATAACCCAGGGGAAATGATTTTAATGAACTTGTACTAATAGCCTTTTGAACATAATCTTCAATGGAGTAGTTCTAACAAAGCAAATGACTTAATCATCTTCAACATTTTTAATTACTGTTTTTGAATTCGAAGAGAAAGAAAGATTATTTAAAGTTATGGCTATGGTTTCCTTCTAATTATATTTTTCTTTTTCTTTATTTCTAAGAGCCATGGGATATGAGAATCTCTGTTCTAGAAAAAATATTTCTTTTTGTGAAAATTATCAGTTTTAATGAATATTTTGTTGAATGACTTCTGTGAGCCCAGAACAAAATAGCACTTTTAGTAAAATGAGAAGTATAAGAGCAGACCAGCATATGGTCACAATGTAAGAAGCTTAAAATTTATTTTAGAAAACAAGTCTACTTTTATGAAAATGCTTTATAGTAAAAAGTATATATTACATGAAAAAATTTAAAAAAATATATTTCAAAATGTAAAACAAAACAACATACAAAATGAAAAGAGGAATAAATTCCATGGCTTCAGATAAAAAGTATTTCAAGGGAACTGGAAAGACTTAAATGAAATTGATCCCATGAAGAAGAAAGGGGAATGTCATATAAAAATAGAGAAATGATAGAGCATGTTGTTATATCATTTTAACATCAGAAGGGATTAAAAAAGTGATCTGAGATACTCACTCAATATCGTGCTGAAGGTCAAATGCTGATATCAATCCAGTATGGGTGCTTGTGCAAGAGAAAGAGAGAGAGAGAGAGAAAGGGAGAGACAAATTTACTAAATGCTAATTATATGTCAAGGACTCTTCTAAGCATTTTAAATATTATTTTATTTAATCTCTTCAAAATTCTATGAAGGAATTATGTTTTTTCAATTTGACATTAGGTTTAAGAAAACAAAGATCAGCAGGATTAAGTAGCTTATTCAGGTTACACAGTGAAAGTCTGAGCCAACATCTGAACCCCAGCAGGTTAATTCAAATAACATAATATTGCATATTGCCTATAATATTGCAGGGCCATATGGGATGGTCTGAAGGCATGAGCTCTGGATCAGGGCTACCCGGGTTTGGATCTCTGCCCCATTTTTTACTTGCTCTGGGTCTTGGAATGAATCACTCAAAAGCTCTGAGCCTCAGTTTCTTTGTCTGCAAAATGGGAAAAATAATGATACTTAACTTATTGGACTGGTAACTGAATAATATATAAAATAATGAAATAGTACCTGGTTTATACTAACTACTTAAAATACATTAATAGCAGTGGTAACTGTACTACTATACTAAACCTTTGTAAAAGGATATGTTCCACCTATGAAGGAATTAACTGAAAATACAGTTTTACTCCGTGAGCAATGTTTACCGTGCACCCAGAACATGCAGTATTGTTCCTATTTTCAAATCTGTCTATCTTAGGAAAATATTCATTAGTCAGATCCAGATGCCATAGTCAACTCTACCATTTAGTAAGCTCAGCTGTCTTCACTGGGACCAAATGATGGGCAGCATACTGGAAACCTTTAGTGCAGCTCAGCTTGAGTCCATTAGTACCAGATGACAAAGACCATTTTTTTTCTTTTTTTTTTCCCCATTATTTTCAACTTTTATTTTATGTTCCGGGATACCCATGCAGGTTGGTTATATAGGTAAATTGCATGCCTTGGAGGTTTGGGGTACACATTATATTGCCACCCAGGTAACCAGCATAGTACCCGATAGGTAGTTTTTTGATCCTCACTGTCCTCCTACCTTCCATCCTCAAGTAGGCCCTGTTGTCTGTTGTTCATTTTTTTGTGTTCATATGTACTCAATGTTTAGCTCCCACTTACAAATGAGAACATGTAGTATTTGGTTTTCTGTTCCTGTGTTAGTTTGCTTAGTATAATGGCCTCCAGATCCATTCATATTGCTGCGAAGGATATGATCTCATTCTTTTTTGGCTGCATAGTATTCCATGGTGTATACGTAGCACATTTTGTTTATCCAGTCTACCACTGATGGACAGTTAGGTTGATTTCATGTCTTTGTTATTGTGAATAGTGCTATCATGAGCATACGCATGCATGTGTTGACAAAGACCATTCTTGCAGGAACCTTTGTCTCATGTCTCCACTCAATGGCATCTCACATGTCCGTGTCTATTCCATAGTATAGAATTGATATAGAAACTATACCCAGTCCTTATAGTCCTGTTTATTCTAATACACATGAGTCACAAGGGGACTTGGTAAGGAGGAATCCCGGCAATAGTTGCAATTCTAACTCATACCTCGCTCACTTCTGATGGTCAGCCCCAATGTTTATCATAAGGCCAAAGCCCCTCTTTTTTTCATGATGGTTTCTCTTTCAGAGTTCCCTGAAATCAGGCTTTCATGTTTATTTAGCACCAATCCTGACTTTCTTAATGATACATTTCTTTGTTAGTTTGTTTGTTTTACTTGTGATACCTTTATATTTTATTTTACTTGTGTCTCCTTCTTTTCTTCAGCCTTAGTTGTTCCTTACTGATAATATGACTTAGATATGTGTGAATTAAAGATTCTATTTTTACATCATAACACCAGCTAATTATGAGTAAACTGTAGTGAAAATCAGATTTTCCAGCATAATTTTAATTTTTAAAGGAAAGTTTAAAATCTTAATATGAATAAAATATATCTTCCTCCAACTTCTCATATTCTGCCAGTATTATTACATTTTCTCAAAAGAAAGCAGAGCAAAAGCTAATGAAATAGTCATGCTAACAAAGTGTCTTTGTTAGGGTATTTGAAGGTAAATATCTTTTGGAAAATGTATAGGCAAGAGGAAAAGTCTTTTTGTTTGCTCTGTCACCCAGGCTGGAATGCAGTGGCGCGATCTCAGCTTACTGTAACCTCCACCTCCTGGGTTCAAGCGATTCCCCTGCCTCAGCCTCCCAGGTAGCTGAGACTACAGGCACGTTTCCCCACACCCAGCTAATTTTTTGTGTTTTTAGTAGAGAAGGGGTTTCACTGTGTTAGCCAGGATGGTCTCAATCTCCTGACCTCGTGATCCTCCCGCTTCAGCCTCCCGAAGTACTGGGATTACAGGAGTGAGCCATCACCCCCCGTGGAAAAAATGTCACTTTTATACTTTTTTTCTAACTGTATTTATTATGGGAAGAAATATTGTAAGCACAAAGCAAAAACAAAAGCAATTACTCATAATATAATCACTTAAGCTAATGAACATTTAATGTTCATATATCTGATCCCAGTTCATATCTGTGATACATACACAGATTTATATGTGAGAAAATGTAGTATACATAATATTATTAAGATGTACTGAACGCTTGTGCTTTACCTGTCTTTGTTATGCCTGTGTGTTACTACTTCTACCCAACGAGGCACTGTTTACCGACAATTCCCAAAAGCGTTCATGTGAACTGTAATAAAATTGTTGAAAAACAAGTGCAGCCAAGATAACCATAAAAAATTGGAGTGGGGGTTTATACAAATCCACAAGGAGTCCATTTTCTTTCAGATTGCTTTCCTACTGTTTTCAAGTTTTTTCTGTACTTTAGAAAAACATTATAAGTCTTAGATGATGAATTTGTTCATTCATTCATTCAGGAGTTTGATCATTTAGCAAATATTTATTGTGCACTTCAATATTTTCGGGACATAAGTCCTGATAATCAGCAACAAACGAGGTCATCGAAATTCTAGCCCTCAGGAAGCTTGCATATGAGTGAGGGAGATGGACTACGAATGTATAAATATCTAATATACTTGGTAATGAAGTAAAAATCAGTGTCAACCAATAAAGATAGATTGGAAGGATGTGTTGTTCACAAAGTGTGCTCAGTAAAGGCACCCTGAGAAAATTGCATCTCAGCAAACATCAAAAAAAGAGGGAAACTTTTTTTGTGTCTCTGTGAGAGAAGAGTTTCCCACACCAAGGGGACAGTGTGTGCGGGGTGCCTGGGCTGTGGGCTTTCTGGGTATATTAGCCCGTTCTTATGCTGCTAATAAACACATACCCGAGACTGGGTAATTTATGAAGGAAAGAGATTTAATTGAGTTACAGTTCAGCATGACTGGGGAGGCCTCAGGAAACTTATAGTCATGGTGGAAAAGGAAGCAAACACACCCTTCTTCACATGGCAGAAGCAAGGAGAAGTGCTAAGCAAAAGGGGGAAAAGTCCCTTATAAAACCACCAGATCTAGTGAGAACTCACTCACTATCAGGAGAACAACATGAAGGTAACTGCCTCCATGATTCAATTACCTCCCACCAGTTTCCTCCCATGACACATGGTGATTATAGGAACTACAATTAGAGATGAGATTTGGGTGGGGACACAGCAAACCATGTCACTGGGCCAGGGAAGCCAGTGAGGCTGGAGAGCAGGGCAGAGGGGAGTGGGAGGAAGTGAGGTCAGAAAGCCAACAGAAGCCCAGATCACACACAACTTGGCAGAACACCAGAAGGAATTTCAGTATTATTTTGCATGAAGTAAAAGTCACTGGAAAGTTTGAGCGGAGTGGCCAGATCTGACCTCCTTTTAAAGAATCACACTGGCTGCTGGGTAGAAAAGAAGGGTCAAAGGTGAAGGCCAGGAAGCGAGTTAGTGGACTAAAGTGGTAGAGGTGAAGTGGTGAGAAAGGGTTGAGTTCTGGATACATCTTGGAGTTTTGCTGAGGGACAAGATTTAACAATTACTAGCAAGTTTTGTGACCCATGGCAAAAGGAATATAGTTTGTATTTTTATCATTATTATTCAGAAAGGATGAAACAGAAGAGGTCCCTACTTAGAAAAAAAAATTATTCTATATCAAAATGTTGGTGAATAATAATACATTTTAGGCTTACAGTGAAAATTACAATTTTAAAACAGATTATGTCTTTTTTAGCAATTACTAGAGTTGGCTTAGTCACTCTCATTACCTAAATCAGAGTTTCTCCACAATGGCACTATTGACATTTTGGTCTGGATTATCTGTTGTAAGGAGCCACTCCCATTAGAATCCAATCCCATTAGATAACTATTTTCCATTATTTATTCCTGCTTATCATACAATGTAGAAGGGGGTACATTTTTAGCATTATATTTGTGGAGCAGATGTTATGTAACTTCAAAATGAGTTTGTTTAGTAAAGTTAATATTTTTCTAGCTTTTTGTCACTTTTTTTCTCTTTCCTCATGTAAGGAAAAATATCACAAAATAAACATGCTTTACTTTTCCATCCCTGAATGCTGCCTCACTCAGCTCTTGTTGAAAAGTTACAAGACCTTATTACCATCATCCCTTAACTCACCCTTTTTACCCTGCTCGTGCTCCAAACCACACTAAAATCAATGCAGATACATGTTGTAAAACTATACTTCTATAAAAGAGTAAATTAAATTAAAGTCTATTCAGGTTAAAAAAAGTGTTCAGGGCCTTCTGTCCTCTATGAGGATGAGGTTGTTTACATCTCACAAACACTCAGGAATTTGCACAGTGGAAAAAAGGGTGAAGATTTAGAAGGTAACTGGGCAACTACTGGGAAAGGGAATAGAAAGGACAGCTGTCTGTACGAGACATCAATAGCTTCAATAATTCCCTGTGAATTCCTGAAGGCTTGGTACACTCCAGACAGGGTGTGAGAGCACTGCAAAGTCATCTGAAGGTCAGAGTGACAGCACCAGAAGAAGAGAGTAAGGAATGAGAATGATCTGGAGAAAACAGTTTCTAGTATTAACCTTCCCTGATTCTCTTAGAACATTATTTCCTGTCACGTAAGTTTTAGTTATGCAGTTATAGCAAACCTAAACCTGAAGGAAATAAAAGTCCTGTCATCACTGTGTTATTTATGTTCACATGGACAATGGCTGAAACACTGGCCTTTAGGATAAAGTTGATGAAGCCACAGGGAGCAATATTGAAACTGATCCACTGAGAAACATATTCCTATATAAATTGTTTTTGTTGTATTCATTTCCACTCTAGCTGCCATAACTTAATAACTGTAACAGACTCATAATATCATGTTGTTTCCAAGAACTGCTTCCCTTGAAGGTTTACAGCATACAACTAAACTATTGAGTGTGTGAGAGTCATGCATGGGCTATAAAAAGCAGAAGGGAATTAGCATCAACACCAATATCTTGGCTGAGAGTCTAAATGTTATCATTTGACAGTGGCAGCCTATTAAACAATTTTAAAATAAGACATTTTCCCACCACAATGAAAACATTCATTTATAGGGATTTTATAACTTGGGATTTAAGACTTTTAAAGAAAATATGCTGTCTGTACCATGAATTATCTCAAGGCATTGGAGAGACCTGCCAATACAATTGGTTTGAGGTTGGAAGATTCGAACCTATTTTTAAGTAAAAAATAATGTCTAAGAACAAATGAGTCACAGACAAAAAGCAAAATCATCTTATTCTGAAGAAAGTAGCGAATGTCAAAAACCAAAGACTGCATGAGAAAATATAAATAAAAAGGAAGCAAATGAAAGATTACTTTATTTCATTGACCTTTGCTATTATGTAACATAATCTTAGACACTTCAATTATATTTTATTTGATACTAAGATTCTAGTATTTTGTGAGCCAAGCCAGTCTTCCATGACTTCCCATTAGTCTGCTAAATACCTTTTACAAAATAATATGTTACCAAGTGTTCTGCTATAGGTAGAGCACTTACAATCCACTCTCACTACCTAAATTAGAGTTTCTCAACAGTGGCACTATTGACATTTTGGTCTGGACAATCTGTTGTAAGGAGCCACACCTACATCCTTGTAGAATGTTTAGCAGTATCCCTAGCCTCTATCTGCTAGGTGCCAGTAGCCTCCCCAACTTGTGACAACCCAAAACATCTCTAAACATCATCACATCTCTTCTGGTGAGTAAATTCACTCCCAGCTGGGACCACTGGTCCAAATCAAGAAGTTATAAAATAAAATTTGCCATGTATCTCTTTATACAGTGTGAGTACTTGTCCAATTTTACCTCTTCCACAAGTGCTTAAGATTTCATAGCTTAATACAATTAATTCATATTCTACTAAGTACAACTTAGTATCACATTAAGATATCTTATGTGGTCATACAGTTAAATAAAAGAGCATCTCTGTTCTAAACAAATAGAACTTTATAAGTTTTCTCTATTTATTAAACTTAGGTTGCATAGGCTCAAAGGGTCTCCAAATAACTATCAGCTCTAGAATCCTAAGAAAGATAAGATAGTAGGATAAGATAATAAGAAGGAGATGGAAGCTATGAGAGCAAATAAAAATAAAATTTTTATTTTGTAAGTAAGAACTTGAAAGGATGATAGAACTGGTAAATCAACAGATTGGATGGTAATCACAGGATAATGTTGGAAACCTCTTCCTGGGATGTAAAGATGCAGCAGATTTAACATAACCTAGAAATATTGTCCAACTCTCATACATGTTTCTCTAAAGATACTGTGAGAAATGTTTATCTGCAATAAAACATTTAAAAAGAAAAAAACAGAAAGAGGTTTTGCAAGAGAATATGGTGCCTATACACATGGCTCGTGATGCAAACTTCCAAGAAGTCTCTGGGGATTAAGGATCTTTGTCCTTCTGAGAGAACTCTGCATAGATTAATAATCTTTGGTATAATTTTAGTATGAGAATAATAATTTGGCTAGTATTTAGAGACATAGTGTTAGAGAAAGGATAAATTATGTGTAAAATTTGTTTCTCCATCTGTCCATTAGTCTTATACTCTCAAAGTCAAGGGTATGACAAATAACACAAAAACAAAGACAGACTGTACTCAATAGGCATCATTCCCAGAGACAGAGGCAAACTGATCTCTCGGACACCAGAAGTAATGCAGGGTTGTGGTAAGCTATATATAATGGAGACTGCTAATTCAGACCAAATACTTTCTTCAAGAACAACTGCATCCCTTGATTGAGATCTACTCCATTCCCTCCATCCCCAGTCATTAATCTTCGACTTGAGTAAACTAAGCCAAATGACAGTAAAAAGAGATCCTATTTCTTAGATTTATAGAGGACTTTTACAAATGAATTTTATGACAGGGTACCACATGGATGAATTTAGAAATAAATAAAAGGCATCTAGCTACAGAGTAGATAGAATCTATATTGAGTTTGGAAATAAAACATTAAACAAAAACATTGAAATGTGATTTTCTCAAAACTGCGAAAAGATAATTCACAGGAAAATTGGGGGCATAAGAGATTATGATCAGTTTAAAAGGATGTCCCATGAAATGGCCCACCTATGGAAACTGAAGCTGTCAGTTACATTTCAAGCAGGACACTTTGAGGTTTATTTTGATATGGTAGGTGAAGGGAAAATCGGTGGGGGACAATTTTCAGGCAGACTTCACATTAGGACTCCAGGGTCATCTTTCTGGGCCACAGTTTCCTTATCTGAATAATGAGGGTGGTAGACTTGGAGCACTATTTCTTAATGTATGTTCCATAGAGCAGTATCCTCAGGAGAAGCTCCATGAAAGTGTTCCTAGGAAAATAGACACAAACTACGTTCTCTATATCCTTCTTGGAAATTTAGTGAGCACATTAGAGTACTACAGAGTTTTTATACTCTTTTAGTAAAGAAACTTGTTTAATTTCTAAATCCCAACATTTCCCAAATTTTACCCCCCAAGGAAATCTTTTTATCCTCTGACAGCATATATTTAGATTCTGCAGAACACTCTGAAAACTGTAGGTTCAGTTACATCTAATATCTTTTCAAGATTTATCATATTATAAGATTAAAAAGAAGTCTATCAAGAAGCATTCTTATATAATCTGTTCAGAGAAAGTAAATAGATCTTTCATTCTAGCCATGAGTATGTGGTTCTTCAGCCTTGAAACTGGATATCGAGAGTGAAATGAACACACTTCATGTCCAGAAGAATAGTACCGAAAAAGGATCAGTTAAATAGTAATGCAGCATGTGTCCAAGGAAACCCGCACAAAAGACTGTGCTTACAGATGCCAGTAATTATGCAGCCAGGGGGAAAACCCTCATTCTGTGGTCGACAGCTCTTCCGGCCCTCTGCTGACTTCCGCGATGTTGCCATGCTTTCCAATTCGTGGTTGAAAGCACTGAAGTTTTAAGAAAAACTGGACAAATTTTGCTTTTGCTAGCTTTTCTTACAGCTAACTACCATTTAGCTTAAAAAGTATATAGCACATGTCAACCCACAATGTAAGTAAGATATGTAAAGCACTTGTAACTATATAAATGACACCAAACATGGAGAGCCCTTCAAATAATGCTAACACACAACTAGAGCTATTGTGTAATTGTATGAGGTAATGTTGCATGCTTATATATTACATGGTTTTTTATCCACCCAATGCAGGGGTATTATTACGCACATTTACATATTAGCAACTTGATCAAGATCACAGTATATATGAGTGAGGAACGGACCCGGTACTGACCAAATACAAGTTTGTTATTCTGAATCACTACCCTCTTTGGAAAATCTACCTCATGAAATTTCAGTTCCAGCTTGAAGCCTAGTGACTCTCCCCTACCCTCTTTATGTCTGGCTGCTTGAGGGCATGGCAAAGGAGTCTGTTCCCCTCCTATTCAGGGTCTCAGTGATAGGTTATCGTTGATTCTGTTTTCAGTTCTTCTAAGAGGAAAAAGATTGAGGTGGGGTGATTTTTTAAATTACTTCCAAAGCCTACTCTTCTTCTTTGCAGAGTCACTTTTATATACAAATAAGTTTTGAAATAAATAGAACCAAAAAAGAAAACCCCATTATGCCGTGTTAGCATTTTGCAGTTTATTAAACAATTAAATATCCATCTTGGTTTTTTTAATCCTAAAAATACTGTAATATTTATATTAGTAGGGCAAGCATGCATATTATTCAAAATATGCAGAAATTAAAGCTAAAGAGACATCTAATAGTACACAATTTACATTCACAAAATGGGGACTTAACCTAGACTACTATGTGTCATGAAAATTAGTGAGGATCTGCTCTAAAATAGGTTTCTTTTTAGAGATTTTAAGAACTGAGAAAATCTGTTTTGAATAAGTCTTTCATTTACCCATTCATTCTTTAAAAAATATAGACTTCCAAGGAAATTTCAAGGCAGTTGGTCAGAATTCAATGTCTTACAAGTTGGCCATTTCCACCATAGCTGTTTTCTGAATGAATGAATCTTTCACTAATATAATAGGATGTTAAGTGCCCTGAATTTGGAAACTAAGGCCATGAACTGGAGACAACACTTGCTAATTATTCTACAATCTACAGAAGGCCACAAATAACTTCCTCCTTTAGGGCCTCCAGCCAGCACATCAACCTCCATTCTCCTTTCTCCATTTATATGACCATCATCTGTAAGAAGCCTTGAAAGAATGACTCAGCCTGTGGGGAAGATTGCAAATCCAAGACAAGAGTACTTCACAAGAATCACTTGTAATCTTCCCTGCACCTCTGAGAAGGAGAATAAAAGATTGGACTGATTTCAGGGTGGAGAAAGCTGGCCACTTCAGAGCTGGCCAGCAATAGGGGAAGGGAAAAAATGTAGTCAGTTGCTCAGTGACTAACTTTAGATTATGGAATACTTACAACTTTTTGTTTCCAGTAATGGAGAATTATATATCAAATATAATATTAATATCAAATATAATACTGAAGTTATAAATTAGAAGAGACTCTTTCATTCTTTCTTTTTAATTTATTTTTCAGTGGACAAAAATTGCATTTATTTATCAGATACAACATGATTTTTAAAATTTGTGTACATTGTGAAATGGCTCAATTAGATAATTAGCATATTCACTAACTCACATATCATTTTTTGTGGTGACAACACTTACAATCTACATTCTTAGTTATTTTCAAGAACAAAATAAATTGTTATTAACTGTGGTCACCATGTTATACAATAAATCTCTTGAACTCATTCCTCCCATACAACTGAAACGTTGTATCTTTTAACTAAAATTTTGATTACTAAAATTGCCTAAGAGGTCATTAAATCTTCCCAAAATGTTTTCCAACAGAGAAGGGAGATTTTATTATAGCACCTCCGAAGGTGGTAAATGGTTAAAGCATAAAACAATCTTACGTTTATTGAGTCTCCTCAGTAAACAATGATACCACTTAAGGATCCATGCCCCTTCTTAAAGGGTCAATTTCTCTTCCCTGTATTTATCCCAGTGAGAGCCCTATTTTTTCCCTGGAAATTCATAATGCCTTGTTTTCTTTCACTACCAAAATGAGAAAGTAAAATATCAGAAATTGACATTTTTGACAACACTCACTAATTTCTATGTGTTTCTGTAAATTGGGATTGAAAGTATTCAAAATATTGAATCAACATAAGTTCAGTGATCAAATTCTAAGCAGAGAGTCATTAAGAGGGGTGATTTTTAACTTCTTCATTAAAGCTAATTGTGGAACTGGGTGGAGTAATTTTCTAAACCAAAAGAGTGACAGCTAAAACCAATGCACACCAGGGAAAAAGAGCAGGTGATGTGAAACACATGTGCAACACATATTTAAACATTTAGATGCCTGGAAAATCTGAGTCGGGTTAGTCCTTGCCAAATCTGGTTCAACTGCAACTAAGATTGAAACTTGTTATTGGGTAGATTTGGGGTCTGTTTTGGGCTGAATTGTGTTCCTTCTCCAAATTCCTATGTTGTAGTCCTAACCTCCAGTGCACTAGAATAATGTGACTATATTTGGAGATAGGATCTTTAACGAGGTAATTCAGTTAAAATGAGGTCATTAGGGTGGACTCTAATCCAATCTAATTGGTGTCCCCATAAGAGGAGGAAGCAAGGACACAGAGGCACACAGGGAAGACCAGGTGAAGGCACAAGGAGAAGATGACCATCTTCAAGCCAAGATGAGAGATCTCAGAAGAAAACTGCCCTGCCAACTCCTTGATCTCAGATTTATAATGCCCAGAGCTGGGAGAAAATAAATTTCTGTTGCTTATGTCACATGGTCTGTGATACTTTGTTATGGAAGTTCTAGCAAACTAATACAAAGTCTGTACCATAATATTCTCAACACTTCATAGACTTGCAATTTTGACAAGACCAGATCATCCAATCACACAGGAATGCAAAAATGTATTACCCTGGGAATTAAATATACATCACGCAAAGTGTTAATAAAAATAAGTTTTCTAATGCTCTTCTGTCTCCAATACATTTTAAAATTTAGAAGTAAAATGTATCCTCTTAATATTTTAGTGTTATACTGTCTTCATGCACTTTCAGCATTTAGAAGTTTATTTTCCCAAGCATGATAAAACTTTTGAGACATAGAGATTTTCGGGAGAACTAAGAATAGCCAATTCAGACAATTGCCAAATCATCAACACTTACATGAAATTTGTGGGAAAATTAATCCAATGTTTTATAAAACCTTATTTCTTAAAAAAAAATCAGATAGCTACTTATGACTTATGTTTATGAATCTAAGCTGAGATACAGAGAATGGTTAAAACCATTTGGTCAATGAATTGACCTTATAAACAGACTATTTAGTTTTAAGATCTTAGCACTGGCATGGGTAAAATTTTTCATATATACCAGGTGCTCATTATTAATATTATATGTATTTAATAACAGCACTTCTCCAACATTAGTTAATAACTTATCCAAGTTCGAGATGCAGCAAGGAATTATTCCCATACATTCAGGGAAATGCTGAGCTTGTTCTAGTGGTTTGGTTTTTGGTCTCCCGGAGTTCCTTCTCTTAATGTTATATGAAAGGCAGTTTAGGATAAATTTAGAGAATCTAGATTCATATTTTGATACATAAATTAGTATTAACAGAGACACAGCCCTTTTTACATATTTTTATTTCCTCAAACTTCCTCCTGGATTCAGCCCCACCTTCTATGGGAGTTGGGAGTTGGAGAGTATCTCTTATTTCCAAGCACAATAAGTCTAACTACTTAACTTTTTCACTGCCAAGGAAAGAAAGATATTAAATAAATAAATAAATAAATAAATAAATAAAAGAACAAATAAAGAGAGAGTAAAGGAAGGAATGAAGGGAAGAGAAAGAGAGAGGAAGGAAGGAAGGAAGGAAATAAGGGAGGGGGAGGGAGGGAAGGTGGAAGGAAGGCAAGGGAAGGAAGGAAGGAAGAGGGAGTGAGGGAAGGAGAGAGAGAAGGAGTGAAGGTGGAAGGAAGGAAAGAGGGAAGGAAGGAAGGAAGGAGAGAAAGAAAGAGGAAGAGAGAAAGAAAGGAAGAAAAGAAGGAAGGAACGGCCTTTTACAATGAAAAGAAGTATCAAGCTCATAGCTATCTCTAATGAAGTTCCTTCCCAACATGGTGGCCCATTTTGTCCTTGATCTGTATCACAGTTCCTTCAAAGAAGGTACACTGAACAGAGAACTCTCCATTCTTCCACATCAATTCTAATTGTATCCAAGATCCAATGGTAACTTCATTGGTTATGGGAAAAGAAGAACATGTTTACATTTCTAAATGTGCTTGGCCATGTATCTCACTTATCTCACAGAGCATGCTTTAGAAATATTATGCTGCACTTTGGGAGGCTGAGGAAGGTGGATCATGAGGTCAGGAGTTCAAGACCAGCCTGGCCAAGATGGTGAAACCCCATCTCTACTAAAAATACTAAAATTAGCCAGGCATGGTGGCAGGCACCTGTAATCCCAGCTGTTCAGGAGGCTGAGGCAGAGAATTGCTTAAACCGGGAGGTGGAGGTTGCAGTGAGCCAAGATCATGCCACCGTACTCCAGCCTGGGCAACAGAGCGAGACTCCATCTCAAAAAAAAAAAAAAAAAAAAAAAAATTATGCTGGAAATAATGTGAAAATGTATCAACAAGATGTAGCAAACAACCTGAGAGACTGGAGAGAAAGTCAATATTCCTAGCCTTGCGAAATTGTGGTTTTATTTTGTGAAGAAAAATTATATAAAAGTTGAAAATAAAGTAGAAAAAAAAAATAAAAGAAGTGACGTTTTTTCAACGGCACAGGCAATAATTATTTAAATGCTTATCAGAACATACTTTTTTCAACTCCCTGTTTATAACTGATTAAAGTCTCAGACTTACTCAAGTTAACTTACAGATTTTGTCTGGTAGATATACAAACAATTTCTATAAAAAGAAAAGATAATCCAAGAGTTTAAGGATGTTTGTTCTTTAGGAGATTAACCAGCATTGTACCTAAACTTGCAATCTTATCCAAACTGTCCTTTATTAAATTGTTTTTAGATATTCATCTTCTCAAAGCTTTTTGAACCAATCTTAGTGTCTTGCTGGTTCCCTCATTAATTAATGAGCTGAATACAATTGTTGACCTGGGTTTATTTTTTATTTATAGAAGAACTGTGTTTTACAGAAAATTACATTTTAACACCTCATAAAAAATGGTCCTGTTAGAAGGAAGAAGTATTTTATGAAGTAGGACTTCACTTCTAAATATATTGCCTTTGAGGTGTTGGAAATATCTTTCTTTTGGACCAATGTCTTCATCATGATAACTCTCTTTTGCTCAAAGCATACATGCCTATAAAAAATAGACTTTAAAATTGTATCTAAATTTATTTGAGAAATTTAACAATCCACACAGAGAATTGCTGTGACATCTTTTGTGATTCTGCCTTTCCATTGTCTTCTACTTATGTTGAAGTTTGTAATTCTGTATCAGTGCAAAACCTTCAGGAGTCTCACAAACCTCTAAACTAAAAAATTTCTTGGTCTTCCTTGCTCTATAAAAATGTATTCCAAAGCTTATTGCCCACTAAATTTCTCACTATAAGATCTGGTTGGAAACAAAATAGGTCTCTCATCTTCCCTCACTGATATTAAAAAAATAGAACTCAAAATTTATAATGACTAGAAGTCACTTCATTGTTTTTCTGTAAATTAATTTTATTGGCCAGTGCTAACCCTAGGATTATATATGTATTTTAAACTTCAACAAACAGTATCTTGCACAGGCAAAAAGCAGTAACATGGTTTTCTCAAAGCAAGTTGTTTTTAAGAACTTCCTAGCTTAATAAATGAAATAACCAAAGGCTAAACACATGCCATACTGATTACATTTTGCCGGAAAAGTCCAATGCCTCTGGCTTTTTGTTTCACAGCCAAAAGTAGTTCTATTTCTGGGCTGTAGTTGCAGCTCTGAGCCATTTCTTCTACAAGAGATAAGAAGTAGAGGTCATAAAATAACGGACATATAAAAATAACTAACCGAAACTACATGAAACTGACCCAGTCAAGTAATATAAATAATCTATGATTTACAAAACAACTATTTTTAAATAATATAGTGAAGATTGGTGAATAGTTTCTCATGTATAAAGCAGTTTCTTAATTTAATAAAGCCAACTCTATTAATCTAGCAATACTGCTGGGCTGGATTGAGACTCAATTATGAAAGTGGCTGTGGATCCCTTTTAGATGTCCTTGGTAACAGCAGGGATGTCATATTCAAAGCCCGAATATATACAATATGCACACACACATGCACACACACACATAAGTACACACACAAGTGCACTAATTAAATAAAAAATTTATTTTTGGTGCTAAAACCCGATTGTAGTTTTGCTTCTACCCTTCGTTTAGTCAAAAAGCAGTAAGTATAAACCAAAAGTAGAGGGCTAAGTTAAAATTCTGATTCTACCTCAAAGCACTATCAGTAATGAACTGTGGCATCCATGTCTAGTTTGCAAGTCATTTGGCCTTCGTAGCCAAGGATCACAAAGTACTTGACCTGGCATTTGAATTTATCATTTAAGCTAGTACTTCTAGAGACTAGTAAATGAAAAATATACCTTAGATTGTGGTAATAATTATCATTAACATTTTTGAATGCTTCAATGTGCCAGGCACTTGTTTAAACATTTTATATCATTATCTTATTTAATCTTTATTCTAACTGTAGGAGTAGATAGTCTTATTTTATTCCAGTTTATAATTTAAGATATTGAAGTCTAGAAAAATTAAGGAACATCCCTAAAATCACACATCTGCTAAGGTAAAAGTGGAATAGAAACTGAGAGTCAGATTCCAAAAGTAGATCTCTGAACACTAGGCTTTGGCCTTTGGAGAAGGACAACCATTTGGTGCCTGTGGAAACTAATCTGAGTTAAGAAATGCAATTAACATTTAGTTACCCTGTTAACCCACATTCGCTCTCACTGCAAGGCTTGTGATAACTACACATAATTAACCGAGTTCCTGTTCAAGCCAAAAGAAAAGTACAATTAGAAAGAGAAGCCTAAACTTTACCATAATTAATTTACAACTAGTCATTATAGACATTTATATAATTGTTTTTTCTGTTTTTAAGTAACAAAAGGAAGTTCAAAATTCATGATTTCTTTCCTTACCACACCCATACTAAAGCCTCATGCATTTAAGAAATTAGTAGTTTTTTGTTTTTTGTTTTTTTTTTTTTTTTTTAAATAAAAGCAAGTATGTTTTAAATTCCAAGAATTGTTCTAGGGTCCAATTCTCAATTTTAGTTACATTCGCCTATTACAAGTTCCATTGCTCTCTATATTTTTTAAAGATGAAAGATAATTTAATTATCAACTGCTTTTTATGTGCTCTTCTAAATACATTTCTTACTTTAGATAGCTAGAATCATATTGAAAAGAATCAACACCATTTTAATACACTTCTACCCCCACTGGTACCGAAGCTTCCCAGGATCTGGGCCCTCTCAAAGCTTTTGTTGGAGTTTCTTTTTGAAGTTTTTAAAAGTTATGACTTCCTACACACCGGTGCATTGGCATAATACCCCATGCCCGCAGGTTTCTGTGTCATTGTTACCACTGTGTTTTGTTGGGCTCCACACTTGGAGCTCTCCAAGGATCCGTGACTGAACTGAATGAAACCTTTGCTACTTGGCAGGGGTAGTAAGAACACATAAAACCTGCCAGCTGTCAAGGATGTAAATGGTGATTTTGTTTCACTTTTTAATGAATTAAAGCAGGATTGAACTCAATCCAAAGACAGCATGTTTGGCCTTTTAAAGGAAGAAAAAAATGAAAGAGAAGGATGTTTTCTTCTCTCCCGGCAATGGTGTGCAGTGAGGTGTTGATGATTTAGTATGGGCAGTCAACACTCCAGGAAAGCTATCTAAAGGCTGTTTTTGTTGTTGGTTTCTTTTCCCGCTAATCAAATGCACCCTATTGGCCTGAGGCAAACAGATCACTCCCCATTCTTTCTTAGATAAACTTCTATACCTCTGCCCTTTCCCAAGCCAAAACGAGAATGTTTCCTTAAATGCTCTTATCTCAAAACATTTACAGAGGTGGTTTGGGCGAGAATACACTAATACAATATATTTTTAAGTTTCTTTTGTTTCATTTTGCTTTCTTTCCCCAAAACCAGCAATGTTACATTTATCAGGGTCACTTTGATTTACTGAACTACAGCAAGCTTAGCTTGGAGTAGCTGACAAAGCAAAAGTGCACATCTCACAAATGCACTCAGAAATACATTATTTTGTTAGTCTTATAGGATATTTTGTTTACAATTAAGTGTTATCCAATCATATGTTCACTTGTATAAGAAAATGTGTAAGTTTGCAATTTCATTGTGCCTAAGTATGAGGATTTTTGAATCTTCATACTTTAGCTTTTTATTTTTAGTATGAAAACTATCTTCTGTTGGCATCCTGGCCAAAAAAAAAAGAAAGAAAGAAAAAAGAAAACGAATAATATTATCGTCATCCAATCTTCATTTACACTTTCTCTCAATCATATAATACTATGGATTTTGCATTTTCCCATCTTCTTTTTACAAACATAATTCCATAGTGTTTGCTTACCCTGTTCCTCTCTGGAGTTGTCAACTTCCTCTATTTTAAAGATGCCAGTCTTCTTTTGCTTCTACATTTGTGACTAACCTTAGGAATAATTAAGGGTTAATCCAACCTTCACTGGCAGAAAGAAAACTATGGTCTAATATCACATGCACCCTCTGAAGCAATGGCTCAAGCTGTACCTTGGCCTCTTTTAGCCACAGCTGGGACAAAGGGTATCAAGTCCCAAGGTTGCACAGAGTCCATGAAGCTATTTTTCCCTCCTAGGCCTCCATGCCTGTGATGAGAAGGGCTGCCACCAAGATCTCTGACATGCTCTGGAGACATTTTCCCCATTGTCTTGGTGATTAACATTCAGCTCCTCATTACTTATACAAATGTTTGTAGCCAATTTGAATTTCTCCCCAGAAAATGTGATTTTCATTTCTATTGCAATGTTATGCTGCAAATTTTCCAGACTTTTATGCTCTGTTTCTTTTTCAAACATAAGTTGCAATTTCAAACCATCTCTTTGTGAATACTTATAACTGAATGCCTTTAAGAGTACCCAGGTCACATCTTGAATGCTTTGCTGTTTAGAAATTTCTCCCACCAGATACCCTGAATCATTTCTGTGAAGTTCAAAGTTCCACAGATCTCTAGGGCAGGGACAAAATGCCACCAGTCTCCCTGCTAAAGCACAGCAAGAGCAACCTTTGCTCCAGTTCCCAATAAGTTCCTCATCTCCATCTGAGACCACTTCAGCCTGGGCTTCATTGTCCATATCACTATTAGCATGCTTTATTTAACATGGAGGAGATAAAACAGAGTCAAGGAATTTTACTGTCATAGATTACATTCTCAATGAAGCTCGAGCTTGTGTATTCAACCTTGCCTCTTAAAATGGCCTCGAGCCTAATGGGTACAGAGTTGAAGTAGTGAAGGCCCTGAATGAAGAAACCAGAGCTATTGCTTCCTGGAAAACTGATCATAGTCAATAACAACAAAAATATCTTGATGGCAAAACTGTGGCTGTACCCTCCCTACACAATAATCAACTGGAGGTTCCACAATGGGCCAAACCAAGCACTCTTGTAACCACCTAATTCTCAACCAAAGCCAGGACCTACTGTTAATCACTTTTGCCAGCCTATTTTGGGACCTTGGGATCATGTAAGTTGATACTTAATAAATATATATATACACATGTCCTATTAGTTCTGTCCCTCTAGGGAACCCTAATACACTTGGCCAAACCCTTATTCTCTCATAAACAGGCTTTCTAATTTTTTCCAATATGGCTAGGCTTAGAAATTTTCAAATTTTAAAATTCTGCTTCCCTTTTGATTAACAACTATGTCTTCAACTCATTTCTTTCTTCTGGTATTTCATAAGAAGCAGTCAAGAGAAACCAGGCTGCTTCTTTAACACTTTGCATGGATATTTCCCCAGCCACATATTGAATTTCATTGCTTATAAGTTCTACCACAAAGCAGTAGGACATAAACATAATTCAGCCATGTTCTTTGCCACATGATTACAAGGATCACTATTTCTTCATTGTCCAATATCACGTTTTTCATTTTTGTCTGAGACATCACCAGAATGGCCTTGGCTCACTGCAACCTCCACCTCCTGAGTTCAAGCCATTCTACTGCCTCAGTCTCCCTTGTACCTAGGATTACAGGCACCCACTGCCATGCCTGGCTCATTTTTGCATTTTCAGTAGAGACGGGGTTTCACCATGTTGGAAAGGCTGGTCTCGAACTCCTGACTTCAGGCAATCCGCCCGCCTCAGTATCCCAAAGTGCTGAGATTACAGGCATGAGACACTGTATCCCGCACTTTGTTCTTTTTCTCTAGGTCTTCAAGGCATAGATTTAGGTTTTCTATTTGAGTGCTTTTCTTTTTTATTGCTATTAACTTTCTTCTTAGAACTGCTTTAACTGCATTTCATAGATTTTGGCATATTATTTTTTCATTTTTGTATGTTTTAAATTGTTTTTCTTTTTTTTTTTCACTTCTTTTTTTGATCCATTGGTTTTTCAGGAACATGTTGTTTAATTTCCACATATTTGTGAATTCTCCAATATTCTTTCGGTAATTGATTTTTTAGTTTTATACCATTGTGGTCAGAAAAGATATTTGATAGGATTTCAATCTTCTTATATTTCTTAATTTCCTTTGGAGAGGAAAGAAGAAGGTAAGTAAAGAGGAGATGACAAAGGGCCAAAGAGAGAATGCATAATTACTGTTCTGTTTTGTGGCCTAAAATATAATTAATATAATGTTTTATGTGCACTTAAGAATATGTATTCTGCTGCTGTTGTATGGAATGATCTGCACAGATCTGTTAGGTTCATTTGATCTATTGTTATATTCATGTCTGGATTTTCCTTATTGATTTTCAGTCTGGAGGATCTATTCATTGTTAAAAAATAGATTTAAACTCTTGTGCTATTATTGTATTACTTGTTTTTCCTTTCAGTCCTCTTAATATTTGCTTTACATATTTAGGTGCTCTAATGTTGGGTGCAAATATATTTACAATTGTGAATTGACTCCTTTCTCATTATATACTGAAGGTCTTTGTCTCTTCTGACAGCTATTTACTTAAGGCCTTTTTTATTCTAATGTATATGCCCAGCTCTCCTCCCTTTTGGTTGCCATTTGCATGAAGTATTTTTTTTTATCCCTTTACATTCAGCCTATGTACATCCTTAAAGTGAAAGTGAGTCTCATAGACAGCATATAGTTGGATCTTACTTTTTATTTATTCAGTCACTCTATGTCTTTTGATTGGATAATTTAATCTATTACATTTAAAGTTACTACAGATAGATTAAAAACTTATTATTGCCATTTTGTTAATTGTTTCCTGTTGGCTGCTTGTATTTCTTTGGTTCTTTTCTTCCTTTCTTGCTGTTTTCCTTTGTGATTCAGTAGTTTTCTGTAGTACTATGCTTTTATTGAATATAGCTACATTAATTTGCTAAGTTATAAACAATGTAAAAAGATGCAAATTGTGACATAAAATTATAAAATGTAGTGAGGGAAAAGTGAAAGTCTAGAGCTTTTTATATGCAACAGAAGTTAAGTCATTATCAACTTAAAACAGATTATTATAGATAACTGAATCAAAGCATAGTACTATAAAAAACTGTTGAATCACAAAGGAAAACAGCAAGAAGACACTACATACATATATATATATATATTCAACAGTGGACATTAATATATATTGTATATAACCACTATATTATATGTGTGTGTGTATATATAATATAACCACTATATTACCTATACATATATAAAAATAACCACTATATATATGGCAGTTACAGGTTTTTGATGTTATGTTATTGATGTTTTTGTTTTTGGTGTTACATTTTTTGTTTTGATGTTACAATTTGCATCCTTGTATACTATGTATCACTTAACACATTGTAGCTATAGTTATATTTAACAGTTTTGTCTTTTAACAAAACTTATATTCAGTAGAAACTACATGGTCTGAATATAGGATGCACAGTATTGTCAACCCTGGAAACAGTTTATTTTTATAAGATATGTAAATGAAGTGTTAGTGTCTTTACCTAGAGGTGGCACTAAAGGCTTCTGAGGGAATAAATGTATATAGACCTCATAATAAATGACTTTTGTGTATACATATAGAAGAGTTTTCTTGAGCTTATTTAGCTGTATATAAATGCAGTTGATATTAGTTATGCCTGTGTCAACACTTTGGATTTTTTTCACTTGTACATGGGGACTTTTGTTTATCTTTTGGTTGATTAAAGATGCATATGCTAGGTGTGTGAATGAAATATATCTATATATTTATATAAACAATATAATATACATTTATATAAACAATATAATATATATTTTTATATATAAAATACTTATATTTTGTTTTCAGAAAATAATTTGGAAACTACTTGTCTTTTTTTTTTTTTTCTTTTTTGAGGCAGAGTCTAACCCTCTCACCCAAGCTGGAGTGCAATGGCTCCTGCAGTGATCTTGGCTCACTGCAATCTCTGCCTCGTGTATTCAAACTATTCTCCTGCCTCAGTCTCCCAAGTAGCTGGGATTACAGGCACACACCACTATGCCTAGTTAATTTTTTTTTGTATTTTTAGTAGAGACTGGGTTTCACCATGTTGGCCAGGCTGGTCTCAAACTCCTGACCTCGTGATCCGCCCACCTTGGCCTCCCAAAATGCTGGGATTATAGGGGTGAGCCACCGCGCCTGGCCAAACACTACTTGTCTTTCAAAAGTACTTATTACGCAGGAATTGAAATCATATCCTTTTTCAACGCCAGCACTGATATTTTAAACTACTACTTTGGAAGTTTTTCACGCAGGGCATTGCACAATAGCAAGACTTAGATTGGTGAGAGGTATGACTTTGCAGAGAAAAACAGAAGGTAGGTGTATTAGTCCGTTTTCACTCAGATGATAAAGACATACCGAAGACTGGGCAACTTAGAAAAGAAAGAAGTTTAATGGACTTACAGATCTGCATGACTGGGGAGGCCTCAAAATCAAGGCAGAAGGCACAGAGGCACAAGTCATGTCTTACATGGATGGCAGCAAGTAAAGAGAGAGAGCTTGTGCAGCTCGTTATAGAACCATCAGATCTTGTGAAACATATTCACTGTCATGAGAACAGCATGAGAAAGACCTGCCCCCCATGATGCAATTACTCCCACTGGGTCCCTTCCATGAGATGTGGGAATTGTGGGAGTTACAATTCAAGATGAGACTTGGGTGGGGACACAGCCAAATCATATCAACAGGTAAAGAGGAAATGACAAAAGGCAAAGAAAGGATGCATAATATACCTTTCTAATAAGTTATCAGGGAGTTAAATTTGAGGAAAGAATACATACAAAGTTCAAGGAACTGAAAAATCAATTCTTACCTAATTACCCTTTGAAGACTTTTACACCCCCAATAAAAGATTTTTGAAACAATAAATATAAAGAGCATATTGCCCTAAAAATAGAGAATATAGTCTTTCAAGTACTCAGGCAGCATGTTTAATGTTTGCCAGTTTTTAATTTTTATTTCTGGGGTCATGAGTGCAGATTTCATACATGCATATATTATAGAGTTGTGGAGTCTGGGCTTCTAGTGTACTCATCATCCAAAGAGTCAGTGAATATTTTACCCAATAGGTAACTTTCAACCTTTGCCCCTTTTTCACTCTTCCACCTCTTGTAGTCTTCAGTGTCTATTATTCCACTCTGTCCATGTGTACCCATTGTTTAGCTCCCACTTGTAATTGAGAGCATGTGGTATTTGACATACATATATGTGTGTGCGTATATATATATGTATATATGTGTGTGAGTGTATATATATATAAAACATATTTTAATCCAATTCTCCATTGATGGACTCTTAGGTTGATTCCATATCTTTGCTGTTATAAGTAGTGTTGTGATAAACGTAAGAGTAGAGATGTCTTCTTAACAGAATGATTTCTTTCCCTTTAGGTATATATCCAGTAAGAGGGTTGTACTAGTTTACATTTGCACCAACAGCATCTAAGCATTTCCTTTGCTCTGCATCCTCACCAATAACTGTTTATTTATGACTTTTTAATAATCACCATTCTAATTGGTGTCAGATGGTATCTCATGGTGGTTTTGATTTGCATTTCTCCGATGATTGGTGATGTTAAGCATTTTTTGCATATGTTTCTTGGTCACTTGTATGTCTTCTTTTGAAAAATGTTCACATCTTTTGCCTGCTCTTTTTTTTTTTAATTTATTTTTTATTATTATACTTTAAGTTCTAGGGTACATGTGCATAACGTGCAGGTTTGTTACATATGTATACTTGTGCCATGTTGGTGTACTGCACCCATCAACTCGTCAGCACCCATCAACTCGTCATTTACATCAGGTATAACTCCCAATGCAATCCCTCCCCCCTCCCACCTCCCCATGATAGGCCCCGGTGTGTGATGTCCCTCTTCCCGAGTCCAAGTGATTTCATTGTTCAGTTCCCACCTATGAGTGAGAACATGCTGTGTTTGGTTTTCTGTTCTTGTGATAGTTTGCTAAGAATGATGGTTTCCAGCTGCATCCATGTCCCTACAAAGGACACAAACTCATCCTTTTTTATGGCTGCATAGTATTCCATGGTGTATATGTGCCACATTTTCTTAATCCAGTCTGTCACTGATGGACATTTGGGTTGGTTCCAAGTCTTTGCTATTGTGAATAGTGCCGCAATAAACATACGTGTGCATGTGTCTTTATAGTAGCATGATTTATAATCCTTTGGGTATATACCCAGTAATGGGATAGCTGGGTCATATGGTACTTCTAGTTCTAGATCCTTGAGGAATCACCATACTGTTTTCCATAATGGTTGAACTAGTTTACAATCCCACCAACAGTGTAAAAGTGTTCCTATTTCTCCACATCCTCTCCAGCACCTGTTGTTTCCCGACTTTTTAATGATCGCCGTTCTAACTGGTGTGAGATGGTATCTCATTGTGGTTTTGATTTTCATTTCTCTGATGGCCAGAGATGATGAGCATTTTTTCATGTGTCTGTTGGCTGTATGAATGTCTTCTTTTGAGAAATGTCTGTTCATATCACCACCAACCCCACAGAAATACAAACTACCATCAGAGAATACTATAAACACCTCTATGCAAATAAACTAGAAAATCTAGAAGAAATGGATAATTTCCTGGACACTTACACTCTTCCAAGACTAAACCAGGAAGAAGTTGAATCCTTGAATAGACCAATAGCAGGCTCTGAAATTGAGGCAATAATTAATAGCCTACCAACCAAAAAAAGTCCAGGACCAGATGGATTCACAGCTGAATTCTACCAGAGGTACAAGGAGGAGCTGTTACCATTCCTTCTGAAACTATTTCAATCAATAGAAAAAGAGGGAATCCTCCCTAACTCATTTTATGAGGCCAACATCATCCTGATACTAAAGCCTGGCAGAGATACAACAAAAAAAAAGAGAATTTTAGACCAATATCCCTGATGAACATTGATGCAAAAATCCTCAATAAAATACTGGCAAACCGGATTCAGCAGCACATCAAAAAGCTTATCCACCATGATCAAGAGGGCTTCATCCCTGGGATGCAAGGCTGGTTCAACATTCGCAAATCAATAAACATAATCCAGCATATAAACAGAACCAAAGACAAGAACCACATAATTATCTCAATAGATGCAGAAAAGGCTTTTGACAAAATTCAACAGGCCTTCATGCTAAAAACGCTCAATAAATTCGGTACTGATGGAACGTACCTCAAAATAATAAGAGCTATTTATGACAAACCCACAGCCAATATCATACTGAATGGGCAAAAACTGGAAAAATTCCCTTTGAAAACTGGCACAAGACAGGGATGCCCTCTCTCATCACTCCTATTCAACATAGTGTTGGAAGTTCTGGCTGGGGCAATCAGGCAAGAGAAAGAAATCAAGGGTATTCAGTTAGGAAAAGAAGAAGTCAAATTGTGCCTCTTTGCAGATGACATGATTGTATATTTAGAAAACCCCATTGTCTCAGCCTGCTCTTTAATGGGCTTATTTCATTGCCATTGTTGAGTTGTTTGAGTTCCTTGTAGATTCTGCTGTATTAGTCAGTTTTCACACTACTATAAAGATACTACTTGAGACTGGGTTATTTATAAATAAAAGATTTAATTAACTCAGAGTCCCACATGGCGGGGCAATTATGGTGGAAGGCAGAAGGGGAGAAGGCACCTTCCTTACATGGCAGCAGGAGAAAAAAGAGAGCACAGGGGAAACTGCCACTTTTATACCATCAAGATCTCATAAGAACTCCCCCCACCATCACAAGAACAACATGGGTGAAACCACCCTGTGATCCAATTGCCTCCCACCAGGTTCCTCCCTTGACACATGGGGTTTACAATTTGAGATGAGATTTGAGTGGAGACACAGAGCCAAACCATATCATCTGGGTATTTTAGCTCTTTGTTTGATGTACTATTTAGCTCTTTGTTTGATGCATAGTTTGAAAATCTGCTTTTCCCATTCTATAGGTTATCTGTTTACTATGTTGATTGTTCCTTTGGCTGTGTAGACTTTTTCTTTTAAAAAGGTCCCATTTGTCTTTTTTTGGTTTTGTTGCATTTGCTTTTGAATACTTGATCAAAAATTATTCAGGCAGCATTTAAAAAAATTAACCACAACTAGCCTATAAAGCAAGTTTCAATTAGTTTTTAAAAATACATAATATAGAAAAATGTTCTCTGACTAAATCATAAAAAAGTGGAAACAAAAATGTATACTTTATAAAAATTATACTAAAATAATAAAGAAAAGATACCTTTCTAAATAACTCAAGCACCAAGGAATAGAATACAATGGGAAGTAGAAAATACATAAAAACTTCAAAAAATGAAAGGATAACAAAAATAGCTTCAGATCAATTCTATACTTGCAAATATTTTCTGTTGATTATACAGAATTCATTGTTTCCAGGACTTTATATTATTTAGTTAGACATTTATTTATTGTATTGTATATTAAAAGTAAGCATCCAATCTTTCCCAAACTCTTGGCCAACTTTCTAAGCAATATTTATTGAAAAATTCATCTTCCTCTCAGAAGATTTTTTTTTATCCTATAGTGACTCCTTTTATACATTTAGGTTTGTTTCAGAGGTATAGTTATTTTCCTTTGATTTGTTATATCACAATTTAAAAATTTTAATTTGTACAACACTTAAATAAATTCTGGGTAAATTCCGTTGTTATTTCTCTTTTCTAAGAAAAAAACACTTATTCCTATTACCAGTGCCCAATTGTTGACATCTTTCCAAATTTTACTTTTCTCCTCTATGAATATTTTAGTTACTTAAACACAATTGTATGCCTCTGTACTAGTTTTATTTTTCTAAACACATTGCACATATTGTATTTCCATTTATTTAGCTCCTACTGGGTAACCTTCTCCCATAGCAGCATTCTTGCTTGGTTCTGGTAACCATGCCCTTTCCTTGCTCTTCAAGCATGGAGATAGTAGTGTGTTACTGGTGGTGCTGACTCTGGGCTTTTCCATTCTCACTTGCTGGTTTCCTTTGAACTGTGCTCACAACCTTGTAAAGAGCCTCTTCATTAAATTTGCTTTATTTAATACTATTGAATACGCTTCTTTTTTCCCAGGAGTCTGACTGTTATGAATTGATTAAACCTAGTTTCTTCTAGTGAAAGTGATGCTCAGGAATGTGTAGTAATTTTCTAACTTTGCACAGCAGGTAAAGGAGGTAAAAATCCAGATCTGAACTCAACTATCTTCCAAATGTGAATATCCATCGTTGTTGCCATGCGGGGTGATAAAGACTGAACTGTAGATGATACCAGGACTACTGAAAAGTTTCATATAATGAAACATATTTTCATAATATTTTAGAACAGGCAATGACTATTTTGAAAATACTATATCAATATTAAAAGTTCTTGGCTATCTAGCAGCAGCAATATTTTTCTGAGAGCTAGCCATATCACAAGATCTGGGACATTTCAAGGGTGAGATTAAGTACAAGAGGCAGATATCAGCAATAGTATATTTTAAAATGACAACTTCAAGGAGAATGCTTCCACAGAAAAGAGAGCCCAAGAGGCTGCAGTCATTAGCCTTCTTTCCAAGTCCCATAAATCCAAGGCAAAATTGCCAAAATCTCAATGACATAATTGATGCAAAGGGAAACATGTGTTGGTAGAGGGGAGAGAATGGGTAACCCCCACCCTGTAATACTTGGCTAGTTTTCTGGAAAATAACAATAAATTTGCCAAACTTAATCTGAACTTGCTCAGTTCTGCTGAGTCTTTCATCCATAATTAATGTGAAGTTTTCACCATCACTGCAAGGTCCACGTATCTTAATCCTGCTTTTTTTGTGGTTTGATGATAAAAACCACTGACATTCACAAGTGCACAGGAAATTCAATAGAGTCTTTTTAAAAGGTTCTGGTTTTGTTTGGCGTATAGATTTTGAGTCTGGAAAAGGACAAAACCAAAATTTGAAAGGAAGCTTAATGAGTCATACATCCTGCAGAGCAATGGCATAAAGTCAGCTAAATGCAGCTTTCACCACCAGAGTTTAAGTGATCCTCCTAACTTGAAACTACCAAACATCATGGAATCCTAAGTGTGTATCACCATGTCTAACTGATTTACCTGTATTTATATTGAAGATCTTCTTTATTCAAAATTTTGTATAACCAATTCAGAACTCTACATTATTAAAATGACTTGGTATTTTAATAGGTTGTATTTGTTCTAATCACATATAAATCTCAAGCACACTGAAGGACAGTTGAGATTCATTAACTCTGCATGAGATCAAAGACATTTTCATAAAGACATTAGAACTATCTCATAGTGAGTTTATTTTAGTTAAACATCTTAAAAATAGTTGAGATACAATCTCACATGTTACTACTAATGTTATTGCAAAAATTACTAAGGAGATTAGAGAGAAAAGTGTGTTTTCCTTTTACCCTTTTCCCTAGCCATGTTAGTCTAGCATACTTCTTTGAGAGGCAGAGACTGTAAATATCTTCCAGGTAGTGTGAAGTATCCTACTAGAGACAGCCTAGGCATATGTAATAAGCATCTATATATGTGGGTCTGTATGTACATTTAGGTTTTACTTTGATTTCAAACAGATGGTAGTTCACCCTATAGTGCTTTGGACTTTGGTTTATTCCCACTTAAAATACATCTTAGATATAATTCCATAGCGTTGTTTCATTCGTGTATAAGAGATAGACAGAATTCACTTGTATCACTGTATCATAATTATAGTACCAGCTAATATGTTTAAACATCAAGTGCTTTGTCTTTGATCCAAGAATCTCATGGCTTCCATCCATGAAACTATGATTAACTAACTTGATAGTTTTTAAGTGAAGTAAATCTCAGAACTTTCACCATCCTAAGCAGAGTTCTTAACCTATTCTTTGTTGCCTATGTATTTAATCATAACTTATTAAATTTATTAAATCCCCATTGGTGGATATTTACATTAATTTCCATATTATGTTGAAAACATTGGGACACTTTTATTTCTGATCCAATATGTAAAGAATTTGAAAGTTGTCACTCCCATCCTCACATAGACACACAAAAATTATAAAATTGTAAAATTAACAAACCTTAGATCCATGAAAAAGTGATGTCCAAGACAAACTGCTGTCCCCCAAAATGGAAAACAGTGAATAAAGAGAAGCACAGCTTACCAGGAGCAGAAGTGGCAAGCTGTGCTTCTCTTTATTCCCCTGTCTTCCATTTTCACCTGGAGTCAATACCAGTAGAAACACTATAGTTGGTCAAATGCTGGAGGCTCACTGTGGACAAGCTAGAGAGTTAAAAATTCCAAAAAGTGAGGGGAGTATCAGGGGAAATCAGACTTTCTTAAGTTTTTCCTCCTAGAGCCTCAGGAAGTTCTTACTATGAAGATCAGAGTAAACTACCCTTGTTTTTCTAGCACAAAGAGGAGACAAAAAACCATTCTGAAATACACTAAGAGCTCTCTGATCTCCTTAGTATAGCTTGCCATCAAGCAAAATTTTTTTTGTCAGATGTTAACTTGCTTAGAGGAAGAGAAATACCCAACTTTAGCCCTATATCCTTCAATATGGGGAAAGGAAAGCACTCAACACTAGTCCCTTTCTAGTGTTCCATGTGAAAGAAGAAAAATACCCAACTCCACCTCAACTCCTGATCCCTGCAGTCTAAGAGATGTGGGGGGAAACTTCAGAAACACTTGTGAAGATCACAAACCAGGAATATAGGCTCAAAAGAAGACAGAGACCTAATCACAGAATACAGAATACTCCTCCTCCTCCTGCTCCTTCACTTTTCCACTGAATCAATATGGCACTTATATAACAGGGATTACAGTAGAAAAGAAAGAGAAAGCAAGAAAGCAGGAAAGAAGAGACGGAGGGAGGAAAAAGAAGGAAGTAAGCCTCGCACGCTATTTAAGAAGAAATCTCTAAGAAAACTCAAAGTCAACAGAGGAGACAAAAACAAGAATGCTAGAGGAAATTTTCACTACAGCAAACACTAAACAGTCTGACTCCTAGTCAGATAAACATAAAACTTTGCACTAAAGGTCTATTCATTCCAGTTTCTTTTGCCAAATACATCATGTCTGGCTGTCAACATAAAGTTATAAGGTATGCCAAAGGCAAAAAAAAAAAAAAAAGTCTGAAGAGACAAAAAAGCATACATCAGAACCAGTCAACTATGGCAGATTTTGAAATGATACTGGGAATTTTAAACAACTATGTCTAATACACCACATACCCCAACAGAAAAAGTGAATAACACACAAAAACAGCTGGGTAATGAAGGCAGAGAGATGGAAATTCTAAGAAAGATTTAAAGGAAATACTAGAAATCAATATCACAATAAATGAAATGAAGAATGCCTTTGATGGACTCATCAACAGACTATATGTGACTTAAGAAAGAATCACTGAGCTTGAAGATATGTCAATAGACACTTTTCAAACTGAAAAGCAGAGAGAAAAAAAAAATGGAAAAAAAAAACAAAAACAGAATACCCAAGAACTGTAGGACAATTACAAAAGTGCAAAATATGAATAATGAGTATACCAGTAAAAGAAAGGAAGGAACAGAGAAAATATTTGAATATTAGATTTTGCTATTCATTTTTGTCAAAATGTCTAGGGGATTTCTTTCTCACTCAGAATAGGATACAATTTATTTCTTAGTGCTTTTAAGATCTTCTTTTATCTTTCACCAAGGCTACACTGAAATCTTGTCTTCTTCCACTCTTTCCTTCTATTACTCAGCACTAATCACACTGAGCTCTTTTTTTTTGTCAAGTGTGCCAAACTTTACCTGATAGAGTGCTTTCAAAACTCTCTTTCCTCTGCTTAGATTACCCTTTTGTTAAACATTCCCATGGGTCTCACCTTCACTTTATGCAAGCCTCTGCTGAAAAACTCCTTCCTCAGAAAACCTCTCCAGGTCATCTCATCTAAAATAGACATTTCCAGTTTCACTCTCTATCCCTGCCCTACTTTACTATTCTTTTTTTCTTTTCTATTCTTCTGTTTGTTTAATTGACACATAATAAATATGCATATTTATGGGATATACAGTGGTGTTTCAATGCACATAATGTGTAGTGATCAAGTCAGATTAGCATATCTATCATATCAAACATTATTGGTTTGTGTTGGGAATATTCAATATCTTCCTTATAGATATTTGAAACCATGTAATATATTATTGCTAGCTGTAGTTATCCTACAGTGCTATAGAACACTAAAAAGTAGTCTTTCTATCTAGCTATAATTACTTTACTATTCTTAATAGCACTGATCACTATGTGACATTATTATTTCTTTTTTGCTTATTGTTTGTCTCTTCCACTAGATTATGAGCTGCATAAAGGAATAGGTCTCTCTTTCACTCCAAGGACCTAGGACATTACTAAGCATATAGTTGGTGAAAACACACACACACACACACACACACACACACACACACACAAACTTTATTGAAGAAATAAATGAATGAGCAACTGAAGTACTGAAGTAAACTTCTCAAAAAAGACCATTTCTCTAAATTCAATTTGTTGGACTGATATTTTATAAATTAAATATAGAAGAAATTACATTTTTATATTTGAAGACTCTTTACTTTCCCCAAACACATAACTTAAGTATAATAAGACTTACTTAATCTGAAGGTTTTCTTCTCCTAAAGTATGTTCTATAATCCATTTTCCCATTGCATTTACTTCTCTTATTTTTTCATGATTTAATATGTAAATAAGACAAGTTTTCTAAAGGAATGCAGAAAAGAATCACTAGAGATGAGGATGCAGTTTATTAATTCAGTCTCTTCTCCCGGAAAGTTAATACAGAAGGAAAAAAAATGGTATGTGACACATAGAAAATGAAAGTTTTTACAAGGAAAGGAAGCAAAATCAAATAAATTTTTTGTAGGTGCTCTATGTTTTGGGTACATACACATTAATTTGATATAAACAGAAGAGTAGAGTTTTATTTCAAAGTCCCCAAAATATCCATATTATTTCTAGGATAAAGGATCTAGTGGCTGTTACTTTTTGCATAAAAAAAGCAAATTCTTATATCTTTTCTTCTGTTCCTTTTTCCCACATCCCATTTGTCTATGTCATCATTTAATGCAAAAATTTTTGACCCAGTCAAATATGCTTTACCTTTAGTCCTGGTAAACTTTTGACCTACATAAATTTATTCTGATTACACATATTTCCATAGCACTCTCAAATTACTCTAGTACCCTAAGCCTGCTGGGATGTAACATACCTAACATTTACTTGGCATCTGCCAACTTTACTTACTTCATGCAAAGTAGAGTTAAAAAGTGACATTGAAAAGCATCTATATATATATAATGTGTAGAGACACATACACACACATGTGTGTGTGTGTATATACTTCAAACTATTCTATTAATAATAAAGCTGATTACTTTCCTCTTTCCTTTTGTTACCATCACTATTTCAAGCCATCACTATTTCTTTTCTTTTTGATGAAAGGAGCCTAAAGACAGGGATAGAAAAGTCTTTCATATTATGCTTAGATAAAGTTAAATAGTTTCATGTAAAAGAAGAATGAGTGAGGGTTTAGAAATACACGACAAATGTAACTGTGTGCATACGAATATGTATATTGTCTTTTTGTCAAAGACAGCAAAAGAACAGACAGAGAGGCATTGTTTTGTTGAGCCACAAAGCAATACTTAAATGTATTCCCTTTGAGTCATTTTCAAATACCATGAATGATTGTTAAAAGAGAGAAGAGCGTGGGAAGACAAATGAAGCAATAGAACAATATTAAGGTAGCAGGGATTTGTATATATGAGTAGGTATTCTAAAAATATTTTTAAAAGAAGAGAATGGTCTAGTGGTTACAAGGAAGAACAGGAGTAAGAGAGTCCTCTGGCTGAATTCCCCTCACTTGCCAATGAGTTTGCCAGGTGAGTTCCACAAGTGACATTGCCCCAGCTTTGGCCTCTACCACTCCAAGCAAATAATGTCCATGGAGCTCATAGGACTAAGCCAGGAGAAGCTTAACATAAATATATCTTTCAGCTGTAGCAGAAATAAATCAAAACAATATTTTTCCACAGAAAATATGAAATTAATTAATCATTAGGCTTCCTATAATAAATATATTTTATTTTGCCGGTCTTATGAAAATATCCTTAAAGAAAAATTTGAGTATTTGAATCTTGTGTTGACCAGATGTCTTATAAAAATGCTATCCATTATATTATGGATAAATGCTATCCATTATATTAATGTTGTTATTCTTCTTATTTTCATTTAGTCACAGTGTCAATTTGTCATTTAAAATGCTCTGAACTTTGTATATGTCTCTTAAAATCTCAAAGAGCTGTATGCCTTTAGAATGTACCAGGTTAATCTATTTTTTAAGACTTTGACTTAAGATTACTAAGACGTTGACCTAGATTTCTAAATTTTCTTTTTGAAAATAATGTCACCTTAAATTTTATGAACATATTAAATATAGTTGAACTAGTTGAATATGTTGAATATTTTAATAGCCACAAGTCAATACCTACATGCATTCCCTCTGAGGCTATCAGAGTACGTACTTTGCAAATGCTTAGCCATGCCAAAGGCTTCTCTAAGCAGCAGAAAAGGAAACACTCTATGCAGATATATGTCCTACTCTCTGAAATGTCCTTTGGAGGAAACTCAGGTTAAAATAAACTCGCAGGGACCAATCACCACTCTCTAGTTTGACTGTCCAAGGAGAAGGATCAAAATAGGGTTCTGTTTTCCAAGCCACTTCAGAATTTGAGGAGCATCTTCCTAAAACAGCTAAGTGGGTATTTTCTTCTATCTTTGTTCCCAGCAGTAGAATAACAATAGCTATTTCTACTGTGGAGCATTGACTATTTCTGAAACAAGATATTCATTTTATCTTACCATTTTGTTCTGAGACCATGTAAAACTTCATGAATAACCACAAATATAAGATCAATAGAAGCAATAATAAAAAGCAATTAAACATATCTGTCACTTTGCAAATTCTGTCATTATGTATTTAAATTCATTAATTCAAAAAACACTTACTGAGGACCTTTTCTGAGTCAACACAACCAAATGAGGCAATTACTATTAAATTCCAAATTTTGTAGATAAAGATAGAGTTTTAAAAAGGGTTATATGTTGCACAAGATCACATGCTAGACAGATGAGCCGAGACTTCACCTCAGATGTGCCTGATGCCAAAGACTGAAGGTGACGCTCCTTCATTATTAGCTGCCAAGCATGTTTTCCCAACCTCACCTAGCTCTCAGATACACTTCTTTTGCTTTTTTGGAACTAAGCCCAGTCAAACATTCACTGTGACAATTTAGGGAGGTTACGGTTTGGAATCTATTTTTTTCATACAACTTCTCTCAAGCCACTGTTTGCAAATTATTGCACAAGGTGCCATAATATTCTCTGACTATACCAGAGGCAACTTCTTGATAGATTCAATTCCTACAATAACAGCCATAGGTCAGAAAATGAGGGAGTTATGGAATGAGTGGTTTTGGGCCTGTGTTTTTTGGCCTGACAATGGTGAGCGTGTATAATCTGGATAGATGTTAGCTTTCTAAACAAACATAACCTCTGATTGCATTAAAGGAGGAAATAAAGTTTGAACTTGTTTCCTTCATTAAATAGCTCTAAAAACTGTCATTTCTTGAGTTCAAAATGGGGAATTAGTCCTGATGTGCAAAAACAAATACAGGAATGATGGAGCTACCAGAGTAAAGTCTTCAGTTTTCTCAAATAATCACAGACATTTCATCAGAAATGTGTCTCAGACAGCTCATTTAAATATCAAGTAGAAAGTGCTAAATTAGGTGTGTCTGTGAAAAGTTCCTCAACTATAGTTGGTTTTGACACTAGGCTGCGTTCATTCTTCATTTTGGAGACTTCTGTTGACCAGAAGTCTACTACCAATGTGAAAGCATTAATTTGCATGTATCACTTTTGTTATTCAGAATTTCACAAATTCAAGGAGAAAAATCTAAGAAGAAATCATTGAAATAAGAAGAAACTGCCATTTTATTTATGGTGAACAGCTGGCATCAAGGAATATTATGAAGCACACTATGCTTTAACTGCGATCTGTGTTAAAACATTTCAATAAGGAAAGAAACAATAGGGTAAAGCAATTGGCTCTATTTTTATTCAGTGTAAATTCATAATATCATATGAAAAGATATGAGAAAGAATAATTACTAACATAAAGTTACCTTTCATTCTCAAATGCATAATGCAGTATATAACTAGGACAAAATGTAGGTCTATGAAATAAAATAAGATGTAATGTATATTGAAAAGATTTCAGAAAAAACTTATGGGCATGCAAGTATACTATTTTTTTTTTGCTAATTGCATTAACAGTTTCTGCATTTCAAAACTTGCAGCTTCTGCAATAATACTATTACTATAAAGGCAATAACCTAATTAAAGAAAAGATGGAGAAATACACAAGAGTGATTTACATGCATCTAAAAATGACTGTATTCTGGGTTGGACTGACACCAAGTAAAGAAATCAAAAGTATCATGTGTTCAGCACAGAGCTTTTTTTTTTTTTTTTTCCCAGCAAATCTAGCATTGAATGATATCTGATATCTAGATAGTGATAAACACTTAGATCTTCTCGGGTCACTTATGCAACTGAAATGTTTAGAGACCGTGTAAAATATAACAGATTTTATAAAGAACCTACTTATTAGTAACTTTATTCATATGAAATGAAAATGAAAATACTGCTAAAGAACCACTTATTGCTATTGAAAGAAGAAAAAAGGTGGTAGAAGATTTTAGAACAGATCTTTCTGTTACAAATCCTATATATATTCTTTAAAAATTTGTATTGTAGAAAATCATGGACTAAAGTTAATAGGCCTTTATTAACTTTGATTTGATAACAGAGTTATCAAATCTTCATTAATTTATATCTCAATTATTAAACAAGAACAATTTAAATAACACTGCTAATACAGTTAAATCTTCATAGACATTTGTAACCAGAATCAAACGTCCACAGTTGGTTCCTCCATCCTTAAACTCTGCGTTTGTGCTTTTTCTTTTAGATGAGGAAACTAGAGGTATTTTATTGAAACCAGTATTATTAACACTAAAATCTGAACTGAAAGATAGGTTTCCACATTATTTGATTTTTTTTTTTTTTTTTTTTTTGAGACAGAGTCTAGCTCTGTCACCCAGGTTGGAGTGCAGTGGCACCATCTCGGCTCACTGCAAGCTCCACCTCCCGGGTTCACACCATTCTCCTGCCTCAGTCTCCAGAGTAGCTGGGACTACAGGTGCCTGCCACCGCGCCTGGCTAATTTTTTTGTTTTTTAGTAGAGATGGGGTTTCACTGTGCTAACCAGAATGGTCTCGATCTCCTGACCTCGTGATCCGCCCGTCTTGGCCTCCCAAAGTGCTGAGATTACAGCCACCGTGCCCAGCCCATTATTTGATTTTTTAAACCTGGGGAGTGTCTTCACAGATTCTCCATTTATACTGCAAACTTCCACAGTTAGCTTAATTCTGGGAACTTTAGCAGTTTTTGAGGCACATTAAAAAACACAAATTATACCAAAAAAGAACAGTTCAACATAATATTGGAAAGAGAGTTATCTTTTACACAGGCTGACTAGCTATATCAAGTTAGTTTTGTTTTGCTGTGTTTAAATCTACTTTATTACCCTAATTTAACATATAAAAAATGCACAGATTACAAGTTGATGAGATTTGACAAATATATTACATTTGAGTAATCACCATCCCAATCAACATCCTTTAAATCCTTTAAGTTTTTGAAGGTAGTATAGTCTTTGGCATGCTCCCCTGGAATGATCTGTTGGTTTTGATTTGTTATCTTGGTGAGTAAACAGGGACTGTTTCAAGGGTGTTTCCTTGCTCTCTCCTACTACAATAGCTCTTACTCCACAGGTTCAGGGACCAATGGAAAGGGTTTTGCCAACAGCTCACTAGATCCATTCTGATCATACACTTAGAAACTGGGGAAATGCCCAGCAGGTCAGCTGGTGAATCCAGTAGTATCAGGGTAAGATGAACCTGCATAAAGATTTCATTTATAAGCTGACCCTTATATAGAGGGATGCCATGACAGCATATAGGGGCACATGGTATCATAAGCAACTCAGATGCAGCATCTACATGTACAGTTACTCAAGTAAATGGTCATCATTCTGTCTCTCTATAAAAAGACTGAGGTGATCACTACTGTGTAAACTTGTCATGGTGTCACAGGGTGCTTCTTCATGGATATCTGGACCGTCCTTAAGTTGACAAGTTCTGTGTCTAAGAACTAACCCTGGAAACTGGACAAAGGATGGTGATTTTCCGCTGAGATGGGTGATCTCAGTCCCCTTCCTGTTTGTTCTTGATCTCTTTCAACTGTACAGTTCTGTAGGTTAGCCTCCCTTTGGTGCCACTGTAATCTCACTGTCCTTGAAGGTAACTCCACCTCTGTTGCTTCTGATAGCTAAGTGCTGCCACATGGCTTCTCAAATTCTGTGATCCCATCATCCCACTGCTACCAGTGAGCACAGTTTTGTAACACTCTCTCCTTCTATCAGTCTTGGAGAGCCAATACTGAACCAATATCATCCTCACTAACACATTCAATGACCAATTTCATAAACTGAGTATTCTTTTTTTTTAATTATTTTTTTTTGAGAGGGAGTTTTTTGCTCTTTGTCGCCCAGGCTGGAGTGCAATGGTACGATCTAGGCTCACTGCAACCTCCACCTCCCGGGTTCAAGAGATTCTCCTGCCCCAGCCTTCTGAGTAGCTGGGATTACAGGCATATACCACCACGCCTAACTAATTTTGTATTTTCGGTAGAGACGGAGTTTCTCCATGTTGGGCAGGCTGGTCTTGAACTCCTGACCTCAGGTGATCTGCCCGCCTCCACCTCCCAAAATGATGGGATTACAGGCATGAGCCACCTCGCCCGGCGATAAACTGAGTATTCTTTATGGAATCCAAGGAACACAGTAGTAAATATTCTGGTCTAATGTAGTAGACATATTCCAGCATGACTACTTCTTTGAGACTTTTAATCTTTTCCTTTACAATTTGGCATGAGTATTCTGGCATCTCTCCTTCATTGAATGTGGGTCATCACTTTTTCCAACCTTCCCAGTGCCATCCTACCATGAATTAATACACTTACGACAACATGAGTTGTTATCCTTGGGTCCTTGCCAGGCTGTTAAATTCTGAATCATGAGAAACTGCCCTATATTGACCAAATATCTATTTTCTAGTTTTGTGTTCTATTCTCCTCAATGCAGTACCTTAAGAATCCACTCCTGAGCACACATGTTATCTAGTCCTACAGGTCCTATGACCCACAGTTTCTCTTCTTCCTTGTCAGGTCCAGTGATTCCCCAGTTGGGTCATGCTAAGACTTGTCCCTCATTATCAATCTAGTGGTCAGGAGGAAAGGTTGGGGTAGATACTGAAGAGAGCAATTATTATGGCACCTGCCTCCATTTGAAACCTCTGCATAATCTCCCCATCAAGGGAATGGGCCACTTGTGCATCACACAAATAAAAATGTCATCAGGGCAGGTTTTATTTTTATTTTTATTTTATTTTATTTTTTTGAGACGGAGTCTCCCCATGTCACCCAGTCTAGAGTGTAGTAGCACAATCTGGGCTCACTGCAAGCTCCGCCTCCCGGATTCACACCATTCCCCTGCCTCAGCCTCCCAAGTAGCTGGGACTACAGGCGCCCGCCACCACGCCTGGCTAATTTTTTGTGTTTTTAATAGAGACTGGTTTTCACCGTGTTAGCCAAGATAGTCTCCATCTCCTGACCTCATGATCCGCCATCTCGGCCTCTCAAAGTGCTGGGATTAGAAGCGTGAGTCACCGCGCCGGGCCAGGGCAGGTTTTTATCACCGTCATGTCTCATTCAAGTATAGGTGCTATGAAAATCTCCTACATCCCTATGCCACTACCACCCCTCTGGATTTCAGTGGGGTTGACATATGCTTGTCCTGGCTTTCTAAATGTGGCTGTCCACTTGGGCTAGTTTAGATGCAGCTCGGCCAAGCCATGTCACAGGCAAATATTGATTGCTTCTCCCACTACACATTTTTAAAACTTTTGCTGAAGCAAAACCTCTATGCCCTGCCCTACTCACGTTTGAACCTTTGGACTTTCAAGAACCTAGTCTGGGGAGAAAAGGTGCTTTAACTGTTTCGTTTTCTTTGCCTTTCCTTTATAACAATTTGAACTCTATTCAAATCAATGTGTTTGTTTCTGATTTGCAGAGACATGCAGAAATTAAAAAAAAAAAAAGATAAATATTTCAAGATACTATCTTATTCTCTCTGTGTGTGTGTGCGCGCGCGCACCTGTGTGTCTGTCTGCATTTTTATTTATCTACTTAATACCCTGAATTTATTGCAAAATTCTGAAAGGAGAAAAGATGTTAAGTAAACAGGATATTACTATAACAGTAAAACCTCTCAGATAACTGTACTGAATTAATTATCCTTTTAGCATGGTTCAAGCTGTAAGTCTGTGCTAAGTATACAAGAAACAGGAGAATATTACAGTTAAGATCACCTCTTACTCTCTGATTTGCACTATTTCTTTCACATACACTTTCAGTCTTTCTCCTTGAGTCTCTGAATTACTTCTTAATAACTGCATATGTTTAAATGCAGTATTTGCAACTGAAAATAGCATAAATTATTCTTTGGTACTTATCTAAAAAATCATACAGTTGATCCTTGAACAATACACAGGTTAGGTATATAACAGTTGAGCCCCACGAAAGTTTAACTGCTAATAGCCTATCGTTGACCAGAAGCTTTACTGATACATAAGCAGTTAATTAACACATAGTTTGTAGGTTATATGTATTATATATGGTATTCTTACAATAAGGTAAGCTAGAGAAAAGAAAATGTTAAGAAAATCAGAAGGAAGAGAAAATATATTTACTACTCATTACGTGGAAGTGGATCATAAAAGTCTTCATCTTCATCATCTTCACATTGAGTAGGCTGAGGAGAAGAAAGAGTTGGACTCACTGTCTCTGGTGTGGTGGGGCAGAAGAAAACTCACGTATAAGTGGACCTGCGCCGTTCAAATGTATGTTGTTCAAGGGTCAATTGCAATGTGAAAAGTTTTCAGTAAAGGATGATTGCATATACGCATTCCCATAGGGAGCTGCATATAAACACATGCATTACAATGTTCAAATTCGTTCATCAGATTGGTTGATACTCCTTTAGAACAATGGTCTTCAACGTGGAAGTGCACTAAATGGTCCCCTGAGGTGCCAGAATGATAAGGAAGTACTAAAATGTTCCAATGTCTAATACAAGATGGATACTGTTGCCCTCACTCTGTCAGTATGCCAGAAGTAACATATCACACATGAGGGGAAAGAGAGCTAGCTAGTCCTCACTCTCAGAAGTAGATAATGGTCCTTTTCTCCGTTCCTTGCGTTCAGAATATGGTCATTCATGAGTACTGTTAAGTGGATTTTCAGATTTAATTATTTAAAATAACAGAGTCCCATAATACTTTGTATCAGATGGAAATAACAATAAAACTTTCTCTTTTTTAACCATATGTAGGTTCCTTGATTATCTAAAGTCTTTTTTCCTCTTTACCTCAAATACATAGCTTTGGGTTAATTGCACTCTTCTGTTTATAATACAATTGTCATTGATCCATAGAACCAATGCCCCCTCTTTTGTACTATTTATTTATACCTTTTTACCTCCATGCCCTACCATCCATTGTAAGCTACTTTCCTAATGCTTTTGATGTAGTATTTTTTCTTCTACAAATTCTTATAAAACATGTATTACTATTTTGTATTTGTATATGTATTTTAATTTATATAAATATGAATGTTTTTACTTATTATACTCATCACTATGTTTTTAAGACTTATCCATGATTGTTTCTATTTGTATATCCAGTCTGAGGCTTTCAAGTGCTGCTATAATATTCTAAAGCATGCACCCACACTATTTTACTAACCATTTTATCAGAGAAGGACACTCAAATTCCAAAAATTCTGGAAGTTTTTGTACATATCACCATTTGTACATATAACCTTTATTTCCATAGAATATTAATCTGGGAGCAAGACTGTTGAGCAAATCTGTTGAGTAATGGAATACACATTTCCTCTGTTTAAATACTGCCAAGTTATTCTCCAGAATGGTTGCCTAAGAGGTAGGAATCTATACTCCCACCTACAGTGCATGGAGGATACCTATAACTCTATATAGCTATGAGTATTTTGCCTTTCAAGATTCTGCTGAACTGATGGTAAAATTCTATAGAGTTTTACATCTACAATTGTTGCTTTTATTTGCATTTTATTTACCAATGAGCTTGAGCATCTCTCATTTACTTTTTAACCTTTTGCAATCTTCATCTGTGAATTGTCTCTTAAACTCTTTGCCCATTATTCTATTGGAATTTAGAATTTTTTTCTCCTTAGAAATCTCATATATTCTTTATTTGGTAAATTCATGGACATTTTATATTTCTCAGTTGCCTATTAGTAGAATAGATAAATGCTATTTTTTTTTCTTAGTCAATCCTGTGCCCAGAAACCTTGCTGAATGCTCTAATTCTATTCTTTCCTAACGATTATTTTGTTTTTTCTTTATAGGTAATCATACTGTGTGAACATAATATAGTCCTCTTTTCCTTGAGGACTTACACCTCTTATTTCCTCTTTTTAAATTATTTGAGTGTTGAATGAAACCTGGTCTTATGCTAAATAGTGGCAATGATAGAGGATAACTTTGTTTTATGTGTATCCTTGATGTTAAAGGAAATATCTTAAGCTTCTCCACTAAGGATGCTATTTACTGGTACTTTGATATAAAATATCTTTCAAAATAGAGAATATTTTATTTCTAGATTTCTAATTATTTATTAAAAGTACATGCTAAAATTTATCAAATTACTTTTTGCATATTTTAATATCCTCATACTTTCTCAGTTTATTAATGAAGGCTTTAATATTGAAAAGTTTCTCATGTTTATCATCTCATTTCTGGGATTAAAACTACCATTTGATTTTGGTATGTTTTGTAATATGCTGTTAGATTTATTTATTTATTGCTTTATTTTGGATATTTGCCTCTAGGTTTCTAAGACAAATGTCCCAATAATATCCTGTTTTTTGTTCTTGTTTAGTTGTGAAGTCAAGATTATACTAACCCTATAGAATAAGGTGGACAGCTTCTGCAGTTTTCTCATTTCTAGAAACACATATAGTATTTCTTAAAAAACTATTTCTTAAACGTTGATTAATGTCAAATATAAAACAATCTGGGTTTTGAGCAGTTGTGGGAGGCTCTAAGACTTTGATTATCACTTCAGTTGCACTGTTCTGTTTGTTTTATTTCTTTATGTACCTTTTTGACATTTAATACTTTTTCCCATAATTTATCCTCTATGTAAGTGTGCAACTTTACTAGCAAGTTCTTGATTATAATGCTTTTTATTATTTTCTTTTCTCTTATTTTTTTGAGTTAATGTTTACTCCCTGAAAAATGTTACTTTCTAAAGCTCAAATTTTTAAGTATCATTTATGTCATACATGTATTTTCTTTAAGTTTTAAATATTTTACAAATTTCCTCATTATTTCCTTTTTGAAATCTAAAATACATATTATTGTTTTCATAAATATAAAATTTTGTTAGCTAAATTCTAATTTTATAATATTATGGCCAAAGAACACAGCCAGTATATTATTTGCTTTTTTGGAATTTATTCAAGATCCCTTTGAACAATAGTAGAAGTCAAATTTTATGAATTATCAAGTTATAATTAAAATGCATATTTTCTCTCTGTTAGGTTTAGAGCTGTATAAATATCTAATAGTTCAAACTTGTGCATTATATTTTTTACATATGCTATGTTTGCCTTTTTTCTTTTTTTATTATGTTATGTGTGATTTCTTGATTTCTGAAAGGTGATGTTAAAAATATCTAACTACAATGCTTAATATATCTATTTCTCCATGCATTTCTGTTAGTTGTGATATTATGTATTTTGAGGCTATATTATGGAATACGTCCTCATAATGGTTATGTCTTCCTTTATTGTTTCCTTACCAGTTTATAAACATCATCTTTGTCTTTTTCCATCATTTCTGGTCTTGAATTCTATATTCTGAGATATTAGCAGCTAAAGATGAACTGTGCACTTTCCTATAAAAAAGGCCTGTGATCTAAATATGCTGACCACTGCTGTGAAATCTTTTAAGTAAATGTGCCCTGTTAACAGCGAATAAGAGAGTAATTGCTTTTTAAAAACAAATATGTGCTTTGAGGAGAGAATCTTTCAAATGTATACTTAGAAATGTTGTTTGTTGTTTTAGATTTGGGCCATCCATAATAATGTAGAAGGAAACCTTATTCCCAAGAGTCACCCTTGTGACTTCTTTCCAGCCCCCACTCACCCTTTTCCATGGGAGAAGAAAGTATTTTCCCACCTGTTGAATGTGGGCGAAAAGAAAAGGCATGCATAGACAGCTTCTCCCTATTTGGGGGATCTATCCTTACAACAAGCTTAGCAAACACACCTGAGGTTCCAGGGGCTAATTGAACTCAGGAGGTTGTAGAAGAGCAAGCTGATTTGACCGCTTAGTCACATTTTTATTTTAGGTTTATTAGAAATAAAGCTTTTGATATATCTTTCACTAGAAAGTTCTTCTATTGGAGAGAAACTATGTATTTAAGAAAGCAATACCTAGGTTTTAAAATGAGTGAAACGTCTTAATTATGGAGATGTTTCTACGTCTTAAGGTGGAATTAAAGAAAAGGAGTAAGCACTGATGTTCCAGACAAAAAGAAAAATATACGTTTTGAACATTTAATTCCCATTAATAGTGACTTTCATTCTCATTGGGAAAGGGTCTTTCTTTTCTAATATCAGATATGGTGCTAATACGTAACTCCTCCCCCTGCTGCTTAGTTCTGAGGTTCAAAAGACTGCCAGGTGGCTTTTATCAACCCATGGAAAGCAAAGGATTTTTGCCTCAATTAAATGGTACTTTTCCAAATCTGTTTGTGTGGGGATTTAGGCATTGAAGCCCCAAAGTCACTTTAATAGGTGTGACTAGATTTCCATTTACCAATTAAAAATGTACCTTTTCAGCTGTCTGAACACTGACTCATAGGGTTTTGATTTTCTTTTAGAATAGAGTGACACAAAAAGTCAAATAGACGTTTCATGGTTAGCCAGTTCCAACTTATTACATTGCTGTGTTAAGAAGTCATGCAAACAGAATGTCCATCCGTCCCCTTGAGACATAAATTACTTTGTGATTACTCAAAGTGGCCACTAAAGGTCACTCTTACTCCATTTTCCCAGCCTGGTTTTGAAACCTGGCTCAGGTATAAAATTCGTGAAGCCCCTATCTTTGTACTAGCAACAGATAGACTGGAGATAGAATGTTTACGGGTCAAGAAGCACCGTTTCCATACCTATTCAGTTTCAGGAGGATACCAAACCTGCCTGTCTAAGTGGTTTGAGTCAGAAAGTTTGTCTTACATCTTCATGTTAATGCATTTCTAGAAAAGTTATCAAAATTTATAAAAAGTTCATTTTAAAATAAATACAGGTGAATATAAACTTCAGTCATTATATTCTGGCCCAGAGTAAAAATCCTTTTTTTAAAGGAGAAATAAGTCATTTTTAGGAAACACATTTAAGACCCAAACTCTTACTGAGCTAATAAATTATAACTGATCCTATATGAGGGAGGGGGAAGAAAGGTTGAAAATAACCCTTGCCAAGAGTTGAACAGCTTAAATAATCTGTAAAAATAGTGACATTACATGTAGGAGCCATTTCCTCCTTATACATAACTGTTCGGAATGTTTAGAAAATGCTCATATTTAAACGTCTTGGATTTCTTAGGTAAGAGAGACGTGTGTGTACAATTTACAGGAGATTCACTTTAAGTAGACAGTATAGATATTTAATATCACTAGTAATAGGAGGAACATAAACTAAAACAATTAAACAACTATCTTTTAACTTATGAGGACAAAAACTAAACAGGAAAATATTAAGTATTAAGGTTTTGGAAAAGCAAGGTCATTTGCTTTTCACATTTTGGTGGGATTTTAAATAGGAACTGGCATTTGGCAATAACTAGTAAAAAGAATGTGTATTCTTTTGGACCTAACAGTTTTACCTCTAGAATTTACATTAGGGCAACACTTACTCATTTGTTCAAGGACATATGTAAAATAAGTTACAGTGAAAAAAATAGCACAAACCAAAGGTTAGTTATTGAGAGAATGGCTTATTTTATGCCACAGGATATCATGTATTAATTAAAAAGAATTGTTTTCTAAGACATTTGATCAAAAATTCAAATTCTATTAGATAAGTAGAGTATAATGATATTTATTTTTAAATCCAAATATTAAAATGCTACATTGAAACACATGAAATTGCTGATATTCATCTATTTTTAATCTACAAGGAAGACAATTTCATATGGTCCAATCTATATAAACAAACAATGAGAAAGTAAACTGATTTTTTTTTCCCCCAGAACTCAGGATTGTGGGTGATGATATGAGGGGATTTGTAGGTAATTTGAAAATACTTTTTATGCGAAGAATATATTCATATACTCTGTAAATAAAATTTATTAAACAAATATTTAATTTTCCCCCAAATTTGAACATTTTAAATCTTCATTTACCTATGAAGTTCTTAAATTATCAAGATACCTAGCAAAAGAAAGTACTTGTAGTATTTCTCATTATGCATTAATACTTTTCACATGTATACTGCAAACAGCTGGGTATGAAGAACAAACACATTGAAATCTGTTACTCATACAGAGTAAAGAATCTGAACTAACCCTGACAACTAAAGAAATTTTATATTTTATATGACTTGACAGAGTAAATCCTTTAGGAAAGCAACCAAGAATCAGTCTTAGACTTATTTAGAAAAATCACTGAACATGATCAATTTAGTAATTCTTTTCTTGTAAGGAATTAATTCATTAGAGTGAATATAACAAATTTTTAAAATAGGTATAACATATTCTAATATTCTTTGCAATAACAATATATGCAGTTATAATATTAAACAACACTTTACCTGTGAACTCTTACTGATATAATAAACTGCCAATGCCATAGGGATTATTAAATTTTAAGTTGATCATCCCTCTGTATCTTCAGAATGGCTACCATAACAGTGATTTTTTAAAAAATTCTATTTCTATTCTTGCTGCCCTAGTTCTAACATGCTTTTTTTATTCAAATACCCTCTCTATATATAAAAATATATGTATTATATATAAATAAATATTTATGTATTAGCATGAAAGGCAAAATATTAGGTATTGCTGTTAGCAGATATCTACTGAAATCAACCTGCCTGGCAATATATTGGATAAGAATAGCTGCAAGTCCCAGTTTGGGTCCTTCAGTAAGCCTAACTCTCTCTTCAAAATATATATGAAAATTAATAGGGCTGACTTCACATAGTCACACTTCTCAGATCTTGTGCTAAATTATTTTGGTTATGTCTTCATAAATTTTTTGGCAGCAAGAAATGGATTTTGGTCTTTCTCTCTTATACTTAGGCAAAAATCCCAACAATAACACAAATTTTGTAGGTCTTCCTGATACTTTAGAAATGTAGAGGGTGTACATCACAATGTGTAATTATCTTTAAATAATATTTAATATATTCCTTAAAAGTTTCTTTTTTAATTTCTTCCCACTTAAGCTTCAACTTCTTCATTTCTCACTCCTCCTTCAAGCAACCTTTAGGACTCATCACTAAGAATCACAATTACCTGCCATTCTATTAGGTGAGCAATTCAATTCTCACCGAAATCTCCAATTTCAGCCCAACCTTTTCTTATTTCCAGCCTTCCAAGATTCTCTGATGAACAATGCTGTCTCTTCCATTTTTCTTTCACCAAAATAATTCTAAAAATCTGAGCAAAGGGTTCTATTATACTAGTGATGTAACCTGTATTTCAGGCTTTTTATTCTTACTGATCAAGGAACCATTGAAGAAATTATATAATAAAGTGTCTAAACCAATCAGAAATCAGACAAAATGAAATGTGCTCTGTGTAAACTGGCTGATAACAAAAGAAACTACTGTGAGACTTATTTTTGTAAAATCCTGAACAATTATACAAAGTGCTGCAAGAATTAGTATTATAGATACAGAAGTTGAAGCAGAGAGGAGGTTAAGCAATTTGCCCAATGTTATACAATCAGTGTTTGACAGAGGTTGGATTGGAACCCAGGCCCCTGACTTCAGAATCTACAGTCATAATCATTATGGGAATTTACATGCAAATGCCTACAGAGGCCAGCCAGACAGCAGTAGGTCTGTGAATTGGATTGGCCAAGTCTAGGGTCTAAGGGAGAGAGTTACTGGTATCTCTGACAACTCTAAAAGGGCTTGGTCAACTCACTGACAAATCATATTTGTAGGTGGAATACATTCGAGTGAGAACAAATCTCAAAATCTCACACAATCTATGTGGCTTATTTACAGATATGGAAACAAACCTCTCTTTTCCAAGTTTCCTAAAATATTTAGTCCCTCCTTTCACTTCTAAGCTTTGCGAAGTTCTAAACTTCTTTGAGGACTCAGATACAAGGTTTCTGCAGGTTCTGAAGGTCCTAAGTTTCATCTGAATCATATCCTAGCTACTTTGAATGGCTATATTTTCTGCTTTAAACTTTTGGAATTTTCTTTTTGTCTTTGGTAATCTTAAATTTCACTATGTGTTTAGACATTCATTTTTCCTTATCTCTTTTCTTTGACATGCTAAAGACCCTTTCAACCTGAGATTTCTATTCTTTTATTGATTCTGAGAACTAGATCTCTGTTAATTCTTCAACAGTTTGGTGCAAAAGTAACTGCAGTTTTGGTCATTGCTTTTAATGATATTTAAGGATATTTATACTTGTTTTTTCCCCATATGTCACTTAACTTTTCTTTAAGTTTTCTATTTATTTATCCTTCCTTGTGTCTTTCTGGAATGTTTTCCGAACTAATCTTTAATTTTGTAATTTACTGATTATTTATTTATACTACCTAGTATATTCTTTATTTCATCTATTATATCCTTCACACATAATAGTCCTATTTGGATCTTCTTATGCTTTCTTATTCTTACTGTATATATTTAATAGCTTCCTTTTTTACTTATTATGCTTACTCTATATTATTTGTTTCCTAGTTCTGTTTTCTCCACTTTCAGTGAAATACAATTTCAATTTGCAATTTTGAAATAATTGTACTCTTTAGGTCTTTTTCTCTGTCTCTTCTGGTGCCTATGAGCTTATATTTTCCTCCTTATGCCTTATAATACAGTAACTTATTGTATATGCAATATACAATTATACGATATACAATATAACACAATAAGTTATTCTATAATCTATTTAGAAAGGCATAAGGAGGAGAACATAAGCTCATAAGCACCAGAAGAGACAGAGAAAAAGATCTAAACAGTACAACTCTCCAGGAGTTATTGTATAACCTATTTAGAAAGGCATAAGGAGGAAGGAAAGTGGATGTTGAAGCCTCTGCTGGTTCAGCATTTTGGTAAAAATTGGGACTGAAATCTCCCTTCTACCCCTTCTGCTCTATTTTCCACATATGATAGAGACCATATGCTCTAACCACAAACCAAGAAATTCAAAAGTTAATAATAAAAAGATAAGTCAAATTATCTTATATTTGAAAATTAGAAAAAAAATTCCAAATAACTCATGAGTTAGAAATAAATCAAAATGAAAAATTCAAAAGACCTAGAGATGTACAATAATAAAATACTACATGTTAAAATGTATAGGGCTGCATAAGACACCCTTTAAGGGAACATTATATTTTTAAATGCATACATCAGAAATTCAGAAAGGCTAAGAATTAATGAGCTAAGGATTTAACATTTAGAAAATAATAACCAGATATACCTAAATATAACAGAAGAAAAGAAACAATAAAAATAAAAGCATAAATGATAAAATAGAAAATAAACATACATTAGAGTGATGAAAACACAATAGATGGATCAGTAAAACCAAAAAGTGGTTGTTTAGAAAAATGATATCAAAATATGCAAATAGTTAGCAAGACTAATAAAGACAAAAAGAAAGAAAGCACAAATATTATAATTGGAAAATATGACCTGACTACAGACAAGGCATAAATAAAATTAAAAGATAACAGGAATATAGCCTCAACAGACAACAATTTTGAAAATTTATTCAAAATGGACAAATACTTTGAAAACTATAACTTACCAAACCCGAATCAAGAAGCAATGAAAAGCCTGAATAGTCCTGCTACTACTAAGGACTTGAAATAGTAGCAAAACAGAAACATTTCCCCAAATTAAACTTCAGGCACAGAGAGTTTTATTTTATTTCATTTAACTTTCAAAGAACAAATTATCCCTAACACATAAAAATTAAAAGTCCACACTCCTAGAATAAAAGTCATTGTTCTATAGTCATTTTAACAAGTCAGTATGAGAAATGTGGCTTTCAACATTATTTTGCTGATCAATGACAACACTTTTCAGTCAATCCATGGCTAAAAACCAGTCCATCAGTGACAGCCCTATACTTTGAACATTAGCTAACCGGCAATTGACTCATTACAAACCATGCTTCTAAAACTAACATTAACCGAGTTCCACCTGTGTGGTGAACAATGACAAACATACTTCAGTAAGTAACAGAAAACATTTCAAAAACTAATAGCAAACCACTCCTGCCTCCATAGACAACCTAAACCATTCTCTAGGAATGACAACAATCTACATCTGCTTCAATGCCCAACACAAAACAAAACAAACTATTTGCCTAAACTGTATATAAGATCAGCACATACTTTTCTCAGACAAAACTAGACCAAGAATGAGTTCCATAGCCCTCCACTTGGTAATATTCTGTGGCACCCTCAGCCCAATAAGAGTGCTATCCTTATACCTTGTGCTCAAATTTCATTTGGCCTTCAAATTTGCTGCCAGTTGAGCTTGATTAGAAATAAGCACTGACTTGATTTGTTGTTATTTAATTTTGTTACCAGAGGGTTCATAACCAATAGATCTTTATATATGTCAATTGCACCTAAATCATGTATAATATAATTAGGCCTTTATCTAATTTTCTTTACCATGGATATAGGCCTTTGCATAAAGTAATTAAAACTTTTGTTGCTATATTTGATAATTTTTCTTACTTAACCTTCTTATTCTTTTTCTTCCCTTTTGTTTGACTATTTGTCTAAATTTTAGGCTCATATGTTTTTGTTTTGCCCTGGATTGTTTTGTGTTGAACACATAAGGGAGTGCTTCTTAGGGAAGCTAGAAGAAAAACTTTGACAGATCATTAATCTTAGCAGGCTGCAATAACTAAAGTATTTAAATAAGGACCCCTCATAGAGCAGAAAAACAAATTCATGGAAATGTTCAGGATTTGCTCCCAAATTCTGAAAAAAGACACTGAGAACAATCTAATAGTAAGATTCATGAGATTAAGATAACATTAACTAATTTCAAATGGACACTTGACAAACTCTTCTATGAGGCAACCTATCACAGTTGGAACACCCTGGCCTTCTTAGTAAACAAACACTAAAACTATATATTTTCTATGATAGCAAAGGACATAATCAATTTCCATCCACATAGTAATTATGTTTCTTTGATAGGCCTGGGAAATCTTCCAGATAGCAGTCCCTGTTTAAAAATTTAATTTAGATCTTACTCCATAGTTCAGACTAGAGTACAGTGGCATGATTACAACTCACTGCATCCTCCAACACTTAGGCTCAGGCATTCCTCCCACCTCAGCCTCCCAAGTAGCTGGGACTATGGGCATGTGCCACCATGCTCGAATAATATTTTTAAATTAGCTTTTTTTTTTTCCCCCAAGATAGTGGATTAGAGTCTTTCAGCATGCCTCAACCATTTGGAAACAGCAAGATATTACATAAATATGACCTCTCTGAGCTTTAATTCAAGAAGGAGAACAGGCCTCTACCAGAATTGTGAAGGGCATCCCAGATTCCAGAGAGAAGAAGGCTAGCTAGCATACAGCCACCATGGCAGTGAGTGAAGGCCCCATACGTGAGAGAGGCAGAGCTTTCCACTAGGTATCCAAGCAACCCAGGCCAACGAAGAGCACTTTGCTTTTCCCAAACCCTGGAGTTAACTTAGGGAGAGGCTCAGAGATGCTGTGAGGAAGAGACACCAGGAAAAGCTGCAGATACTTTCCCAGACCTAGGACTGACATCGGGACACCATTTTTAATTTGGGCACATACAAAGTCAACCATTCCTCGGTGACCCAGCAGTGTGGCTGCACAGGCATTTCAGTCCCAGGCCAGAGATTGGAGCATTTCCTCTGGAGTGGAGTAGGGGCCTCCACAGCCAGAACTATGGAAAGTGCCTCAGCAGTAGGCACTGCAATTATGCTCTCCCCTGTAACAAGCCTGGGTCAGGAAGAGAGCTACTATAACTGCAGTTTCTCCTGGATGACAAGACTTGCTGCCAGAGCCAGCTTAGCAATGTGGAATTGATCTGCGTGTGCCATTCCTGGGTGCCCCACGCTGCTCCCCTAAGACTGTGGTGCAGTGGGGCCCTTTCTGCTCTACTACTAGGCAGAAATCCATGCATTCAGAGTACCTGTTCATCTGGTTCAGTAGTCTGGGCTGCCCCACCCTTCCTGTGCAGAAATCTTGGTGCAGAGTGCTTCTCTTTGCTCCACGCCCAGGCAGATCACCAGGCTTTAGGAGCACCTGCTTGTCTGGCTCAATAGCCTGGGCCACTCTACTTTTCCTGGACACATATCATGATGTAGCAAAATCCTCCCTCTTCTATGGCCAGGCAGATCTCCAGGCATTTAGGCACACTTTCCTGGTCCAGCAGTTGAAGTTGCCCCACTAATGTGATATGGGGATCTTGGTGCAGGGGTGTCCTCTCTGCTCCACACCCAGGCAGGTATCCAGGCAACTGGAGCACTCACTCTTCCCTCAGACCCCATGAAGATAACTCGGAACTGAGGAGGTTTCCCAGCTCCATGCCTTGGCTTACCGCTGGGTGCCTCATCATCACACACTGGATTCTCCCTTGGTGCTAGCGTTTGTGCCTTCTGTCAAATCTGCAGATGGACCTGCCCAGTCTGACACCACCCTTTGTGGCTTCCATGTCCTCAGGCTTCAGCAGAAAGCTCAGACCACTGTGTTACCCATGAATCAGCCCTTTGCCTGAGGCATCAGACAGCTTCTGCCAGTAAACAAGGATCAAGTATATATCCAGCTACGTTGAGTGTAGCCAGCTCTTGGCTATAAGTGACATCTATATAGAACAAACTGCACAGCCCAATATAAAACTTTCTAAAAGAAGTGCATAGGGTACAGAAACAAAACCAAAAGACCCTACCCAGCATTCTCTATAGTCACATGCCCTAGAGGCAAGGGGAAAAAAGGGAGAATAAAAAGATAATAAAATAATAATAATAATAATACAGGAAAAATTTAAAAAGAAAAAATCCTATCGACACAAAAATAATTACAACTATTAGAAGTGCCAGCATCTACAGATGAGAAGAAACCAGTGCAAGTATTCTGGGACCATGAAAATCTGAATGTTGTGATAACACCAAAGGATTCTACTAGCTCTCCAGCAATGGTTCCTAAATACAATGGACACTAAAAAGTGACAGATAAAGAATTCAAAGCAAGAATTGCAAAGAAGCTTATTGAGCTCCAAGATAGGGTTGAAAACCAACACAAAGAAACTTCTAAAGCAATCCAGAGAATGAAGGGAAAAATAAACATCTTAAAAAGTAATCTGTCAGAGCTTTGGGAATTGAAAAACTCGCTTAAGGAATTTCAAAATACAATTAAAAGCTTTATCAATAGACTGGACCAAGCAGAAGACAGATTTTCAGAGCTAGAAGACCAGTCTTTTGAACTAACCCAGTCTGACAAAAATAAAGAAAAAAGAATTTTGAAAAATTAACAGTCCTCAAGAAATATGGGATTATGTAAAGCAATGAAACTCATGAATTATTGACATTCTTGAGAGAGAAGGGGGAAAAGCAAACAAACTGGAAAATATATTTGAGAGAATATACTGGTGATAATATAATTTGGTGATAATATAAGTCTATACCTTGAAAATCCTAAGTATGCCACCAAAAGTCTCCTGGAACTGATTAACAAAGTTTTGGAATAGACAATCAATATGCAAAAATCAGTAGCACATCTATACATCAATAACATTTAAGCTGAGAGACAAGTCAGGAACACAATTGCATTTACAATAGACACACACACACAGACACACAGACACACAGACACACAGACACACACACACACACCCCCCTAGGAATACATGTAACCAAGATAAAAGATCTCTACAAGGAGAACTACAAAACATTGCTAAAAGAAATCAGAGATGATACAGACAAATGGAAAAACATTCCATGCTCACGGAAAGGAAGAATCAGTATTATTAAAGTAGCCATATTACCCAAAGCAATCTACAGATTCCATGCTATTCCTATCAAATTACCAATGTCATTTTTCAGCAAATTGGAAAAAAAACTATTTTAAAATTCATATAGAAACAAAAAAGAGGCCAAATACCCATAGCAATCCTAAGCAAAAAGAACAAAGCTGGAGGCATCACATCACCTGACTTTGAACTATACTCTAAGACTACAGTAGCCAAAACAGCATGTACAAAAACAGACATAGAGACCAATGGAACAAAATAGAAAACTCATAAATAAAGCTGCACACCTACAGCCATTTAATTTTTGACAAAGTCAAGAAAAATAAGCAATGGGGAAAGGAATTCCTATTCAGTAAATGGTGTTGGGATAGCTGTCTAGCCGTATGCAGAAGAATGAAACTGGACCCCTACATTTCACCATATACAAAAATTAACACAAAATGAATTTTAGTGTAATACTTCAAACTGTAAGAAATCTGGAAGAAAACCTACGAAACATCATTCTGGACAAGAGCCTTAGAAAAAGAATTATGACTAAGTCATCAAAAGCAATTGCAAAAACCCCAAAATTTTACAAGTGAAATCTAATTAAACTAATTTCTGCATGGCAAAAAAGAAAAGAAAAGAAAAACAACTATTAGGTTGCTACAAAAGTAATTATTTTTAATGGCAAAAGTAATTAGATTGGTGCAAAAGTAATTGCATTTTTTACCATTAAAAATAAGTACTTTTGCACCAACCTAATATATACAGGGTAAACAGATGACCTATAGAATGGGAGAAAATAGTCACAAACAGTGTATCTAACAAAAGTGTAGTATCCAGAATATATAAAGAACTTAAATGATTCCACAAGCAAAAACAAATAACCTTATTAAAAAATGGACAAAGGATGTGAACAGACACTTCTCAAAAGAAGACATATGAGCATTCCATAAACATGTAAAAATGCTCATCCTCACTCACTAATCAGAGATAGCATCTCACACCAGTCAGAATGGTTGTTATTAAAGCCAAAAACAAACAAGCAAACAAACAAAAAACAGATGTTGGTGAGGTTGTGATGAAAAGGGAATGCTTATACACTGTGGCGGGAATGTAAATTAGTTCAGTGCCTATGGAAAGCAATTTTCAAATTTCTCAAAGAACTTGAAATGCAACTACCATTTGATCCAGTACTCTCATTACTGGGTATGTATCCAAAAGAAAACAAATTGTTCTACCAAAAAGACACATGTCCTCACATGTTCATCACAGCACCATTCACAATAGCAAAGCCTTGTAGTTAACCCAGGAGGCTATCAAAAGCCTGGATGAAGAAAATGTAGCACATATACACCATGGAATACTATATAATCATAAAAAAGAATAAAATTATGTCCTTTGCAGGACATGAATGAAGCTGAAGATCATTATCCTAAGCAAATCAGCAGAGGAACAGAAAACAAAGTATCACAAGTTCTTACTTATAAGTGGGAATTAAACATCAGGTACTCATGGACATAAGACAGCAACAATAGATGCTAGGGACTACTAGAGGGAGAAGGTAGAAAGAAGGTCAAGGGTTAAAAAACTAACTGTTGGATACTATGCTCCGTACCTTGATTACAGGATCATCTGTACCCCAAACCTCAGTATCATGCAATATACCCAGGTAACAAACTTGTACATGTACCCCCTGAATCGTAAATACAAGTTGAAAAAGAAAAGAAAAAATATTTATATATATATATATATTATTTAGAGACAGGGTCTTGCTGTGTTGTCCAGACTGGAGTACAGTGGACAACTATAGAGTGGAGCTATAATCATAGCTCACTGCAGCCTCAAACTCCTGGGCTCAAGTGATCTTCCCACTTCGGCTGCCTGAGTAGCTGAGATTACAGATATGAGCCACCTTGTCTAGCACTCCTTCTTATAATATTTTAATTCTATCTGCTTTCTCAGAGTCAGCTAATGTTATCCAATAATGTTGTTTAAAATATTAAATGATTCTACATAATCATCGTCCCAAGAGATGATACAACAAATGACTCCGAAACGAAAACAGAACAGAATCAGACTGATTGAATGAAGATAAACAGCAAATCAGACTTCTTCAGACAAAACCCAAGGGAAATCAACAAAAATGGTGAAGAACTGGGCAGTCCCTGATGGTCTCATGTGCAGCTTTGCTTAATGGAAAACAAAATCCTTAGGATGACCAGAGAATTTTAAAAGCCTCCAAACTACTAAGAAATTGTTGATTATTCTCTAGAACATGGCTGTAGTCATGTGAAGTAAAATAAAGATATATATATTTGGTGTTTGCTCTCTGTTCCTGGCACAGTGATTCAAAAACCCTTGAAATTTCCTGAGGGATAGGTGCATCTTTTGTTATTCATAAGGAACCTCTTTCTGTTGTGAGTTTATGCTAAGGAAGTGATCTCTGGTAGGCCTATGGAAAGTTCCAAGGGAATGGCTTGTCACTCACATGATTAGAGGATTGGACCTTTCAGCTCCACCCAGCAATCTCCAGAGAAGAGAGGGAGCTGGAGATTGAGTTTAATCAGGTAGCAGTTATTTAATCAGTCATGCCTATGTAATGAAGCCTCAATAAATACTCTTGAACAAGGAAGTTTAGGGAGCTTTCAGGGAACACATCAATGTTTTGAGAGGGTGGCATGCCTAGATTCTGTTAAGAAAAATTGTACAGGCTGTGAACCTCCTCTCCACTGCCCCATACCTTGTCCTATTTCTCACTTCCCTTTGGCTGTTCCAGAGTTGAGCTCTTTAAAACAAAACGGTGATTTTAAGTGTGGTGCTTTCCTAAGTTCTATGAGTTGTTCTAGCAAATTTTCAGATATAAAGAAGAGGTCGTAGGAACCCCTGAATGTATAGCCAAGTCATAAAGAAGTGCAGGTAGCCTGGGGACCCAGGACTTGTAACTGGCATCTGAAGTGGGGATAGTGCTGTGGGGCTGAACCCTTTTACTTGTGTGACCTGTGATAACTCTGAACAGTTAAGGTCAGAATTCAATTGAATTCTAGGACTCCCAGTTGGTGTTAAAGAATTGGTTGTTTAAACCAGTTTAATTCAAGGACAGCTTACTTCTGTGAACACAAATTTGAAAGCTAACTAATCAGAGATAACCTCACTTTATGAAAGTTTGCCAATTTTCAGTGGACCCTAAGTGATGTCTCTAAGATTAATAGTAACTCACTCCCTCTTGTGTTACACAAACTATGCTTCCGTAACTTTGACGTCAATTAAATCCTGTCCTACTTTATCCAGCATAACTCAAAACAAGTCTCCTCCAAAAAGCCATGTATCATCAGCCACTTGTTTGGTTCAATGCAACTTTACCTGGCCACCATAGCTCTCTGTTAGTTAAATAAGTTATACGTTGTACAATTATTATGTGTCAAATAAAAATAATATGAAACTTAGAAAATGGTACAAGTAAAAATAATAACATGATTAAAACATTTTAAACATGTAAATCTACATAGATTAACACTGGAAGGCATCTTTAGAAATAGAGTTATTGTATAAAATAAACAAATAAGGCATACATTAAGTGTTTGGCTAGAGATATTGAACAGTTTTATAATGCTTTACAAGTAAACTTTCATAAATGGTGATAGTACACTTTTCAGCTTATTCTAAGAGATTGATGTAATTTTCAAAATACAATACAGGAAATCTTGGTAAATTAGGAGTAGGAAACCATTCTTGAACTTGATAAAATGTATAGAAAACCTATAGCAAACATGATCCCAAATGGGGAAATTTTTAAAACATTTCATTTAAAAATGGGCCCAACAGGATACTATCATCACTTCTATTCAACACTATATTTGACCTCAAAATGCATAATACAAGAAAAGAGCATTACTATCATGAGGAACAAAAATGAGAAAATAAAAATGTCAAAATTGGTAGGTGATATAATGCTTTATATGAAAAACCTGAAGAACTACAGATATATTATTAGAAACAATAGGAAAGTTTAGCAAGCCAGATGGATATAAGATTAATTAGTAAAAATCTATTGTATTTGCATACACTGGTTGTTAGCAAAACGCCACTAATATGTAATTTTGTTATTAATCACTATATGATTTCTAGAATATAGGTTAATATGTGTGGCATTGCAATTTTTAAATCCTACTTCCATTTCTGTGTACTTATCTGTTCAAATTAGGTTTTGTAAACAAATAATAAAAATGTATGTTATCTCATTAAAAATGTATTTCCAATACAATTTTACTTATACTTAATATTATATAATATATAAATGTAATAATTAATGTCAGAGGAAAAGAAGCAGAGTTAGAGTGTCTTGCAGAGTGGAGAGTCCTGAGATTTATTTGCATATTTTTGTTTGCGATGCTTACACATAAAATGAGTTGGCTGTAGAATATTAGGTCCTGAAAATTGAAAGAGACTGTCATGCTAGAAATTGAGTTTTTGGGATTATTGGCATAAAGTCACATTTTGGAGTCCTTGAAGTGTATGAGATTACCTAATTACAGACAGTAGTAAGGTAAAGAAGAGAACCTAGAGGAAAGTCTTGATGAACTCCAATATTTCATTGTTATTGGAGTAGGAGGAATCAGAGAAAAAGAAAAAGCAAGGAGAACAGAAAGGTAGAAGAAAGACTGTGAAAATGTAATTTTTTATAAGAGCCAAGGGAAAATTATTTAAGAAAGAAAATTGGTCAACTTTATGTAAATGTGCAATGAGACAAAGTAGGACAAAGACTGAAAGAAGCCTACTGGATCCAATAGAGTGCAAGAGCCTTGAGAATATTCAAATCGTGATACTAAATTTTCACATGGGAGTATGGAGAATCAGAAAGGACAGTGCCACATGCAAGATTGCTTTGATAGCACAACAGGTTGTGGTCCAAAGCACACGGCAAGATTAACCTTAGATAGGAGGGGGTTGGCAGAATTGCTCCTAGTGGGATTAAAAATAGCTTTCTTTAACCTTCCCCAATCCACTGATGTGTCTAGATAGAATAGACAACACTCTTAACATGAAGTACATATTTTTTAAAAGGAGGAAACTAGGATATTTTTTGGTTGAAAAAGATAGGGAACCTCTTCCTATGCCTTTTATTTTCTCACCCTGCTCCCAGTACAGGATGTCTTCATGTCCCAGACATTCATTCCCTGGTTGTTGTGCCTGAAGGTAGATGCTGTTAGTAATGTATCTTGAATGTTGGTTTCACCATGCTGGCTTTTTGCTAAGCTTCTATTTAGAGAAAGTCACAAGGGTTGGGTTAGATCTAAAGGCATTGTTCAAATAAGAAGAAAGCGCCAACTACAGCAGTCTCACCCCATTATAGCTCTCTTGTAAAGTTCTCATCCTCCCTTTCTCCTTTGTCCCTGTTAGCTCATGCACTTTGGAGCATGTCGTGTTTTCCAATAGCTCCATCTCTCCCAAGAGTGTTACATCAGAAGCAGCTCATTTCTCATTGACTCATTTCCCACTCTAGAAAGCAGAGAAAATAATCACTATTGGCTCAGCAGATTAATTTTGCTGCAGGAGCCAAACTTTCATAAATAGCAATAATAAAATAATAAAACTAGATATTTTTAGAATTTAAGTTCAAAGTATTTTAAATCAAATGTGTGACTTTTATGTTCTTCTTTACATATTGCATGTAAAGAGAGCACAGGTGTACGCATTTGTTGATGAAAAATTTCAATGTATTCCATTTCATAGCTACTCTCTTCTTTATGCAGTAGGAAGCAAGACAATTTGCTAAAAACTAAGAAGTTTGAGGTGTGATACTGAAATTGAAGAGAGTGGTACAAATTTGAAAGCTACTTCCCAAAGTGAAGAGAGACATGACTAGAAAACAGTTAGGGAGTAGCTGACATTGCTCACAAAAGTTATATTAATACCAATCTGCTGCATATTTTCTCCCAGAGGTTCTCAGTGGCCTGAAAAAAAACAAAGAACATAATTGGAATAATAAAAATTCAAATTTTTCCAGGTGACGTTAATGAAAGGATACACTGGCAACATGGTTTAGGGTATTGACTAGAAATTAATAAAGACAAGAGAGGGATTCTGCACCTGGTGCAAGTTAAGTGACCAAGAAAGGGGTAAGATGGCAGGCAGGCAAGATTAACAGGCAAGATGGAAGAATGTAAGAGTATATAGGGAGTGGATGCTAAGAACTGTAAAGAGGCTGAGATTTTACCCTATATGCAAGGTAACTAATTAGCCTGCCACACTTTTATAGATGTACGTAGAAGATGGTTGATTACTCACAGAAATAGAATTAGCCAGAATGTTACCAAACTTGCTCCAGTTCTCTCAGCCCTAATTTCCGTAAGGCAACACAGTGACACAGATGACACCCACACATTCAACAGGTTAATTATAGGAGAGAAATTTAAGTTTAGGGAACCCAACATTTTATATGATCAGTAAGCACACCTGCCCTTTGCTTTAGTGGAAGCTATTATATTTATTACATTGGATAGTAAACACGATTGCCCTTTGCTCTGGAGGAAGGCACTGTATCTATCTTCCAAGGTTGTAAGCAAACATGCCCTTGTTCTGGAGGGAGGCTCTCTTTCTTCGAAGTAATTTCTGTATGTCCATCCTTTTACAGATTGTTTACAGCAAAGGATAATCAATACCTTACCTTCAAGATGAGCAGAAATGTGAGACACCCACGGAGAATTGTCTCTTGACAGTGGGCGTCTGATGTATGGATTTTGTGAGAGGGATAATTTCAGGTGGTGACAACTTGCTGGCTTTGATTTTGAGAGTTCATGGCTGAGAAGGTAAATGAACCAGGAGCTGGATATGTTGTTCTTTTGAAATTTCCTAGGATAACAGCAAAGGTTTGAGTTAAAAGAAAAATAGGAATGAAAGTCTGCAGCACAAACAGGGCACACTGTTGGTAAACAATAGCAGTTAGAAAGACAAGAATGCCATTGTAACTAGATAGGATAGCCTGAAACAAACTGGGATTTAAGACAACAAATATAGTTGTCAACATGAAGAAAATGGTTTTTACATTGAGAGAGTTACAGGATGAGGCAAAAAAAAATGTTTTTTGAAATGTCACCATTGTCCTAATTCTCAAACTTTAGAGGTTATTCCTAATAGAGATCATTGAAGATAGTCATTTGGGAATCTGATACTTACACTGAGCACATCATCGTGTATCTAAAAACTGAAATAGAGTCAACTGAAATGCAACAATGACTGGAAGACATGCCAAATCCACCAGACTCTAAAGCACTTCTGGAAGGTGTCCACATTATAATCATTCCCTATGTACTGTTTGAAAAAATAATTCAATAATTTTCCCCATATAAAAAGCAGAGCTATATCTACCTACTCTACTCTATAGCTACTCTAAATTAAAGACCAATTTATTTTATTTGTTAAGAACCCAGGCTTTGAAGTCAGGCAGAATTAACCTTTAATCCTAGATATTTCACTTATTATTTATATAACCTAGAGCAAATTAATTAAATTCTTTACATTTGATTTCTGTGTCTACAAAATGGAATGATGAAGAGGAAAATGATGAGAACAACAATTAACATGATTTTGAGTTAAATGAGATTAAACATAAAGGTCCCAGCAACTAGAAAATAATACATAAATTATCATTATTATCATTGTTATTTTATTACTAAGCTGACAAAAAGTTCATTTTGTCAATAGACAGATATACCTTCACCATTCAAATCAGAAGATTAGGTATTTGTCTCTAAGTAACTTAAGTCATACCTGAAATGTTGGTGATTCCCCCTTAACAGCTCACTTCAAATACTATATTAGCATTTCCATTTCCATTTCAATCAGTTCAGGTAAACTCAGCAGTTTAAACAATTTTTAAGAGCTTATTTCTATTCTGGGATTTTGGAATAAATAAATGAAGAAGTTGCTGTCCTGCTTAAAGAACATAGTGTTTCACATGGTATGATACAGATTTTACCTCTCAGACTACCTTTAAATGATAGTAATTGCCTGAAAAGTATTCTAAGACCATATATAGATTCAACAGAAGAGTTATGATTTTTTTTGAACTATTGCTGAAGATCAAAGAAAGTTGAATGCATCCTAAGTCATAAAGAAGCAGAATGAAGTACGATTTAATTTTGCCTACTGAGAATGGCTTCATTGAGAGTTTGACATTTGAATTGAGCATGGAAAAAAAAATGAGTAGGATTACAGAAGAAAAATTGGGAAAGCATTTCAAGCAGAGAGACAATAATATTTAAAGACATGCATGAGCTAGAAAGGATATGAATTGCTTGGGTAATAGTGTCTTGGAAAGTGAGTAGATACCTGTAGCACTAGGAGGAGTGGCAGAAACGTAGAATAAATGGTCTTGAATTACAGGCTAAGGTTTTGGACTCTATCGTGAAGTTATGGGAGGTATCAAAGGAAGTTAAATAATAAATACATGAACAGCTAAATCTTTTGCCTAAGATTACTGGCAAAAGAACACGTAATACATTTAAATAAAGAGAAGCTCGAAATGAAATTAAATGCTAAAATATTCAGGTAAGAGATGGACAGGATCAATAAATACAACAAGTGATAAGAGTTCAGATTTGAGGGAGATTAGCAGACCATTGTGATGTAGGCAATACAAAGGAAAAGGAAGATAAAGACATTTTAAAAACATTCAATGAAACAAAATAAGTAGATAATGGCATTAAATAAATTTGCTTTGAACAGGTTGAATTTTCAATTTCCTGTTGCAATTATGGAGAGCTGACTATGTTCTAGGTCAAATGTTAACTAACTTTCTGTTAGAGTACAAGATAGTAAATGTTGTAAGCTTTGTGGACTATACAACTTCTGTCTCAACTATTCAACTCTGCCATTGAAATGAAAAAAAAAAAAAAGCCATAGACAATGAATTAGCATGGCTGTATTCCAATAAAACTTTATTTACAAAAACACATGGCCAGCTTACGGATCTGTAGTTGAAGTGATGCCTGAAGATGTGTATTTGGGAAAGTTCACCAAGAAAATAACACATTTAGGGAGAGAAACAGGAGATTTTTGTGGAAGATTGAGAAGAGGAACTAATTAAAGATACTAGAAGAGAGTAGTCAAACACGTAAAAAATTAACCAGCAAAGAGCTGATTATAGAAAGGCAAATAGCATTTCCAGGAGAAGAAAGTAGTCACTATTGCCCTGTGTTCTAAAACTGCCAAAATTACTCTACCAGGGAATGAATGACCCGTTTAGTCAAATTATGTCATATTTCCTAAATTAATCCAAAATAAAAACCAATTCACTTTTTTATTTTTAAAAAACCAATTTATAAGCAATACACTTAGTTGTTCTCAATTAATGGAATATGTAATAGTAATCTCCCCCCAGCATTTACCATATAATATACAAAATTAAGAAAATGGAGAGAGAAGGTAGTAGGCAGATATTGTTTAATGTAGTTATGTGATGCTTCCTTGATGACCAAGTGATCAAATACTTTCATGGTGAGGGTCAATTGGTTGTTGCTAATTTTTTGATTGTGTACCACAGCAGATCAAAGAGATGCCATTACAAAATTTCCAATACAAACAGCATAATTAATTATTTGGAGTAAACTCTTATGAAATTATTTAGGAAATATTTGGTAAATTTCTCAAGAATTTCTTAAATAATATTTTTTTTTCCTGAAACTGTATTCTTCCTACTTCTTATTTTTCATGGTGGAGTAGAACTCAGAGAACTGATTTGAATAGCAAATGAATTAATAATTTTTTTCTAGAAATAATGCACTGTAAAAATGCTTGCAAGTGTTAAACCCAACTGGAGAAAGAGAAAATAATTTCTAAATCAATAATCAAGAGCTGATTAAAATTCTATCTATTTCCTTCCTGAAGAATATATCATTTCTATTCAAGATTTCAAAATGTGTTTTGTGCATGTAAGGAAAGACATAATCCTCCATCCTATTTGTGGTAATACTTTCATGGGAACCAAAAACAACAAATAATAAGCAAATAACAATTCTGATTGCTTCATATTCCAAACCTTATAAAAAAATGAGTATTATTCACTAAGGTTTACTTAGCCACAACTCCCATTGGCTTTGACGGGAGTTTTGCCATGGCTGAAGACCACAAATAAGGTCCGTGTTTCTGGTAATAAAAAGACTGCCCTGTTACTGTGGAGAAACTGTTAAACCACAGAGTAAAAGAAAACAATTTCATGTCACTGGAGAAGTCTCCAAGTTGACTTCCATTAATTTGTAACCTTATAGTAGGATGTGGATGATTAGAAAGTACTTAGGATAAAGGACAAAGGTTACTTTCCCAAAAGAGAAATTGTGTTTGAGTAAACGGAGATGTGGATGGGAAGCCTAGGGATACTGGCTCCTTTCCCATTCTAACACCTATTTGCCTTGTCTTCTTTGGCAACTTACATGCATGTCCTCCCTCTCCCCTTGCCGCTGTGCCAAATCCTAGCTCCTGGCCCTGGTCATCACACAGCTGGACTGCTGTTACCTTTCTTTCCTACCTTTCTCCTGCATTTCTCCTCTCCAATCAATCTAATGCCATCCTGCTCATATTATATGCATTCCTTGTCACTTAATCCATGTTGGTTGTCTTTTTAAAAGCTCTCTGTAATTTCCCAACCTTATTTTCATAAAAGTCACTTTTCTCATTTTTGGCCTTTACTTTCTCAGTGATCAAAATCTACTGTCTGTTTATACTCACCAAACTGATCTGTTCAAGTGGGAACACTAATAAATCCAACAGAGAATATGTGCTGAGATAACTCAGCCTTTCTGAATTCCAGGGGTTTGAAAAATACGTGTCTCAATCAGTTTATGATTCTATCAAGTAGGAAAATAAGATTCATGAAGCAATTTCTTTGGGGCTTTTCTCTTCATTTTTATTTTAATGTCGAAGAAGAAGAGTTTCATTTAGGTTTGATTACCCAAAGTTCCTCTTTGTCTCTCTACATACTTAAAACGATAACGTTTTTGAGATAGAATGGAATTTTGAAATTATCTAGTCTGTGGTTTGTAAACTGTTATTGTTTTCATAGCCAAATTAGTTATTAAAGACACACTGTAGTATTAACCTTGGTGGGGTGGGAGTCCCTGACCACTACTCGCCCTATCTCCTGTACTGGTTCTTAGAGGTTGCTTAGGGCCCTAGGACTCCACCAATATACTCCAACCTCTTCATTGTAATATATTGAAATCCTCCTCATTGTAATATATTGGAATCAATCAATCAAACTGTCTCGATTCCAAGTCTAGGTTCTTCCAGTCTGGATTTTAAAACCATTCTTCTTTATTGTTTGTTTGGGAACTTATCCATCCAGGTTAAATGGTTCTGTTATTATTTTTAGCACAAATCAGGGGAATAACCACATTGCCTCCAATGGAGTTCTATGAGGTGTCTATGAAGTGGCCCAGATTTTCACTAATCACCAAGCCATTAACATACATTTGGAAACTTTCTTGAGTCTATTAACTGTCTTATCTAACCTAATGATAGAAATGAAAATCACAAATCTTCACCAAAAAACACCATAAATAAATATCCTATCTATATAAGTCTAATGGATTGAACTTATAGGACTACTTGATAATTATTTTCATGGTTGAGAAAAAGAAATATTTGGGTAGGATTAGTCTCTAGTCAGGTCCACCTCTAATGTTTGTGAACAAAGGGCACAGGGCAAGGCTACATAAAGAAATTGATGTACCATGTATCCAAAGATTTTAAAGTTACAAGTCAATCTAGGCCCACAGCCATGTGCAGTTCCTGTCCTCCCACCCATAGTTACCCTGCTCCCAAAGGACTGCTCTCATATTCCCAGGGCTTGAGGAGTCCTGAGCTCTCCCCTTGATCAGCCCTCATTCTCTAAGTGAATCTTTTAGTGCAGGACAGAGCAGAAAATGAGGCTGAGTTCAAGATCCCTGGATGATGTGCAGATTCATTAGAACCCAAAAGAAGACTGACCTGGTTTGGCTCTCTCAGTGATATGGGATAGAGAATTTTCTCTCTTCACCCCTCACTTCTCTGACTTAGGACCCTTAGGTTAAGCACCTCCCCAAACTGTCACTTATTCTGCAAATCTTGATTTTTCACATTTGTTTTCCAAGCAGAATTCAGTCAAAAGAATGATGAATTCAACATGTTGAATAACCATTCCTAGACAAGAAAGTACGAGAGGTTTTCATGGTTTAATTGATGCTAGTATTTTACATTTACATACATTTAGTGGAGTCTCGTATGTGTTGCAAAGGAAGGATCTGACCCTGTGTGATTAAGAGTGAATAAGCCAACAAATAACCAAACACCTTGTTAAAGGAAAACTTTCTATTTACATGGTTTTGGAGCCAGAATTTGGGGGAATTTTCAGTTTGGGAGCTACAAAGAGGTATAGGGGCAATTTAGAAAATAGCTTGTCTGTTAAATGTTTCCTCATAATTGAGGTAAATAATTGTTTTAAAAAATACAATTTGGGTTTATAAAAGAAGTGATATTCACCATTAGTTTCTCCTTGCCAAATCATATGTAATGGTCTTATTCCAATTGAGAATGACTATAATATGCAGATTTTATAAAATCATTCACTTCTGAAATCATGCTATTGAGTAAAAAATGAATGCCTTCAACCATTCGCTGAATTCAGTAGCTAATATGGGCATTGAAAAAAGTTTAGACACACCAAAGCATGGTGCTTCCACATTAGAAATCGTTTTGCATCTGTAGTACTTCCACGCCTGCTGTTATTTTCCATTGACAGGTAAAAGTGAGGTTTTGACACTCTTAATATAACGTAGGGTGTTAATCTTATAATCACCCTGTCAGCACTTTCTGTCAGAGTGTTAATGGCCACCTTTCAGCCACTCAGCGGCCCTTGCCAATAAAAATAATACCGGAATTCAGCCAACCAGAAGTTATTCAGTTCCTTTTTTCCTCTTCATTTTTTTAAGAGCAACGAATAAATTAAAACACACACAGACACACACACACCAAAAACCACCCTTAGAGGTGGAAGCCAACCTCTATGCCCCACTTGCCTACTTCTGTGGTCAACCCCCTGCCTGGTAATAAAATTCAAGTCTTTTCCTTGGTCTAAGTCCTTGCAATACATTTCAACTATTGAAAGTATTTCTTTGTTTTTATATACATATGCCAAGGAAAAGTCCTATCTTGACTGAAAATGTAAAGCATCCTTTCAACCAGATTGAAGCTACAGCTACTAATATACAATTAAGAAACACCAAAGAACCTGGGCATTGGAAAGCAACAACAAATATTTATATAGGTATGTTTATTATACAATGGAAACCTCTAGAATCTATTTCATATAGAACTTGGAAATGAAAGAAACTAAAGGAAATTATAACTACTAAATTTTTATGTTTTGAATTTGATCACTTTATTGGATCAAAAAATGGTCAACAAATTTTGCCTTTTTTACTAATCAGCTAGTAAATACAAGACTAGGTGGTAAAAATGAGAGTTGACTGTAGGGAAAGTTATTTGACATGCTTGTGGTTTGCTTTCCTGATATTCATTTCACTCTTTTGACTTTTCTTTCTTCCCTTACCTTAAAAAAAAAAAAAACAAAAACAAAAACAAAAAAGTCCATTTGGGTATGAGGACTTTCGTTCTCTGTTAATTGCTATCTTTCAGCTCATCTAACCCAACCACCCTGTGTTTAGAAGTTCTAAATTAGTGCTTTTTTGTGGCTATATGTGTTTGTAATATATTTGACAAGAAAATAGCTCTATTATGCATAATCTCTTTTTGAAATATCAAGATATTTAAATATCAAAAATACACTTCTACCAATCAAGTGTCTACTCATAAATCTATAATTTATTATAACCACAAAAATCAGTATAAAGGTCTTACAATGAACTGAATTTCTCACATTTTGTTTTAGCTGATGTACCTTTTTTTTTAATCTCTCATGTGTTAAGTTTTAAAATAAGTGGCATGTATGCAGTAGTACTACGAGTAGAATTGATTGAAACCACAAAGAGTTTCTTCATCAAGTTGACTGATTTATTGTATGTTAAGAATAGATATGTCATCCTTTTCTTTTTAATCATAATGCTTTTAATGCTGTTTTATTTTTCCTAATGGCAGACTGTATATGACAAATATATTTTCAAGAAATAAAATTCCAAAGAAATTCACAGTATCCTCTTCTCACTGAAAAATAATTGAAATGTATCAGCAAACCTTTCATTGGGTTTCGCTGTCAAACAGGAAAAACAAGGAAGTAACAAGTATGGAAACTCAATTTTATGGCACATGGGTTATACACTTTTCTAAAAGAAAATCCCTTTCCAAAATGTTGATTAAAACAGGCTGAAACTACAATTTGAAGCTACAGAATCTGACATTAAGTTTTTAAAAAAGAATGACAAGTTAATCAAGATTTATTTGTATTATGTTTTGCCTAGAGACAGAAAGTAGGAGCAGAGGGAGGGGACTGAGTGAAAAATTAAACTAAGAGATAAATTCAACTGAACCTCTTCTTTAAGCCATTGTAATTGTCTCAAAGAAATATATTGAAATCTAAATTGGTTCTAAGACTCACTCATCTCCCATGGTAGAATTTCAGTGAAATTGTGGTATGTAAAAATAAAGTAGTTTCTAAGTCATTTTCAAAAGATTACTCCTTTTTAGGTGAATGAAGATATGAATGTAATTTCCTATAAATCCTTCATTTGATCTGTTAAACTAGATTAAATTAGATAAGGATTCTCCCACTTCCTCCAGAAGAGGATCTACTTTTAACTTCTCGAAGTCTTCAGTGTTCTGGAAAAAAGGGTTAGAGAGTTATGAAGATTTAGGATTAGGCTTGGTAGAAACAGATAGGTGGCCCAAACCATTGGGACTGGTCTGTGACACCAGTTGTTTGCCCTAGCAATCAATTGTATTAGACCTAAAGTACTGTAGAACATGATCAACCACCTGAAGACACTCTAATGAACTGTAAGCTTCCATAATGTTGTCTTAAACCACAATTTATTTCTCAAATAAGTTTTATGTCTACAAAGTACATATTACTTTTTCTAAAAACGTGTAGCAAATTTTAGTTTCTTTCTTTTCCAAGTCATTTTTAAATTGCAGTAATTAAATGGTATTTTAATTTACATTTTCATTCACTACTCCAAATGTATAATCATAATCTGATTATATTCTTAGCAAAGCATTATACACTTAAAAATGAAGCATTTTCATATTCTTTGTCTTTCTTGCTATTCCACAACTTTGTCATTCTCATAATGTGAAGAGACTCATTTTCTGGTCACTCATCTTTTTCTTGCTTCTGGATAGATAGTTCAGCATTCTGAGTATCTCACATTCACCTGAGTTAAGTCTTCCAGATACCAGGACACATGGCATAATATTAGAGAGGTTTCTTTGCACTTAATACAAGTAAATACAAGTTAAACGATTTTCCCTGAAATATTAAATAATAGGAAAAATTACATTTAGTAATAAAAGGCACCACTTAGCTTTGTTCTTATATTGGCACACAAGGAAAGAGACAATTACAAATAATCGTGAGTACATCACAGAAGTGGTCTGTTTGCAAGCAAAAAATAATAATGACTTTAGGGTGACTTTATAAAGAATGACTCCCTTTGAAGAAGATGGAGCTCACAGTATTAGAAGGAAGGCTGAAGGTAAACAGCTTTTTAACTGTCCGGAACTAGAGCATCTCAGAGTGTCTCAGTGGCAAGGGTTGCTTGATAATCTTAGGAAAATGGATTAAACCCACGTCATTCTTTTGGCCTTGCTTTACACTGCTCCAGCTTCAAAGTCCTTGGCTTTGCTAGTGTGGTAAGATACAGAAAGCATTCCTAGTAATTTGAAGGTAGCTTCTGAAGTAGGAGGGCAGTCTCACGAACTTTATGTTCCACCAAGATGGCTTTCAAGGAGAGGCATATCTCAAATTAAATTGTGGTGCTGGGTGGCCAAAATATTAAAATCCATTACAGTGGTATTTGTCTTTACAAGTGAAGCACTACAGTTTCCCAGCAGTGGCAAGAAAAACATATAAAAATGTGATGGTTAGGCAGTAAGAAGAGAAAGGGGAAAAAAAGAGCTTACTTTTATAGATAGTTTAAAACTAACTAAATGAAGTCTTACCCTAATGACCCAAAACATTAATGGCTTAGAAGTTGCAGGTTTAAGTCACTAGGGGCTGACTAAAAGAAACAAGTGTTAAGACATTTACTAAGGCTGATGACAGTTTGCTACTAATTAAATCATTAACAGAGGATTCTGAAGCATTTTGGCAGTACTCAACATGCTCGAATCACTTTCTCACACCTAGTTTAAAGGAGTTCTCTTGCTTCCTTTTTATCATTAAACAAGATTTGCTTAATTAGCAGTTACCCTCTCAAGTTTGCCAAACACAGCTTGGCACTTAGTCTAACTAAACATGGGATAGACTTAAGAACAAACTTTAAGAAAATTACTTGATGATCTTTTATTAAATGTAGTAGATGAAAATAAAAATGAAAATGAAACAAATTTTTAAAAAATTTCTACAAACATATCAAATTTTTTTTTAAATTTGGGAACACTGAGGAAAAAAATAAAAAATGCAAACTGAGGAACTGTATGCAAATAAGGATTAAAAATGGTATAGATAATATCAATAGCTAGTGTATCCTCCCACAGAGAAACATAAAATCTTTGAAATAAAAAATAGTAAATCCAACTGGTTTTTAGTTATACTCCAAATTGTTTCACTGGAAGCAGAAAATAAAACTATCCTCCCTTAACTGGTTGATTTAACTAAAGAAAACTTAAACCTCCCAATTCTCAAAATCCAGTTTTAAAAACATATTATAAGGAAATTAAATTGACCTATGAAACCAGTAACTGAAAAGCAAAAGAGACCAGCTTTTCTTTTTTTTTTTTTTTTTATTTATTATTATTATTATACTTTAAGTTCAAGGGTACATGTGCATAACGTCCAGGTTTGTTACATATGTATACTTGTGCCATGTTGGTGTGCTGCACCCATCAACTAGTCAGCATCCATCAACTCGTCATTTACATCAGGTATAACTCCCAATGCAATCCCTCCTCCCTCCCCCCTCCCCTCTCCCCCCTTCCCATGATAGGCCCCGGTGTGTGATGTTCCCCTTCCCGAGTCCAAGTGATCTCATTGTTCAGTTCCCACCTATGAGTGAGAACATGCGATGTTTACCCAGCCATCCCATTACTGGGTATATACCCAAAGGATTATAAATCATGCTGCTATAAAGACACATGCACACGTATGTTTATTGCGGCACTATTCACAATAGCAAAGACTTGGAATCAACCCAAATGTCCATCAGTGACAGACTGGATTAAGAAAATGTGGCACATATACACCATGGAATACTATGCAGCCATAAAAAAGGATGAGTTTGTGTCCTTTGTAGGGACATGGATGCAGCTGGAAACCATCATTCTTTTTTTTTTTTTTAATTGATCAATCAATGGATACCTGCACAGAAAGAGGATTCGTGTTGTGAGGCATGGAGATAAATGGAAAATGGTTCCTGTTCTCAGAATTTCAAATCCATTTTAAGGAGATAAGGATAATTATGCAGGAAACTGGTAGGTAAAAAAACCAGAAAGTGCTTATATTGTGCAAGAAAGCAGAAAATTCGGTTGAAATTTGAAGATGAGATAGAGTTTTAGAAGACAGGCAGTAGTGAAATGAACCTTCCAGAGAGGCAAAGACAGTTCTGAGTGGTCTGAATCATTTCTGGAAATGGGGATTCTGGAAGAGAAGGGACAGGATCCCATGGTGTGGCGTAGGTTGGTGTTGGTGACACAGAAGATTCACCTGGCCAGACCAAGGAGTGTAAAGAGTGACAGGAAAGAATGTTGATTAAGAGATCATATTAGGGAAGCCTTAAAAAGCATACAGAAGGAATGTAGAGGTATTTGTACCTAAAGCAGTAGGCACAGCAGCTTGATAAGCCTATGATGTAAATCAGAGAAAAGTCTGGAAGAGATTTGCAGGAAGGATATATCTGTCTCTATGATTCTTTGACATGATAAACACCAATAGATTTAAAATAGAAGCTGAAATCAACTAAATCATAGAGACCAGAAAATGTACTGCCAAAAAATGGAAAACCCACAGTTACATCAATGATGTGACTCAAACGAACAAAAAAATAAGATTTTTTTTAAAGTTAGGAGCATTATTTAATCAAGCAACTGAGTGGAAATGTCAGCCCCTACTTTACTCATGCTGCTCAGCTCTAATCATCTAGGTCTTTAACCTCCAGCCTCAGGGCAGCCTAATCTGAAGCCAGTTCTGCATAGAGCAGAGAGCGTATTAGGATCCATAGTCTGTGTGTCTCATTACACATCAAGGCATCCATGTGCCCCTGCCCCTTCTCCGTATTCAAATTCTGCTAAGTTATCAGAAAGTAAAAGAAGGAAAGAAAAAAATCAAAAGAGATGAGAGGGAGAAAGGAAGGCAGGAGAGGAGCCAAACACAGACAGTAATTTCAACTACGGTGCCTAATTACTTTTGAAAGAGAAGGCTCATGGAAGGGTAACTATCTTATCAGAGGATAGGTTGAAAATTTAGTGTGTGCAGACAGGAATACCAAAAAAGAGGAGATAATTTTCTCCTGAAGAACGCTGGACTTGGAGGTAATAATTGGTCAAAGAATACAAAGCAAAGTATAGAAAACAGAGAATGCTTGGAAAAATCTGTGTAAGGAACAATTGGCACACCCCTCTCGAACACATTCATCATATTTTCCAATGTATAGAGCAGTCTCTGGACTCCTAGAAAGCTGTGCAGAGAAGTAGCTCCATTAGGGCATTAAAACAATAACATGGAGCTAAATGGATTTGATCACAAAGCAGATATCATTTGATTTATATTTTTAAAATTCATTTTTAAGCTTATAAATTCTCTGAATCCATCACTTATCTGTGTATTCCTTCTGAAATATAAATTCACTGCTTCCACATCAGTGAAACCTTCAGCAGCTCTTTGTTAAATCCTAGAGATAAAGAGTGATGAAAATAAAGTTATATAAAGCTTAAGAATTTGCTGTGAGATATATTTATTTTTTTTCTTTCTGGAAACAGAATGGTTAACTAAGACACAACTATACATTTAGTTGGACATTTTAATTTGTTCAGTTCCAAAATGCCCTTCAAATATGATTGATGGTATAATAGTGAATTTAATCATATTTTTCTTGGAATTTATTCACCACTTTTAAAATTATTGGCATTTCATTTATTTTCAAGAAGTTTTGGTTTTCTATTGTTACTTGGAGGAAGTAACACATTAAATAGGGTGGAAACAAATACTTTTGTTTCATTGGCTGAGTTTACCCATATTTGTCATGTGCTGCCCATCTGGATTTTAAAAGTTTGAGATTCATATTGAACTGGAAAAGAAAGATCTGCACAACAAAGGCACTGAAAGCTTATTTTCCAAGAAGTTCCATTTGCAATTGCAAATGTTCATCTTCTTCAAGAATGTCATTAAATGTCATTTTTGATCTTTTTTAAAGCAATAAAAGCATGTAGTCTTTATTTTCCACTTAATAACAAGTTTAAAATTGAGAGAAGTGTAAAATCTCAGCTTACCTCCTTAATTTCTTGACTATTTTCTATCAGTTGAACTTGACACATTGAAAGTTAATTAGGACATAATTGGACCACTCACAGAGAGTTGTATTTTGGCCACTCTCAATCCTATTTTCAATCTTAAAGCAGGCTGCTTCAAAGGAGGCGAGCTATGCATGTGTGAATGCCATTAGGAGAGCATCAGTAACAGACTGAACTGAAAGGGCACACTCAGGATGTGTTCCACTCCAAAAGCACTCTAAAAATTTGAAGTTTGAAAATTGATTCAATATGTAGAACATATAAATATGTAGTCTTCTAAAAATCACACACACAATTATTTTTAGTAGTTTTTTTTCTTTTAACAAACGTGTAATAGTATCATATAAGATTTATGTGAAGAGACTAAAAATATATATATTGTATTGATTGACTTTAACAACTTTCAGCATTATTTAATATTAAATTATTTTTCACAATTAAGCTATCCTTTGCATTATTTTCTTGTCCTGGTGTTTCGTTTTATAAAGAGTATAGTATTAATTCTTTATTAATTTTTAAAGAATTATAATAGCTACGTTTATTGAGTACAGGCACTATGTTAATTTGTGATGTTTAATCATCTCATTTACTCTTCAACTTTTTGTTTGTGTTTGGTTTATACAGAATCCCATTTATTTAATCTATTTGCCTTTCTAGACAATTTATATCTTTATCATGGGTCACCCAAAGAGCAGTGGTCAAAATTATACTCCATATTCCAAGTGAAATGAGACAGAATATTTGCACAAACAAAAGCACTGCATTAGGTTTCTGATCATTTTCTTGACTATCAAAAATTACAAAGCCAGCATCCTCAGGAAATAGAGGAGTATAGGCTATTTGATTATTTCTCTTTCAATACTTTACATTTGTCATGAATAAAATCTATTTGTCATTATAAGAAATTGAAATTTTGGATTAAGAAAGTTACTAGCCTGTGTTCATAATGGGGTCTTTTACTGCTGCCATTTTTCTTCTCATTTTTTCAAACTGTTGGTGCTCTGAGGATGATATTCATTTATTCTGTACCTCAAGAAATTTCTTTGCTTGAATACCTAGTACCTAGAACTTACCAATCTAATGAGCAAGCCTATCTAGGTTGAGAAGATGGTGAAAACAGACTAAAAGTTATCAAGGCATATTTAGCACAACTCTAAGCTTTCTATTACAAAAAAAAAGACTAGAGTTTGTGATTGAGTTTCATCTTGTTTTATCTTTTACTAAGTGTGAACTTCCTTCTTTAATCTGTCAGCTCCAGTTGTATGAAAGAGAAAATACCATAAGCATTTCAAAAAGAAAAGAACTTATAGATAATTAAATGTTTACAAAATCACCGGAAGAGCTGGAGGAATGGCAGCCAGGGGTCAACTGGATTGAAGGTAGAAAGTAATTTGTAAGAACCAACCACATTATCTATTGCACTTACTCAGTCTAGCCATTCAGACTTTCAAGCCCACTTGAAAATCCCACATTAAATAGAAGATCATGTATAAAAGCAATCAACATTTAGTCTGAAAAATAATAGTCTCTTAATAGTATTAAACATCCTCTTTAAAGATACTTTTCCTAAATACGTGTTTTTCCCCAGGGTTTCAGGTCAATATCTGGATATCCGGTTTATCACAGATCTGGAAATTAATATCAAGAGATAATATGTCCTTTCATATCCTCATGAAAATCTCCCTAATGACAAATATGGGGGCAGGAAGGGTTAGTACATGAAATACAGTATAGTGGAAAGAATATAGATTTTTACAACAGTGTCTGAGATGACCATGAGCTCTAATTCTGGCTTCAAAATTTAACAGCTATGAGATCTTCTACAGATTACTTATCCTGATAGGCCTTTGTCTTCTTATTTGTTTAAAAAAAAAAAAAAAAAAGGCAAGATGGCCGAATAGGAACAGCTCCAGTCTCCAGCTCCCAGTGTGAGCAACACAGAAGATAGGTGATTTCTGCATTTTCAACTGAGGTACCGGGTTCATCTCACTAGGGAGTGCCAGACAATCGGTGCTGGTCAGCTGCTGCAGCCCAACCAGTGAGAGCTGAAGCAGGGCGAGGCATCGCCTCACCTGGGAAGTGCAAGGGAGAAGGGAATCCCTTTCCCTAGCCAGGGGAACTGAGACACACAACACCTGGAAAATTGGGTAACTCCCACCCCAATACTGCACTTTACCAAGGGTCTTAGCAAATGGCACACCAAGAGATTATATCCCGCCCCTGGCCGGGAGGGTCCCACACCCACGGAGCCTCCCTCATTGCTAGCACAGCAGTCTGCGATCTAACTGCAAGGCAGCAGCAAGGCTGGGGGAGGGGCGCCCACCATTGCTGAGGCTTAAGTAGGAAACAAAGCCGCTGGGAAGCTCGAACTGGGTGGAGCCCACAGCAGCTCAAGGAGGCCTGCCTGTCTCTGTAGACTCCACCACTGGGGACAGGGCATAGCTAAACAAAAAGCAGCAGAAACCTCTGCAGATGCAAACAACCCTGTCTGACAGCTTTGAAGAGAGCAGTGGATCTCCCAACATGGAGGTTGAGATCTGAGAACGGACCGACTGCATGCTCAAGTGGGTCCCTGACTCCTGAGTAGCCTAACTGGGAGACATCCCCCACTAGGTGCAGACCGACACCCTACACCTCACACAGCAGGGTACAGCCCTGAGACAAAGCTTCCAAAGCAAGAATCAGACAGGTACACTCGTGGTTCAGCAATATTCTATCTTCTGCAGCCTCTGCTGCTGACACCCAGGCAAACAGGGTCTGGAGTGGACCTCAAGCAATCTCCAACAGACCTACAGCTCAGGGTCCTGACTGTTAGAAAGAAAACTAACAAATAGGAAAGATACTCACACCAAAACTCCATCAGTACGTCACCATCATCAAAGACCAAAGTCAGATAAAACCACAAAGATGGGCAAAAAGCAGGGCAGAAAAGCTGGAAATACAAAAAATCAGAGCACATCTCCCCCTTCAGAGGAATACAGCTCATTGCCAGCAACGGATCAAAGCTGGATGGAGAATGACTTTGACGAGTTGAGAGAAGAAGGCTTCAGTCCATCAAAGTTCTCAGAGCTAAAGGAGGAATTACGTACCCAGCGCAAAGAAACTAAAAATCTTGAAAAAAGAATGGAAAAATTGATAACTAGAATAATCAATGGAGAGAAGGCCATAAACGAACAGACAGAGAGAAAAACGATGACACGAGAAATATGTGACAAATGCACAAGCTTCAATAACCGACTCAATCAACTGGAAGAAAGAGTATCAGCGATTGAGAATCAAATGAATGAAACAAAGCAAGAAGAGAAGTCTAAAGAAAAAAGAGGAAAAAGAAATGAACAAAGCCTTCAAGAAGTATGGAATTATGTGAAAAGATCAAATCTATGTCTGATTGGCGTGCCTGAGGGTGAGGGGGAAAATGGAACCAAGTTGGAAAACACTCTTCAGGATATCATCCAGGAGAATTTCCCCAACCTAGTAAGGCAGGCCAACATTCAAATTCAGGAAATACAGAGAACACCACAAAGATACTCTTCGAGAAGAGCAACTCCAAGACACATAATTATCAGATTCACCAAAGTTGAAATGAAGGAAAAACTGTTAAGGACAGCCAGAAAGAAAGGTCGGGTTAAACACAAAGGAAAGCCCATCAGACTAACAGCAGATCTCTCGATGGAAACTCTCCAAGCCAGAAGACAGTAGGGGCCAATATTCAACATTTTTAAAGAAAAAAATTTAAAATCCAGAATTTCATATCCAGCCAAACTAAGTTTCATAAGTGAAGGAGAAATAAAATCCTTTACAGACAAGCAAATGCTTAGAGATTTTGTCACCACTAGGCTTGCTTTACAAGAGGCCCTGAAGGAAGCACTAAACATGGAAAGGAACAACAGGTACCAGCCATTGCAAACACGTGTCAAAATGCAAAGTCCATCGATGCTAGCAAGAAATTGCATCAACTAGTGAGCAAAATAAGCAGCTAATATCATAATGACAGGATAAAGTTCACACATAACAATATTAACCTTAAATGTAAATGGACTAAATGCTCCAATTAAAAGACACAGACTGGCAAATTGGATAAAGAGTCAAGACCCATCAGTTTGCTGTGTCAGGAGACCCATCTCACATGCAGAGACACACATGGAAACAAAATATAGGGATGGAGGAAGATCTACCAAACAAAGGAAAACAAAAAAAGCAGGGGTTGCAATCCTAGTCTCTGATAAAACAGACGTTAAACATCAAAAGATCAAAAGAGACAAAGAAGGCCATTACATAATGGTGAAGGGATCAATTCATCAAGAAAGAGGCCTAACTATCCTAAATATATATGCACCCAATACAGGAGCACCCAGATTCATAAGTAAATTCCTTAGAGACTTACAAAGAGACTTAGACTCCCATACAATATGTGGGAGACTTCAACACTCCACTGTCAACATTAGACGAGATCCAGCGAGACAGAAAGTTAACAAGGATATCAGAACTGAACTCATCTCTGCAGCGAGCAGACCTAATAGACATCTACAGAACTCTCCACCCCAAATCAACAGAATACTACATTCTTCTCAGCACCACATCACACTTATTCCAAAATTGACCACATGGTTGATAAAGCCTCCCTCAGCAAATGTATGAGAACAGAAATTATAACAACTGTTTCTCAGACCACAGATGCAATCAAGCTAGAACTCAGACTAGAGAAACTCAATCAAAACCGCTCAACCACATGGAAATTGAACAACCTGCTCCTGAATGACTACTGGGTACATAATATGAAATGAAGGCAGAAATAAAGATGTTCTTTGAAACCAATGAGAAGAAAGATACAACATACCAAGTCTCTGGGACACATTTAAAGCAGTGTGTGAGGGAAATTTATAGCACTAAATGCCCTAGAGAGGAGGCAGGAAAGATCTAAAATTGACACTCTAACATCACAATTAAAAGAACTAGAAGCAAGAGCAAACACATTCAAAAAGCTGGCAGAGGCAAAGAAATAACTAGTCGACAGAACTAAAGGAGATAGAGACACAAAAACCCTCCAAAATCAATGAATCAGGGAGTTGGTTTTGAAAAGATCAACAAATTGACAGACCACTAGTAATACTAATAAAGAAGAAAAGAGAAGAATCAAATGTGTAATTAAATGATAAAGGGGATATCACCACCGACCCCACAGAAATACAAACTACCATCAGAGAATACTATAAACACCTCTCATAAATAAACTGGAAAATCTGAAAGAAATGGATAATTTCCTGGACGCACACTCTTCCAAAGACTAAACAGAGGAAAAGTTGAATCCCTGAATAGACCAATAGCAGGCTCTGAAATTGAGGCAATAATTATTAGCCTACCAACCAAAAAGTCCAGGACCAGATGGATTCACAGCTGAATTCTGCAGAGGTACAAGGAGGAGTTGCAACCATTCCTTCTGAAACTATTCCAATCAATAGAAAAGAATCCTCCTAACTCATTTTATGAGGCCAACATCATCCTGATACAAAGCCTAGCAGAGACACAGCAAAAAGAATTTTAGACCAATATCCCTGATGAACATCGATGCAAAAATCCCTCAGTAAAATGCTGGCAAACTGAATCCAGCAGCACATCAAAAAGCTCGTCTACCATGATCAAGTGGGCTTCATCCCTGGGATGCAAAGCTGGTTCAACATTCGCAAATCAGTAAACATAATTCAGCATATAAACAGCACCAAAAACAAAAACCACATGATTATCTCAATAGATGCAGAAAAGGCCTTTGACAAAATTCAACAGCCCTTCATGCTAAAAACGCTCAATAAATTCGGTACTGATGGAATGTATCTCAAAATAATAAGAGCTATTTATGACAAACCCACAGCCAATATCATACTGAATGGGCAAAAACTGGAAGCATTCCCTTTGAAAACTGGCACAAGACAGGGATTCCCTCTCTCACCACTCCTATTCAACATAGTGTTGGAAGTTCTGGCTAGGGCAATCAGGCAAGTGAAAGAAATAAAGGTCATTCAGTTAGGAAAAGAAGAAGTCAAATTGTCCCTGTTTTCAGATGACATGATTGTATATTTACAAAACCCCATTGTCTCAGCCCAAAATCTTCTTAAGCTGATAAGCAACTTCAGCAAAGTCTCGGTATACAAAATCAATGTGCAAAAATCACAAACATTCTTATACACCAGTAACAGACAAACAGAGAGCCAAATCATGAATGAACTCCCATTCACAATAGCTTCAAAGAGAATAAAATACCTAGGAATCCAACTGACAAGGGATGAAAAGGACCTCTTCAAGGAGAACTACAACCCACTGCTCAGTGAAATAAAAGAGGACACAAACAAATGGAAGAACATACCATGCTCATGGATAGGAAGAATCAATATTGTGAAAATGGCCATACTGCCCAAGGTAATTTATAGATTCAATGCCATCCCCATTAAGCTACCAATGACTTTCTTCACAGAATTGGAAAAACTGCTTTACAGTTCATATGGAACCAAAAAAGAGCCCACATTGCCAAGACAATCCTAAGCCGTAAGAACAAAGCTGGAGGCATCACGCTACCTGACTTCAAACTATACTACAACAAAGCTGGAGGCATCACGCTACCTGACTTCAAACTATACAGTAACCAAAACAGCATGGTACTGGTACCAAAACAGAGATATAGACCAATGGAACAGAACAGAGCCCTCAGAAATAATACCACACATCTACAGCCATAAGATCTTTGACAAAACTGACAAAAACAAGAAATGGGGTAAGGATTCCCTATTTAATAAATGGTGCTGGGAAAATTGGCTAGCCATAAGTAGAAAGCTGAAACTGGATCCTTTCCTTACTCCTTATACGAAAATTAATTCAAGGTGGATTAGAGACTTAAATGTTAGACCTAATACCATAAAAACCCTAGAAGAAAACCTAGGTAATACCATTTAGGACATAAGTATGGGCAAGGACTTCATGTCTAAAACACCAAAAGCAATGGCAACAAAAGCCCAAATTGACAAATGGGATCTAATTAAACTAAAGAACTTCTGCACAGCAAAAGAAACTACCATCAGAGTGAACAGACAACCTACAGAATGGGAGAAAATTTTTGCAATGTACTCATCTGACAAAAGGCTAATATCCAGAACCTATAAAGAACTCAATCAAATTCACAAGAAAAAACCAAACAACCCCATCAAAAAGTGGGCAAAGTATATGAACAGACACTTCTCAAAAGTAGACATTCATAGAGCCAACAGACACATGAAAAAATGCTCATCGTCACTCACCATCAGAGAAATGCAAATCAAAACCACAATGAGATACCATCTCACACCAGTTAGAATGGCAATCATTAAAAAATCAGGAAACAACAGGTGCTGGAGAGGATGTGGAGAAATAGGAACACTTTTACACTGTTGATGGGACTGTAAACTAGTTCAACCATTGTGGAAAACAGTGTGGCGATTCCTCAAGGATCTAGAACTAGAAATACCATTTGATCCAGCCATCCCATTACTGGGGATATACCCAAAGGATTATAAGTCATGCTGCTATAAAGACACTTGCACACGTATGTTTATTGTGGCACTATTCACAATAGCAAAGACTTGGAATCAACCCAAATGTCCATCAGTGACAGACTGGATTAAGAAAATGTGGCACATATACACCATGGAATACTATGCAACCATAAAAAAGGATGAGTTTTTGTCCTTTGTAGGGACATGGATGCAGCTGGAAACCATCATTCTCAGCAAACTATCGCAAGACAGAAAACCAAATACCGCGTGTTCTCACTCATAGATGGGAATTTAACAATGAGATCACTTGGACACAGGAAGGGGAACATCACAGACCGAGTCCTATTGTTGGGGGGGAGGGATAGCATTAGGAGATATACCTAATGTAAATGATGAGTTAATGTGTGCAGCACACCAACATGGCACATGTATACATATGTAACAAACCTGCATGTTGTGCACATGTACCGTAGAACTTGAAGTATAATGAAAAAAAAGATAACAAAAAAAATAACATTTTCAATTTATTTGTCATAATCCATTTGTAGACATAAAAATTAGTGGGTGATTACCAATGATTTTCAACAAAAAAGAACAGACATGATTAGAATAAAAATATCAGAGAGGATTTCCTGTAGTAAGCCTAAGTACATTATTATTTTGTAAGATTCTTAATAGGTGTGTATATGTGTATGTGTTTACATGCACATGCATATGCACATAGTTTGTAGTGGATTAAAATGTTTCTTTTTTTTTTTTTTGAGACAGAGTCTCGCTCTGTGGCCCAGGCTGGAGTGCAGTGGCCGGATCTCAGCTCACTGCAAGCTCCGCCTCCCGGGTTTACGACATTCTCCTGCCTCAGCCTCCCGAGTAGCTGGGACTACAGGTGCCCGCCATCTCGCTCGGCTAGTTTTTTGTATTTTTTTAGTAGAGACGGGGTTTCACCGGGTTAGCCAGGATGGTCTCGATCTCCTGACCTCGTGATCCGCCCGTCTCAGCCTCCCAAAGTGCTGGGATTACAGGTTTGAGCTCCCGCGCCCGGCCTATTGGATTAAAATGTTTCTAATGGTAGATCACAAATGAGAAATTTAAAACCCACTATCTTCCTTTATAAACTAGTTGGTTTATCTGAAATTCAAACTTCACATTTCACATGAAGGATATTTTCTACCTTTGTTAATGCAGGCTCTCCTCTGTTGTTCACATGACTAACTGAAACTAACTGCTTTTACTCTTAATCTTCTCCAATCTTTCCTAAACACTTCTGCCAATATGCTTTTTCTGGAATATGATTTTGAATTTTTGATCCCCTAATTGGAATACATTAATATCCACAGCATTTTCCTCAATGCGTTCTATGGATTTGACAAGCGGCATCATTATTCCTTCTTTGCTGTTCCCTCTCTTTGGTGACCTTATTGAACTTCTGTTTCTCCAACTTCCTTTTGTTCGTTGTGCTCCGGTGCCCACCCCTTCTCTGTTTGTGGAGCAGGCCAATCTCTTACCTGCTGTAAGGACTTTGCACTTATTATTTCCTGCAGTCTCCTAGCTTTTCTTGTGGTCATGCTCATCCCTCATATCTCAGGTCAAGCTTTCTGCCCTCAGTGAGATAGCCTAGACTCAGGGTTGACAGATGTATTAGGCTGATGCAAACGTAATTGTGGCAATTACTTTTAATGGCAAAAACTGCAATTACTTTTGCAGCAACCTAATAACAAATAAAAAGCAACCTAATTACAAACATGAAGTTAAGTTTGAATTTCAAATGAACTATTTGATATTTTCACAGCTTTTATATTCCCCATCCCCACATCTCCCCAGTCTAGATTGAGTATTGACTCCATGTGTGTTCACAATTTTATAGACTCAATGCTCCTTTTATTTAAAAATAAATTCTTTTTTTTTTCTTTTTTTTTTAAATTTATTTATTATTATTATACTTTAAGTTGTAGGGTACATGTGCATAACGTGCAGGTTTGTTACATATGTATACTTGTGCCATGTTGTGTGCTGTACCCATCAACTCACAGCTACATCAGGTATAACTCCCAATGTACCTCCCTCCCCCTCCCCATGATAGGCCCCGTGTGTGATGTTCCCTTCCTGAGTCCAAGTGATCTCATTGTTCAGTTCCCACCTATGAGTGAGAACATGCTGTGTCGGTTTCTGTTCTTGTGATAGTTTGCCAAGAATGATGAGTTTCCAGCTGCATCCATGTCCCTACAAAGACGCAAACTCATCCTTTTTTATGGCTGCATAGTATTCCATGGTGTATATGTGCTACATTTCTTAATCCAATCTGTCACCGATGGACATTTGGGTTGATTCCAAGTCTTTGCTATTAGGAATAGTGCTGCAATAAACATACGTGCATGTGTCTTTATAGCAGCATAATTTATAACTTTTGGTATGGCACCAGCAATGGGATGGCTGGGTCATATGGTACATCTTAGTTCTAGATCCTGAGGAATCGCCATACTGTTTCCACAATGGTTGAACTAGTTTTACAATCCCACCAACAGTGGAAAAGTGTCTGGCTTCACATCCCTTCCAGCACCTGTTGTTTCCTGACTTTTAATGATTGCCATTCTAACTGGTGCGGAGATGGTATTCCCATTGTGGGTTTTGATTTGCATTTCTCTGATGGCCAGTGATGATGAGCATTTTTTCATGTGTCTGTTATTGCATGAATGTCTCTTTGAGAAATGTCTGTTCATATCCTTTGCCCACTTTTTGATGGGGTTGTTTGTTTTTTCTTTAAAAATTTGTTTGAGTTCCTTGTAGGTTCTGGATAGCCCTTTGTCAGATGAGTAGATTGCAAAATTTTCTCCCATTCTGTAGGTTGTCTGTTCACTCTGATGGTAGTTTTCGCTGTGTGAGTTCTTTAGTTTACTATATCCCCATTTGTCAATTTTGGCTTTGCTGCCATTGCTTTTGGTGTTTTAGACATGAAGCCTTTTGCCCATGCCTATGTCCTGAAATGGTACTACCCAGGGTTTTCCTAGGATTTTATGGTATTAGGTCTAACATTTAAGTCTCTTAATCCATCTCTTTGAATTAATTCTTCGTGATATGAGTAAGGAAAGGATCCAGTTTCAGCTTTCACTTATGGTATTAGCCAATTTTCCCAGCACCATTTATTAAAATAGGAATCCTTTTCCCATTTTGTTTCTCTCAGGTTTGTCAAAAGATCAGATGGCTGTAGATGTGGTATTATTTCTGAGGACTCTGTTCTGTTCCATTGGTCTATATTCTCGTTTTGGCAAATTGTGCACCATGCTGTTTTGGTTACTGTAGCCTTGTAGTATAGTTTCAGAAGTCAGGTAGCTTGGATGCCTCCAGCTTTGTTCTCCTTTGACTTAGGATTGTCTTGAGATGCGGGCCTTTTTTAGTTCCATATGAACTTAAAGCAGTTTTTCCCAATTCTGTGAAGAAACTCATTGGTAGCTTGATGGGATGGTATTGAATGTATAAATTTACCTTGGGCAAAAGCTAAATTGACAAATGGGATCTAATTAAACTAAAGAGCTTCTGCACAGCAAAAGAAACTACCATCAGAGTGAACAGGCAACCTACAGAATGGGAGAGAAAATTTTGCAATCTACTCATCTCTGGACAAAAGGGCTAATATCCAGAACCTACAAAGAACTCAAACAAATTCTATAAGAAAACAAAACAAACTCATCAAAAAGTGTGGGCAAAGGATATGAACAGACATTTCTCAAAAGAAGACATTCTATGCCAGCCAACAGACATAGTATGAAAAAATGCTCATCATCACTGGCCATCAGAGAAAATCGAAACCATTAATGAGATACCATCTCACACCAGTTAGAATGGCAACTCAAAAAAAGCTGTGGAAACAACAGGTGCTGGAGAGGATGTGGAGTGGAATAGAACACTTTTCCACTGTTGGTGGGACGTAAACTAGTTCAACCTCATTGTGGAAAACAGTATGGCGATTCCTCAAGGATTCAGGAACTAGATGTACCATATGACCCAGCTATCCCATTACCATTGGGCATATACCTTGAAGGATTATAAATTATGCTGCTATAAAGACACATGCACACGTGATGTTTATTGCAGCACCTGGCCCGCCGCCAGTAAAGACTTGAATCAACCCAAATGTCCATATCAGTGACAGATTGATTAAGAAAATGGGCACATATACACCATGGAATACCATGCAGCCATAAAAAAGTGATGAGCCGGCGCCCCTTTGTAGGACATGGATGCAGCTGGAAACCATCAGCAAACTATCACAAGAACAGAAAAACCAAACACCGTGATGTTCTCACTCATAGGTGGGAACTGAACAATGATCACTTGACCTTCAGAAGGGGAACATCACACACCGGGGCCTATCATGGGAGGGGGAGGGGGAGGGATTGCATTGAGTTATACCTGATGTAAATGACGAAGTTGATGGGTGCAGCAGACCAACATGGCAATAAGCATACATCTGTAACAAACCTGCACGCTATGCACATGCACTCCACAACTTAAAGTATAATAATAATAAATAAATTAAAAATTAAAAAAAAAAAAAAAGAAAGAAAAGAAAAAAATAAATAAATAAATAAATTACCTTTGGGCAGTATGGCCATTTTCACTATATTGATTCTTCCTATCCATGAGCTGGTATGTTCTTCCATTTGTTTGTGTCCTCTTTGATTTCACTGGAGCAGTGATTTGTAGAAGTCTTCCTTGAAGAGTCCTTACATCCCTGTGTTGATCTCTAGGCATTTTATTCTTTGAAGCAATTGTGAATGGAAGTTCATTCCTGATTTGGCTCTCTGTTTGTCTGTTACTGGAAGTATACAACGCTTGTGATTTTGCACATTAATTTTGTATCCTGAGATTCTTTGCTGAAGTTGCTTATCAGCTTAAGGAGATTTTGGGCTGATAATGGGATTCTAAATATACAATCATGTCATCTGCAAACAGGGACAATTTGATTCTTCTTTTCCTAACTGAATACCCTTGATTTCTTCTCTTGCCCACCTCGTCTTCTAGCGCCAGAACTTCCAACACTATGTTGATTAGGAGTGGTGAGGGCATCCCTGTCTTGTGCCAGTTTTCAAAGGGAATTTTTTCCAGTTTTTGCCCATTCAGTATGATATTGGGCTGTGGGTTTGTCATATAAATAGCTCTTATTATTTTGAGGTATCGCCCATCAATACCGAATTTATTGAGCCGCTTTGTGCATGAAGGGCTGTTGAATTTTGTCAGTTGGCCTTTTCTGCATCTATTGAGACAACGTGGTTCTGTCTTGGTTCTGTTTTATATGCTGGATTATGCTTGCCGACGGCGGTCGTTGAACTGTAGCCTTGCATCCAGGATGGCTTCCACTCGACCATGGTGGATGTTTTGATGCTGCTGAATCCGCTTCTGCTAGTATTTTATTGAGGATTTTGCATCGATGTTCATCAGGGATATTGGTCTAAAATTCTCTTTTTTTGTTGTGTCTCTGCCAGGCTTTGGTATCAGGATGATGTTGGCCTCATAAAATGAGTTAGGAGGATTCTCTTTTTCATGATTGAATAGTTTCAGAAGGAATGGTACCAACTCCTCCTTATGCCCGTAGAATTCAGCTGTGAATCCATCTGGTCCTGGACTTTGGCTGGTAGGCTACACTATTGCCTCAATTTCAGAGCCTGCTATTGGTCTATTCAGGGATTCAACTCTCCCGGTTTAACCTTGAAGAGCAAAGTGTCCAGGAAATCATCCCATTTCTAGATTTTCCAGTTTATTTCCATGAGGTGTTTATAGTATTCTCTCGATGGTAGTTTGTATTTGTGGGGTCGGTGGTGATATCCCTTCTTTATCATTTTGTAATCACGATTTGATTCTTTCTCTTCTTTTTCTTCTTTATTAGTCTTGCTAGTGGTCTGTCAATTTTGTTGATCTTTTCAAAAACCAACTCCTGGATCTTATTGGATTTTTTGAGGGTTTTTTGTGTCTCTATCTCCTTCAGTTCTGCTCTGATCTTAGTTATTTTTGCCTTCTGCTAGCTTTCTGTCGTGCTTGCCTTTTCTAGTTCTGACCATGGCATGTCAATTTTATCTTCCTGCTTTCTCTGTGGGCATTTAGTGTTATAAATTTCTACATTACTGTTGAACCCAGAGATTCTGGTATGTTGTATCTTTTGTTCTCATTGGTTTCCAAAGAACACTTTTGGTTTTGCCTTCATTTTGTGATGTACCCAGAAGCCATTCAGGAGGTGCTGTTCAGCTTCCATGCTTGAGCTGTTTTGTGGATTTCATTTTAGTCCTGAGTTCTAGTTTGATTGCACTGTGGTCTGAGACAGTTTGTTATAATTTCTGTTCTCCCACATTTGCTGAGGAGTGCTTTACTTCCAATTACGTGGTCAATTTTGGGAGTAAGTACAATGTGGTGCTGAGAAGAATGTATATTCTGTTGATTTGGGGTGGAGAGTTCTGTAGATGTTCATTAGGTCTGCTCGCTGCAGAGATGAGTTCAATTCCTGGATATCCTTGTTAACTTTCTGTCTCGTTGATCTATCTAATGTTGACAGTGGAGGAAGTCTCCCCATTATTATTGTATGGGAGTCTAAGTCTCTTTGTAAGTCTCTAAGGACTTGCTTTATGAATCTAAAGTGCTCCTGTATTGGGTGCATATATATTTAGGATAGTTAGCTCTTCCTGTTGAATTGATCCCTTTACCATTATGTAATGGCCTTCTTTGTCTCTTTCTTTTGATCTTTGATGGTTTAAAGTCTGTTTTATCAGAGACTAGTATTGCAACCTCAGCTTTTTATTCCCTCCATTTCTTGGTAAATCTTCCTCCATCCCTTTATTTTGAGCTTCCATGCATGTCTCTCAAGTGCAGGAGATGGGTCTCCTGAATACAGCAGAGACTGATGGTCTTGACTCTTTTATCCAGTTTCCAGTCTGTGTCTTTTAATTGGAGCATTTAGTCCATTTACATTTAAGTTAAGATTGTTATGTGAACTTGATCCTGCCATTATGATATTAACTGGTTATTTTGCTCGCTGAAGCATGCAGCTTCTTCCTAGCCCTCGATGGTCTTAGGATTTTGGCATGTTTTTGCAATGGCTGGTACCGGGTTGTTCTTTCCATGTTGAGTGCTTCCCTTCAGGGTCTTTTGTAAGGCAGGCCTAGTGGTGACAAAATCTCTAAGCATTTGCTTATCTGTAAAGGATTTTATCTCTTCACTTATGAAACTTAGTTTGGCTGGATATGAAATTCTGGTTTAAAATTCTTTTCTTTAAGAATGTTGAATATTGGCCCCACTCTCTCTGGCTGTAGAGTTTCTGCCGAGATCTGCTGTGAGTCTGATGGGCTTCCCTTTTGCAACCCGACCTTTCTCTGGCTGCCCTAAGATTTTCCCTCTCTATTTCAACTTCTACGAATCTGGCAATTATGGTCTTGAGTTGCTCTTCAAGGAGTATCTTTGTGCTTCAGATTTCCTGGGAGTTGGACGTTGGCCTGCCCTACTTCAGGTTGGGGAAGTTCTCCTGGATGATATCCTCGCGAGTCTTTTTCCAATTTAACCCATTTTTCCCCACTTTCAGGCACCCCAATCAGGACGTGCCAGATTTGGTCTTTTACATAATCCCATATTTCCTGCAGGCTTTGTTCATTTCCTTTTTCTTTCTTTTTTTCTTTTGGTTTCTCTTCTCGTTCATTTCTTCATTTGATCCTTCAATCACTGATTTCTTCCAGTTGATCAAGTCGGTTACTGAAGCTTGTGCATTTGTCACGATTTTCGCGGTCATGGTTTTCATCTCTTTCATTTCCTTTATGACCTTCGTACCACTACTCTAGCCATCAATTCTTCCAGCCTTTTTTTCAAGATTTTTAGTTTCTTTATGCTTGGGTACAATTCCTCCTTTTAGCTCTGAGAAATTTGATGGACTGAAGCCTTCTCTCATCCTCACAAAGTCATTCCTCCCATTCAGCTTTGATCCATTGCTGGCGCATGAGCTGCGCCTCCTTTGCCGAGATGCACTTTATTTTGAATTTCCAGCTTTTCTGCCCTGCTTTTTCCCCATCTTTATGGTTTTATCTGCCTCTGGTCTTGATGATGGTGATGTACTGATGGGGTTTTGTGTAGGTGTCCTTCCTGTTTGATAGTTTTCCTTCTAACAGTCAGGACCCTGAGCTGTAGGTCTGTTGGAGATTGCTTTTGAGGTCCACTCCAGACCCTGTTTGCTCGGTATCAGCAGCAGAGGCTGCACGAAGATAGAATATTTCTGGAACAGCAAGTGTACCTGTCTGATTCTTGCTTTTAGCTTCTCCCAGGGGTGTACTCCACCCTGTGAGGTGTGTGGGGTGTCAGGATTGCCCCTAGTGGGGATGTCTTCCAGTTAGCTACTCAGGGCCAGCACTTGAGCAGGCAGTCTGTCCCTCTCAGATCCCCAACCTCCTCGTTGGGAGATCCACTGCCTTCAAAGCTGTCAGACACATTTGGCGCCTGCAGAGGTTTCAGCTTTGTTGCTGCTGTTGTTGTTGCTGTTGTGTAGCTGTGCCCTGTCCCCAGAGGTGGAGTCTACAGGAGACAGGCAGGGTTTCCCTTGAGCTGCTGTGAGCTCCACCCTTGTTCCGAGCTTCCCAGCTTTGTTTACCTACTTAAGCCCTCAGCAATGGCGTGGCTCTCTCCCAGCCTCGCTAAGCTGCCTTGCCGGGTAGATCACAGACTGCTGTGTTAGCAATGAGGGAGGCCCGTGGGTGTGGGACCCTCCCGCCAGGTGTGGGATATGATCTCCTGGTGTGCCTGTTTGCTTAAAAGCACAGTATTGGGGTGGGAGTTACCCAATTTTCCAGGTGTTGTGTGTCTCAGTTTGGCTAGAAAAGGGATTCTCTTTCCCCTTGCGCTCCTTGCGTGAGGCGATGCTGCCTCCTGCTTCAGCTCGGCTGGTCGGGCTGCAGCTGACCAGCACCATTGTCCGCACTCCTGCGAGATGAACCCAGTACCAGTTGAAAATGCAGAAATCACCGTCTTCTGTGTCGCCAAGCTGGGAGTTGGAGACTGAGCTGTTCCTATTCTCGCCATTTTGCTCCTACTCTATTTAAAAATAAATTCTAAGTCACTTCTCCTTTATAATTATAGGTGCACTTCATTAATATAATGTTTTTTAAATTTAATTTATTGAGATTTGTTGTTTGAACTTTAACACTTAAAACATTAATAATGTTTAATATTTAATTGTAATAGTTCAAAATATACCAACTAATAACATACTACAATTATTAAAAATGTATATATGTTTCATATGATGTGTAATGTATTAAGTGAATACTTGTGAGAAGAATTTCTACTCATTACTCCAATAATTGCTTTGTGCAAGCACTTTTTATCACATACACCACATTTCATTAAAAGTTTCATTTCTATCTCTCTTACTAGTATAAAGAAAGAATTTTTTCTTATTCATCTTTCTTTACTTAGTACTTAGCATATCTGACCTACAGTGGATTCTCAAATAAAAAGCTGAATTGAATTACTCTATTTTACTAGTCTTCACAATAAATAAAAGGAATAAGTTAGGATAACAGTGGAAATAAACAAAATACATGTGGAAAAAAATTTTCAAATAAAATCAAAACAAAAATAGAATATTGTGGAGAAAAAATTTTAAGTCAAAATGACACATACAATTTTGCTATAGGTTGTTTATTATAATATTATGAATAAGTTAAATGGAATTATAATCAGCTACACACGTAATTTTGGAAATCTGTTTGATGATGTACATAATATTTCTGTGTTTTAAGTGAAACAAAGCAGTTGATAAAATAATATACATATTCAATATACAAATACATATACCATATGTACCTGGAGGATATACATCAAAATATCATCTCAGGCTGGTGAACTTTAGGAGTTTCTTTATATTCTGTTTTCATTAGTCCTATTTTATGAATTTTATATTATATCATGAAACATATATTGCTATGTAATAAGAAAAATTATCAATTTTCAGAAATTGCAGATGAAATATCAACCTTTGCAGCACAAAAGATAGGAGAACTCCCAAAGGAAAAAGAAAAGTCAGGAAATGTAAATGGAAAGTTAACAAGTTCTTATTTTTGCTTTTCTTCCCTCTTTCTATTATGAAATATTTTTAACATATGGAAATAATTTTTCCATCTGACTAGCCAATGAAAGATTTTCTTTTTTAAAAATGGACTCAAATCAGGGACATTCAACAGCAATTTAGACCTTTAATACTTTTTCTGTTTTTTTTAAAAAAGGAGGGTTAGGGGAGAGCAATTTAGAATGGAGAACAACCTGAGAATCACTGTCATGTGATAGGTCAAAAAATGAAGCAAATGTAGAAAAAGAAATGGATTATTTTCAGACTAAGCAGTTTGCTTAGTCACTTTTTATATATTGACTCCTTTGGTCTTCAGGCTAATCCTAGAAAGTAGATATTATATCTAATTCACAGGTGTTGAGACAGGTTCACAGTGGTTAAGGGGCAGCAGCTCCTGTGGTTGTTATAGCAGTAGAAGAAATATCAGAGGGCAAAATATTATCTACTACCAGCCAATGAGCAATAACATGTGCAAAGACAGTGCCAGAGCTTTGAATGTATTTACTTTAATACATTTAATGAAATTAATAAAATGTTTAAAGGAAAGTGTGTAGTAGAAGAAGAGAATTGAAAATAGGATCTTAAGGAACAGTCCATTTTGGGGAATAGGAAAAAGAGGAGTCCAAAAAACAAAGGGCCTAATGATTGAAAAGTAAAAGACAAACCAAACAAATGCCAGAATTTTCATGAAAAAGAAACTGTTGTGAACTGCAATAAGATTGAGGAAGATGCAGGTGAAATTGTTAATGATTAAATCTTGGACTTTCCCAAACTACAGTGTTGTTTGTCTCCACCCTCTATCTCGATCATTCTTATAAATTTCTGGATCCTGGCTAAAAATGATTCTCGCATTCGTTTGGGCTCAAAATGTTTATACTCAGCAATGTCTTTTTTCTCATGACATTATCTGGCAAAGTACGAATAACTCTTTTCCACTTTGCAACATCCCGTTACAACTTTTATCTAGATAAAATACGATACTTTCACTTTAGGTAGCTGGTCATCATATTGTTGTACCTACTTATACAGTCTTATCAAATCATTCTGAAATTTAGCTACAAAACTGCATACTTTGCTTCACTGAAGAGCTTAGTTGTGACTGTGTCCTCTTTATCCAAATCATTATAACAACTATAAAATTAGACATGTTCAGTACCAATCCAATGAAATCTCATTGGCAATATTTAACCAGCAAATAAATATTATTCATGTTTTACATACCCAATGTTTAACATTACATTTCCTCTAATCCATACTGAATCTGTAAAAAGAAGTACAATATTGGGTGTTGACATGGTTTGGCTGTATCCCCATTCAAATCTCAATTTCAGTTGTATCTCCCAGAATTACCATGTGTTGTGGGAGGGACTCAAGCGGAGGTAGTCGAATCATGAGGGCTGGTCTTTCCCGTGCTATTCTTGTGATAATGAATAAGTCTCACAAGATCTGATTGGTTTATCAGGGGTTTCCGCTTTTGCTTCTTACTCATTCTGTCTTGCTGCCGCCATGTAAGAAGTGCCTTTTGCCCTCCACCATGATTATGAGACCTCCCCAACCATGTGGAACTGTAAGTCAAATTAAACCTCCTTTTCTTTCCAGTCTCAGGTATGTCTTTATCAGCTGCATAAAAATGGACTAATACAGGCATGATCTGGAAAAAGCTTTTCAAAAGTATAAATGATTTTCACATAACAATTGAAAGAAAATCGGTAAGTTCTTATCTATTTCACATTGGACATGGTAACTAAGAGACATTTCCATTTTAGTTTTTCTCAGTGGTCCTTGCTGATTGAGATATCCAATAATCCTATCCTTTATTATCATTGTCTCACGCTTTCTTCATGACTGCTTTTCAGAGACTTCCATGGAATGATGTCATTCTTTATGGTGATTAAATGGTGGCTCATGTAACTTGATTCTCCTAGCCTGCCTCACTCCAGAGGATTTCCAAAGTTAACGCTTTCAGAGTTACTTAGATTTTAAAGTCTTTTCTTCCCTCTGGGGCCTCAAACTATTGTCAGAGTATGCAAAATACAGCTAAACTATCTCAACAATTTTCAAACCTATCAGGTCTTGTCCAATTTGGGAGATAACTTCTTGGTAATTAACTCACCCTCCACCAGGCTTCCTGTCTCTTGTATTTCCTGATTCTATGCCTCTCATCTATGAGTCAAGTAACACTTTCTTGGATTCTTATCAAAGACAGCCCCATCACCCTCAAGGACTTGCTGAACTACTCTCCAGCATTGCTAGCAAGTTCCTGAAAACCAGTGCCCCTCAGTGCTGAGCTTCAGTTTCTTCACAGACCATTCTCCAGTTTCCCTCAAAAGCCAGATTGTTGTTTCCTCTTTTAACACTGTCAAAGATAAACAAAGCTGGACATTAGTTAAAGGGTTGAAAATATTGTATTCTCTAACTACTGACAGTAAGGAAAAGAGCTAAACTTCATTCCGATTTGCTGAAAATGATATGGAATTTTAAAGGGAGAATAGGGTGTAGGGAGGGAGAAGAAGAGGGAACTCAATTGAAAAATTACAAAGTGGTGGTCAGTACAAATGTGATTAGGGAAGCTCGGTCTGCTAGTTGGCAATTATGGAAGTTAGGATTCTTTCCTCCCCCAGAAACTGTCAGACAGAGGTCCTGTCCCTGCTGATGATTATATTTCAAAGGAACGGCTTTCAGATACTTAGAAAGACACTCTTGAGTTGTAGGAGATACATATACATCTCGAAGGGACAGAGGAAGGATTCAGAATTGTAAACCCCATTTAGCAAATGCTGTAAGAAGAGAGGTCAGGGACCTGTGGTCAGGTGTTACCTAAAACAAGCACTAACTTCTTTTGACAGCCTTGAGGTTTTTCAGATAGACAGAAACTCGAAGTAGGGGCTAGGTTGTTCCAGGAAAGTGGCCCTAAGCTACCAGAAGTTGTGTTAAAGTTTGGTGAAGTCTCTTAGTTTAGGGATTCAAATGGGATATTCATTTAGAGAGTTTTTGCAGTTGTCAAAACAACTGCGAAACATCTATCCCTAGAAAGTGCTGTCCTTCATTTGTCCCTGGATTCACAAGTTGGGGAATGGTGAAAATGGTCTTCAAAGCCTGTTATTCTAGGAAAGCATATTTCTGAGGGAGCAGAGGCTCCTACTGTCCTTTAGAATGTACACCCAGATTTGAAACAGCTGATTTCATATTCTTTTATAAAAACTTAAAATGATCAGTAATATTTCATCTGCGAATGGTGAGAAAGCATTACTGAACCAAGCAGTAGACAAAGGAACTCCAATGCAGAGGGTTTATAGATGACCAAAGTGAAAGAATATGCTTTGATTTGTATCTGTAGTTGCCAGGATAATAAATCTTAACATTTATCTAAACAACCCTAACATTTTGGTTGATTTCTTTTCAAGACGCCATTTATCATTTGTACCTATCTACCAAATTTTCTTTTAGCATATGCTTGCCAACAGTTTAGTGTAATGTCTAATTCTGAAGTGCTGGGATTCGGCTGGTGTCATCTGAGTCCCAGACTGTCTTGGCCATAATGCAGCAGGGGCGATCTATTAACCATTCATATTCAGAGTTAGGGGTCATAGGAAATATGTGATAGGCTGTGACTCTTTTAGTACTCTATAATACAAAAAATTAAACTTGTCCTTTCTCGTTTCTTCAAAGGATGGGTTTAAACTAAATCTTAACCAAAAAATTAATATAAGGCTGTTAAAACATGGAACAGTTCTGGCAAAAATTGAAGGAGATATCCAGATCCCACTTACTCATCAACAGAGGACACCCTTCTCCCTGTGGAAATCCATCATACAATTCTGTAAACGTATAGGATTCTGTAGAAAACTTTGCAAACAACTGGTTAGATGAGAACCACTAAGTTTCATTGTGCATAAAGGCATATGGGGCTGATGCCCAGCAAAGGCAGAGACCTTCAAGCCTGGTATACTTCCAAGGCTATGGTTTTCCGGAGAAATTCTTCCCAGGCTGCAGGCCCAGCATCTTTGAAGCTCTGTGCCCTGAAAAGGAGCCCTGAAGTCATCTAAGGTTTCTTAGCTCTAAAAGTTTTCCTCTTTGGATTAGGCCCTTCACCTAAATTTAGTGCTGGACGATTCATAAACTTTATCTCTATTATATTCTCTCCTTGTAAAGTCTTCAGTATGCAGTCATTTGTTGATCAAATAGATGTTTAAATAACGTTATAATGCTGTGATAGACTCTGAATGTTTGCCTTTTATATGAACATTGGAACCTCATTTAAATATACCTGAGAGCTATAATTTAATGTATTTCATACTTCAGGAATTTCATGAACAGATTGTTCAATAGATCTTCTTTTTTGTTATTTAGTTTTTATTTCATAATTATAAACTTAATGCTGCAATCCAGTGAGGCATGTAAGGGAATAAGGAAAATACGGAAGCCAAAGGAACTGCAGTGAGAGCACAAAGATTCTAGGATGCTGCAAGCAAATGAGGCGGAGGGGTGCTCTCTTGAGTTACAGAAAGAATGGTTTGGTGGTTAAGACAAAACACAAGTCAAATTTATTCAAGTTGTCCACAGTCAGCAGTGGTGATCTTCTTGCTGGTCTTGGCATTCCTGGACCCAAAGCACTCCATGGCTTCCACAATATTCATGTCATCTTTCACCTTGCTAAAGACCACATGCTTGCCATCTAACCACTCTGTCTTGGCAGTGCAGATGAAGAACTGGAAATCATTTGTGTTGGATACAGAATTTGCCATGGTCAAGATGCTAGACCTGTATGCGTCAGCTTGAAGTTCTCATCAAATGTCTCCCCATAGATGGACCTGCCACCAGTGCTATTCTGGCATGTGAACTCACCACCCTGACACATAAACCCTGGAATAATTCTGCAAAAGCAGGAACCCTTATAACAAATCCTTTCTCTTCAGTGCTCAGAGCACTACAGGTTTCTGCTGTCTTTGGAATTTTGTCTGCAAACAGCCAGAAGGAGTTGGGGCCCAAGGGCTCACCATAGATGGCAATGTAGAAGAATGCGGTGGGGTTGACCATGGCTGGTAACAGGGGACTCTGGTCGGCCAGCAGCATCTGTAAAGCCCAGATTCTTCAATAAATCTTACATTTTAAACACAATACTACTATTTTAGAAGTACAGATGGTCACTGACTTACAATACTTACTATTTTTCAACTTTATAATGGTGAAAAAGCAAAATGCTTTTCACCATAGCAGAAACTATGTTCAGTACCTATACAACCATCCTGTTTTTCACTTTCAGTATAGCATTCAATAAATTACATGAGATATCCAACGGTTTATTATAAAATAGGCTTTGTGTTAGATAATTTTGTCTAACTACAGGTTAATTTAAGTTTTCTGAGCTCATTTAAGCTAGGCTAGGCTAAGCTATGATGCTCAGTAGGTTTGGTGTATTAAGTGCATTTTTGGCTGAATGATATTTTCAACATACAATGGATTTATGGAGATGTAACCCCATTAAGTCAAGGGGCATCTGTATAGAAAATCAATTTTATAAAAAGTATCATGAAAGAGTAATATAGCAATGACATACCTTATTTTTTTTTTTCAGAAAATGAAGAGATTCTATTTTAACAGTCCTAAAGATCTAATTGTTAAAGAATTCTTCATAGGTTCCCCTTACTGAATCAGAACACCAATATTCATTACTGTTTAAAATAGTCAAATCTGTTTTAAACAAATTAACAAATAGTTAAGGAAAAATGCATATTATTTTATGTTATTTTATATAATTTGCACGTATATAGATATTCTTATGTGGGAAATACAGCTACCACATGCCTTGCTTGTATATCAGAGCTCAGAATAGTTAAAAATTCTCGTAAGTTCACTATAGTTCAGATGAAAAGGTCTAAGAGTCTTATCCAAGCAGCTGTGGTTCCTATTTGAATTTTAGCCTAGATTATTAAAACCTCAAACCACAAAATCCCCCTAGGAAATCTTGCATAAGCATTGTTCTCATTGAAAAAGGCTGGGATCAGAAAGGAAACAAGAGGTTTATGCTTTAGTTGGCTTTAAAACATCAAAAAACAAGTGGTCAATTCTCCTTCAGATGTGTGTTCATAACCCCTTTTAAAGGCAATGAAAATTATATGTGTGGATTTGGAGAGAATATACCCCCAAGTAAGCAAATTAAGAAATGCCAAGAACAACCAAAGATTTTACTTCAAAAAAATTGGCTTAAACAATAGTTATTAAAAAAATAATTTTATGCAATATGTCAAGTAAATATATTCATCTGTGATAGAATTTCTGTGACCAATTGGCAGGAAATATTTTTAAAATAGCTTCGCCATATTTCTTTTCTGATTTTGACTAGAAAAAATTCAGTTGCTAACCTATTTTTTAAAAAGCCATTGTTTATGTTTCTCTGAATGAAGCAAATATCTCATAATTCAAAAACTGGTTATTTTTCTACTAGGGCCTGATGGGTGCATTTTCAAGTTACTAATGACACAGCATGTAAACCTTTTTGTGGAAAGAGCTTCTGAAACAGTAACGTTTTAGATATAGATTTTTATCACTGTGAGAGGAGGTAATATTCTTGATTATCGCTCAGAATGCATCTGATAGACAATATTAATTTAGCAGAGGAGGTAAGGAAGGAAGGAACAGACAGGGAGTCATTATTTTTGAGGAAGTGGGTAGGGAGTTCTGCCGAAAATACTCCTCACTGTATCCAAACCACAAAGGTTTACTAAACAGAAATTTAAATCAAAAGGCAAACAGGATGTTCATCTGGGACACATTTTTGGACACATACTTTTAATACCACATAAAAGCTGCACCAGCCAGATGTGAAAGCAATGAAATTTAAACAAAAAAACAAACAATAAAGTAAGAAGTGAAATTGGATGACAGCCCTCAACGTAGAGCACTTCCTCAGTGAAGTGACTAGATCACAGAGGGTGCAACTGACTCTGAGGAAGAGGTGGGGCAGGTTCTGGAGGCCTGTGTTTTCTCACAATGGAAGAAGTAAAATAGCAATCTGGTTTCAGGAAACAGTGAGCTTTGGCAGCCTCTGCTTTCTGGATTTCTTACATTATCTATTTTAGACTGAAGTGGAAACTTATTAAAGCCAACACTTTAATATCAGATCAGCTGCAGGAAGGAAAACAGAGAAAAAAGTGTTGGTACATATTGTACCCTGAACATCATGAAGCAAGAAATGAATAACAATTCCTATGAGCTATCTAAGGCTAGTCATCCTATCACAAATACAGAATGATAATGTCATGACTACTCGGAACTCTTAAGAATTTGGAAGTAACAAAGTCTTGTTAAGACAAGAAAAATAGGAGAGGTGATAGTAACATATAACTGTTGTATTTTTCACACAGTTGGAAGATAAATTTTTAGGGTATCATTTATTTATTTCCAATATTCTTAATTTTAATATTTTAAAATTACAAATGAGAGGTAGTTAGGCAGCCATAAAAGCCATTACTTGAGTTTCATGTGTCCTAAAATAGCAAATTTTGAGCATTTAAATTCTCCATACTTTTTTTAAGTAAATAGAATTCTCATAGTCCCAAGCCCAATGTAACAATCTCTGGGTCTCTTCTCCGAGTTGTGATCAACCCTGGCAGATTCTATCTACCAAATTTCCAAATAAGGTGTCTGTTACATCTGAATTTTTATATTGAACATAACAGTCTAAAATATGTATAGGCCATTTGTATTTTTTCCCTCTGATACGTTTTGGAAATCGGGAATTAAAACTACTAAGAGTTTGATTGCTTCAACGGTTTTTTTTTTAAGCTTTATTCTGCTATATTCTTAAAAATTAAGGTGAATAATTCTTAAAGTAAATGTTAGAAGTTATTTTTGATAATGACCAAATCAGATGTTTTATATCCTGTGACACGAAGAAATATGTTTGGGAAAAGATCAATACAAGACATAATTATTTTAGAGAAACAGATTATTGAGATTCAGTGTTAAATAACATTAGAAGTAATTGAAGTTTGCATTATTTCTCTAAAAATTATTGCTTGTTTTGTATAACTTTTATGTATTTTTGAGATATTTTTGCTTTTCTAAATAAAACAGAGATTGAGCTGCCATGGTTTGTAAAACAATCATAACCATAAAATACTTTAAAACAGAGCAGTGAGTGAATATTGATATAAACCCAAGATAAACATGGTTGCATTTTCCTTTATTTTCCATTTCGTTAAAATGAATACATAACGTTGCTATTCATTTTTATTCATTCAGTTGATTTATCATGTATTTTTCTCATAACAATTTATTGGCCATTTTTTAGAACCCAAATTATTTGAGATATCATTAGGTTTTATTTTCCTTTAATGCTTTTAAGCTTTGCTTTTCATAAATTAATGTACTGATTTGTTGTTAAAATTTAGAAGTTTATAGCAAGTCTTGTCATATTAAATATGTTAAAGAGGCACCTGTAGTCATTTTATACTGATGCATAACATATTGCCAAAAACTTAGCAAGTTTTAAAACATCACATATTTATTATCTCAGAGTCACTGTGGATCAGAAGTACAGGCTCACTTTTACTGGATCATCGGCTCAAACTCACAAGGATGAGAACATTAAGGTGAGTGCCAGGCTACATTCCTTTCTGAAGCTAAGGGCCTATTCCAAGCTCACAGGAGTACTGGAAGAAATCAACTCCTTGTGATTATAAGACTGACTTCCCTGTTTTCTTGCTGCTGGAAACTGGGGCTACTCTCAGCTTCCAGACCACCAAGGTTCCCTGTCAGGCGATGCTCTCAGAAGTCCTCTCGTAACATGGCATCTTAGTTTTTCGAAGCCGGCAAGGGAGACACTCCGGCTCTTGTCTCCTAAAAGAAGTCTTATAAAGCATAGAACAAACATGGGAGTGATATCCTACCTTTGCCATATTCTTTTGACAGAAAACAAATCATAGGCCCTTCCCTCAATCAAAGGGAAGAAATTATATGAGGCATAACACCAGGATGGAGGTCATCGGGGCCTGTTTTCAAATCCTGTCTATGGCATATAATAATGTCTATAGGTTTACTAATTTTCAAAGACAAAGACACGCTTATGAGAAAATATTTTAGACATTCAAAATATTACTATAAATCTGGGAGATGTTTACTTTCCTTTACACATTGAAGTTATTTGTATCTTAATTTTAATTTGGTATTATTCAATATAATTAACTACATGGCACACTTAAAGAAGGAAAAATACAGATACACTTTGGCTCCCTATAAAATCAAAAAGCCACACTTAAATATTTGCTTCAAATCATTTATTACATTTCATAAGAATACTTTTACTATAAAATCATACATTATAGCTTTCCTCCTTTGTACCATTTTGAAATTCACTTCTTTTTAACATTTTGTTTAAAACGAATGAGATTTTTCTAATTTCTTTTGCCATTTATCCTTTCAATAAATATATATTGAGTCTCCTTTACATTTTATGATTTTTACTAAGTCCTGAGAATGTAAACTAAAGACTAGTGAAGAGTTGTTACACCTCTGCTAATTACTAGCAGTTTAACATTCAACAGATTGCTTAACCCCTCGGAACCTTAGTTTACTCAACATATATATATATGAGATGCCATTTAATTTGGCAAAATAATATTTAGTTTCTACAATATTCCAGTCATCATGGAAGTCCTGAATATCCTGAGATAAAAGATATAGCAAATGCCTTTTGAAAGTCTGTCTAGTGAGTAAGACAGAGTTAATACTGTTACCACTAGGAAGAACACAAAAAAAGACATGGGAAGAGGTAAAATCTGAGATGAATTTTGATGGATCAGTTAAAGTAAGCCAACGGTGTCAGATGAATTTAATAGTAAACACAAACAGGTGCATGAGACAGCATGCGTATTAGGGGAACTGCAAATAAATCAGTTAGATGAAATGTGGTATGTAGACACAGAGTTGTATGAAAATAAAGTATCTAGATAAGCACAGGCCAGATCACACAGGACCGGCTGAAAAGCTCACACTGCACCCTGAAAGTAATGAGGCACATAAAGATGTTAAGTGAGGAGTAAAACAATAACCTTTATGCTCTGGAAAGCTTACTGTGCATGATGTAGGAAATGTAGAGAGGAAACCCCATGCAGATGAATTAGGAAGGCTATTGCAGGAAGCAGGACAAAGGGATAAAAACAGGACTGGTAGAGATGGTAAGGATGGGATAGACATGAGACATGAAAGCCAGAGCATATCTAGGACTTCATGGCTAATTGGAGATGGGACTTGAGGAAAACAAAATTAATCAGTATTATCTAATAATAGACATAGAAGGGCAAGAGAAGTTTGGGGGAAAAAGGAAAGATGAGTTTTATGTGGGGAATATTCGTTTGAACTTGAGATATCTTTGGAACATATTCCCAGCAGATAATATGATACATAACTGTAGATCTTAGGAGAAATCTATATGATAAGGTATAGATTAGGGGTTTATCAATGTTTCTGTATCTAGAATATTTATACGTTTATCCAGGGAAAGTAAAAAATATAAAAGGAAAATGAGACTGTGAACTTTAAAAGGTCTCTAAGGTGTGTCAGAGTAAATAGAGTACATAAAGGACCCCAAGAAACACTGGCCAGAGTTGTGAGTAAAAAGCAGGCCACAAAAATATCACAGAAACTGCACAGCTATAGAGAATGAAGAAAGAAGTAAGGAATCACATACCAAATGCTAGAGGAGATAAAGTCAGAATAAAGACCAGAAAAGAGACTATTGATAACACCTGTGGTGACTTTGGCATGGAGCACTTACAGGGAGCATTAGGAAAGGAAGCCATAGATCAGTGGAGTGGGAAGTGGAAGACAGGGGATGGAATGGGAAAGCAAGAGTAAACTGTGCTTTCCTCATGTCTAGGAATGGCAAGAAGGATAGGAAATAGCATAGTTTTTTAAGCAGAAATGAGATAGGTGGAAAGCATTCTCAATGTATGTGCGTGGGGTTTGTGATTTGTTATGCATTATAAAAACAGGCAACAAAAGGGGAGGTAAGAAATATTAATGAATGAGCTATGAGGCTGGAATGCCTGGGTTTTAATCTCAAGTCTACCACTTACTGGTTAAAATTGGACAAATTACTGAATCTCCGTATACCTCAGTTTCCTCACCTGTAAAATGTAGATAATAATAGTATCTATTTTATTAATATTGCCAACATTAATTATTTGCAGTAAATAATACATGCAATGTGCTTAAACCAATGTATAGTACATAACAAGCATTGGATACATTTGACTCCCACTAGCTATATTTCCTAGCTACCTAAGATTAGCTTAAATGGAAAAGGAATTTTAAAAACATGCTAGATAGCTCCTAAAATACGATTACTTCAATGACAACACTCTGACATGACTACTCAGGATTAGTAATGATAATGAAGTTTGCACTGATGTTAGAGACCCACACATAGTTCATGCCAACAAAAGCAGGGCCTGATGTCAGAAACTCTATCGCGACTGCCTCCAAAGAACCAGATGCTACTGCTGCTGTGTCTGTGGCACCTTGCTCACTTTTGTGTTTGAGCACATCTGAGAAGAATCTGCACGTCAGTGACAAGGAAACCTGGCAGAATCAACTCTGGCTTCCTTAGGCTATGCTTGAAATGTGACAAATGCTCCAAATACAAGAAGGGTATTCCACAGATAGTTAACATCCAAAACACCCCATGGGTTAGTGGAGGCAAAAGTTTAACTGAAACTTGCCACATTAACCTCAGTCTTCGGTAACCTAAACAGTTTCTTTTTATATGAAGTAGTCTTATGGATAAAGAAACAATTGGAAGTTGCTTCCCATCAACACTGTTTTCTGCTTCCCCTCATTCTGCCGAAGAGAGCATTTAGGCTGGGAGAAAACATATCCCTCATGCAGTTGGGCAAAAGCCTCCCTCTGGCCTCCTGCTGGCTACTACCATGCTGATCTCCAGTAGAGCGAGCCTGGGCTGGTCTTTGATATGGCAGGAACCTGCATATGCATCTCCTCCCGGATTCTAAACAGGAAGTGGTATCAACCTTGCCCTTTTCTGGGCATTTTTTTTTTTTTTTCTATTTAATAACATGGGTCATGTTTGGACCTGTGGCCTACAGAGGGGCAACCAGGATGTGCAGGTCTCACCATAAACTTCATCCACCCCTGACCTGGCAATAGGACTGGAAAGATTTCCTACCTCCCCTTATGACACACCTTCTTCATGACATCCCTTGACTTCTCATCCCTGGTAATTAGAAAATATCTACAACCTAGGTGGTAAGGCAAATACTTAATACATCAGTGGGAGGTAAACGGTTTTACGATTTTTTTTTTTTCCTCCCAGCCAAGCCTGGCTTTCAAAACTTTTGGTCATGCTGTAGACTCAAATATTTTATTCTGAAGTCAAAAGCCAAATAGTGATGACCTCTGACTCAATCAGGTCCAGAGTCAACAATTCCAATCCTCCCAAAGTCAAACAGTTGACTCTGGCAGGATGAGGGGAAAGTCCTCCTCAGGAAATGCAGAAAAGAACACTCATCTCTTTTTTAAATATTGCTATGGTTGTACATGGAAGAAACTTAGCATGTTTATATATCAAGAGTAAAAGACAAGTAGATAGAAGGAGCTTAAGTCATACCAGAGGAAGCCAATTTGTAGGTTGCAGTGACCATGGTGGAGGGTCGAGTATCCAAGCACAGTTAATAGGATGTCTTAAAAGAAGAGAGAGCTACTCCACTGAAACAGAAGAGAAAGGTGAGAGGTTTGCAATCATAAACCATTGCTAGACTTCCTCCCACTCGCAAAACTTTCTGATTCTGTTTTTTTAAATTTATTTTGTAATGATTAAATGACTCTAACAATAAGTGAATTATAATGTTAAAAATGTGAATGCTGTGTAAGATGATTTGAAAGAACTGAAGATGGGAAGAATGAGGAGCTATAATATACAACAGAGTTACTTTAAATGGAATGCTGTTGCTGTAAGGAAATTTCCCATCCCTCTGTGATCCTCTCTTCAAACAAATTTAAGTCATTTTATTAGAAAAATAATAACCCTGTCCATTTGCGGCACCAATACAAGTGTCTTACTGTTTTTGTTCCAGATGAGAACGTTAGCCAGACCCAAAGTCTCATAAGTGGCCTATTCTCTGCATTAACTGGTTTGGGTTTTAACCAGGACAGATGCCTTGTCTTGTATAATATTTTCTTTCACTGTTTCCTTTTATTATGTTTCCTCTAATGCATTTTTTACTCAACTTTAGAGATGGAATATGGCAACCAGATTTTAGAGTATTAGCTCATTCAATAGGAAATGTATATTCCTGTTTCAAAATGAGCATCTGTCTGTTCTCTGGAATTTTAAATAATAACAATAGAACAACTACAGAGAAGCTTAAGATAGGAAATGAAAACCACCACTGTGTTCTGGAATACTTGGAAGGACACTCTAGGCAGAATGTAATTAAGTAGTTGGAATTTGTGGTTTAGGCCACCAGGGTTAAAACTATGCTTCCTGAGCAAAGTGCTTTAGATTTTTCAAAGATCAGAAAGTTTGGCACTATGTAGAATAATTAGAGGATCCTCCCCCCAGGCATCTCCACCGTAAATACCGATACTCTGTGTCTTACTGTAGACTGTTTGCTCAGCTAAAGCCAAAAAGGAGAAAATGTGTCTTCCTGGGACAAGAGAGAAGAGAGTCCTCTTTGTCTCTCATTCCAGGACAGATACTGCAGTTCCTAGAACAGCCATCTCTCCATCTCATCTGCTCAGTTGAGAAAAACAAACTCACCATATTGTACATATCCCTGGTGGGAAGATCTAGAAGTGAGAATAGCAACATGGAAAGAAACCTTGCTGGAGAACCATTTTCCCAAGGCAACTTTATTTCCTGCTTATCCCAGGGCCATATCACCAAAAAATATAGTGTGAAATGGATCATATAAAAGCATTGTAAAATAAAACAAGGCTCATCTCTGAAATACTCAAGGGAAAAATTAATGCTAATATTGTGGTATTACTATATATTTTAGGCTGAATAGTGGCCCCCAAAGTAACCAGATCCTAATCCCTGAAAACTGTGAATGTGACTTTATTTAACTAGAGACTTGTAGATGTAATTAAGTTAAGGATCTTGAAATGGGAAATTATCCTGGATTATACAGATGGGCCATAAATAGCATTACGAGTATCTTTATAAAGGTACATAGAAAGAGATTTGACTACAGACAAAAGAGAAGGAGGCTATGTAATTGAAGCCAAAGGAAGCAGAGTCAGAGACTAAAGAATCTATGCCACTGGCTTTGCAGATCCAAGGAGAGGCTACAATCCAAGGAATGCAGGGAGCCTGTAGAAGCTGGAAAAAGCAGGCAAATGTATTCTCTCCCAGAGCTTCTAGAAGGAGTGTGGTGCTGGTGACACCTTGAGTTCAGAAATTCAGTGACCTTCAGAACTCTAAGAGAATAAGTTTGTGATGGTTTAAGCTGTACAATTTGTGGTAATGTATTACAGCAATCACCAGAAACCAGTATGCTCTTTATGACAGTGATCTCTAAGTACAGTAGAATAAATATATTGACAGCTCCATAAATCACTTAACCCAAGTTTGAATATTATCATTGTATTCCATAAAACGATGTCCCTGTTTATGCCATAGCTTCAGAATAGAGAAGAAAATGTATATGACAGTGTTATTTAATATAAAGTATTATTACCTTCAGAATAGCTTAATTTGAATTTTAAACAAAAACATCCCTAATTGAAATTGCCTTTCAGGAAACTGAGAAGAAAAATACTCAAGATAGTAAAAACAAAGTCAAAACAAATGAATTTTAAAATCCTGTGGATTCCAAACTAGTGTTATGGAAACTACTCTTTCATCTGCCTTGACTTCTCTCTCCTGCTCCCCACCCTCCTCTTCGCCCTCTTCCCCTCCTATCAAGGTACCTCACACCTTCCCCTTAGTCAATTCATTGCCAGTCCCTCCTCCTTTCCTCTGCCTTTCTTCCTCCCTCAGCCCCTTGATCAGCCTTCCTCCTTTGGCTCACCCATCTGTTGCCTTCTTTATGCCTCTCTCCCTTTCTCCTCCTCCTTTCTTCACCCTCTTATCTTCTACACCAGTCTGTAATCCTCTGCCACCCTCCTCCTTTCCCAGCCTTTCCTCGAACCCTTCCACTTAAACATCTACTCTCTTTTTATTTAGCAAATTCCCCTTTGTTATTAATTCTCTAAACATTCTGTGTACTTGGCTTCCTATCTGACTAAAGCCTGTGACTTCTTGGGGGTTACCTTACCTTCTCTCTAGTTCTCTCATGTGGACGCTAATTATCATCTATGTGCTGATTATTTCAATCTCTATGCCCAGCTCAGTTCAGTACTTCAAACCTCCAGACTTGTATATCCACCTATGTATGCAGCATCTCTATTTGGATGATTAACAGATACCTTAAAATTACCATGCCTCAAACTTACCATGTTAAAGACATAAGTTTTGATCCTCCCAACCCCCACCTCCCCCTCTTAAACATAACCTCTATCTTCCTTGTGTCAGTAAGTGATACTAGTATTTATCCATTTGGTCATGGTGGATCACTGAATCCCCTTTCTGTCATCTCCAACCCAATTTACTTGCCTGCCAGTGAGACCACCTCCAAAATATATCCTAAACCTTCAAGCTCTTTCTTTCTTTCCTCTACACTCCTGGTCCAAACCACTGTTATCTCTCATTAGACTTCTACACAAGCCTTCTAACTCATTTCATCCTCACCAGCCAACCACCATGACCTACATCTTTTCAAACCATTTTCTAGACAGGAACTAGAAAGGTCACTTAAAACTATAAATTTTATCATATAACTCCACTCCATATAACCCTCCAAAGATTTCACATTTAGAATGAAACTAAGTTACATATATTGCATAAAAAGTCCTATGTGATCTGATCGTGCCTTTCCACCTTTCACTCTGATATCCATACCACTCACTTTCTTACTCATAATTCTCAACCACCTTGACCTTCTTTCATGTACCTACATATCTAATTATTTCAAGCAATAGCCATTTTGTTTTCTTTAAGACACATAACATTTTCTGAAGTAATCTTATTTTTGTAATTATTTAGTTTATGTTCTCACTTTTCACTGAGAGCAGGGACTTCCTCCATACTTACTAGAGCCACAGCAACTATGGCAGTGTTGACAAAGAGTAGACATTAAGCAAAATATTTGAGGAATAAATAATCATTATTTCTTTACTTTGATATATGTTGCAACTTAAACGCATGTGCTAGGTTAGGAAAAATAGCATTTTAATTTTTTTTGTTAAAATTTCCTAAACTCAACAGAAATAGCATTAATGTCTTTGGTAGCCAAAGAAAATATGGAAACATTGAAAATCTTAAATATAAGTCAAAACATAAATATTTATCTCAATCATAGGTAGATCATATTCTAAATGCTATCTACCTGATGCCAACATATTTGATGGGCAGTAAAAATAGCAGTAACTTATTCTTTTCCTCAGTGACATCAAATAATGATCAAATTGATATTTTTATTCATATAGGTTTGGTCTAAGAGAGTAAACATAAAATAGAGACATTTAGTCAACTTCAATTGGTTTAGTCAGTAGAAAACAATCTAACTTGCTTTAGTTTTTCTCTTTATCAATGCACAAATGTATAATCCATGTTTTCGTTGTTGTTCTTACTCTTTATATTTTACTTGTTTGTTTGCTTTTTAAATTTTATGGATCAGTCAATTGTATTGGATCAAGTAAAACTTCCAAAATTCATCAGTTTCACATATTTTATTGTATATTTTTCAAATATGTACATACACTTAATATATTTCTCTGATCATATTCCCAAATATGATTTTCAGGAACTCTACTAAATTTATTTCAATGTGAAAGAAGTTCACTTCACATCAACTGAATCACTATACTAACTGCATAAAAGATTCTTTAATACATTTATTTAATGAACATTTCTCTCTATTTTTTTCAGATTTCTTTTATCTCTCTAATTATTTTATTTCAGACTTCCAGAAATTCTTACTCAGGTTAAAAAAAGTCCCAACTGGTCATTCTTCACTGCCTTTTCTTCAATCAATTTCTATCACACTTTCAGAGTAATCTCTCTAATCACAGTACATTTCTATGATTGGTAACCTTCAATCACTCTGTGTTGTACTTCAGATTAAATCACATCTTTCAACATGTCTTATAAGGACCTCCACAAATAATAGCTGTCATTTCCCTCAAAATTTATCTTTTTGCCTTTCTTCAGTTTAACTCAAAATGAAACAGTCTTATGTTCACAGTTGCCTATGGTCTCCACACGAATATTTTCTGCCTAGAAATACTACTTTAAAATAAAATATCTAGTTGTGATTGGATCCAGGAGATGAACCTAAGCTGGAGTCTTCTGGGTAAGTGGACAGAAGACACTGCAATGTAATGGATACAGATGACATTACTCATAGAAAGTATCTAAAGTAAGAAGGGGTTGAGGATAAAAAATCTAAGAAACACTGTTGCCAGTGGCTGTGGGAAGAGAAGAATGAGGAATTTTCCTTCAATAGGTATAAAGTTTCTGCCATACAAGACGAATAAGTTCTACAGATCTATTTTACAACCTAGTACCTATAGTTAATAATACAATATCATGCACTTTAAAAATTTTTTAAAGGAAAGACCTCATGTTAAATGTTCTTACCAAAACAAACAAAACTATATGCAAAATGACACAAGAAAATTTATTTTTGAAGGTGATGGTTATGTTTAGTACCTTGGCTGTGGTGATTGTATCAGAGGTGTATGCATATGTTCAAACTGATTAAAATATCTACATTAAATATTAGCAATTTTTATCTATCAATTATGCCCCAATAAATCTTTTAAAAAAGAGAAGTGGGGAACATATGCTCATGAAGGGAATCAAACAATGAGCTGTCAGAAAGGTGAAAGAAAAAAAATCCACAATAATATGGTGTCATAGAAACTGACAGAAAAGAATGTTCCAAAGATGAAGAAGTTATCAAACCAATTAAGAAGAACCTAATATTTTCAACTGGTTTAATGATAAAGGTATTGTTACATTTACAAAGGAATAATAAACTTGGAAAGTTGGAGTATGAGGCTGAGAATTGGGAACTGTGAGTCCAGATTACAAGATTGGAATACAAGAGATAAAGACTGTGAAAAGTTAAAATATAAGTTTATACTATAAGTGTTGAAGCCATCTTGATAAGTCAAATTTGGGATAAAGAGGAAAGCCATGCTAAACCTTTCACTTAATGGGAAAGTCTGACAGGGAGTCAGTAAATTATAGATCTAAGAAGAATGAGAGAGTAATATAGCTGATATGTGAGCTTACACAGAACAGAGGGATTTACATATTCATAAAAGCCAATAACCTGACCTTGTAAATCATGAAGAAGGAAGATATCAATCCGGTTTTCTGACCTAGGGAAGAGGGACCAATAAACATTCATGAGCTAATCTCTACTGTCTTAGTCCATTTTTTGTTGCTATAAAAATACCTGAGACTGGGTAATTTATTTAAAAAGGAAAAGAAAAGTTTTATGTTAGCTCATGGTTCTGCAGGCTGAGAAGTTCAAGGGCATGCCCCTTGTTTCTGGTGAGGGTTTTTGTACCACATCACAACATGGCAGAGAAGGTCAAAAGGGAAGCAGACATGTGTGAAGAGGGGAAAACCTGAGAGATGTTCTGGCTTTATAACAACCCACTCTCATGGGAACTAGTCCATTCCTATGATAAATAATCCAGTCTCACTACAGCAAGAACTCAACTCACTACCATATAAACAGCACCAAGTTATTCATAGCAGATTCGCCCCATAAGCAAAATACCTCCCACTAGACCCCACCTCCCAACACCACCACATCCGGAACAAAATTTCAACCTGAGTTTTGACAGGGACAGGCAGATCATATCCAAATAATAACACCTCCTCTTGAATTTTATTTAAGAATTCCCTTCTGGAATGTTAATCGATACAGCCATTATGGAAAACAGTATGGCGAGTCCTCGAAAAATTAAAAATAGAACTACTATATAATCCTGTAATTTCATTTCTGGGTATACACCAAGGGAAATAAAACCACCACCTAACAAAGATATCTGAATTTCCATGTTCATTGTGTCATTATTCACAAAACCAACATATGGAAACAAATTAAGTGTTATTGATGGATGAATGGATAAAGAAAATGTGATCTATATATACAATGAAATGTTATTCAACCTTAACAGAGAAAGAAATATTGCAGTTTGTGAAAACATAAGTGAAACTGGAGGACATGATGCTAAGTGAAATAAACCAGAGGCAGAAATAAAAATACTGCATTATTTCACAAATATGGGGAATTTTTTTAAAAAGTCAAATACATAAAAACAGAGAGTAGGACAGTAGTTATTAGTGGCAGAAAGAGAATGAAAATGGGGAGAAGTGGGTCAAAAGGTACAAACCTGCAGTTACATAGGATGAATAAGTCTAGAGAGTGAACGTACAGTATGAGGACTATAGTTAATAATATCATATTGTATACCAAAAATTTGCTGAGAGTAGATTTTAAGTTCTCTTACTGAACACACACTAAAAGTAAATATAGGAAGTGATGGATAGGTTAATTTGCTTTACCATACTGTTAATTTTACTATATACATATGCATATCCAAACATCATGTTGTATACCTTGCATACATACAATAATTTTTTTAAAAAGAATTTCCCACTTTGCGAGGCCAAGGAGGGCAGATCACGAGGTCAGGAAGGCAAGACCATCCTGGCCAACATGGTGAAATCCTGTCTCTACTAAAATACAAAAAAAAAATTAGCCGGACATGGTGGTAGGCGCCTGTAATCCCAACTACTTGGGAGGCTGAGGCAGGAGAGTCATTTAACCCGCTAGGTGGAGATTGCAGTGAGCCGAGATCATGCCACTGCACTCCAGCCTGGTGACAGAGTGAGACTCCGTCTCAAAAAAAAAAAAAAAAAAAAGAATTTCCTTCTGGCATAGAGTATGTTTCATGTTAGAGTTCAATTTTCAATTTGAAACAAATTACACTCAAATTTTGACTAATGTTTTCATGGCAGTTATCAATTATCTTTCATATTCTCAAGGAGACACTTGAAAGTAATGTTTGTCTGCAGGTGAAGACTTTATTGCTTGACAGTTTTTCCTCTGTCACGTGTACAGAGAAAAAGTAGAGACTGTGCTTTGTTATGTGGCATTCATAAGTGTTTTCTACCATACTCCTCCTTATAGGCTAAGTATTTCTGAAAAAAGTGTTTCCAAACCATACCAGAAGACTGTATAGCAGGTCTATCGGAAGCCAGACTTAGAAGTTGGTCTGGATTTGAAGGTACAAAGTATATTAGATAAACCATTCAACTTTTCAGAATCTTAGCGTTTCTTAATAAAATGAAGCTAATAAATTTTATAGTTGCAAAGATTTGCAATGTTTTCAAATGAAGCAGTGTTTTTAAAATGCTTAGCACAATGTGTGACACATAAATATAACTTTTGCTTATAAACTTGTTGATCTCACATACCTACTTTTAATTTTTAATGTATTCAAAACTAAAAAAATACTAATCAAGAAATGGCAGAGTTTCATCTATGACATGTGCTCATGAGGATATGGTCTAGAGAACAAACATGTTAAAACAAATTTTTTCAGTGGGTGGAAACTACTCCCATGCTATTATTCCTGCACATTGCCATATGCACTGCTTCTTTCTTTGCCAGAACATAAAGGTTACTCTTACATAGACACAGTCATTTACTTTGATTCAAATTTCTGTCGACATGTTCACTTTTAAGGACACTTTATTTTGTGATCAGTCAACACAGATCTGTTTTTTTAATGTTGTTGGTGTTTGCTTGTTTTTGTCATGGATTTCCAGAAGTCATTGTCATGCCATGCTATTCTTAAACATTAACAGTCTTTCTTTTGTTTATATGTGCCTGTATGCCTTTTCATCTATGTTTCTTGGACTCTAATGTTCCTTCAGTTTTCTCAACCTAGTGAATTCCTACGTTATTCTCAAGACTCAGAATAAAAGATGTCCCAGAACAAATGTTGTCACCCAGACTGAGCTAAAATTTCCATCCTCTGAATGCCAGAAACATTTTTATATGACTAGGAGATGTGCGTGTCAGACTCAAAGTAAAATCTTTTAAAATTCACATCCATGAGAATCACAGAGTCAATTATGTATGTTTTAAGAAACATTGATGAAACAAACTTTCATATATTTTTGTTGCACAGCCCTGGGTAGGAATCACTGCTCTAATATAATATCTGTAAATATAAACTATTTTTTGAGTCTTTCTTTTCCACCATACAGTTAGGTCACAGAAGTGAAAGACCTGCTTCTGCTTTTATTTATTCCTCAAACCCAGCATGATGTTCTATTTTATTTTAAAAAATGAATAAATAGAAGCTAATTTCAACTCAATAAAGCAATAGCTTGGATATAAAGTTATCATTACATAATTAAGAAGAAAAACAGCACGGCCAAGATAACTGACTAGAAACAGTGGTGGTTGGAGGGTCTCACCGAGAAGAATGAAAATGGTGAGTAAATCCTGCACTGGCAACTGAAGTATCCAGTTTCTCTCAATAGGATTGACTAGGTGGTTGGTGCAACCCACAGAGAATGAGGAAAAGCAGGGTGGAGGGATGGTGCACTTGGGAGCCATCTGGGGGATAGGGGAGCTCCCACCTCCAGCCAAATGAGGCAGTGAGTGATTATGCTACCCTGCCAGGGAAACCATGCTTTTTCCATGGATCTGTGCAACCTGAAGATCAGGAGATCTCCCTCATGAACCCATGCCACCAAGGCCTTTGGCCCCAAGCACAGAGCTGTGCAGATTCTCAGTAGCCGCTCAGTCAGAGACTGCCTAAGACAACCAAGTTCCCAGAGGGAAAGGCGGCCATCATCACTGTGGCTTCCTGCTGCCTAAGACAACTGAGCTTCCTAGGGAAGGAGCAGCCACTGTCACTGTGGCTGTCTACTGCTTAAGACTACTGAGCTCCTGATGGGAGGGGTGGCAGCCATCACCGCAGCTCCAATCTGCCATTTTTCCCTTGCCAGTACTGAAGAGACAAGACAGTTTGGACACAAGAGGAATTTCCCACTGTGCAGCACAGTGGCTGTGGCAGATCGTGGCCAGACTGCCTCTTTAGGCTAGACCCCGACCCATCCCTCCCCACTGGGCGGGGTCTCCCTGCCTGAATTTCAGAAACTCCAGCCAAGAGTGTAGGGATACAACTCTGATCTCCCTGGGACTGAGTCCATGGGGGAGGGGGTGGCCACAATCTCCATGGATCAGCAGACTTAGTCTTTCACCCTGCTGGCTATGAGGAATCTGAGCAGTCCAGAAGAGTGAGATTCCTGCCAGCGCAGCACACCCCCTCTGCCAAGGGGCAACTAGAGTACTTCATTACACAGGTCTGGGATCCCATGCCTCCTGTCTGGGTGAGATCCCCCCAGCAGTGGTCACCAGACACTTTATACAGGAGTGTTCCCACTGGCATCAGGTCGGTGCCCCTATGAAATAGAGATCACAGAGGAAGGAGCAGGCAGCCATCTTTGCTCTTCTGCAGCCTCCACTGGTGACACCTCCAGGTGCAGGAGGGACCCAGGCAAATAGGATCTGGAGTGGACACACAGTAAATCGCAGTAGCCCTGTGGAAGAGGCCCTTGACTATTAAAAGAAAAAGAAAGAAACAGAAAGCAATAACACCACCAGCATTAACAAACAAGACGCCACAGAAACCCCATCCAAAGATCAGCAGCCTCAAAGATCAAAGCTAGATAAACTCACAAAGATGAGAAAGAATCAATGTAAAAACAGTGAAAACTCAAAAAGCCAGGGTGCCTCTTCTCCACCAAATGATTGCAAAACCTTTCCAGCAAGGGCACAGAACTGGGTAGAGGGTAAGATGGATGAAGTGACAGAAGTAGACTTCAGAAGGAGCTGTTACCCAGAATAACCAGTTTAGAGAGAAACATAAATGATCTGATGTAGCCGAAAAACACAACATGAGAACTTCACAATGTAACCAAAAGTATTAATAACCAAGTAAACCAAGCAGAGGAAAGAATCTCAGAGCTTGAAGACTATCTTGCTAAAATAAAACAGGCAGACAAAAGTAGAGAAAAAAGAATGAAAAGGAATCAACAAAACCTCCAAGAACTATGGGATTATGTAAAAAGACCAAACATATGACTGATTGGGGTACCTGAAAAAGACAGGGAGAAAGGAACCAAGCTGGAAAATGTACTTCAGGATATAATCCAGGAGAACTTCTCCAACCTAGCAAGGCAGGCCAACATTCAAATTCAGGAAATCAGAGAACCCCAGTAAATACTCCATGAGAAGATCAACCTCAAGACAAATAATCATCAGATTCTCCAAGGTCAAAATGAATGAAAAAAAAAAAAAATGTTAATGGCAGCCAGAAAGGCCACGTCACCTACCAAGGAAAGCCCATCAGACTAACAGTGACCTTCTCAGCAGAAACCCTACAAGCCAGAAGAGATTGGGGGCCAATAGTCAACGTTCTTGAAGAAAAGAATTTCCAACCCAGAATTTAATATCTGGCCAAACTAATAAATGAAAAGAAATGAAGGATAAGTAAAGTGAAGGATAAATAAAATCCTTTTCAGACAAGCAAATGCTGAGGCAACAGGCCTGCCTTGCAAGAGCTCGTGAAGGACAAACTAAACGCGGAAAGGAAAAACCATTACCAACCACTGCAAAAACACACTGAAGTACAAAAACCAATCATGCTATAAACACCAATAAGTTTGCAAAATAACCAGTTAGCATTATGATAACAGGATCAAATTCACACATAACAATACTAACCTTAAATGTAAATGGACTAAATGCCCTAATTAAAAGATACAGAATGGCAAGCCGGATAAAGAGTCAAAATGAATCATTGTGCTGTATTCAAGAGACCCATCTCACCTGCAAAGACACACATAAGCTCAAAATAAAGGGATGGAGGAAAATCTACCAAGCAAATGGAAAGCAGAAAAAAGCAGGGGTGACAAACCTAGTTTCTGACAAAATAGTGTTTAAACAAAGATAAAAAAAAAGACCAAAAAAAATGCATTCCATAATAGTAAAGAGATCAATTCAACAAGAAGAGCTAAATATCCTAAATAGATATGCACCCAATACAGGAACATCCAAGTACATACAAGTTCTTAGAGACCTACAAAGAGAATTAGATTCCCACACAGTAATAGTGGAAGACTTTAACACCCCATCATCAATATTAGGTCATCAAGACAGAATATTAACAAGGATATTCAGGACTTGAACTCAGCTCTGGATCAAGTGGATCTGATAAATATCTACAGAACTCTTCCCCCCAAAACAACAGAATATACATTCTTCTCAGCACCACATGGAACTTACTCCAAAATCAATCACACAGCTAGAAGTAAAACACTCCTCAATAAATGTAAAACAACAAAAAACATAACAAACACTTTCTCAGACCACAGAACAATCAAATTAGAATCCAAAATTAAGAAACTCACTCAAAAACTTGGCAACTTCATGGGAACTTGAACAACCTGCTCCTGAATGACTCCTGGGTAAATAAACAAATTAAGGTAGAAATCAAGAAGTTCTTTGAAACCAATGAGAAGAAAGAGACAAGGTACCAGAATCTCTGGAACACAACTAAAGCAGTGTTAAGAGGAAAAATTATGGAAATAAATGCCCACTTCAAAAAGCTAGAAAGATCTTAAATCAATACCCTAACATCACAAATAAAAGAACTAGAGAACCAAGAGCAAAACAACCACAAAGCTAACAGAACACAAGAAATAACCAAGACAAGAGCAGAACTGAAAGAGAGAGAGACACGAAAAACCCTTCAAGAAATCAATGAGTTCAGGAGCTGGTTTTTGAAAAAATTAATAAAATAGATAGACCACTAGCTAGACTAATAAAAGAGAAAAGAGAGAAGAATCAAATAGACACAATACAAAATGATAAAGGGGATATCACCACTGACCCCACAGAAACACAAACAACAATCAGAGAATACTATAAAAACATCTATGCAAATGAACTAGAAAATCTAGAAAAAAATTGATAAATTGCTGGACATATACACCCTCCCAAGACTGAACCAGAAAGAAGTTGAATCCCTGAATAGACCAATAACAAGTTCTGAAATTGAGGCAGTAATTAATAGCCTACCAAACAAAAAAAGCCCAGGACCAGAGGATATACAGCTGAATTCTACCAGAGGTACAAAGAGGAGGTGGTATCATTTCTTCTGCAGCTATTCCAAACTATTGAAATGGAAGGACTTTTCCCTAACTCATTTTATGAGGCCAGCATAATCCTGATACCAAAACCTGGCAGTGATACAAAAAAAGAGAAAACTTCAGATCAATATTCCTGATGAACATCAATACCAAAGTGTTTAATAAGATACTGGCAAACCAAATCCAGCAGCACATCAAAAAGCTTATCTATGATGATCAAGTTGGCTTCATACCCAGGATGCAATGCTGGTTCAATATACACAAATCAATAAATGTAATTCATCACATAAACAGAGCTAAAGACAAAAACCACATGATTATCTCAATAGACACAGAAAAGGCCTTCGATAAAGTTCAACACCATTTCATGTTATAAACTCTCAATAAACTAGGTATTGATGGAATATGCCTAAAAATCATAAGAACCATTTATGAAAAACCCACAGCCAATAGCATACTGAATGGACAAAAGCTCGAAACATTCCCCTTGAAAACCAGCACAAGGCAGGGATGCGCTCTCTCACCATTCCTACCCAACACAGTATTGGAAGTTCTGGTCAGGGCAATCAGGCAAGAGAAAGAAATAAAGTGTATTCGGATAGAAAGAGAGTAAGTCAAACTGTCTCTGTTTGCAGATGACATAACCCCATGTCTAGAAAACCCCATTGTCTCAGTCCAAAAGCTTCTGAAGCTGATAAGCAACTTCAGCAGTCTCTGGATACAAAATCTATGTGCAAAAGTCACAAGCATTCCTGTACATCAGTAATAGGCAAGCAGAGAGCCAAATCATGAACTCTCATTCATAATTGCTATAAAGAGAATAAAATACCTAGGAATACAGCTAACAAGGGAAGCAAAGGACCTCTTCACGGAGAAATACTGCTGAAGGAAATCAGAGAGGACACAAACAAATGGAAACACATTCCACGCTCATGGATAGGAAGATTCCACATAGACCTATGGAACAGAATAGCGATCTCAGAAATGAGACTGCACATCTACAACCATCTGATCTTTGACAAACCTGACAAAAACAAACAGTTGGGAAAGGATTATCTATTTAATAAATAGCACTGAGAAAACTGGGTAGCCATATGCACACATTTGAAACTGGAGCTCTTCTGTAATACAAAAATTAACTCTATATGAATTAAAGGCTTAAATGTAATATCCAAAACTATAAAAACTCTAGAGGAAAATCTAAGCAATACCATTCAGGACATAGGCACGGGAAAAGATTTCATGATAAAAATGTCAAAAGCAAATGCAACAAAAGCAAAAATTGACAAATTGGATCTGATTAAACAGAAGAGCTTCTGCACAGCAAAAGAAACTATCATTAGAGTGAACAGACAACCTGAGAATGGGAGAATACTTTTGCAATCTATCCCATCTGACAAAGATCTAATATCCAGAATTTACAAGGAACTTAAACAAATTTTCAAGAGAAAAACAAACAACCCCATTGAAAAGTGGGCAAAGGACACGAACAGATACTTCTTAAAAGAAGACATTTATGTGGCCAGCAAACATATGAAAAAAAAAGCTAACATTACTGATCATTACAGAAATGCAAATGAAAACCACAATGAGATACCGTATCATGCCAGTCAGAATGGCGATTATTAAAAAGTCAAGAAACAACAGATGCTGGCAAGGCTCTGAAGAAATAGGAACCCTTTACAGTGTTGGTGGGAATGTAAATTAGTTCATCCACTGTGGAAGACAGTGTGGCAATTTCTCAAAGACCTAGAACCAGAAGTACTATTTGACCCAGCAATCTCGTTATTGAATATATACACAAAGAAATATAAATCATTCTTTTATAAAGATACATGCACATGTATGGTCATTGCAGCACTATTCACGATAGCCAAGACATGGAATCAATCCAAATGCGACTAATGATAAACTGCATAAAGAAAATGTGGTACATATACACCATGGAATACTATGCAGCCACAAAACGTAATGAGATCATGTCCTTTGCAGGGACATGGATGGAGCTGGAAGCCATTCTCCTCAGCAAACTAACACAGGAACAGAAAATGAAATACCGCACTTCATTTCTTACTTTTAAGTAGGAACTAAACAATAAGAACAGATGGACACATGGAGGGGAACAACACACACTGGGGCCTGTCTGGGGTCAGGCGGAGGCAGAGCATCAGGATGAAGAGCTGATGCATGCATGAGTGGCTTAATACTTACGTGATGGGTTGACAGGTGCAGCAAACCACCGTTGCACATGTTTACTTGTGTAACAAACATGCATGTCCTACACATGTATCCTGGAACTTAAAATAAAACTAAAATTTTAAAAAAGAAGAAGAAAATCTGTAGTCTTTGCAATATTACATACTCAGCTCAAAATGCATGAAGGGAGACTTTTATACCAATATGACAAATACAATTTGAAATTTGCAAATTACTTTGCAAAAGTAAATTTGGCTTTAATTAACATAAAAGATCATTAACTGCCCAGTCCTGTATTTCAGGCTACTATTGACAGATACTATTGTTGGCCCTGTTTAATGACCGTAGCATGGCAGAGAGTAAGACCACACAGGCTGAGGATAAAAATAGATGTCATTGAAGTCATCACAAAATGAGGTCCTCTGAATAGATTTTTACTTTTTGAAACTTTTTAAATATCACAAGCCAATGAATTTGATGGCTTTTCCTTTTTCTCCTCTTTTTCTTGACTCCTGAGAGGAGTTGCATCAGCTCAACCTATTGGCTGTATTCAGTGTGTAAAGAAGAAATAGCAACATAAATGAGTGTATTTTGTTTCATCTCTTTATCTTAAAGATTGAAATTTGAGCAACGAGTAAATTTCTTATTTATCAATTGGTATTCATTTAAGAAAGTAAGCAGCTCCACATGGATCACCGTGGAATTCCAGAAACCAAAGGAGAATCAGAGATATCAAAGAATAAGGAGAAAAGAGAATCAAATTGCCTGGGCAAAATCAATGTAAAATCAGTTTGCTAAAGAGATCTGGTAAAAGATTTTAGCAATACTCTAGTGATAGAATAATTGATAATAAATGGCTGTATTATTTTGTAGCTTTATCTAGCATGTATTAGAAGCATATTATGAAAAAGTAGAGTTGTGACAGGGCTTTTTTTTTTTTTAAGAAACAAGAAAAATATTACATTTCTTCTTTTAAAAATAAAGACATCAATTTCCTTTTAGGCCATTGTTGTTTATTTGTTTGTTTGTTTGTTTTGCTTGAGGAATTAAATGACTTATCTATATTCAGGCTTGTGGTAGAATGATATGGGAATATCAAAGCTTCCTGGAGAACTTATTCCATGGCCAGAAGAAAGGTCTCCAGTAGAGAAATTACTTGGATTCACAAAACATGTAACCCTTCCAGAGAATAATCTAAAAACACACACACACACACATACACATACACACACACACCAAATGACCTCCCAATATCTATAGAATGATGCCTCAAATCATGATTTGAAAAAGTATGAAGGTGTGACCTATAGAAGCTGCACAAATCTGGGTTAAATATTTATTTATGCTTATTAATTATGTGGTAAGCCACAAACATTTTATTCCACAAGGTGCATATACACATGGTCAACTAAGTCTTTGGTTGTTTTTATAAAGTCTTGATTTAATAGTTTTTCTTTCATAAGATTAAGTGAACTCAACTGACAATTGCTATCATTTTTTCCTAGTGACTAGAGTAGGTAGCCCAGTTAGGCAGAAACACCGAATAAAATCTAAAAGTGCTCATGGCAACTAAGGTGTGACACATGGAGGGCTATCATGCTAGGTTAATATGAACAACCTCGGGAGATGAAAAAAGTGTAAGGCATTTTCTAATTCCATAACACGACAGAACCAGATCACGCAGAGATGGCATATTTCAGCTAATCCACAACATCCTTGGATGTATCATTGAAGACAATGAAGCAAAATAAGGAGCTGAATAACCAGCCAGTAAAGCCTTAATTTTAGGTAACATTTTTTACGCAATGATGACAATGGAGTAAACAATATCAAAATAATATCCTTTGCTTTGTTTTCCTACACTTTGATTACATAGACTTGTAAGTAATTCTTCCTATATTATTATTGTTTTATCATAACAAATTTTGAGTTCTTCAAAGTCAACAACTGTGTATTTTACTTCTCACGCATCACAGCAACACCATTCCTCTATCTGTCATAGTTTAATTATTTGGCAATAATTTCTAATTTTTAGAAGTATATGTATTTTTGTAAGTCACAAAAATCAACAGAAAGAGAAATAAATTAAGAAGGCCACTTTCCGTTTCTGCTGGAGAGAAATAAATTGCCTTGTGAATTGGGTCCCAAAATAAATGTGCTTTTAAAGTAACTTGTATCCTTTGCTGAAGGCATAAATTTGTTTGAACGTATTAAAAAGTTTTAAGAATAATTTGTTCTTTTATTCCAATTATGTTGATATGTACAGTGAAAGCTCAAGTCATGTGGCTTAACTGAACTTAGACATGCAAGGGATGGCCTCAAGCCTTCCCATTGGCCAAACTGCATTTCACTCTAAGATATTGCTTAATAGTTCAAGGTAATTGGCTTCACTTTATTTTTGTTTCATTTGACAAGCTAAACACTGGTTATTAACAATTTAGTAACTTGTTTGTCCAAAGTTTTTAAAGCAAATAAATGAACACATAAACACACATGTGCAATGCTAAAAATCACTTAAGAAATTTTCTCTGGTGATAGCATAGTAAACAGAAAATTAATAGGCATGCATTGCAGATGGTAAGGTTAAGGTAGATGGGCTTCTACAGGATGTGGGACATGACATTAAACGGCAGTTCAGTATGGAAAGGAGACATCATAGAAAAAGAGAGAAGGAAAATGGTAACCAGAAAGGTTACCTCTTTACCCTGTGATGAGATTGACAAGGTTTTGGCAGGGCTTTCAGAGTTGCCAATAAAAATGAAGTATTTGACTCCATGGGAAAACAATAAGTCATTTAGGGAGAGATATGTTACAAAAGCCTGAAGAGAACTACTTCCTTCTACAAGCTGCAACAGAGCCACCCACCAACCCTTCCAGCCATCGTAAAGGTAACAGAATATGATGGTTAATTTTATATGTCAGCTTGATTGGGGTAAGGGAGGACCAGATAGCTGGTGAAACATTATTTCTACGTGTTTTTGTAACAGTATTTCCAGAAGAGACAGCATTAGAATCAGCAGACTGAGTAAAGAAGACCTACCCTCACCCACGTGGGTGAGCACTGTTCAATCCATGGAGGGGCCAAATAGAACAAAAAGACAGAGGAAGGGTACATTTCCTCTCTCTCTTCTTTAGCTAAGACATTCATCTTTTCATGTCCCTCAGCACTGGATCTCTGATATAGGAACCCCTCAAAGCAAAGAAAGGGCAAGTGTGACAATTCCTTAAAATGAACAGCTTGAGGAAAATCAGGCTATTATACAGTTTCATGGTTGTAAAATAGTGCAGCCACTATGGAATACAGTATGGAGGTTCCTCAAAAAATTATAAATAGAGCTACCACATTGTCCAACAATCTCACTTCTGTGTGTATATCCAAAGGATTGAAATCAAGATCTGTAAGAGATACCTGCATTTCCATGGTCATTCTATTTTGAAATTGCATTGTTGTAATTCGCTGTACAGGTTAGCCAATTCAGAAATAACGTCAAAACACAAAGAATCCATAGACTATACGTATTTCAAAGAGAGATTTAATATACATGACAAAGATTGGCTTTCAGTCTGACTCACAAAAGAATTTATTAGAAGTTATCCTTTCCAAGGTTATTTGGAAAGTAACATTTTAAAATTATTAAATTGAATAATTTAATATAAAATCAAAATTTAAAGTTCATTAACCTGCTAACCAGCCCTTCGTCTCAAACATAGTGTTATAGTGGTATTTTACCTCTGTATTTTATTGAGAAAACAATAAATATTAAGATAGTATTCTGTATATACACAAATAATAATAATAATTATTCCTTCTTACTTTAAGTCTAGAAAATAATACATCTGTTTAACATCATGGCTCCTCTGGAATTCTCATTGCAAATTTATTTAACAGAGTATTCCAAGAACATCTTTTGTGTCTGCTTACTGTGTGATTTTAAATCCACTGTAAACAATGGGAGGTTAGTGTTTTTCCCACCCAGTTGCTATTCTTTCTAATAAATCAAGAGGCAGAAACATCTTAAATGATATGTTTGTATATCAGACATTTAGTTTATCAATTATTTCTTCCCCTAATGATTTCCAGAAATAAACTGTATATTGACATAGACATGATACATTTTTTTGTCAGCAATTTTACTGTTAATATGCACATGTGCTTAATTGTACAGAATGTACTGAATGTTGTTGCTATTTCTGTCATGGTTTCTTTATTGAAAAATAGGATCTGTTTTTTGTGAGGTCTAGCATTCATACCAATTAACAGAAGAAACTTGTTTGCTTGAATTTTGCCTAATATTTCAGTACTTTTACATTGTCTTAATTATTCACAGTTTTTCTCAATTGTCCTACCAACTGGTTGCTCCTTTTAAAAGATTAGATCAGGCCGGGGCTGTGACTCATACCTGTAATCCCAGCACTTTGGGAGGCCGAAGAGGGTGCATCACAAGGTCAGGAGTTGGAGACCAGTCTGGCCAATATGGAGAAACCCTGTCTCTACTAAAAATACAAAAATCAACCGGGCATGGTTGTGAGTGCCTGTACTCCCAGCTACTCGGGAGGCTGAGGCAGGGGAATCACTTGAACCCAGGAGGTGGAGGTTGCAGTGAGCCAAGATCGTACCACGGCACTCCAGCCTGGATGACGGAGTCTGACTCGGTCTCAAAAAAAAACAAAAAAAGATTAGATCAAAATGTAGCAGACAACCTTTTAGCATGGTCTTACCAGAATCAAGATGGTCTACAAACTAATATTCACTCACATCATTTATATAGCATCCAAAGTTAGAGAAATAAAATATGATTTTCTTTTAACCTTTCTTGTAAGATTTCACAGGTGTTTACGACTTTCTTTCCCTGAAGGTTTAGTGTATCCTTTTTTATTCTCGAAGAAAATTCTATGTGTTTTGACTATTATATGACTTGTATATATTCATATGTAATCACTCTTTAGATTTTAGCACTACCTACTTTAATATAACACAATTCTGTTAAAAGTCCTCTTCAAAATTATTAAACTGTTAAATGATGTATAAAGCTACATTTATAAACTCATGTAAATTGGTAACAGTGTAGCTTTATGCCAGTGACATTCATATTGTATTTTATGCACAACCTTCCCAGTAATGATGGATATACAATTAATCAAACATATTTTGAACAAATTGTTGTATACCAAAAGTAAGGGTACTGATGTGTAAGCTTGGTGATTAACCATGGGATGACTGAAAGCCTGTGCACTTCATCGTACCTCCTGCTTTCCAGGCTATTTTATGAGAAGCTACCTGGACACCACACAACATTTACTTGAAAAGCCATTTCCAGCACAGTGCCATTAGAGGTGGCCAACACACTAAAAGACAGAACAGCAATGCAGTCAGTGTCTTGTTGAGTTGTAGGATGCACGTTCTCCAATTGCAAATCAGATTCTGGCACCAGTGGTTTCTCTCAATGCCTATAAGAGAAGCAATTATATTCTTCTTTGAAAAATAAAATACATCTTTCCACTTTAAGAAAATCACATCATAGAAATTTTAAATGTCTACAGGTAAATGCTACCCTGAAGAAATGAGAAGATTAAAACCAAAATACCAAACACGAGTGTATGTAGAAGGAAAAACTCATAAATGCTTCAGAGCAAACCACCATTTTAGGAGACAGCAAAAGTGTTAATTCCTCTTCAAAGGGAAGAAATGTCTAAAGAGTTAGAATCATGTAAATAAAGGCTAACCTTAAATATCTCTTCATTTAATTCATTGTGAAAATAAAATTAGGATGTTTAATTTAGCTGTTAACCAAAGAAATCTGATTTGAAAATCAGACTTAGAACCAAAGTATCTGTCTTCTAAACAGCAACAATAAAGAGACACAAAGTAACTACAACTTTAAATATTTTTAATTTTTTTTCCAAATATTTTATGGAATGTCACCAGGTTTTTGTTGCATTGAAGCAAACAAAATTTACTTATTGTTAACATAAAAACGTGCCTGTGTTGGAAATTTAAATATGCATTATACATTTTTTGTAGTACAACATTATTGACAGGTGTATCTTTCAATTTAATTATTGTTTCATCAAGATCATAGCATAACATTTTAGTTAATTTCTTGTATGATTTTAAATACATAATTTTTAAAAAACATTTTTATCTTTTTTATTCAGTGATATTGAAAATGTAACATATTACAACCAAAAAGAAGAAGAATAGCATGCAGAATGCACCCAGTGTGAACATTGTAAGCAACCTTTGGCTTATTTGAAGTACAATTTTATTGTACAAACACAAAACAATAAAGACAATTGATTTTATAAGATATTTTAAACAAACATTTTGAGCTCTTTACTATACGAAGTGGTTACTGCAAAGCAATTTACAGAATTGACTTTTTTCCTTTAAATAACCTTACAGTTAGGTACGACGGCCTCGCCTGTTTTGCTTCAAGTCCTGTGAGGACAACCAGACTCAGTCTGCATGGAGCTAGATATATAATGTTATTTGTTAAATCAATGCTACGAGTGTAAAATTCACTTGGCTAATATGATGGTTAACAATTATTAGATAGAAGTGGTGTGATTTACAGGCTTTCCAGTGAGCAAAACGGTATTTATTATTCACCATAATGTGTTCTGTTTTCTCTTCTAGCTTGTTCTTTGTTCTGATTTTTTATGCTTTCTCTTTTAGACCTTATAATAAATATATTCTGAGATCACAGATAATTGCTTAATTGAACATTTCTGCTCTGACTCATACTCTACCAAGAGTGGAAGCAAAGGATGAAGATAGGGTTGACTGACTTTCCTCCAAAAAGAAAAAAGGAGGGAAATGAAATATAAACATAGCCATTCAAAACATTGTGGATTTATGTACTTTTGAAATCCGGGAAAGAGATGAATTCCATACAGCATCCCTGGACAGTGTTTGCCTGTGATTTGTACATGGCGCAGATATGAAATACTTCTCTTTAGATGGCAGGACTTGACTAGAAACATTGTACCTGCCAACTCTCAATTATCCATAGACTATTATTAAATTTGAAAATTAAACAGGCCTCTATCTTTCTCTTCTTTTTGCTTTCTTTTGTTTTTCTTAATGCTTTGGCAATTTCACTGCCCCAAGTTTTCCACTAAAAGAACTACCTGGAAAAGTACAAAGAAAAAATTAATCACTTTGAATCCTGTTAATGGACCATGAAAAATATTTCATTAGAGAAAAAAATTAACTCATATAACACCCACAGGTTTCCTAGGAAAATCTTGTCATATTCTGAGGAGCACAGTTTATTAAAAAATCTTCCGTTTAGGGGCCCTGAAATTTTTTAAAGTCAAAATGCCAGCCAATATTAAGTAAGTGAGAGTGCATAATATTTACTGCCTGGTGGAAGTAAATGTAGTCTTGCAAGTGTAGACCATATATGTTATAATCTAGCAGACATTTTACTTGCTATATTTTATTTTTTCCCAGTTCAGCAGGAGAATTTGGCAGCAATAAAGAGTTTTATGTGTATGTTACTTTCCAGAAATTTGGCAAAGGTACTATCACAATGAAATTTCCATTGCATAGAAACTTTACAGCATGTTTTCCAAAAGAACACAATGTTTAGAAACAAAATATATAGTTCAGTATTTTATTAAAGTGACTCAAGTGAAACTGTTTTCTTCCATTGCCTGAAGGGTTATATATGAAGAAACTAGATTATAACTTCATGCTTTATTTTTCTAACTAAAAAATTACTCTTCTTTCCTCTTCTCACAAAGGTTCAAGAGGGACCACTCTAACAGTGTATTTTCACAAGAAGTCCCTCCAATTCCTAACATTTCCATGGTATTTTTAGGTTAGCTGTAACCTGAGGCCTATCATATAAAAAGGGAAAAAAGTCTAGTCCATGATAGTTTACCCAGATGAACAATCAAGAGACCTGGGCCATTTCTCATTTCAATCCAAATGTTTGGCACCATAAAAACACAGACATAATCTTAGAAGAGGTGACATAACTCTCCCCCAAAAACCCATTTCCAATCTCTGTTAATGAAGAGTAAATGAAAAAAGATGCTTGGGCAATTTTTACTGTTTCTCTGTGTCTGACTTTTTCTGACAAATATTTATAATGTGCTCAATTTTAAGACAATAACCAAAATATTGCTAATTTTGACTCAACATTATAGATATGTTTTTATAACGTAGAAATTGTTTCATTTTCTTGTTGTTTAAACTTTTTATATAAACTTATTTTTAATGAATTTTTCTCTAGTTGATACGTTTTTTTCTTAAATCTCCTATGTGCCTCAAAATATGTTAAGCATTGTGATGATATTAAATTCTAGTTGTGGGGCAAATAAGCTACATCATAAATAAAAATCACATGAAAATAACATAAAATACACAAATCTAGTCAGAATGCACAGGAACTTGAAAAGGGAAAGATCTTGCTAGAAGTTAAAAAGAATACTTTTTAATGAATAATCCTAATAAGGTTCATTATTATGTCCCCACATAGCACATGACACTTGGTAAGTATTCAAAAAATATTTATTGAATGAGTAAAGCAGTTTGGGGACTGGGTAATATTATTTACATAATGTATCATATACACTGGAACTTGAATATAAGGATTATATAATGAGGCATTTTACCACCCACAGCTATATGGGGATTGCCTTCTGCTGATAAAGACAATAGATTCCAGACCAGTATCAGCGACATCTTCTAGGATCATTCTGATGACAAATTCTGGTCAATCAGAAGGACTAATGAGCATGATCATAGGACTGCAGAAGTTCAAACAATGTCTCAGATTAATGTGCTGTCTTAGAACCCTTGAAGAATTTTAAGGATGACACAGATGGACTGATTAGAGAGCAGAAAAAAAGTAACATGTCTAGCATTCAGTATATAAAATTCCATGACATTACAATATATATTTCTCAACTTTTTTTCTTTTGAACACATTCTTTTCTCTTTTTCTTTCTTATCCTGTTTCCATATTTTTTCCCACCACCCCCATCTCATTTACACAAGTAAAACCAGTATTTGAAATTCTAGAATTTGAAAACAACTTCTCTGACAGTAAAGTGAATGCTACTTAGAAAAGTATAATCAAGGCGTTTTTTGTTCTGGCCTAACTGAAGATAAGAAAAATATTCCATGCAGTAAAAGTAGTTTTGTCGGCTCAAAGTTTGGGGAATGACATTTATCCAAAGGCCAAATGTCCCATCTTCAGAGCAGAGGCATCATACAGCTATGGCCTCATCATAGAATGCAGACCATCTGGAAAAGTGGCCACTCACCACGCCCTTAAGGCCCTCCCTGACAGAGAGAGAGCACGCATAATGCTAGATTGCTGTTTCACAGCTGCTGGCTCCAGATATTCCCCAATAGAATTCTTTAATTAGTTGGCTCTCTCTAGCCTATTCCCCACAGAGGATGAAACAAACAAACAAAAAAGATGCAAAAGGCTAGCACCTGCAGGCTTCATGTGCTAAGACTGAATAAAACATAGGCACTGAGAGAGTCCTCAAAGCACATGAGGATGAAATAATGCAGCCAGGAAGCTTAACAGAGAGTCTGCCAATAGGAAGAGTTTCCAGTGGCTTAAGTGTTTGGACAGTTAAATTATGACTGAGGAAATATTAGAATAAAATGTGTATTTAACTCCCACTGCAGGGTTGACCTGACACACGAAAAACTGACTTGTGTTGAGGAGAGCAGAGTAGAAGTAATTCTATCAGGTCAGTTTGGGTAATTTTAATTTTCTCTTTGAACAATTATCTTCAGACAAGTGACTTGCTCTACCATAATTAAACTGAACTTAAATTCCCTGTAATCCCAGCACTTTGAGAGGCCAAGGTAGGCGGATCACCTGAGGTCAGGAGTTCAAGACCAGCCTGGCCAACATGGTGAAACCCCATCTCTACTAAATATACAAAATCACCCAGGTGTGGTGGCACATGCCTGTAATTCCAGCTACTCAGAAGGCTGAGGCAGGAGAATCCTTTGAACCGGTGAGGCAGAGGTTGCAGTGAGCCGAGATCACACCACTGCATTCTGGCCTGGGTGACAGAGAGAGATAGTCTTTAAAAAAAAAAAAAATTCAAGGTCGAACATTAGATTTATCTTTATTTTCAATGAATTATCCACTTGAGTCCAGGAGTTTGAGACCAGCCTGGGCAACATAGCGAGACCCATCCCTACAAAAAATTAAAAAATTATCCAAGCATCGTGGTGTTCACTGTGGTCCCAGCTACTCAGGAGGCTGAGGTGGGAGGATCACTTGAGCCTGAGAGGTTGGGGCTGCAGTGACCTGAGGTCATGCTACTGCACTCCAGCCTGGGTGACACAGTGAGACCCTGTTTAAAAACACACACACACACACACACACGTACATATACGTAATCTCCATTAGTAGTAGTAGTAGAAATGTTTTTAATTTCTGTTATAGGATGTCAGAAAATATTCATTATGACATTAATTTCATTATTTAAAAATATAGTTTTATAATCAACTACATTTAATAAATAACACAATTTTTAAAAATGAGAAAAAGAGTATAAAAACAATTTCTTTTTTTTACCATTTTAAGAATTTAGTTTAATACTGTTATGCACATTCAAATTAATTTGTAAGCAATCTCCAATTAATAATTGCTTAAAATATTGCAATTTCTTAAAATATTAAAATATACGTATACACAAAGATTCTAAGATTGTAATTTTTGAGAACCCTCAAAAGTTTGGAGCCTTTTAAATTTTTACAGTATGTTCTGTTTTTGTCTTACATGTACTTCTTGCTCAAATTATACAAAAATTTGTTCTTTGTTTTTACAAATACTGGCTGGTGAATCATATGGTGATATACTGGGATTTGAACATTACCTTATTTTTTTCTATTCCTCCGATAAGCACTCTAACAAGCAGCAAAGTGGTCAAATGTAAAACACTTAAACGAAGAAGACAATTCTGGAAAAGGAACACCCTGGGTCGTTTATTTCTGAATAACTGAGGGTTGGTGTACGTTCATTACATTTTCTGAGTGGTCTACAGGGACTCTTTTGTCTTTGCGTACACTAAGCCCACTGTTTGAAATGTTCTCTAGTTTTAGGGAAACTCCACTGGTTAAATAAAAATACAAGCTGATTTCTCAGTTCATATAACAAAAATAATGTGTGCTGTCCCAGGTTCAGGTGTTCTGGGTTTTTTAAAAATATGCAGTAAATTTGATAATTAACTTTTGGATAAGAAAGCATGCAGGATATAGAACACACTTCAGGAAGAAAAAAAGGACGTGTGGTGTTAGCTGAATGGGAAGGCTGCCCAGAACATGTCCCCTGCTATAAGATTAGTTTGGGAATTAGGGATTTACAGTGCTTACCCCCATCTAGAGAAGACTTGGCAATATTCTTTAGGACTGCAAAGATAAATTGGTGGGAGTGAAAGAAATAAGTAAAGGCCAGGAGCTGCTGGAAAGCAGCCTTTCCTGTCACTAAGCCGTGATGTTGTAAAGAGTTCTGAACGTCATAACCTTTGAGATCCTAAATGTCACTGAAGGCAGAGAAAGATTTCATACACTGGTAACAGCAACAACAACTGGCCAGTTGTCTCCCCACATGGTCAGGGTGAGAAACATAGTATAAAGCTCCACTACCGAAGAGGAAGTGGATTGAACCTAAGGGATGGTGGGGTCATCCACTCAGCTTCTTGCCGAAGATCTCCATGGCGTATCTTCTCACATAGTGTCCTGCTTCCGGAGGAGTCTTGAGAATAAGGCTGGATGATGATGACGACGAGAATGAATAAGGATGGTGAAATCTGGAATGGTCTAGTTGTCAATATTTTAATGTAGCCAACATAGGTAATTTACTGTTGGTCCACCTTTCTTTCTTCCTTATTCCACTTTTCAGTTCTCTTCATTCATGCTTTCTTTATTTTCTTCCTCTTCTCTTTTAACTTCCTGTCCTTCTTTATCTCTTTCACCTACTCCCTTATCCTACTTTGCCGTCTTTGCATTTATCATACTGTCTGGTATAACTGTTTATTCAGTTTTTACTAGGTTATTGTCTATGTTCCAGCACTGAAATATTAGCTCTATGGAAGTGAAAATGTTTCCATTTTATCTCTTGATGGAACTGTAGCACCTAAAACAATGTCAGCACATACTAACTGCTCAATAAATGTTGAATTAATTTATTGAATGAATGAATGAATGAAACATCTATATCAAAACCATGTTGCTGGTCCATCTATTCTGCAAAAAGTTCATATGGATAATTAAATCTACAATATTTACTGTTTGTCTTTATTTTTGATTTCTTCTTTTTCTCATCAGATTGCAAACTTTTCAAAGATATGAATGATGCTAATATTTACATATTGAGTACTTACTATGTGCCACCATTCTGAGTCATGCACACTTAATACTCACAAAAACTTTATGAAATAAGTACAATGTTTACTCCCACTTTGGTAATTAGAAAAATGAAGCTGAGCATATAATTGTGTTCAAAATAAGCCTATGATGAAGCAAGTCTTGAGACTTCATTTAAAACTGTTTATGTGTTAAAATATTTTCTTAGTGTGTATTTTATGTTGTTATATCTTATAGTAATGGTAACTTAGCAAACACATAAACAATATTCTTGTTTTTTATAAGAATGTGTTTTTTTACAAATTCTGGCAAAAAAATAAGAAAGAAAAATTACCAGCAAACAACTAACTTAAATTAATCTTTGCTAAACAATTAAAAGCAATTTATTATTACATTTTTCAGAGATGAAATTGTATGGATTTTATAATTATTTTTTATGCACAGATTTTACATAATTAACATAGCATTAAAGAGTACGCTTTCCCAAGAGTTTTCATTCTGAGTTTCACTGGTGCAATTCTACATACATTCAGAGAGAATGAGAAGAGAGGGCAGCAGTATGTTTTCTTATGTTATTCAATCTCTTTTAGGCTTCCGTCCAAACCAAGCAACTAAAATGAAACATAGCTTCCCTTCCCAAGAGGGTTTCACTTGTTCCTTTTCTTGCCTCATTCCCTCTACCTCTTGCCTTTCCTCCTGTGCTTTTTTGACTTTCCTCCTCTTTCTTTCCACCCACAGGCACTTTTGAAATGGCCTCCGATGGGAAGATGAGATCAGAAATACGCCTGTGGAACCCTCTACATGCGGATCTGGCAAGTATTCAACACAAACGCAATTAGAGGGCTTACCCTTGCATGAAATATTTGCTTTCCTGATAGCCACCAACTTTAAATTTTAGGAATGCCAAGGCATAGTGTTTCTGTATCAGAACTGGAATCCTCTACTTCATTTTCTTCAGTTATTATTTTTGAAGTTTGCATATAGTATTAAAGTCCCACCAAACAATAAATGGGAAAGCATGATTTTATTAAAAATCCTCTTGAGACAACTGCACCTGCCCTGGCTATTCTTTGATCAGGGTCTGAGAGGTTGCAGCATGCACACTCACCCAGAGGTACTTGAGAGCATTGTTGATGTATTCAATGAATATTGAATGCTAGAGTGAATCTACACTGGGCTTAGATCAGCATAAATCTCCACAGCTCACCTTCAGTGGTGGACACAGGCAACTAAACAGGAAATTCCAAAATCATTCATAAAAGAACCTGATCTTCTGTACCCCTCCCTCTCGCAAAGTTGCTACAAATAAAGGAAAACTAAATAAGAATATTTGTTTTACTTTGAGCAAGATGAAAATATTTCAAAGGCACACATTTGGTCAGCTCATTGATTCTTATAAAGAAATATCTATATATACCATGTATTATATAGTTAAGTATTTAAGTTCTGAAACCCGAAGAAAGTTGTAACTGTTTTTTTTTTCTTTCACCCTAAATAAGTTAAAAATGACTGTAGTGTTATATAGTCATTGAGGTCAGTCAACATTTTTTATTCTGTTTGGAACTTAATTGTTGTACTCTATTCCTGCTGCTGTAATAAAATACCACAGACTGGGTAATTTCTAAACAATAGAAATGTATTTCTCACAGTTAAGGAAGCTAAGAAGTCCAAGATCAAGGTGCCAACAGATTTGGTGTCTGGTGAGGGCTGCTATCTCTGTTTCAAGGTGGTGCTTTGTTGCTGTGTCCTTACACGGTGGAAGAGCAAAAGTGAATGCACCCATTTTCTGATGCCCTTTAATGAGGGCTCTCATCCCATCTCAGGATCTGCTCTCATGACTTTATCACTTCCTACAGTCTCTACCTCTTAACACTACCACATTAGAAATTAAATTTTCACACATAAATGCTGGAGAACACATTCAGATTATAGCACTAGTCTATAAGTAGATAAGTAGAAGGTACACAATAAATAATAATAATTTTTTTTTTCAAGATGGAATCTCTTTCAGTTGCCTAGGTTGGAATGCAGTGGTGTGATACTGTAACATCCACCTCCCAGGTTCAAGCAGTTCTCCTGCCTCAGCCTCCTGAGTAGCTAAGATTACAGGTACCCGCCACCATGCCCAGCTAACTTTTTTGTACTTTTAGTAGAGATGGGGTTTCACATGTTGGCCAGGCTGGTCTTGAACTCCCAGCCTCAGTGATCTGCCCATCTCGGCCTCCCAAAGTGTTGGGATTATAGATATGAACCACTGCACCTGGCCCACCATCAATAATTATTAAATTGACATTCTAATCATAAAGTATATAATGCAAAGATACGTTATGCAGTATTAAAGTATATGCAGAAGTCCTTGATCTTCTTCAAAATAGAGAATAAAGTAACTTTTATTGAGTGTTCAGGATGTGTCAAATATATTCTAAGGATTCTGCAAACATTAAGTCATCTAGTCTTTAGATAACCCTGTGAGATAAGGAAACACTTTATGGATAGAAAAACTGAGGCTTGGAAAGATTAATATAATTGCCCCAGATTACACCTAGTAAGGAGTCTATATTAATTACTTGTACCTGCTGTAACAAATTAACACAAACTTGGTGGATTACAAAAACAAATTTATTTTCTTCAATTATTGAAGGTCCGGAGTCTGAAAATACTATCACTGCTAAAATCGAGGGTGACAGGGCTGCGCTATCTCCAGAGGCTCTAGGAGAGATTCCGATGCCTGCCTCTTCCAGTTTTTGGTGCTTTCTAGTATTTTTTGGTTTGTGGACACATTACTCTCATCTTCAAGACCAGCGTCTTCAAATTTCTCATCACTTAATTGAAAGGGTTTGGCTGTGTCCCCATCCAAATCTCATTTTGAATTGTAGTTCCCATAATCCCCGGATGTCATGGGAGGTATCTGGTGGGAGGTAATTAGATCATGGAGACAGTTTCCGCATGCTGTTCTCATGATAGTGAGTGATTTCTCAGAAGACCTGATGGTTTTATAAGGGGCTTCCCCCTTGGCTTGGTGCTCATTCTTCTCCTTCCTGCCACCATGTGAAGTAGAACATATTTGCCTTCCCTTCCGCTGTGATTGAAAGTTCTCTGAGGCCTCCTCAGCCATGCTGAACTGTGAGTCAATTAAACCTCTTTCCTTTATAAATTGCCCAGTCTCCAGTATCTCTTCATTAGCAGCATGAGAACAGACTAATACATTTATCTTCATATCACCTTCTCTGTGATGTGTGTGTCTAATCTCTCTCTGTGTCTCTCTTATAAAGACACTCTTGATGGCATATATTAGTTTGTTAAGGTAGCCATAACAAAGTATCAAACTGGGTAGTTTACACAACTGATATTTGTTTTTTCAGTTCTGGAGGCTGGACGTCCAAACTGAAGGTGTGGAAAGGTTTGGTTTCTTCTGAGGTTTCTCTTCTTGGCTTGCAGAAGGCTGTCTTCTTGCTGTATCCTCACAAGATCTTTCCTCTGCCTAACCCGATCCCTGGTGTCTCTTTATGTGTGCTAATCTTCTCTTCTTATGAGGACACTTGTCAGATTAGGTGCCTACCCAACCACCTCATTGAAACTTAGTTATCTTCTTAAAGGCCTTCTGTCCAAATACAGTCATAATCTGAAGGACGAAGATTAGGATTTTACCATATGAATCTGGGGGAACACAATTCAGCCTATAAAAGTACCTGATAGGTTTATCCAGAATAATACTCTCATCTCAACAGCCTTAATTTAATCACCTCTGTGGAAACTTTACAAGGTAACTTCACTGGTTTCCAGGGATTAGGACCTTATATCTTTTGAGGGCCATCACTCAACTCAACACAGGCTAAACCTCGGATTAAACAGGCAGACTGCGTCTTGGGCCTCTGACATTTACCACAAGAATATACCTCATGTACGATACGTAACTTTTGTCTAGCTACAAAGAAAACACTATGGATAAAAATGTTAACAAAATGATAGACTATGATAAAACACAAGCTAGACTAAAATAAAAATACATATATATGCATATGTATACATGTATGTTTAGTGTGTGTGTGTGTGTGTGTGTATGTATACTAGACATTTTAAGAAAGGGAGAGAGAAAATGAAACTGGTGTTTTTGGAGGGATAGTTGTCCTGTGGTTTGGAGTGTGGTGTAAATAGACACCTAGATTGGAGTCTAGGATGGCAAGTAGGAAACTATTACAGTAGTTTATTCACAAAATGGTAAGGACCTGAGCCAGGGTAATGGTGAGGGGAGAGGAAAGCTTGGGCAGGAGAAATGAAAGAAATGCCAAAACCTGTGACTGAGTGGGTCAAAAGGACAACAGAGACAGAAAAATGTTCACCCCTTCAACAACATTTATAAGCACCATCTGGATGCCATCCATTGCTTGGATTCAAATACGGAGAGTTAAATCACATTTCTTCAAAAAGTACATAGTGTAATGAAAAATGAGAGCAAATAAACAAATGCTTAAAATAGGGTGTGATGAGAACTCCATGCAGGAACACAGTATAAAAGCACTGCATGGAATGGGTGTGTACATCAGGAAAGGGGTTTTATGTTAGGTTCTTCCAGAAGCCAACTCAAAGATTTCATTTCAAGTAAAAGGTGAGATGAATAAATACAACTAGAGCAATAGGGAAATGAGTAGGGGGAGAGAGGGAAGCCAATGAAGGATTAATTTTCAAGCAAGTTATCAGTGTGGGTAACTGGAGCTCAGCCTTGCCAGAGAGCTCTGTGGGGAGCCAGTGCAGAACATATTCAGAATTATCTCACCCCGGGGTGAGGGAGCTAGGAGATTTCTGTATGAGAGTCACAATGAAAAACTAGAAAACGTAGTGGTAATTGTCATAGAGATACCATAGGATCTGGCTAAAGAACAAAACTCAACTTTCACATTTAAGTCTTAATTTAGTAGCCCTAATTAAGATTTCAGTAATGGGGAAATTTTTCTATTTTATATCATCAGATAAGAAAAAGATTTGGTTAATACTTAGAATGCATCAGAAACATTCAACGGAATAATTATATATTGATGTCATACAAAGTATCCACCTCTCAGCATGAAGCGTGTATATGTTTTTTTCTGGGTCCCTAAGAGGCTCCATACACGGGATCTGCACTTGCCACCTTCTATAGTTCAGGATTCTAATTCCTACAAATGAGTTGACTGTGCAAATAAGGCAGCATGTCTCTGTATTAACATTCATTTCTCTTTTACTTCATTTCTTTATAGGTTTCATAGAAATCTGTTTTTTTTTTTTTTTTTTTTGAATGAAGGACTATTCCACAATATGACAACTACAGCTTTAAACTGGATTTCTATTGTCATAGGAATAAAACAAAATACACCGAGCTTATAGAGACAGCTCTTGATTTCCACCTGAGCTTGTTTTCCTTGCAGCAGTCTAGATTATAAATCACTCAGAACTTCCCTACATAGGCGTCTCCCTTCACCGTGACTTCCCACTCCCTTACACTGTGTGCACTTCAGTGCCTTATCAAACTCTTAGAGTGCTAACCCATCAGGAATCTTATCACCTGCAGTTTTTATGGACTGTTCAATAATGAAAATAGAGAGGAGTTTGAACTCCTTGACATGGAAACCTTCAAGAAGCTATGGAATGTGGTCACTGGTATTTCTGGTATCTTTTAAATGTCAAGAGAGCAGAATTTCTCTTGTCAGTTGTCACAGCAAGGCTAACAATTAAAGCCATCTGCTCTTCATTTCACTCCCCAAGGGCTTCTTTCATTTTTCATCAACTTCCTGTTGTTGACAGCAGAGTTCCTCCTAATTTCTCTCTGAAACTGTGAGGTCACCACGAGGCTCAGGCCATTCCATGAACTGCTGATTTGACTCCAATCCCCAGAATGCCCTTTGGCCCAGGAGCTCCAGCCTCCAGTAACTGGGACCCCAGGCAGATCCAGATCAGGAAGAATGTCAGCCTTTCCCTAACAATGTGATGAGGGCAGTGGGATGCCCATGCATCTGGCAGATCCAGCTTGACTTGGGACCTTTTCCTTTAATAAAAATACAGAAAGAAAGGAAAAGAAGAAATAGGAAAAGAATAAAGGAAGAAAGGGAAAGAGGGAGGGAGGAAAAAAGGAAAGGAGGGAGGGAGGAAGAAGGGAAAAACGAACAGGAAGAAAACAGAAAAAAAGGAGAAAACAGGGAAGGAAATGGAAAGGAAGGGAAGGAAAGGGGGAAGGGAAAAAAGGAAAGGGAAGGGAAGAGGTAAGGAAGGAAAGAGGGAATGGAAGACATAAGGGAAGTAAAGAAGGAAGAGAAGGGAAGGAAAAAGGGGAGGGGAGGGGAGGGAAGGAAAAAGGGAATGGGAGGGGAGGGGAGGGGAGGGAAGGGGAGGGGAGGGGAGGGAAGGGGAGGGGAGGGGAGGGAAGGGAAAGGAAGGGAAGGGAAGGGAAGGGAAGGGAAGGGAAGGGGAGGGAACTAAGAAATCTCAAAGGTGAACTAACTACAATGATTCAGACCAATGATTTTGCTTATTAATGTATTTAAAGGAGATCTTTGTTGTTGTTACTGTGAAAGTGCCACAAAACGATAAGAAAAGTAATCCCATTGCTGAGAAAAAAAACATACCACAGTTCTGGGCATAGAGTTGTTTTTCTGCCTGATATCCAAGGTCATTAGATATGGTTGATATACTTATAAAACTTGTGAATTCATAATATAACATTTGAATAAACTCATTTTTCAACCCAATCCAGAAAAAAAACCCACAAAGTTTCTAGAAATTCTATTGGAATAAAGATCATGTATGGCTAGGGAAATAGTCTTTATTTCAAACAGAAATTCTAAAATACCTTATCACAGTTGTTAATAAAATTTTCAGTTTTATTTTTACATTCCTGACCAAAGCTAACAAATACATGCTAATGAATAATTCTGTAGCTCAGTAGATAGCAGAATCAAACAAGTCATTTCAGGGCCCCACATGTAGTATTTGCCTGGTACAGGCAGAGTTTCATTTATTTTGGAGTAGCAAATTAGTCACTAGAGAAATGCACTAACTTAGGTCCCTAATGTACTGTTTAGTAAATTGCTGCTGTAGTCTTTCATAATGTAATGCCTCGTGTGAAGCACTCAGTAGTTAGCCTACTTGGCTCATTAAGAATAGAGTTATAGTAAACATCCCTCACGTAATTGTCCCTGGATACCTCTGAGCTTATAAAGCCATAGTGCCAACACCATGTGTGAGTTTTAAGTTCATGTCAAATCGCGTCTGCTCTATACATTTGTTTGGAAAGCACAGAGGGTCTAAAATCACAAACGTCGATGAGGCTTCCAAACAGCTTCTGTCCTATGGGGGCATTCAGAATGCTGAGAGGCTTGAACAATGTTGTTCCCTAAGAATCAGTAAGCTGTAATTCCTTTGAATCTTCTCTTTCAGAAGCTAGATCAAAGTTATTAAAATTTGTTTTCTAGATCTTTCTTCAGCACATATCAAATAAATATCTGCCTAATAACAAATAAAATTTTCTTGACCATGTCTGGAGACACACTTTTGAGTAAACTACCTCACTGGGAACACAGCACTGTAGCAACTTTGGGCTCAAAATTAAGCTACGTAGCTATTTATGTTGATAGATCTGTTTTTCTCACCTTCTGTTTCTGACAAAATGACAAAATAGTATGGCCTCTTCCCTAAGATCTAACCTTAAGAAAGTAAGAAATGCAAACCAAAAGTTAATGAATTATGAAAATAAATGAAAAAAGAAAAGAAAAGGGACAACTCTGGTGAGTGCCAGCAGTGCAGCACAAAATGGGAGTGGGCATTTGTGTAAAGGAGAAAACAACACTCACATATCAATAATACCAAAAAATAAAATCTAAAGGACCTTGCGTAGAAAATAATGATAGCTGGCCTTGAAATAATGAATGTGATTAACTTATCTCTCTGCACTTAAGGGCCAAAGAAAGTAAAAATAAAAATAAGAAAGGGTACAAGATGAATGATGGAGCCCATATTTACCTAAGTTTACTCCTAGTATCAAGTGAAAATAGAAAAATAAGAGTAAAACAATATTAGTGTTAGAAAACAGGAGGGGATTTATTAGTGGAATTTGTGGAAGTTATATATCAAATGGAATCAAATTAATAATTAAAAAACAACACCTGGAGTAAAGATATTGTGATCAACAGAAACTTCAAGAGAGAGCATCATATTTTTTTCTATTTCAGTCCTGTAAGGAGAATCCAAATGCAAACAAGCAGAGGCTGGAAATGGGTGAAGGCCATGGGGCTGGTGGTTCCATAATACAATGATTTCTCTACCAACATCAACAAATGTGAAACATCCAGCCACAGTGTCAACTTCAAGAAAAGAAAGATTTCAAAGGAGAGTGGGAGAACCACCATTAAAATTCTCAGCATAAAGCCAGAAGGAAAAGGAGCAATATTATCTAGGCTACTGTTACGGATTTAGTGTTTTTTAAAAAAATAAAAACAGAAAAAAGCTCTACAGAGCAGTAAAATCTTCTAAACCTGTTTTATCTCCAGGATAAACCTTTTTCTATTTCTCAGTTGAAGGGATCATCACATAGTCATCTTGTTTCCTGCTTGTGCAATGCAAACTCAGGTTCATCTGTCCATACGTCCCTACCTCCACTCAATAGCTGGGGGAAACCCACATGGGGATTCATGTACCTAGAGCAAGAGGGCTGCCACCACACCCTGATATGGTCAAAGTCAAGGCATCAATCAATCTATAAAACTACGTCTTTAGAATGTCACCAGACACAATCTATATGGAAGGAGAACATTAATGAGTTTTAACACACTAAGCAACAACTGATAATAATATGTAAGAATGGTTAGATTCATGGAAAACAAAACGTATCAAAGAATGCTGAAATGACAGTAAAATGTAGTATTTATTCCTCATCACAGACCCATAGTAAGTTAGCCTGAAAAAGACTTTAAGCAAGTCAATTTTCTTTTTTTTTTTCCTCAAAATATTGGTATCTTTACTATGGTATAGAGTAGTCTTTTATATATTAGTTCATTTTATAGTAAAACATTTATGTACAACTCTAGAGAAACCACTGCACAAATAACTCCATCGTAAATTACAAAATATTTTCTCTGTAGAAAATAATAAAAATTATAACATTTACCAAGCTAGCCCAACAAGTTCATTTAACTTTCAATGAGTAGTTATCAAAAACCAACAGAAAATATTATACTTAAGAGTGAAATTGTAAGGATACTTATTTTACTGTGTTAATCTGGTTTTACTGACTAAATGAAGTCACGTATTGTGGCTTCTTGTTAATTAATCATTGTATTTCCACTGTATTCCCACTAGCAGAACATGTCTAATACATAGTCGGTGTGCTAAATATATTTGTTAAACGAATGAGAAAATAGAATAATTTATAAATGAATAAATTTGCTACTTACTATTGCTTCCAGAAGGAAATTTAAATATGACATGAATGCTGATCTAAGTTAGTTAATGTAAAAACTGAGCAACAACTGCTGGATATGCATAGCTCTCTTTTTCTATACTTTTTTCTACTTATGGCCAGAGGTGAGTTCACCATATTGCCAAAACCATTTTTCCTTTATGCTCAAGTTAGTTTGCTGATTCAGAATGAGAAAAAACAAAGAGGATTTAGAAGAAGCTTAATCCTCTCAACTCTTCCAATGCCTCCTGATGCTTGATAGGCCTGATCCTAGATCCTCAGTCTAATTATGATAATCATTGCCCCACTGTAAAACTCTTAAATTTCCGTGTTCCCAAGAGTTTCTGGGGCTGCAAGCAATGCAGCCTCCATAAGACCGTGCTTTCCAGGGCCAATCTGGGGACTTGAAACATTTCCTCAAGATCCAAGATTGGCTGCAGCATTTAATCAATTGTTATTATCCTTTCACACTGCATACATTTGAAATACCTACTTCACATTGCCTTCATTGCAAACATTTTTTATTCTCATGAAATATTTTTCACTCAGCAAAATTTTCTCTAGGTGGTTATTGTGTGTCAGAGGCTCATCACCAAGAAAGATTTTAGAAAGAGGAAGGGACCATTCGAAGGTGGCCAAATAGGAACAGCTCCAGTCTGCAGCTCCCAGTGTTATCAACGCAGAAGATGGGTGATTTCTGCATTTCCAGCTGAGGTACCTGGTTCATCTCATTAAAACTGATTGGACAGTGGGTGCAGCCCATGAAGGGGAAGCTAAAGCAAGGTGGGTCATCACCTCACCCAGGAAGCACAAGAGGCCAGGGGATTTCCCTTTCCTAGCCACGGGAAGCCATGACAGACTGTACCTGGAAAAACAGGACACTCCTGCCCAAATACTGCGCTTTTCCCAAGGTCTTAGCAACTGGTAGACAAGGAGATCCTCTCCCATGCCTGGCTCAGTGGGTCCCACACCCATGGAGCCTTGCTCACTGCTAGCACAGCAGTCTGAGTTTGAACTGCGAGGCAACAGCTTGGCTGGGGGAGGGGCATCTGCCATTGCTGAGGCTTGGATAGGTAAACAAAGTGACCAGGAAGTTCGAACTGGGCAGAGCCCACCACAGCTCAGCAAGGCCTACTGCCTCTATAGACTTCACCTCTGTGGGCAGGGCATAGCTGAAGAAAAGGCAGCAAACAACTTCTGCAGACTTAAACATCCTTGTCTGACAGCTCTGAAGAGAGCGGTTGTTGTCCCAGCATGGCATTTGAGCTCTGAGAACAGGCACACTGCCTCCTCAAGTGGGTTCCTGACCCCCATGTAGCCTAACTGGGAGACACCTCCCCATAGGAGCCAACAGACACCTCATATAGGCGGGTGCCCCTCTGGGATGAAGCTTCCAGAGTAAGGATCAGGCACCAACATTTGCTGTTCTGCAATATTTGCTGTTCTCTAGCATCCGCTGGTGATACCCAGGCACACAGGGTCTGCAGGGAACCTCCAGCAAAGTCCAACAGACTTGCAGCTGAGGGACCTGACTGTTAGAAGGAAAATTAACAAACAGAAGCGAATAGTATCAATATCAACAAAAGGGATACCTACACCAAAACCCCATCTGTAGGTCACCAACATCAAAGACCAAAGGTAGGTAAAGCCACAGAGATGGGGAGAAATCAAAGCAGAAAAGCTGAAAATTCTAAAAACTAGAGAGCGTCTTCTCCTCCAAAGGTTCGTGGCTCCTCGCCAGCAAAGGATCAAGGCTGGATGGAGAATGACTTTGACAAGTTGACAGAAGTAGGCTTCAGACGGTTGGAATAACAAACTTCTCAGAGCTAAAGGAGCATATTCTAACCCATCGCAAGGAAGCTAAAAGCCTTGATAAAAGGTTAGACGAATGGCTAACTAGAATAAATAGTGTAGAGAAGACCTTAAATGACCTGATGGAGCAGAAAACCATGGCACAAGAACTTCGTGATGCATGCACAAGCTTCAATAGCCCATTCGATCAAGTGGAAGAAACAATATTGTGATTGAAGATCAAATTAATGAAATAAAGTGAGAAGACAAAGTTAGAGAAAAAAGAGTAAACACAAATGAACAGGCTGGGCACAGTGGCTCATGCCTGTAATCCCAGCACTTTGGTAGGCTGGGGCAGGAGGATCACGAGGTCAGGAGATCGAGACCATCCCGGCTAACATGGTGAAACCCTGTCTCTCCTAAAAATACAAAAAATTAGCCAGGCATGGTGGCAGGCACCTGTAATCCCAGCTACTCGGGAGGCTGAGGCAGGAGAATGGCATGAACCTGGGAGGCAGAGCTTCCAGTGAGTGGAAGTTGCACCACTGAACTGTATCCTGGGTGACAGAGCAAGACTCCATCTCAAAAGAAAGAAAGGAAGGAAGAGAGAGAGAGAGAGAGAGAGAGAGAGAGAGAGAGAGAGAGAGAGAAAGAAAGAAAGAAAGAAAGAAAGAAAGAAAGAAAGAAAGAAAGAAAGAAAGAAAGAAAGAAAGAAAGAAAGGAAGGAAGGAAGAAAGGAAGGAAGGAAGGAAGGAAGGAAGGAAGGAAGGAAGGAAGGAAGGAAGGAAGGAAGGAAGGAAGGAAGGAAAGAAGGAACGAAGGAAGGAAGGAAGGAAAGGAAAGAAAGACTCCAAGAAATATGGGACTATGTGAAAAGACAAAATCTATGTTTGACTGGTGTACCAGAAAGTGATGGGGAGAAAGGAACCAAGTTGGAAAACACTCTTTAGGTTATTATTCAGGAGAACTTCCCCAACCTAGCAAGGCAGGCCAACATTCAAATTCAGGAAATACAGAGAACACCAAAAAGATACTCTTTGGGAATAGCAACTCAAAGACACATAATTGTCAGATTCAGTAAGGTTGAAATGAAGGAAAAAATGTTAAGGGCAGCTGGAGAAAAAGGTCAGGTTACCCACAAAGGGAAGCTAATCAGACTAACAGCAGATCTCTCGGCAGAAACCCTACAAGCCAGAAGAGAGTGGGGGTCAATATTCAACATTCTTAAAGAAAAGAATTTTCAACCCAGAATTTCATATCCACCCAAACTAAGCTTCATAAGTGAAGGAGAAATAAAATCCTTCACAGACAAGCAAATATTGAGAGATTTTGTCACTACCAGGCCTGCCTTACAGGAGCTCCTGAAGGAAGCACTAAACATAGAAAGGAACAACTGGTTCCATCTACTGCAAAAACATGCCAAATTGTAAAGACCATGAATGCTATGAAGAAACTGCATCAATTAACTGGCAAAATAACCAGCTAACATCATAATGACGGAATGAAATTCACACATAACAATATTAACCTTCAATGTAAATGGGCTAAATGCTCCAATTAAAAGACACAGACTGGCAAATTGGATAGAGTCAAGACCCATCAGTGTGCTGTATTCAGGAGACCCATCTCATGTGCAGAGACACACATAGGCTCTAAAAAGGGATGGAGGAAGATCTACCAAGCAACTGGAAAGCAAAAATAAGCAGGGGTTGCAGTCCCAGTCTCTGATAAAAAAGACTTTAAACCAACAAAGATCAAAAGAGACAAAGAAGGCCATTACATAATGGTAAAGGGATCAATTCAACAAGAAAAGCTAATTATCCTAAATATATATGCACCCAATAAAGGAGCACCCAGATTCATATAGCAAGTCCTAAGAGACCTACAAAGAGACTTAGACTCCACATAATAAAAATGTGAGACTTTAACACCCCACTGTCAACATTAGACAGATCAACAAGACAGAAGGTTAACAAGGATATCCAACAAGACAGAAGGTTAACAAGGATATCCAGGACTTGATCTCAGCTCTGCACCAAGCAGACCTAATAGACATGTACAGAACTCTCCACCCCAAATCAACAGAATATACATTCTTCTCAGCACCACATCACACTTATTCTAAAATTGACCACATAATTGGAAGTAAAGCACTCCTCAGCAAATGTAGAAGAACAGAAAATCAAAACAAACTGTCTCTCAGACCACAGTGCAATCAAATTAGAACCCAGGATTAAGAAACTCATTCAAAACCACACAACTACATGGAAACTGAACAACCTGCTCCTGAATGACTACTGGGTACATAACGAAATGAAGGCAGAAATGAAGATGTTCTTAGGAACCAATGAGAACAAAGACACAGCGTACCAGAATCTATGGGACACATTTAAAGCAGTGTGTAGGGGGAAATTTATAGCACTAAATGCCCACAAGAGAAAGCAGGGAAGATCTAAAATTGACACCCTAACATCACAATTGAAAGAAGTAGAGGACCAAGAGCAAACACATTCAAAAGCTAGCAGAAGGCAAGAAATAACTAAAATCAGAGCAGAACTGAAGGAGATAGAGACACACACAAGAAAAAAAACTTCAAAAAACCAATGAATCCAGGAACTGGTTTTTTGAAAAGATCAACAAAATGGGTAGACTGCTAGCAAGACTAATACAGAGGAAAGGAGAGAAGAATCAAAGAGACACAATAAAAAAATGATAAAGGTGATAGCAACATCAATCTCACAGAAATACAAACTACCATCAGAGAACACTATAAACACTTCTAGATAATCTAGAAATATTAATAAACTAGAAAATCTAGAAGAAATAGATAAATTGCTGGACATGTACACCCTCCCAAGACTAACTCAGGAAGAAGTTGAATCTCTGAATAGATCAGTAACAGGCTCTGAAATTGAGGCAATAATAAACAGCCTACCAACCAAAAAAAGTCCAGGACCAGATGGATTCACAGCTGAATTCTACCAGAGGTACAAAGAAGAGCTGGTACCAATTCTTCTGAAACTATTCCAATCAATAGAAATAGAGGGAATCCTCCCTAACTCATTTTATGAAGCCAGCATCATCCTGATATCAAAGTCTGGCAGAGACACAACAAAAAAAGAGAATTTTAGACCAATATCCCTGATGAACATCAATGTGAAAATCCTGAATAAAATACTGGCAAACCGAATCCAGCAGCACATCCAAAACCTTACCACCACAATCAAGTCAGTTTCATCCCTGGGATGCAAGGCTGGTTCAACATACACAAATGAATAAACATAAACCATCACATAAACAGAACCAATGACAAAAACCACATGATTGCCTCAATAGATGCAGAAAAGGCCTTCAACAAAATTCAACAGCCCCTCATGCTAAAAACTCTCAATAAACTAGGTATTGATGGAACGTACCTCAAAATAATAAGAGCTATTTATGACAAATCCACAGGCAATATCATACTGAATGGCAATAAATGGAAGCATTCCCTTTGAAAACTGACACAAGACAGGGACGCCCTCTGTCACCACTCCTATTCAACAGTGTTGGAAATTCTGGCCAGGGCAATCAGGCAGAGGAAAGAAATAAAGGGTATTTTATTAGGAAAAGAGGAAGTCAAATTGTCCCTGTTTGCAGATGAATGATTGTATATTTAGAAAGCCCCATCGTCTCAGCCCAAAATCTCCTTAAGCTGATAAGCAACTTCAGGAAAATCTCAGGATATAAAATTAATGTGCAAAAATCACAAGCATTCGTATACACCAGTAACAGACAAACAGAGAGTCAAATCATGAATGAACTTCCATTAACAATTGCTTCAAAGAGAATAAAATACCTAGGAATCCAACTTACAAGGGATGTAAAGGACCTCTTCAAGGAGAACTACAAACCCCTGCTCAACGAAATAAAAGAGGACACAAACAAATGGAAGAAAATTCCATGTCCATGGACTGGAAGAATCAATATCGTGAAAATGGCCACACTGCCAAGGTAATTTATAGAGTCAATGCCATCTCCATCAAGCTACCAATGACTTTCTTCACAGAACTGGAAAAAAAAAAAACACTTTAAAGTTCATATTGAACCAAAACAAAGCCCACATTGCCAAGACAATCCTAAGCCAAAAGAGCAAAGCTGGGGGCATCATGATACCTGACTTCAAACTATACTTCAAGGCTACAGTAACCAAAACAGCATGATACTGGTACCAAAAGAGATCTATAGACCAATGGAACAGAACAGAGGCCTCAGAAATAACACCACACATCTACAACCATCTGATCTTTGAGAAACCAGACAAAAACAAGAAACATGGAAAGGATTCTCTGTGTAATAAGGGGTGCTGGGAAAACTGGCTAGTTACATGTAGAAAACTGAAAGTAGATCCCTTCCATACACCTTATACAAAAATTAATTAAAGATGGGTTAAAGACTTAAATGTTAGACCTAAAACCATAAAAACCCAAAAGAAAACCTAGGCAATATCATTCAGGACACAGTCATGGGCAAGGACTTCATGACTAAAACACCAAAAGCAAGGCAACAAAAGCCAAAATAGACAAATGGGATCTAATTAAATGAACGAGCTTCTGCATGGCAAAAGAAACTACCGTCAGAGTGAACAGGCAACTGACAGAATGGGAGAAAATTTTTGCAATCTACTCATCTGACAAAGGCGTAATATCCAGAATGTAAAAATAACTTAAACAAATTTACAAGAAAAAAACAAATCCGTCAAAAAGGGGGCAAAGGATATGAACAGACACTTCTGAAAAGAAGACATTTATGCAGACAACAGACACATGAAAAAATGCTCATCATCACTGGCCACCAGAGAAATGCAAATCAAAATGACAATGAGATACCATCTCATGCCAGTTATAATGGTTTTCATTAAAAAGTCAGGAAACAACAGATGCTGGAGATGATGTTGAGAAATAGGAACACTTTTACACTGTTGGTGGGAGTGTAAATTAGTTCAACCATTGTGGAAGACAGTGTGGCGATTCCTCAAGGATCTAGAACTAGAAATACCATTTGACCCAGCAATCCCATTACTGGGTATATACCCAAAGGATTATAAATCATGCTACTATACAGACACATGTATATCTATGTTTACTGTGACACTATTTATAATAGCAAAGACTTGGAACCAACCCAAATGTCCATCAGTGATACACTAGATTAAGAAAATGTGGCACATACACACCATGGAATACTATGCAGCCATAAAAAAGGATTAATTCATGTCCTTTGCAGGGATATAGATGAAGCTGGAAACCATCTCAGCAAACTATCCCAAGGACAGTAAACCAAACACTGCATATTCTTACTCATAGGTGGGAATTGAACAATGAGAACACTTGGACACAGGACAGGGAACATCACACACCAGGGCCTGTCGGGGGGTGGGGGACTTGGGGAGGGATAGCATTAGGAGATATACCTAATGTAAATGACAAGTTAATGGGTGCAGAAAACCAACATGACTCATGTATACCTATGTAACAAACCTGCACGTTGTGCACATGTACCCAAGAACTTAAAGTATAATGAAAAAAAAAAAAAAAGAAGAAGAAGAAGAAGAAGAAAAAAAAAGACAGAGGAGGGGACCAAGAGTGAAAAAGAAAAATGGAAAGAAAATAAATGGTCTTCCCTTTAATATTAAGCTCTGACTCTGATTAGAATCATCTTTTAAAATTTCTTTTAGTCCCTGGAAACATAGATCAGCAGTTACTTTAATAGATGATCTAATTCATAGCACTGCCTCCAATAAGAATAAAATCTAAATCACACAAGATAAATAATAGCCCAGCCTAATCTTAAAATTGTCCAAAGAAAGAGATTCCACAATTTTCTTCTCCAAAGTCATATAAATAAATTAATTTTTGCTATTATGTTACTTTATATTCTTTCTTTCTTTCTTTTTTCTTCTCTTTTTTTTTCTTTTTCTCCACTTGTACTAGTCTGCTCAGGCTGTCATAACAAAATCCCACAGACAAAGTGGCTTAAACAACAGAAATTGATCTTCCTATTGGATTAGGGCTACACCCTTAATTACCTCTTCAGTCTTTCTCTCCAAATATAGTCATATCGTGGGGCAGGAATTCAACTCGTGAATTTTGGGGAACACAATTTAGTTCTTAACACCTCTGTAGTCAGAAAAATATGGATTCAAATTCCTACTAGCTAAGTGACTTCAGGCAAATTATTAAATTCCAGTTGTGGTTTTCTAATCTACAAAATAGAAACAACAAAACTGAACTTTTAGAGGTCTTTGTAAGAATTAAATAAGATAAATTATAGCACCCCAAAATTTAGCTGAAAATATGTTGAGTATCTAGAAATTGCAATGACTTCCTTCAGCCTTTTTCAGTCAATATAACAAAAATTCCTTTCCCATTTCTTGAAAAAGATGCTTGTCTAATAGGTCCATCTTTTCTTTCATTTATTCAACAGTTTTTAGTTGCTTCCTTATTATGTGTCAGGCACTATGCTAGGTACAGTCTATACAGCACTACATGAAAACTTCCTGTGCTTATGCAGCTTACAGGTTAAATGGGGGAATTGACATTAAACTAATGAACATGCCCACCATATGTAATTTGTGGTCAGATAAGAGCAGTTTTAGAAAAGGTTGGTTTATTGTGTCTGAAAGTACATGAATATATGAGGAATGGAGGAGAGGGAAAGCCTCATTTTTAATTGCCCTTATTTTTCCTCACTAGACTTTCTTAGATTCTTTATAATTCATCCAGATTTTAGAAAATAAAACCTATACCAAAGGTTAAAATACTTCAGGTATCAGTTAAAATAAACAAAATGAAAATAAAATGAAAAATTCTAAAGTCCCAGGATTTTTATAACTCATACTAACGAAGGAGAGCTCTTGTTGCCCACTGAGTAATCGACTCACAGACCAGATTTGCAAATAGATTATTCTTCAATGGTTTAAATCAAAGAACACTAAGCAGAAAATAGGTACTTACTGCAAGAATCTTCTCATGTCAGAGAAAAGGTTACAATGACCTAATAATACAAATAATATGATGGCCAAGAATACAAATATTTAAACCATAATACATAATTTTAATTTCTAAAATTCTGTGTGCATTGCAGAAGTATCCATCTCCAAATAAGTGATACATGCAACATTTATTTAAGAAGATCTTTTAAAGTCCTTACAAACACAAGCATCCCTTATTTTATTGTGCTTTGATTTGTGGAGCTTTTAGATATGATTTTTACAAAGGTTTGTGACAACCCTGGATCAAGCAAGTCCGTTGGCACCATTGTCCAACAGCATGTGCTCACTTTCTGTCTCTGTCCCGTTTTGATAAGTCTCGCAATATTTTAAACCTTTTCATTATTATTATAATTGTCATGGTAATCTATGATCAGTAATCTTTTATGTTACTATTGTAATTGTTTTGGGGTGCCACAAACAACACTCATACATATAAGATGGCAAACTTAATTAATCAATGTTATGTGTGCCCTGACTGCTCCTCTAACTGGCCATTACCCCATCTCTCTCCCTCTCTTTGGCTCTCCCTATTCCCTGAGGCACAACAATATTGAAATTAGGCCAGGGAATAAGCCTACAAATGCCTCTAAGTATTCATTGAAAGGAAGAGTTGCTCATCTCCCACTTTAGACTGAAAGCTAGAAATGGTTAAGCTTAGTGAGGAAGGCATGTTGAAAGGTGAGATGGGCTAAAAGCTAGGCCTCTTGCACAAAACAGTTACACAAGCTATGAAAGTGAAGGGAAAGATCTTGAAGAAAATTAAAATTGCTACTGCCATGAGCATACAAATGATACAAAAAAAAAACAAAAAAACAAAAAAAAAACAAAAACAGGCTTATTGCCAATACGGAGAAAGTATAAGCGACCTGGATAGAAGATCAAACCAGCCACAACTTTCCTTAAACCAAGGCCTAATCCAGAGCAAGGCCTTAACTCTCTTCAAGTCTATGAAGGCTGAGAGAGATTAAAAAGTTGCAGAAGAAAAGTTGAAAGGTAGCAGAGGTTGGTTCATGAGGTTTAATGAAAGAAGCTATCTCCACAACATAAAGATGCAAAGTGAAGCAAGTGCTGATGTAGAAACTGCAGCAAGTTATCCAGAAGATCTAAGTAAGATCACTGGTGAAGGTGGCTACAGTAAACAACAGATTTTCAGTGTAGACAAAAGAGCATTCTATTGGAAGAAGATGCCATATAGGACTTTCATAGCTAGAGAGGAGAAGTCAGTGACGGGCTTCAAAGCTTCTAATGACAGACTGACTCTCTTGTTAGGGGCTAATGCAACTGGCCACTTTATATTGAAACTAACACTCATTTACCATTTGGAAAACCATAGGGCCCTTAAGAATTATACTTAATCTACTCTGCCTGTGCTCTATATATAGAGTAACAAAGCCTGGTTGACAACACATCTGTTTATGGTGTAGTTAGCTGAATATTTTAAGCCCACTATTGGAAACCACTGTTCAGAAATATTCCTTTTAAAATGTCATTTCTCATTGATCATGTACCTGGCCACCCAAGAGCTCTGATGGAAATGTACAAGGAGAATTAATGTTGTTTTTATGCTTACTAACAACATCTATTTTGCAGCCTATAAATCAAGGAACAATTTCAACTTTCAAGTCTTGTGATGAATAAATATATTTTGTAAGGCTATAGCTGCCATAGATAGGTATTCCTCTGATGCATTTGGGCAATGTAAATAGAAAACTTTGTGGAAAAGATTCACCATTCTAGATTCCAATTAAGTACACTCATGATTCATGGGAGGAGGTCAAAATACACACGTTCACAGGAGCTTAGAAGTTTTTCCCAACCCTCATGGGTGACTTTGAAGGATTCAAGACTTCAGTGGAGGAAGTAACTAAAGAGGAAATGAAAATAGAAAGAGAACTAGAATTAGAAGTGGAACCTGAAGATATAATTGAATTGCTATAATGTAATAAACTTGAACAGATGAAGGGTTGCTTCTTATGGAAGAGCAAATAACATGATTTCTGGAGATGGAATCCACTACTGATGAAGATGCAGTGAACTTTGTTGAAATGACAACAAAGGATGTAGACTATTACATCAACTTAATTGATAAAGCAGTGGTGGGATTTGAGAGGATTGACTCCAATTTTGAAAGAACTTCTACTGTGGGTAAAATGCTGTTAAACAGTATCGCATGCTGCAGAGAAATGTTTCATGAAGGGAAGAGTCAATCAATGCAACAGACTTCATTGTTGTCTTATTTTAAGAAACTGCCACAGCCACTGAAACTTCAGCAACTGCCACCTTACCTTAATCAGTCAGCAGCATCAACATGGAGGCAAAACCTTCCACTGGCAAAAATCTTGCTGAAGGCTAAGATTACTGTTAGCATTTTTTAGTAATAAAGTATCTTCAAATTAAGGTATGTATATTGATTTTTAGACATAATGCTATTACACACTTAAGAGACTACAATGTAGTGTAAACATAATTTTATATGCCCTGTGAAACCAAAAAATTCATGTGATTGTTTTCTTTTGATATTTGCTTTTGTGCAGTATGTCTGAAGTACGCCTGCATTTTTAGTACAGAACGCTTGCTATCTTCTGGATGACCTAACTTAAAAGTAGTCCAAAGTCAAGACAGGATGTTTCAAAAAAAAAGAAGAAAAAGAAAAATCACATTAAAAGATACAATTGAAATGGCACATTCAGTATAATAAAGCTATTTTCAACTGCCTTGTAATATCCATAGTAACCATGCGTATTGACAAAGAGTAAGCTAACATAATTGTTGTAAAGATGATACGTTACTGTTTTTACCCCTTCAATTTTCAATCTATATAGGAAAGTGTTGGAGAGTTTGAGAAGATAGGGATGTTATAGATTATTTAATATGGCTTCTCTCGATTTAGAGTTGAGAATGTTGAGTCCTAGAGATGTAAGTGACCCCCTTGCCTTTGAGCTCAGACCTTCACATGTCAGAAAAAGTTCCTTTCTCCCTCTGTTCAAAAGTCCTCTCATTTTCCACCCAAGGATTAGACATGTGCTGTGATAATTCCCACTGAAATATTTATCATTTTGCCCAGTGGTTTTCACTGAAATTCAAATAACCTATCATTGAATATTAATAAGTACATTTTCCAAGGTCTAGGCATGCATTATCTTTATGTTTATTGTATAGCAATATAGATGAACACTATTTATGCCAATAAAATCTTACACGTGTGATAATACAAGTACATTTTGACCAGCTGCTGGAGAGTTTGAAGTAAGTAGAAAGATAACTCTTTCAGAGAAAAACAAGAAAAATATTTAAGGTTAATACAAAGTTATATTGTGAAAATCTTAAAAATCCCTGAAAATATTCATACATCTTCTGGATAATGCATGCAATTTAAGATAATACACAGATTGCTTAAAAATAAGATTAAAATTATGAAATATTTATAATGATGTATTCACCATTTTTCACTCAAGAGTGTATTATTATCACAGCTATTAACATTTTAATGATTGAACAGGTTTAAGAAAATTACATCAAAATGTATTAAATCATTTCTCTATTACTGGACTTTTAAGATTTTTTCCAATTTTTTTTACACTTAGATAAATTTCCATACTTACGTAAAATTGCAAAAATATTATAGCTTTTTTTGGTATTTTTTTAAATTACAGAAGAAAAATTTCAACTGAAGGAAAAATTTAAAGATTATTAATGAAAATATTTAAATTGTATATATCCCCAGAATCCAAAGTAATTACTATTACTATCTTGGCATATGACCTTCAAATACTGTATGCATGCACATATGCATATACATACATATATAGTGTACATGCACACATATATGTCTATGCACACACAAATAACATATGATTATAAGAATTTTTTAGATTTTTTGATGGTTTGTACCATAAAATAATGTCTCCAAGTTAAACAGAATTGTAAGAAATAACTTTTGCACTTCTCAATCATTTCCAGTGTGACACTTGTCTCAAACACAGGATTTTTTAAATTACAAATTAAAATATTTGTATTATTAGATCATTGTAGCCTATTGTATAATCTTTGAAAAGACTCTTACAAAAGATGTGTATTTAGCTGATAGACTTTTAAAATTTAAACTGCCAAACAAAAATGCATTTGAACATCTGTATATAATAGTTTTTAATACTATATTATACACACTGTTTTGTCCTATGCTCTTTTTACTGAGTTCTTTATGCTCAATATTTTGCATATAATTTCTACAAATTATATTACTAAAATTTAATGGCCATGTGATCATCTGTTCAGCCAGAGTCCTAGATTAGATCTCTAAGCATTATTTACTATTATGACTACTTCTGGATGAGTGTCCCTCAATTTAAATATTGTCCATATTCTTGATGGAATTATCAATATCTGATTTTTTGCATGTACATGAATATTCAGGACTATCTTCCTTATTTAATATATTTATCTTGTTAATGAAACATTAGCATTTGTTTATCATTAAACAAGTAGCATTCCTCTAAAAAGCCACAATATTTATGCAATTATCAAATAAAAAATTATGGATATAACAAGTTAGATTTTTCTATTGTTTGCAAAACTACTTAATCAAATTCTTCAAAAGTGCAAAGGCGCAATCTCAACTCACTGCAACCTCCACCTCCTGGGTTCAAGCAATTCTCCTGCCTCAGCCTCCAAAGTAGCTGGTATTACAGATGTGTGCCACCACGCTCAGCTAATTTTGTATTTTGTTTTTAGTAGAAATGGGGTTTCTCCATGTTCGTCAGGCTGGTCTCCAACTCCTGACCTCAAGTGATCCACTCGCTTCCCAATGTGCTAAGATTACAGGCATGAGCCACCGTGCCCTGACAGCATCTTGTTTAATATGTAAGTCTCCAGTGCTACCTCATGGGATTTCTAAGTCCATGTCTTCCAAATGGATTTTAATTTTATGAAGCTTGAGATTCCCACAGTGTAGCTAGAACTTCTAATTTTTGTATGGCTGGCATCAACTAACTCATCGTTCTGCCCTTATCTTATGCTATTTTGACCTGATCTGTTGACATTATTATAAACTTATTCATGCCCTACAGTATCTCATCATCATTTTCCACAATTAACTATGATATAAGCTGTAGGATTTTTATAGACACTATTTGTCAAGTCGAGAAGGCTGCCTTTTAATGTTGGATTTCTGAGAGTTTCTGTTATAAATGAATAATGAATTGTATCAAATTATTTAGTCATTTAATAAGATTGCTATGTGGTTTTTCTTTTTAATTCTGTTAATATATTGTTCATTTTTCAATGTTATATAAATCTTTTGTTCATAAGATAAAACTAGTGTCATGCTGGAATCACCTTGTACCAATTCATGAAAGCTGATTATTAAATTTTCAGGAATTCTGCTAGCCAGTTTTTAAATACAGACATTATTAAATTTTAAATTATATAAACCTATAATTAAAAAGGTTATATTAAAAATGAAAGAATTAAATATTCAAAACCCATCATTTCCTAAATATTTTATTACATTTTACTGTTACCTCTACTCTTGAGCATATCACTTGTGCTCTACCGCTATTTTATCTGTCTTATGGAAATACCGTGCAATAGCATACTGCCCATTTCTTCCCTATTCTAGCTCAACGATGTCACGTTGATAGCTTAAACTCTTATGCTGGTATTCGCACCATGGAAATAAGCAAATGCTACAAATCAAGGCTAGAGTTACGGTTTTGTTGACGGTCTATACTAGAGAAAGTGAGGAAGAAAAATCTGATAATGCAGTGTAAACATAAGTGTGTTTTGCCCATTGTCATTCCATTGTGAATACTACAAAAATTGAATAATCTTAAAGTTATATATTAAATTATAGTTACATTATTAAATTATAAATTATATAAATTTATAATTAAAGATATAATATGGAAAATGAAACAAATCTTCAAAATTCACCACTTTGTAATTATTAGCAAAGTATTACTACACTATACTGTCTTCAAAATTGTTTTATTTAATCATCACATCAATCCTGTGAATTACATTTATTGTTTTCCTCCATTTTATTGATTAATAAGAAAATTGAGGATTACAAAGCAAGAAAATTGATTTGCCCAAGCAGTAGTTGCCTAAGCAGTACTAGCTACTAATCAAATGACCTAGTAAGTGACAGAAGTGCTTACTGCATCATTTGATTAATAGTCCACTGCTATATACCTACTAACAATATTGGGATAAGGATTACTTAAGATGCAGTGTATAAAGCAGAGTGTCCAATACAAAGCATGCACCAAAATACATGACTGCTTTTGTTATGTTGATAGTAACTCTGCCTTTAGCATTTATAAAAGATAATTTTTTTCTCAGAAAATTATGGAGATAAAGACTGCCCTTATTTTATCACACAATTATGAACAGAATTTTTATCTACAGGAATGTAAGATGATACATTTTGAAGTTGTGCAGGATATGAAACAATTTTTTTATTTTGTATGACTAATATATCCATTTTAAGAAAGCATCCCTAACTTCTACCCACTAATTGCCACAAACATTTAGTTTAACCTTTTACTTAAATCAGTATGTTTCAACCCTGTCATGTCCAATGCTTCTACTTTTTATAAAAAATACTTTATAATACTTTTTTATCCTGAGATTAACTTTCTAGATAACATAATCTATATTCACAAATACATTTCAATGTAACCTATAAAGTGAAGATGAAATAGTCTGTATTATGGATTTCCATATGCTCATGACTACACTGTAAGACATAATGGAACAGTCAAATACTTATTTCTATGCTTGGAATATCATGAAAGTGGCAGAAGTACGGACTAAAGAAGTACCAGCAAGTTAAATACACAAGGAGCATTAATATCAGTGATGTGATTTTCTGACATGATAACCTACTCTTGGTAAAGATCCACATCCAATCATCTCTTAATGTACGTGGTAGTTGCACTTTTGGATAAGACAGTGCATATAAAACCATGCAGAAATATTTGAGGTTATTTTTAACCCAGGGTTAGATATTGTAAACAGGTTTTTCATACACATGAATATAGGAGGAAACACTTCAAAAGTCATGAGGAATATGGGACAACCTTTTGTTGTGCAGGATGGCCCTGTGCATTACAGGACATCTAGCAATCCTGATTAATAACTTGTAATGGTTACTTATTGTCTTCTTGATAAATTCTATGGGCAAAGCTAAAAATCAGAGAAGAGGATGATGAGAATGGATCTGGTGGCATAAAACTAATATTCTTCAACGTAGTTGCCTCTTTGGCTACCCAGACAGACATTCATATTTTATCCATTCATGGAACATATCCACTCCATGCCCAAGATGCAACCCTGAAGTCTATCCAATACCATGTCCAGCTCCAATTCTAGGATCTCTGGAGTTGCTTCTAATGGTTTGATGATTATAAACTAAAATGCAAGGTATTTGCCTTCAACGTACCCACTACAAAACGGTAGAGAAAAAACATGATATAAATAAAGCTACTTCCTCAATTCGATAAAGAAATAAATATCAGGTTGGTGCAAAAGTAATTGCAGTTTTGCCTAATAGAAAGCATGCAATAGTCTCTGATCCATAGCAATTATCAAATTTTGCTGGGCAGGAAAAGCAAAGACTGCACACCCTAATGGTGAAGGAAACATCTTAGACCATCTGAAAGCCCTGTTACTTTTTGTGGAAAGGCTCTCTATGGCAGATAGGCTATAAAGCTGTCCCAATGATCCCTGCCTTTTAGTGGTCACACCATTTTATGATCCTCTTCCCTTGAATGTAGGAAGGATCTGCAACTTGCTTCTAGCCAAAAGGATAGGTATAGCAAATGTGATGGAATAATGTCACTTCTATGATTACACTACATTTTATAAGCTCCACTTTTGTTAGCAAAAGTGTCCTCTGTCTCTGTTGCAAGGTGTCATTAAATGGCCATGTTGAAGAAACCCACATGTCAAGGACTTGTAAGCAGCCTCTAGGAGCTAAAGGCAGACCCTAGCAATAACTAAAACTGTCAGTCCTGCAGCCATGGAGAAATAAATTCTGCCAACAATCTGAGGGAGATCAGAAACAGATTCATTCCACATCAAATCTCCAGATGAGAATGCAGCCCAGCCTATACCTTGATTGTGGCCCAGTTAAGCCATCCATGGTCTCCGGACCCAAAGAAAATGTGTGTTAATGAATGTTTGTGTTAATGAATGTTTGTTGCTTAAGCCATTAAGTTTGCAGTATTTTGTTAAACAGCACTGAAAACTAATATACTCTCCTTTTCAGTTGTCCCTGAGACCGAACCTCCTGGCTCTGCCCTAAGGAAGATTCTTTCTTGTCCACATCTGAGGCATGCATTAAGTGAACGTGGGCATAAGACTGCTGCTCTTTTTTTTTTTTTTTTTTTTTTTTTTGTGAGGCGGAGTCTGGCTCTGTCGCCCAGGCTGGAGTGCAGTGGCCGGATCTCAGCTCACTGCAAGCTCCGCCTCCCGGGTTTACGCCATTCTTCTGGCTCAGCCTCCCCAGTAGCTGGGACTACAGGCGCCCGCCACCCCGCCCGGCTAGTTTTTTTGTATTTTTTAGTAGAGACAGGGTTTCACCGGGTTAGCCAGGATGGTCTCGATCTCCTGACTTCGTGATCCACCCGTCTCGGCCTCCCAAAGTGCTGGGAGCTGCTCATTTCTTGAAGCCTACCTGCTGTGGCTGTAAATTAAAGCCTAGCTACCCCTTATCAGGCTCCAGGCTTGTGTGTGTGTGTGTGTGTGTATGTGTGTGTGTGTGTGTGTGTGTATACACATATTTTTTTTTTCTGAATGATTTGTTTGGGGGGTTGTTTTTGAGAGGGGCACTATAATTGTCTCCAAAATGCAGTACATTTCTTGTTCAATTGCTTCAAGTCAGTCTCATGTTTAAATATTCACAGCCAGTGACACGTGTCTTTTACTAAATGGACTCTGTCCTCTCATTCTGCCAGCTGCTCAGTGCACTGACTGCTGACTTAAGGCTTTCTGAAATACTGGTTTTGAGTAGGGAGGCAACACAGTTAATTTCATCTCTCCCCATAAATTGCTTACTGCCTACTTTTATTTCTTCAGTTTTATAGTCATTGTTTGTAATTGCTTCAGCTTAGGGTGCAAAAACAGCTGAATTTTTCAACCTCAGAAGAATTCAAACTATAGGACACTTGGGCGATTTAGACATCAGGCCAGAGTTAGATAGTGCCCCAGCAAAATCACATTTCCTCCTACTTAAGAGTCAATTAAAAGTTAAATGAAGTCATAAGGGTGGTGTCTTAATCCTGTGACTGTTGTTCTTATAAAAAGAGGAAGAGACACATGGGATGTATGTGCACAGAGGAAAGGCCATGTGAGGACACAGTGAGATGGTGGCCATTTGCAAATCAAAGTGCGAGACCTCAAAAGAAACCAAACCTGCTGACACCTTGATCTTGGACTTCCACCCTCTAAAACTGTGAAAAAATATATTTCCATTGTCTAAGCCACCCAGTCTGTGGTATTTTGTTGTGGCAACCTCAGCAAACTAAGACATCCACCAAAATAAAAAATAAATTTGGATTTTGTAAGAAAAACTTGGTTGGTAGGGTAAACTTCTTGAAAAATGGGCTCCCAGTTTTAGGGTTTAGATTCTGTGTCTTGTCATCACTCTTTCCTTTGTATAAAAGTTTTGACACTTATCATTACACAGACGACCTATGGCATAAAAATGTAGTTACCAGGACCTTATTTGTGTCTAATTAAAATAATTAACTTGGATTAAACTAGCCTTCATCACAATGTCTCGTAATTTTTAAAGCCTTGGCCATTATTGAAAGCAAGGCTGTGCCACCATTTAAACTGCTGTAACAAAGGGAAAGCAGTTGGGTAGAAAATGTTTTTTCTGGTTGCCAGTGGCAATGGAAAACCGTCCGACTGTGCCCTGTGTGTCCTGCCCAGCAGGTGGCCTGGCCTAAGGCCTCTTGTCTTCCAGACATTCTGTTTTCAAAGAGAGCAATCCTGTTTTGCAAAAGGCCCCAAACTAGCAGAATTTGTCTCCTTTGATGCACCTATTTCCTCTGGGTTATATTTACCTAAGAAATTTTATGCACAGAAAGAAAAGAATGAAAAGGATATTCAGCTAGAGACAGGAATGAGATTTGTGTTGTCACTTCCTTTTAAGTACCTTGAAAACAAGGCTGAATGAAGAAGGATTATAGGGCAGTGAAATACTGTTTAAAATATTCCATGTCTGAATAGCATGAGACGTTTATCATGAAAGTAACAGTGAGCCAAAGAAACACTCCTTCACTGAATGCAGCTTTACCCATCCTTAATTCCTCATCAGATATATTGCTGTGAGCAGTCTTCTAATAAATGATGTTGTCATAGTCATAAACCTTTTTACTGTTGCTGACTTGGACCTTCCGTGCATTAGTGCAAAAATTATTTGCCACTAGAATTTTATTGTTAACATTTTTAGTAATTTCTTAGAAATAAGTCATTGTAGTTTAGTCATCTATTTTGAATTTCTGTTATGGTCAATTTAGTTTGTACAGTCTAAACTCTGAACATGTTGATTTTATTCATTAGGTCCAGAAAAAAAATTATTTTTGTTATAATATTCTAACTTGCAGAGTCATTTCTGGATAAGGTATGGGTATTATTTGGATTAATTAGATTATTAGTCAACAGAAAAAAGAGGAAAGAAGCAGGTTGGTTTGTAATTCTTCTTCTTTTTTTTTAAGTGAGATCTAGAGTTAAAAAAATTAAATTCTGGTCCCAATACAATTACTACTGATTATATGACATTGGAGAAGTCAGTTTACCTCTTTGAATGTTCTTCACTGTCCATTGACAAGCTTCTAAGATTGTAGTGTGAATCTGTAAAAACTTATTTTTAGTGTTTTCCACATAGGAGAAAGACCCAATAAAATGCTTGTTGGTGGAACGAGGTCTATGCTGTCAAGCAGCAGGTGGGAGAGGCCTCCATCTTGGATCAAGAAGATGAGAATTTGATGAGGCAAAGTCACTAAAATGTTTCTGCATGCACAACCAAGGAATCTTTCCAGAAAGAATCCCTCCTACAAGAGGAGAGAATGAGGCATCTGAGCCAGGGTGAATCATCTCTCATATGTCAGAGGAGGCAGGTTCTAAGTATATCCTGCCTCTCTCATGACCTTACATCTAAATCCTAACTAAACAATGGGCTATGTGTGAAAAACTGATAAAAAAAGAAAAAAAAAAGAAAACATAAGTAATGTTTTCTCTGAAATTCTTGTAAAATATTTGGAGATTAAATGGTGGTTTCAGTGAAACAGGTACTGTATGGACCAACCCCACAGGGTCGGTGGGTTTTTTTCCCTGTGTGCGGAGAGGAGGGATTGTAGAAATAAAGACATAAGACAAAGAGATAAGAGAAAAGACAGCTGGGCCCAGGGGACCACTACCACCAAGACACAGAGAACAGTAGTGGCCCTGAATACCAGGCTGTGCTGATATCTATTTGATATAAGACAAAGGGGCAGGGTAAGGAGTGTGAGCCATCTCCAATGATAGGTAAGGTCACGTGGGTCACATGTCCACTGGACAGGGGTCCCTTCCCTGCCTGGCAGCTGAGACAGAGAAAGAGAGAGAGAGAGAGAGAGAGAGAGAGAGAGAGGGAGAGTTTACGCCATTATTCTGAATATCAGAGACTTTTAGTACTTTCACTGATTTTGCTACTGCTATCTAAAAGGCAGAGCAGGTGTACAGGATGGAACATAAAAGCAGACTAAGAGCATGACCACTGAAGCACAGCATCACAGGGAGACGGTTAGGCCTCCGGTTAACTGCAGGCGGGCCTGACCTCCACAAGAGGTGGAGGAGCACAGTCTTCTCTAAACCACCCCCGGGGAAAGGGAGACTCCCTTTCCCGGTCTGCTAAGTAGCAGGTGTTTTTCCTTGGCACTGACGCTACTGCTAGATCCCAATCCTCTTGGCAATGGGCGTCTTCCGAGACGCTGGCATTACCGCTAGACCAAGGGGCCCTCTGGTGGTCCTGCCCGGGCATAACAGAAGGCTCACACTCTTGTCTTCTGGTCACTTCTCACTATGTCCCTTCAGCTCCTACCTCTGTATGGCCTGTTTTTCCTAGGTTATAATTATAGAGCAAGGATTATTATAATATTGGAATAAAAAGTAATTGCTACAAACTAATGATTAATGATATTCATATATAATCATGTCTATGATCTAGATCTAGTATAACTCTTGTTGTTTTATATATTTTACTACACTGGAACATCTCGTGCCCTTGGTCTCTTGTGTCGGCACCTGGATGGTTTGCCGCCCACAAGGTACAACATATTTTCAATTAGGAAAAGGAGGCATTTTCCCCAACTCTGCATAGAAAGTATCACAGTGTCAGTGCATGGATGGCTCTGGCAATAAAAAGGGGCTTAGTGCACCCAAGGTTCTGCTTCCCCAATAGCAGGAATGGAGATGAGACTCAGCCCCATGAGAACACAGTTCCCTCAGCACAGACATCAAGTTCTCATGGTAGACCCTGACAGAATTGACACCCTCAGACCAGTTTAGACCCACAAATAAAACACTTCAGACAAGTGGACACAGAAATAGCATTGGTAATAGAATATGTTATATAGTGTAGTTTCTCGGGTGTTTATTAATTCAGACTATCAGAGAATCAGGCTAGGCAGGGGGTTTGGTGAGGCATATTCTGCCTCAATAGAGCAAGTATGTTTGATAGTTCTATTTCTCAAACTTTATTCTATGGAGCATTAATTTCCCACAAGATATTATCAGGTGCTCTACAAGGAAAATAAAAGTTTTGAATTCACAATATACATTAGCGTATGTCAACTCTAAGATGTTTGAGGTAAAGAAATTTGTTCAAGTCAGTTTGTCACAGTGATTACTAAAACTGCTTCTCAATGGACTGCTTCCTTCCCCTCCTTTTAAAACCTGTTTTATTATCATCTTACAGAAGAAGAATGTTTTGGGGAAAAACAAAGTTTGGGAACCATTCTTCAGGAATAATTCCTTCTATAGGGAGGGCTGAGTTAGTATTGCATTTCTGAAGAAAATAGAACGATTTCCCAAATGGACAGAGAGAAATGGGTGCAATTCATTCATTTCCCACTAGCAAGCATCAAGTATGGCTTCTCTGGCAGGTATGGATTTTGCCATGTTTGAAGTGAGTAAGGAAGAAATAAAATTGAAAGAAAGAAAAAGGAAATCATCTTGAGATAAGTAAGAAGCATAAATAATTATTTACTTCAGGATATGGAAAGTATTCTAAGAAACTGGCATTTTCAAAATAATTTGAGCCAGCAACCTCTGTAAAATAAGAATACTAACTTTAGAGAATACTAATAGGGTGGGTTTAACAGGAGTATACATTAAATAAGAAAGGACTCAAGAAAATAAAAATAAAATAGGAGAATTAAAATACACAATGAAGGTAGTGAAGAGCAAAATGAATACAACTGAAAATAAAATCATTGAATTTGAAGGCAAATTTGAGAAACTTCCCAGCATCTTAGGAAAGATGAGGTGGAAAAGGTTGAAATAGATGATAACCCTAAAGGACAAAAGAATGGAGAGAAAACTGAGAATTATAGCTATTCCTTAGTGAAGAAATGAGAATAATTTGAACAGAAGAAATAAAAAATAATGAAGGAAAGCTTATCTGAATGAAAAAAAAAACATAGCCTTTTGATATGTGCTCTTACCAGGCATCCTGAATTATCTCATTTAATTTCTTAAATAATCCTCTGATCTAGTACATATTCGTCTCACTTAGAGAGGAGAAAACTGAGCCTTAGAATGGTTAAGTACTTGTTAAACTGTTCCTAGGATAGTATGACAGAAAACAATATGTCCTAAATGACTACATACTATTTTATGCATGTATATTGAAAGAGCTTTCCATGGACTCCAGAAACAAATAATTACACCAAGAAATAGGCCAGTCAAATTTTTGTATTATTACACATAAAAGTATTAAAAGCATCCAGGCAGAACTAGCTAATTGATTATAAAGTAAAAATATCAAGCTGTCTAAGACATCTTCTATAAAACACAAAATACTGGCCAGGCACGGTGGCTCACACCTGTAATTCCAGCATTTTGGGAGACCAAGGCAGGTGGATCACCTGAAATCGGGAGTTCAAGACCAGCCTGACCAACCTGGAGAAACCTCGTCTCTACTAAAAATACAAAATTACCCGGGCATGGTGGCACATGCCTGTAATACCAGCTATTCGGGAGGCTGAGTCTGGAGAATCATTTGGACCCAGTAGGCGGAGGTTGTGGTGAGCCAAGATCGTGCCATTGCACTCCAGCTAGAGCAACAAGAGTGAAAGTCCGTCTCCCCGCCAAAAAACACCGCAGACACAATACTGAAAAACAAATGGATGGAGCAATGACTGCCTAGTCATAAAACATATGGCGCAGGTGGTCATTCAAAATATGAGGACCTAGAGATGAATAAAAATTAAGAACTGAAGGAGGTGGATGACATAATTTAATTGAAAACAGTTAATCATACTGTTAAAACTAAACAACTGTAAATATAGCTACAAAACTAAAGTCAAAGTTTTTAAAAGTTAAAGAAAATACATAATTCCAAATTCAACAATTTAGTGTATTCATCTGGATTTAAAATAGCAATATTTTTCATATTACATGAAAGAAAGTCTAACATTAATTTTTTACAACACAGATTCCTCAAAGGTTATAGAGAGTGGTTAAAAATACAAGCTAGAGACAGATTTATTAAGCAAAGGCAAAGGGTATAATAGCAGTTCAGACAAAAGTGATTTCAAGGTAAAAAACTCATTAAAAAGAAAAAAAGAGTTATCTAATATTGATAAGAAGAAATAACAGCTATGAAACTTTATTAGCAGGATAATATTTTATAGAGATATACAAAGTCAAAATTGTTAAAACATGAATATCTCCACTAATATTGTGATGGGGACTTTGACATATATTTAAATACCTTTATGACCTACAAAGGCCCAAAATAAATGAAAATATAGATCTCTTTATCTTCTGATTAAGATAGCTTAATAATAGATATGCATAGGATTTAGTACATTCCAAATTGAGTAAACTATTTACTGAGGTCCTATGGTATATTTAAAAATGTTATTTTGTCATAAAAGATCTCAGTTAATGCTCAAATGTTGAAAATATATATACTACATTTTCAAGTAATACTGAAAAAAATCGAAAAGTTAAACATAAGACATCCACAACAATAACATAAGAGCCAATATACATAGACTGGAAAATAGTCCCTAATTTTGTGCCAGTGAGGTATATACAATTGCAACTAAAGAACATTTACACACTGGAGTTAGAGTGCTACATATCAAACCCATGGGTTGCCCTGAAGCCATGGGCAGAGAAGAAGTCATAACTGTAAATGTGTTGGCCATTAAAGAAGCCTTTGAACAGGCAACTATAATCCTATTTTTGAACTGCTCTTACTCCCTCCTCCTCTTTGACTACGTAATTTTTCATCATTATAACTAATTCCTTAGCATCGGTTAGATTCCTGCTCAAATGTCATTTTCTCAAGGAAGCCTGACCTACTGAAATGTGATAGTTCCCTTGACCCCTGCAAAGGAGTTGGCTCATTTACTCAGCTCAAAGCTCTTAACCCTCTATGGGAAGGGGAGCATCCAGGTGAGCGGGCGCAGAGGCCAGGATGAGCACTTTTGGCAGTAGCAGAACTCTGTGCAGGCCCATGGCAATATCCTGGGGTTGCATGCGACCCCTGGAACACCAGAGAGTATGTGTGTTCTTTTAGCTTTGCCACCCATGGATGGCTTAAGTGTTAACTCAGTGGAGGGTCAGTGTGACAACCTCTTGAACCCACACTCAGGTCTTCATCTGGCATCCAGGATGAATCAGGTCATGCAAACAAGTTGAAGGGTGGTAAATGTGGAAGATTTTATTGAATGGTGGAAATGGCTCTCAGTGGGATGGGGAATTGGAAAGGGGATGGAGTGAGAAGGTGGTCTTCCATGGACTTTGGCCATCCTTGGCCAAACTTCTCCAAGGTCCCACCATCAAGCCATCCCTCTGAATTCAACCTGCTTCTCTCCAATATCCAACTGCTTCTTCTCTCCTTCTTGATCATTTTGCTGCTCTGCTGGTGGGGACTGGGGTTTTCATGGGTACAGGATTGGGGGTGGGGCGGGCTGGGTGGTTTTGGAAAAGGCAACATTTGAGCAGGAAAAAAAGAATTCATGTTCTCACTTTGGGCCATGAGTCCAGGCTTGATGGTGTGGCCCTCGCCCAGGACCTCCCTCTTCTACCCAGTATTTCCCTGACTCCTGTCCATATCATTACCTCCCAAACTTTATCAATTCCTAATTTTATATATTTTCATACTATTATTTGCAATATATTTTATTTATTTTGATTCCTGATATATTAAGTAAAAGTAGGTTGCTATTTAAAAAGGAGCAGGGAAAAAGGAATTGATGGAAATTAAAACTACACTTGCCAATCCTTAAAAGTAAAAACAAGAGCTAGAAGATATCATTTGAGAAACTCCTTTGCAACAAAGGACAAAAAGACAAGACAGAAACACAAACATAAGACAATTCAACTCAGAAGACCCAAAACCTAACAATTAAGTGTTCCTGAAAGAGGGAAAAGAAAAAAATTAGGAAGAAGTGGCTTGACAAAAGAAAAATTATAATGAAATTTTCCAAAACTGAAGAGGATAACCAATCGTACACTAAAACTTTTTAGATGTTTATCTCTGAGGAAGGAAGCTTGAGTGAGGGGAAAATATTAGTTTTTACTTGTATCCTTTTGTATAGTTTGATATTTTTAGTCCACAAACAGGATTAAATTTTAAAGTTGATTTTATATAAATTTGAAAACAATATGAATGAGAACATTAAAGATGTGATGAAGAATTATGTACACGTGTTTTCTTTTCTTTTTTCTTTTTACTTTGTATATTTCCAAAGACAGTGCTTGGAAACATCTGCCCTGTTCTCCTGCCTCCAATCTAAACACTAGTTATTCCCCTGAGTTAGGAGAGTCCCCAGAGCAGCCACAGCAGGAAGGATCTGCAGGAAAGGGCTGGGACAAGGATGAGGCAAGTGGGGCACTCTCCTTGGATACAAAAGTTGAGTGGTGCCACAAATCTCAGGAAGCAGGATAAACAATATTTTAATGCAATATTTTAAAAAATCAAAATTAATGAAAAGTCCATGATTAACAAAATAAAATTTTGAAATAAAGGAATGATCACTATTACTGAATATCATTTTTTGCCTCAGTTTCCAGGATGGTTCAGCATGCTCCAGCTAATGCACATGAGCAAATTTCAGAATCCATTGTATTCTTTCCCCTTCTTGGGAGCAACCAATGCAGACTTGAGGTGAGGATCAGAACAGAGTGTGTCCTGGAAAAAGATGCTCTGAGGGGAATTATGTTCCCATGAAAAGAAGAGGGCATGCTGTTTCTCATGAGAGTTTTTTTTTTTTTTAAAGAATCAGCCCTTATCTCTGCCTCCACAGATTCTTTCACTAGGGGTCTGGGTAGGTTGATTGAGGCCAGGAGAGTGCTAGCACTTGAAGTTGTAGTGAACAAGGAATACGGAGACATCCTCAAGGGACCTCAACAGGATACTGACTACTTCTTGACCAGTACATCACCTTCCCCAATAGAAAAAACTGACACCTTTACCACTATCCACACGGTGGCTGCCACTTCTGCTTTCAGCGCTAAACCTGATGAATAGGTAAAGAATAACTGTAAAGACCCTAAGGGGACAGTACTTAGCAAAAGAAGAACAATCACCAGACCCAGAGGAGGCATCTCACAGTGAAACAGCACTGTAGAGGAAAGAGAAGAAAAGGGGTCCATGAAATAATAACAAAAATACAGAAGTTCATGGTAGCACATGCATATACACATGCATACACATTACAACTTTTCTAAACTTAAAAAAAAGATTCTTTTTAAATCAAAAAGAAATCATGGTGTATTGAAGAGGAAGGAATTACAGTGAAACTGAATGATCAGGTAGTTCAAAGGTCTGGTAATACAGAATAAGAAATACATATAAATGTCAAACATACCAAAAACATATTAGAATTGTAGGACAGATTCAGGAGGGCATGCAGACTATTGGTAAATATCCACAACTGGTACGACTGACAGGAAGATAAGGCACAGAAGCCAAAACTGTTTGGATAAATCAAATAAGTTGTTTCCATCTAAAGTGTTCAGAAAAAAGGCAGAAGAACTCAAATACGCAGCAGCAAGATCAATTACACTCTCCAAGGGAGGTGCAACTCTTCTGGCCTCTAAGGTCTACAGAGTTGCAGTTAACAGCCTCCAAGTAAATCACATTTATTGTCCAAGATCATACCTGTTCCCTTTTAAGTCAGCCTTATGTACATAAGCCTAGAACATTCCAGGATGGAATCTTGTCTGGAAAACTGATTGGGAACTCTCACCTAGGCCAAGTGTAATGTCATCAGTCTGGAGGTATGCAATGCACAATATGATTGCTAGGGTACAATAAAGAGTTTGTCATGCATCAGGTGCAAGTTCCACAGCCTAACAGAGCTTGATCCAATTATCTTCTTGCTATAGGGCCTATCTTGCAAAGAGATCTAAACCAGGAATATAGGAGTTCCAGAAGAAGGAAAAATGACAGATGTTGGAGAGGAAATCATTGAAAATATAACATTTTATAATTCCTTTGAGTAGCCTCTTAAAAACTTCAGACAAATTAAATTTAAGAATTTATTTGAGCAAATAACAATTCACGATTCAAGCAGTGCTCAGAACCAAGAGAGCTTCAGAGAGCTCCACCAAGGAACATGGGCAGGCAGTATTTATAGACAGACAAAGGAAGTGACTTAAAGAAACAGCCTGATTGGTTACAGCTCCATGTTTGCCTTATTTGGGCATGGTGTCACATTTGTCTGATATGGACATGGTCTAACCAGCTGGCAGCCTATGATTGGCTGAAGCTCAGCTGCTGTGATTGGCTGGGACTAAACTATTTGTTACAAGAATATACTCAAGTTAGATTGCAGGTTGTTTGCCTACTAGGTTAGGTTGCAGGTTTCATTACAAAAGCAGCTTTAGGCCAAATTTAGTTATTTAACAAGAGGGACGACTTGAATTTTCAAATTAGAAAGGCTCACTGAGTTCCAGGAAGGTTTCTGAAAAAAAAAGACACCTGTTAATATTGCATATATCCTGATAAAACCCTCAATTCCAAGGAAACATGGTAATATGCCTCCAAACATAAAGAAGTGGTTATTTACAAAGGAAAACAGAAAATAACCTTTCACATTGACCTTCTTACCCGCAACACAGGAAGTGAAAAGAGAATTGCTCATTTGCCAGCATGAAAAAAAAAAAAAAGATAGGTATCAATATCCAAGGATTCAAAAATGTTTTTAAGAGTGTACTCCATTGGAGATAATTGCTAGATAAAGGGTTCTAACCAAACAAAAATAAGTAGAACAGAAACCTCAATACAGGAGAAAATAAGATGAGAAATTACTGAGAGCACAGACTTTGAAATTAGGGACAACCATATTTAACTAATTTGGGGCCACTGGGATATAAACAAATGAAATGTGTTCAACTTTTCTCTTAACTCTTTTTAGAGAAATATGTTTGCCCTGGGCTACATCTTTCACTCTGCTAAATGGCTATAAAATGGGAAAAATTAGAGAAACTTTGAAAGTCTTATGTAGAGGATAAGAGAGTTGTCTCATAAGCCATAAGCTAATCACATCTGGACTATTACTTGAAAGATAACTAAACTATACTGTTTGATTCTCTGTATTTAAGGTCTCTTTGAAACAGCAGCTTAGCTCAAGTAATATACTATGTTGAAGCACATAAAATTGCTGATGTTCAATGTGTTAACCTTGGCAAAATGGCAATTTAAATTTCTATATAGTAAACTTGAAAAGCTCCTGTATCTGTTCTGGTCTCACTGTATTCCTCAAAGAGACTTTGAATGAGGCCCTACATTGTTCTTTCAATACAGGAGGGTTTCTTTGTAAACAAGAAGTGTGTAAACAAAAGTCATGGTGGAAAGGAGAAATAACACAATCTATTATATTCTGTCAGAGCGTATAAGGAAGGTGGGGCTTTGAATATTCAGAGGACTTTGTTTTCTCATATTTGCTTCAAAAATAGGAGAAATTTTTTGCAGGTATCTTTGTGTTGTCTGTTCTTTCTTCTTGTTCTGCTCTTGTGGTTTTTTTCTCTTTGTATGCTTTGATTATTTTTTCAAGGTGTTGTGGGGTACTTATTTGTAACAAATTTTGAAGCCTAGGGTGAAGGCAGATTCCTCCAAAAAACATTCATGTATGTTTCTGCCAGGTACCTGGAAACACTACCAATCATTTAAGTAATTAAGGAATTGCTTAAAATTAAATCACAGTTTGCACTGCATGATTAATACAGATAGTGTTAATTGTTGTTATAAATCCATGAGACAGCTAGCAGTGGTTACAACATTTCAGGAAGTTGTTTTTTCCTCTCGCTTGGCTCAGGGTTGAGGCCAATTTCTTTGCACTCTTCTGGGGTGAGAGGGATGGGGATAGTTTAATTCCTGTTCACGTTTATCCTGAGGATATAGCTTTTTGCTACTTCAGCTTTCAGGGAAGAGCTGCTACTTGACTCCTCACCCTAGGCAGACCCTGAGCCTTGACTTCAGAACTTTATGTTCTGGTGGAGACCTCGAAACTGAAGGTCAAGTTTACTGAGTTCAACAAAGGCTTTCAGGATAAAAGTGGCTTCAGTAATTGCCTTACTGCTCCAGGTTCCCGCTTTTTGTTAGAAGTTGTCCAGTGAAGTCTTTTAATGTTTCCAGTTATTTGGTACTTTCAAGAATTTTTTGAAAATTTTTACCCAGTATTTTTTATTTGTTTCCAGTGGGAATGTTGATTAAGATAACCTAATCAGCTATATTACTAGAAATAAAAATCATCAGTAAAGTTAAAATAAGTATTTTCAACTATTACATTTGCAAAAGTATTGTGGAAGTTAGAGATAGAAGTCTCTGCCACACAGATGTTTGCACTACTTCACCTGACCATGCCCTTCATTATTTTATTTATATCATCTGATTGACATGGTGACTCATGAGCCAACTTGAACATGTCCACAAGGTTCAAATAGTATTTTTGAAATTAAAATTCCTGGGTAAGTACTCGATGGCTCTTGATTTCCAGACATTTTATTGGATACTCGAACACCTCTACTCTACATCAAGACATTTCTTTATTTCATATCAAGCCAAACCTCCAAAATTTGTCTCAAATACGTTTTGATTGATGACTGAAATCTTTCAAAGACACAAATTTGAAAAATCGTACAAGGTAATTATAACAGGAAGAATCATAAAATGAGTACACATCTCAAACTGTAAGTACAAAGGAATGTGGATCCTTGTCTCAAAAATATGTAGTACAAAGTTAAAATATTAGTCAAAGATCAGGAATGCAAAACAATCCCGTTGTTTCTGTGAGTACAATGTGAAAGTTAGTCTTTGCGTAGCCTTTTTCTTTCCTTTTTCATTAGTTCTTACTTTGAGAGAAGGTACAAAAGAAATTCTTTGTTCATGATGTCTACTTCAGGAACTGTTAAGAGCATTGGCATCACAGAGGCAAAATGTACCATAAAACATTCCTTTGTATTTTACATAGTTCCACGGGAAGGAACTTATGCAAATAATAGTCACAGACAAAACATATCCTGGTGACATCATGATTTCACTGAAAACTTTCCAACACTAAAAAAAAAAAAAAAAAAAATTGTTTTTCTTCCATCATTACCATCCCCACCAGTGGCAACAGGCACATCCAGCTGTTGTTTGTACGGAAAGAAGGTTGTTGAAGCCCCGCCCTACTTTTGCTGGTCTCATCCTTCAGCATATTTTCAGAATGCTAAAATTATTTCCTCATGTTATGACCAAGGCTGGAGTTCTTTGTTCTATAACTTCTTTCTGATTAAGATTTTTCAAGAAGTTATTAAGAATAAAAAACAAAGAATTCAGAGCAAATATTAAGGAATACACATATCTTTGCTTGCCATCCTGACAAAATACTAATCAGTTGCAAGCTGTTATAAAAATGGATACATAATTAAAATCATAAGACAAATAAATTAAAGTCAATAAGAATTTCATCATCATAATCTATATCAAATTCAAAACAAGATTTTTAACTGATTTTGGTAGGAAAACCAAAAATGTCATACCTACTAGCTTCATCATTGTGGTTTTAAGCAGAAATTATTTTGGCCAGGCAGGTTAAATATAGTGAATGCAATTACTTTCTTCTTAGAAGAAAATATTGGCACCAGTGCCATCATTATTATAGTGCCTAGTAACAAAATCTTCACTACTTATGCCGAAAATACTGAAGAAAGGTAATGGAAATGCTGAAAAGTGCTTTCTGAGTATATATAGGGCTGGTATTTGGCACTATACCCTCCAGGCACAGAAAGTTTCTGAGATCCCTAAAGCAGGAGTCACAAGTGCCTAATATAGTGTTGGATAATATTGTTTTACAATATATCTTGTCACATGGATGAATCATTCACCCTTACTTTGAATATGTAGGCTTATTGGAGAAATAGGTAAAACGTAGGTACATGTTACCTCATAGCAATCTTTTTGCATAGCCAAAATCTCTATCTGAAAAAAAATCATGAGTCTGATGCCAAAATATATTTTTCACTAGACATGTATTACATAGCAATGAATTGGGCTAAAATTCAGAAAGTGAATTTCTATTCCAAGCCTCTTAATTTGTTAATTTCTTTAAATAACCATCACAGTGATAACTTAATGTGTTGAAGCTGAGTTAGAAGATGACTGGCGGAAATACTAAAATATAAAATAAATAAAAGCAAGGCTTAATCCCTGGTGTTCCTTTGGGCCTTGGGTCAATCTTTTTAACTTTTATTTGGTTTCTTTTTCTGTAAAATTAGAGAATTAGACTTAATATGGTGGCTTTCCAATTCTTTTGGAACAACCACCGTTCAACATGCCCTGATAGAAATGCTCCAACAGTAGAGCTGCTGTGGTTGAAGGGGCGTGGCTATCAAAGCCCGGCTGTGGGCCCTGCTTCCCTGCGGCAGCTGCTGAGGATGCTCTTGAGCACAGTTTGATAAATAATGTGCTAGGCAACAAAAAGACTCTGGACCCATTCATAATGTTACAAGCAGAAAAGAAGTACGGAAGGGAGGGGGTAAGAAGAGAAAGAATAAAAAAGATGTCTAATTAGTGCTTATCTCAAAGTGTAAAACGCTTTCTTAAATTTACTCATTCCATTATTTTGAAACAGTGGTTGAAATTTTTTCAGTGCCATTTTTTCCAAGTTATTTTCTCATAAAATAGAGTTGGAACGCTTTTATTTTCTCTGTGCTGTAAGTATTTTCATTATATCTATCCCAGGGAGGCAGTTGTGGTAACACTACTTGGTGCGAGCCAACATCTTTTTCTCCCTCTTTCTTTCTAGCAAAGCTGAGTTTTTTTCAACATGGCTATGTGCCCAGTTCAAACTAATCACTTCCCCAGGCACTTCAGCACGTTGAGATAGTCACGAGGCAGATTTCTGGCCAGTCAGATGAAAGTAGAAGACTACTAGATGAAGTTTCCGGAAAGCTATTGTTTGCTTAATTTTTTAAAAGATCCATTATTTTTTTGTTAATTTGTTGAGTAAATTGTTGGCACAAATCTTTGCCCTTCATCCTTCCTACTTATTTCTGCAGAGACTATGGGCATGATTCCAGAAGCAGAAGAAAATGTTTATTTACATATACAACATACATATACGGGGGTGCTCAATGATGAGTAACTTAGACAGGTGGTTAGAATTGGGGGTTTATGTACCTAACTTAGTAGGAAAAAGGAGGAAGGAAGGCTTCTATGTTTCTTTCATTAAGACAAACGAGTTTTTATATTTTACTGATTTGGATTTGCTTCCTGTCATCACTATTCTTTTTATATACACCATCATTATAACACATACGATATTGCTTTGGAGCCAAAGAAGAAATTTGGAATTTATCTCTAGCAGCTTTGAAAAACCGGGTAACAAAATGGAAGAGTTACGGAAAGAGGCAGGGTATTCTCTGTCTTGTATCTACTTGACATTGGCTTCCTTGGAAAGAAAGTAAAGATATAGAAAGTCAATAACAGACTCTGAAAAACAACCACTGAATTTCTGGACAATGCTTTTACAAATTAGGGCAGTGAGTTCCTAGCTAGGAATCATAATCATCTCATAAGACCTATGAAGATCATGTTGGACTGAGGAATCTCCAACCTACCTGAACTCAAAGTTTTAAATTAAATTTAAAAAGAAAGAAGTTAACTTATAGATGTGAAATAAAGTTAATAGAGTGAAGGACATATAATAATTCTCAAAAGAAAATAATATGAAATAATACAAAATGACGTTATGTGTTTTTTGTTGATATACCAATGTAAAATGTATTGATAAGAAGCAAAAATACTTGATATTTTAATGCAAAGTATTAAATACAATGAATTGGTCATAAGAAACAGATCATATTTCTCTAAAATGTTCAGAGACTAGAATATTTTTCTGAAAGTCTGTACTTTTTTTAAATAAACAAATTGGATTGAAAGAGTAGGAAGAAATACTCTATGTCTAGAAAATATATAATTGAGTGGATATCCACACCATAGAAAACATTTGGGTGATAATTTTTTAAAGTGAAATTTTTATTAGCGTATATCCTGTCCAACCAGATTGACAACTGTGGATAATGCAAAATTTTCACAGAGACAAGATAATTTAGGAACTTAAATACTGAAACCTCTGCCAAAAGTCTCATTCTGCTATCAGGAAAGCATGAGATATACTTAATGTTGATAATTTCAGTATAAAGATACTCAGAAAGTCATCTGATACCAAATCAACCATAAGAAAATCTGGCGAATTATTTCCAGTTTTTTAATATTACTGATACAGACAGGAGGCTAGGAACCACTGGGTAGAAAAGGGAGGTTCCCCAGCAAAACTCCCACCCTCAAGCCTGGAAACTGTGGCCCTAAATGAAAACAGTTATCCCTGTTTACCTGCCCAAATGTTTTTTTCATAATCACCCTGGCCCATCATGCCCCTGCATCCTGTACCCACAAAAACCCCAAAGTCCACTGGCAGAGGAGCAGAGCTGTGAGGTAGAAGAGAGAAGGGAAGAAACATCTGACTGTCGAAGAGGCAGCTGGACTGCTGGAGAGGAGTTTGACTGGTGACAGCTGAACTACAGGGGAGGATAATCTTCCCACCCATCCCTTTTCCAGCTCCCCATCCTGCTGAGAGCCACCTCCACACTCAAAAAAACTTCCACATTCACCATCCTTCAAGCCCATGTCACCTGATTCTTCCCAGATGCCAGACAGGGACCCCAGTACCAAGAGGGATGAATGTAAAAAACTGTCACCCTGACTCTCTGCCGAGCTGGTTAACACTTAGCCATTGGCAACTGCTAAAAGAGCATTAATTGTAACTCATGTTCTCTGCTGTAATCATGGAATATATATATATTGCAATACATATTCTATATATATACTATATATCATAATATATATTCATACTCTGCTTTTTCATGTAATTTGCTATATGTTTTTCCTAGTAAATAGAAACAGTGAATAGATTCATACCTAGCAATATGGGTAAATATTTAAACAATGTGTAATGAAAAAGAAACAGATATTTAATATGCTATTTATAAAATGTAGATAAAATATAACAACTCATTTACATAAATTAAAAATACTCAGAAAGCAGCATACTTTATAAAAATACACAGAATCAAAAATGTACATTACATAAAATTGAATGTTAAGACAAATGGGCTTTTATATTTGTAGTGCATGTAGTGGGGATACTATGAAGATGGAAGTGGTGTATAGGAATAAAAAGGAATAAACTTTCAGTAAAGAGAGAAAACCAATGATGATAGTATGGAATAAACAGGGTGATTAACTTAACCCTTTGTATCTAAGATCCAAGAACACTTTGTTAATGATTTTTAATAAATATAGTTTAATAAATCATGATTTTAATAATCATGATTTTTATAATACTGTTTTTAAGGTGGTATAATATTAAACTAAATGGATGTGACATAAATTCTTTAACCTTCTTCTACTGCTGAACATATACTTGATTTATTGTTTTTATCTATGTAAGTTGTGCTACTCTGAACACTTTTTTATGAACGTATATTTTTCCCCTATTTTGGATGGTTACTTTTGGATATATTATCCACAATAAAACCAACTTGTTGAAAGCATATGACATCATTACCACTCTTTGTATAAATTCAAAAAGATTGCTTGAATTTACAATGTCAAAAGCAACCAACAGAAATGCCAATTTCTACATACCCTGAGGACCAGTAGGTCATGTTGCCTCTGTCTGGCTATATTTATATTTTTTATCTATCCATATTTCTGCCCATTTGAAAGGCAAAAATGTCTCACTGTTGTTCTGCTTCTTTGTTAATCTAATCAATGTCTATGGACTATCTACTAGTTTCCAAAATTATTCTTAGTATTAAGTTGCATTTATTTGAGTATAAGATTATACATGGTCCACTTTTTCTTTTTTTACTAACTTCATTTCCTCCTTCGAATCAGACAACATTTTTACTTTTTTTGTTGACAGTTACTATGAATGTGGGTTTATTCTGACTAATGAAATAAAGTCATGGTCATCTTGAAGGAAAACTCATTATGTGATCTTAGCATCAATAAGTAGGAGAAGAAATGGAAATTCAGCATGGTTCCATGCATTTTATTGCTATCTATGCCCACAAGGATTATAGCAGTTCTGAATATAAAATACATCCTCAACAAATATGTCATTTGCTTTCGTCATAACCCTCTGTAATCCACTTTTTCCCTGTTCTGAGCCTCATTTTCTTATTCATATAATGTGGATAAAAATAATGCCTGTCTCAAGAGGAAGCATCAAGGACAAAATGGGAATATTCATTTTATCACCTAAACTGCATTTCAGGAATGTGAGTGATGAATAGCAGGAAGTTGTGTTCATATTTTTATTCTCAATGCCTGAATAGATGATGATGTCTGAAAGCCTTGCCAGTTTTCTCGCTGGATTTTTTTATTGAATAAAATAGTCTACATGGTGGAAGAGTAGGCATTTCCCGGAGTGAATTAAAAAAAAAAAAAATGAATTTGGTAAACATTTTTATTTTCCCAGAATTTGGTCTCACACAAAAAACAGATGTCCTACATTGGATCAAAAGGGATAAAAAGAACAACAGGTAACACCATGAATTACTGGAAATGACAGATAAGTCTGTACCAGGCACCTGACAATGGTAATTTGAAACAATAAAAGACTAAGCATTAATTTAAACTGTTTCCATGAAGTAAGTCTTCCATAAGCCGACATAATTCATACTGATCCTGCTTGATCATTTTGTATTATGCTTTTATTGTGGGATTTGACATGGTACTATTTTGTTAAGAATTTTATGAAATAAATCAGTCTACAATTTTCCTTTCTTGCAATGTTTTTGTCAAGTATCACAATTACACTGCCTTCACAAGATGAGTTGGAAAGTGTGATTCCTTTTTCCATTTTTGAAAAAAAATTTGTATGATTGGTATAATATCTTCTTAGACTTGAAGTAATTTACTACAAAAATGATGTAGGCCTACAATTTTCTTGGTGTAAAGGTTTCTGAAAGAAATTCAACATTTCTTTTTTGTTTTCTTTTTTTGAGATAGAGTCTTGCTCTTGTTGCCCAAGCTGGAGTGCAATGGCACGATCTCAGCTTACTGCAACCTCCACGTCCCGGGTTCAGGCAATACTCCTGCCTCACCCTCCTGAGTAGCTGGGATTACAGGTGTGCACCACCACACCCAGCTAGTTTTTTGTATTTTTAGTAGAGATGGGGTTTCACCATGTTGGCCAGGATGGTCTCAAACTCCTGACCTCAGGTGATCTGCCCACCTCAGCCTCCCAAAGTGCTGGGATTACAGGCATGAGCCACCACACCTGGCCGAAATTCAACATTTCTGATATATAAGGCATTTAAATGTTGTGTTTCACCGGGTATCAGATTTGGTAAGTTGTGTGTTTCAATGAATTTGATCATTTCATCTATGTTGGCAGAGTCATACACATAAAGCTGTTCAAAATATCTCTTCAAAATCCTTTTGATTTTTCTAAGATCTAGAGTAATATCCCATTTTTCAACCCCGATATTAGATTTTTGTGATTTCTTTCTTCTATCTTCATCTGTCTTGCTAGAGTTTATAAATTTTATTAACCTTTTCAAAAGCCACCTTTTGGTTTTGCAAATATTTTCAATCATGTCTGTTTTCTACTTCTTTTATTTCTGCTGTTACCATTATCACTTCTATCTATTAGATTTAACTTTCTCACCTTTTGCTAATTTCTTAAAAATTCTTATGATTATCTTAGTGTAATTACAATGGCTTATTACAGTAGAAACTTAGATGATTAATCTTAAGGCTTCCTTTGCTTCTGACAAAATCATTTAAAGCTATAAGTGTTCTTCTAAGTACCATGTTAGCTGCATACCACAAATTTTGATATGCTGGTTTTTTTTATCAGCCTTCAGTTCAAAATTCTTTCTAATTTCTTAATGATTTCTTCATTTATTCATTGGTTATTCAGAAGCTGATTTGTCAATTTTCAAATGTTAGAACTTTTCTACATATCTTATTGAGCTAAAACTTAAATTTTTATGGTCACAGAGGGTAAACACTAGTACTATCTAGTCCTTTGAAATTCTCTGAGACTTGTTTTATGGTCCAGTATAATCTATCTTGATTCATAGTTCTTGTGCACTTCAAAATAATGTATATTCTGCACTTGTTTGGTGGGGGTCTCAGTAAGTTTCTGTGAGGTAAAAAATGGTTGACAGTATTATTTATATTTTCACTTTTCTTGCTTTATTTTTAATTTTACTACCCATTACTTGAAGGTGTGTGTTAATATCTCAAAATATGGTTATGGATTTTTCTATGTCTTGTTTTTATCTATCAGTTGTTATTTTATCTGTCAGTTGTTTCATGTATCTTAAAACTGTTTTAGGCACATTCACATTTAAATGAAGTCTTTTTAATGTAGTCACTATTGTTACTGATAGCATATAGCTATTTAGTTTTATTGTAAATAGCATTTGCAAAGTACAGCATTTTTTATCCTTTTTACTTTCAAGTTATTTGTGCCTTTTTAGCTAAAAATGTATCTTTTGGAGACAGCATATGTACCTTGGTCTTGCTGTTTTATACAGATTAACACTGTTTGCCTTTTTACTGAAAAATTTTGTCCATTTACATTTAATGAACTGATTGTTGTGGTTGAATGTAGGCCTGCCCATTTTTTCTTTATTTTTTTTCCTTGTTTTAATTATGTTATTGTTGTTGCTTATTCATTTCTCCTTTCCTGACTTCTTTTGGTTTAATCAATTACTTTTTGAATTCTATTTTGATTTCTTCATTGACTTTTCAATATATATCTCTGCATTTTTGGCAGATGCTCTAAAAATTACAATACCTATTTTTACAAACTTACAATATATGTAGAGTACTACTTTATATGAAATATATAAGAATCTTTAAAAATATAGTTCAGTTTTCTACCCCATATTCTCTATACTTTCTTGATAAATACATAAATTTGTAGATAATATGTTATATGTATATATTATATTACATATGTGTGTGCATGTATGTGTGTGTGCATGTGTATGTGTATAAACCCCGGTCTACAGGGTTTTAATTTTTTTTAATATGATCACACAGTTTTTAAAAGTTGTTCCCTAGCATAAATAGTATATGTTTTAATGCTTCTATGTATTCATGCGTTTACTTGTTGTGCAGTGGATAACATCCATTGTCAATAGCTTTATTTGGGGTTACAATTATATAAGAAATTGTCACTTTTTACTTTATATGCTTATATGGTTTGAATATTTAATAAAAACCATCACAGGTCCTAAAAAAAGTACATAAATAAATAAACAGTTGTTCTCAACCAAGGCCAATTTTGCCCTCTGGGAGAAATTTGGCAATCTCTAGAGACATTTTTGATTGGAGGAGGAGGGGTGCTGCTGACAACTAATGGGTAGAGGCCAAGAGTGCTGCCAAAAATCTTACAATGTATAGGACAGTCCCCCAAACAAAGAATTATCTTCTGCAAAATGTCTGTATTGACAAAACAATGAAATGTAAATGTGTAGGTCTTAGTCCAGTTTACTTACTTTCAGCTAATTAAGGACATTTGTTAAACATGTTCAAAGTTCCAAAGTCCCTTCAAATACAGCATTTATATTCAAACCTAAAGAGCTAAACTCTCTAAGCTCATTTGAAGTACTTATTAGCTGATGATGAGTCACTGAGTTTGTTAAGTGAATTAATCATGCTGTGTGATTCCACATGAGGGATTTAAAGGCCACTGGAAAGAAGTCAGAGCTCCAAACAAGGGAGTCTCCACTACCAGCTGTTTTCTTTTCCCTCTGTTTCTCCTGGCATGCAAATATCATCAAAGTCATCATTATTGGGTTATCTTTGTTTAGAAGTATGAGAGAAAGAGGTTAAAAGATAATTCAAGCACAATTATATTTGCCTATTAAATAAATCCTAATAATTCAAATCCCTTCAGACAAAATTATCACACATTTCTAAAAGTACAATGTCTGGTTTCCATTTTCAAAGGATCTTTTTAAACTTTATAAAACACACTGTTAAAATGATAATAAAGCCAACTTTGGCAAAGAACACAGGATTTCAAGCTACAGTTGGTGTGAATCTCAATATTCACTACTTCCTGGCCGGGCGCGGTGGCTCAAGCCTGTAATCCCAGCACTTTGGGAGGCCGAGACGGGCGGATCACGAGGTCAGGAGATCGAGACCATCCTGGCGAACACGGTGAAACCCCGTCTCTACTAAAAAATACAAAAAACTAGCCGGGCGCGGTGGCGGGCGCTTGTAGTCCCAGCTACTCGGGAAGGCTGAGGCAGGAGAATGGCGTAAACCCGGGAGGCGGAGCTTGCAGTGAGCTGAGAGCCGGCCACTGCACTCCAGCCTGGGCTACAGAGCGAGACTCCGTCTCAAAAAAAAAAAAAAAAAAACAAACAAACAAAAAAAATATTCACTACTTCCTAAATTTGTGATTACTGTCCTCCGAGACCTCCTTCAAGTCTCATTACTATATTTTTTTAATCCGTAAAATATAGATAATACTGATCTCAGATGATTGAGAAACACTTTGCACCAAATCGAACACAAATAAGGTGTTTAATCCAAAGCTTTATTCTATCTTGAGAAACTGATGTGTCAACTCTGTGACGGCCTCGGTGGATGAGCAATATATCCCCAGTAAATTGACATTTGTGCTGAGCTATCTACTACAGGTGACTACCTTTGCGCCCCTGGAGACACAGATGCAGTCTGTCACAGATCATTCATGTTAATTATGCCTACAATGAGTAAGGGAAATAAATGGTGGCTGCAACACTCTTTTACTATGTTCCCAGGGAAACGCAGTGAATTCATCTAGGAAAAGACTGGTTTAGTAGTAACCTTCAGTGAGTGATCTCTTTACCCAGAAGTCTTTGAGGCCTGCAGCTCACAAACCTGATTTGCTCAAGGAAGTCCTGACTTACTGGGTATTCTGAAACCCATGAAAAAAGAAGGGTCCAGACAATACACTCAGAATTTTACAAGACAGTCTCAAAATTGCCAGCAATACTAAAGTCACTTTCATACCACCCTCAAAGATTTACTACAGCGGCCCCTGTAGTCCTCCAAGAACAATCAAATCAAATGTATGCACACACACATACACATACACAGACACAGACACACACACACACACACACACAGATACTCTAACAAATGGCATATCTTCCACCTTATGCATTGACTGCCACAGCTGCTCTCCCGACAGGGTGTTCAATCATGCAAATGTCTTCTGTTTGAAGGCTGTTTCCACTTCCAGTCAGGCACGTTGTTTTCAGCACATCTGACAAAATAGGCCAGATCTGCCCAGCAACTTTTGAGAGGAAGTGCAACAAAAGACATCCAGCTGTGCTGAATTAAAAGGTCTTCATTCATCACCTTCCATCAGTCAAAAAGCAAAAAGAGGCTGACGTTATTTGTAAGAAATTTAAGGGTGTTATTATTCACCTGTAATTAAAAAGAATGGTTTGATTTGGCTTTTAGCCTAGAGAAGTATGAATGCTTATATTTTGCCAGGTTATGAATTTTTCCAAGTACTGAACAGGTCTGAGAATGAGGCAATAAGATGGAGGGACTTTGAAAAGTAGAATTTTCCTCAACCTGTATTCATTTGCATTTTGTTTGTTTGTTTGTTTTTTAATTGATTCTTTATCTTTGCTTTTCTACTTTAGAGAAGTACTCCCAGAAAATAAAAATCAAATGGAATTTTGAGCCTATCAACATGAAAAGTACATGTTAAAGGCTTTAGATTTCCCAAAAAGACAAAATCTGAGAAAATGTATTACAGACGAAGTTGCTTTTTCTTGATATGCTGCATATTCAGAAACAGTAGAGAGATAATGGTTTTTGTGGTATAAAGTAAAAAAATATGCATGGCAAGCATAGTAGAGATAGATAATTTTTAAATATTTTTATGTATCTGAAGTTCTGGAAGATGAATATAAGAATTTGCCAAGATATTTTTAAAATGAATTCTCTTTCAGCTCTTCCTTTTACTCCAGGAAGAGCTTAGGGTGACTTGAAGACACATTAAAGCACAATGTTAATATTAATTGGATGAGAAAAACGGAACAAAAGAAAAAGCAAGAAGAAAACATAAGATGAAGCTAAGATTGAGGCACATAAACCTAACATATATCAATGTATTTACTAGAGCTAAACTACACATGTAGCCCTGAGTTTTCTAGCAGCCAATTCAAAGAGGGAGCTGAGATTAGTTATGTGATGTGTAATGCCCACAAAGTTAAAACAGAAGAGGCACATGTATTATTTGGGTATGTTAATGAGCATGGTCTCATAGGTCTGGAATTTGGCAGTAAACTTGTTTTCTAAAAATATGTGTTGGGAAAGTTAACAATTTTCAGTAACAATTATAAATTTTTTATTTTTTCAGAGCATTCATGTGTTTTTCTGACAGCAATAAGAATAAAAACAAACAAAAACATCCTTCAGCATTACCAAAATTGTTATTGCATGCTAATAGAGAGTATATGCACTCCATGCAGGTCTTGGTCAATGTCTTCATCTGTTTGGGCTGCTATGCTAATACCATGGACTAAGTGGCTCATGAACAACAACAAAATATATTTCTCAACAGTTCTGGAGGCTGCCAAGTCCAAGATCAAGCCACCAGCAGTTTCGGTGTCTGGCGAGAGATTGCTTCCTGGTTCATAGATGGATGGCCATCTTTTCACTGTGTCCTCACATGGTAGAAGGAGCCAGGGAGCTGTCTTCACTAATTTTATATAAAGGCACTAGTTCTATTCATAGGGGCTTTGCCCTCATGACCTAAGCACATCCAAAGACCTCATTTCCTCATACCATCACATTGGGAATTAAGATTTAACATGTGAATTGGGGTGGGGGCAGGGACACAAATATTCAGCCTATAGCAGCCAGTATGAGCAGCACAAAAGAGCAGTTTCAGGTAAAGGGTTTGAAGCCCTGAGATCTTGGTTTTATTATGACTCATTGCATTCAGTAGTACACTGACGTGCAGGAAGGACAGGAATGGAGGCCACTGAAATTTAAGCTACTTGGATGCCCTATATAATATTTGGTATTCTGAAAACACTTTACACTTGCCAGTAAGTGAATCCAGATGGTATTCAAATAAGTTTAGACAACATGATTATCTGGACTTGCTGATGTGGAAAGTCAGGCCCTGACTGATTTGCCCAAGGCCTTTCAATTCCTAAGGAGCCACCATACAGCTTTTACCACTTCCTGTACATCCAGTAGGCCAAAGAGAGTCCTGGAAGAAAACACAGACTTTCATATTTCTTGTTCTTGGCTTGGCTCAGCAGATCACAGATGCTTCTATACAAAGGGGAAAATTTCTATCATAACTTGCCTGGCCATTTTTTCAAGGATTTCCTGCAAAGCAACCAATAGCCAGTTTTTCAGATCTACTGCCTAATTCATTTAGGTCCATTTTTATTAGTACTCAAGTTATTTTCCTGAATAATTACAAAGAAAACCTTTTGCCACTTACTCATCAGAAAGAGAGCTGTATAAGAATAGCTGGAACCCAGAAAAGAAAATATACAATTGCAAGTTTGCATAGATGCATTCTCATTTCTAAACAATACAAAAAATTATTATTAAATTTTGCTATTTTCAGGATGGACATTGTACATTTATTCTCTGGGGCAAGTTTTCCAAACTTTCCGACTGAGGAAAATTACCTCATCTTCCCTACTTGTTTCAAAAGGTAGATTCCCCAGCCCCACTCAGACTTGCTGAATCAGAATCTTTCAAGAAGCTAAAGGCTTATTCAGGGAAATTATTTCAACAAAGACTCTGGACCCTGGTCGAGATTCAATTAAAATCTCACTTCTGCCACCTATGAGCTGTGTGAATTTGGCCAAGTGGCTTACCCTCCCTGTATCTCTATTTCTTCATATGTGAAATGAAAATCTAGCTCCTCGTGGAGCCCAAATTTAAAGACAGATTAGTAAATGAAAATTCAGCCAAGGAAATCAAAGAGAAGTCAAAGACAATCTTTGAATCAGTCTATTTCTAAAGAACTGAATGATGTTGAGAAAAGTCACCTGACTTCCCAAGGTTCTACTTTCTGTTAGATTCATTCAAGCTCTACAGTTGGTGAGAATGAGAATAATTTTCAGGACAAGGATGCATTCTCATACTTTTAGATAGTAGATGAAAGTGAACAATCCAAATCACCTTAAAATTGGAGTACAATTTAGAAAGAATAATTTACAAATATGTCATTTTGTCATTATATACTATTCGTGCTTCCAAATATTTCTGATTTTAAATCCAAACATATATCTAGCAATGAGACTTTATAAAATGTCTTAAGTAACGCATCTTTAAATAGCTTACCAAATTGCAGAAAAGGCATACATTCATTTGTTATGAAAAGAATTTTCTACTCAAATTAACTGCAAAATTATCTTAAGAAAAACCTTCTCAGAAATGACGTGCTCAAGAAGACACAGGCAGGATCTTGATCTTGACTAATCAGTGGAAACATTGGGAAATATATATTAGGATGAATAACGGATAGAGCCAAAATACATAAATAATGACTACATTTCTTAATTACTCCACTAAAACTGGTTGCTGACAAGCCAGATGGCACAGGTCATTAGTGCCTTTTGGCTCTGGCATCCCTACCAAAGAAACCCAGGACTGGAATAGCACCACTATTGTTAGAGCCCCTCAAAGCACAATACTCTAAAAAGCCCTCCTCATTGCTGGGGAACAATGCCTTCAAATTCTTTTGTTATTCTGCAATGCTTCAAAATTTGTTAAGTCTTGTCCTCTTTTACCCTAAGGGACTTTGGAGACTTAATTAAGTTATTGTTTGCAGACATGTGTTAAATTCAGTCACCTCACAAAAGAAACAACACGGTTCCAAATGTTAATACACACTTCCCTCTAAACTGTGAATCAAGACTCAAGCCATAACCGGAAAGAGCAATGTAACTGCGTTTCTTTCTAAATAAAGGGGACACCGTAATAATATTAAAAGAACAAGGATTTATAAGCTGTTAATTGTATTATGCAATGTGTTCACCAAACTCTGATGCTTTTGTTTAAAGTATAAAAGCAGTTGATGCTTTTATGTAATTATTAATAAACTATAAGAAAGTTAAATACTAAGGGTAAATCTTGAGAGTAGGGCATTCCATCTTTCTGAAGCCTCTCTCCCTAATATCCAGCCCCATTCTTTTGAATGTCCTCTAGAACCTCTGGTGGCTGGTGAAGATGTTGCTGCTAAGAAGCTCTAAAATTGATCAAATAACTTCAGTAACTAAATCATAGTCAAGATTTTATTAACAATTCAATGAAAGAAACAGGAGCCTTGACCATATTGGTCAAAAAAGATATTAATAAAGTTTTAATAACTTATTAATCAAGTTTACCACTTTTATTTGAAGGAAGTCATAATTAGTGTCATGAAAAATCTGGTGTCATGGTTAGGGTTTATGTAATGGACCAATCTGGAGCAACGTGGAACCTTACAGTAGGAAGTGATACACGGACCAGCAAAGGCCTCGTGAATTCCGGGTTATGCTTTTCCCGTTTTCTTTCTTGGCTCCAAAAACAGAGAAAACAATGGTAAAACAGTGTTTCTTTCCTAGATTTGACTCTAAGAGTGTCCTGAAGATGTGCCCCAAAACATGGCAAACACAGTCAATGGTGACTCTGTCCCTTAATATCTGTGCATAGCAATTCTCTTTATGAAGCCCATAACTGCTCATGGACAGCCACATAGGTAGCGTTTGAAAACAAGCTTACATCTTAGCTAAGGTCTATAAGCTCCTTGCACACTTTCTAAGGCTGTCCTAGCCCTCTCAGTTTTAGATGCTGAAGCTTTTAAGACCCACCTTTAATAAGGCTTGCTTCTTTGCTTAAGGCTCACTGCCTCTGCAGAAATTGATACTTGCCTGTAATCATTACCATAAACTGCAATGATCTGTCTAAGTGAAAATCCCACAGGGCTTATTCCTAAATCCTAAAGCCACATGCAAACCCAGCCACATTCCACCACATAGGTCATAACACACTGTCCAACTTAAAGGTACGAATCCACCTACTAAAATCCATGGTTGAAAGCCCTGACCCCACCCCCGAGTTTCTACATGCATATTTTTCTCTGAAATTATATGCCCGTCTTCAAATTAACAAGGTTCTCAATAAATGAACCAAACATCTCAAGATGAGCATGAAGGGACCTAATAAATATTACCCTTCTCATCCACATAGGTTCTGTACCAATTGGAAAATAAGACGAGAATCAGCAAATGGAGCCTCAAACTAATATTTTATACATGTTAAGTTGGAAAAGATGGCTTTTTGAAGTAAAACTAGCTCCCAACTTTTTGCTTTGGTCTTGAAAAACTTACCCAAAGAAGATTTTGAATTTGCAAACACTTATCCAGGTCATTGCCTCTCTCTGGACCTGGTGGAGAGAGAAGAAACAAGAGACCCAATCCCCATCCACGAGAATCTGACAGATTAGTCCTATCCAACTGAGAAGCAATATTCCAATGTCAGATGCGCCTAACGGCAGGTTACCAAAGACAGGCAATTCCTTTTACCTCCCTTGCAGTAGTAAGGGATTAAGAGTAGTAGCTAAGGGATTAGGAGTACTTCACCAATGTGTGTCCCTCCACACAGATAGAAACATTAGGCATCAGAGTTAAGCATTTCAATCCAAACACTTAAGACCTATAAAAAAGTATTTCTTTGCTTCTTATAATGAATTAGTCATGTAAATATTATATTTTTCTTTTTTCCAGAGCTTTGGAAAAGCTTAAAGCTGAGTATGTTACTCAGCTATAACAGTTTTCTCTATTAAAGCTATTTGCACTTAAATACAAGGAACATATCAAATAAAATAGCAATTCCTTTGTTTTATAAAATTTAAGCTTTCCACATTTCAATGAATTCTAAGACTTGCTTTACTCTAAGTCATCAATTTAATGTGATTTACCATGACACATTTCAGAACAACACTTTTGTGGCATAGGTATCCCAGCAATACAAAAACAACCCACTGATTTTACAAAAATATTATTGTCAAATCCTAAAAACAGACAGATGCATATGTTTTTTTAAAGTTTAGACCTCGTGTTGTCATAAATCAGGGCTATAGGTAAATGGAAAGTTGGAAGAAATGATCAATAGTTTTGAGTTAAAAGCTAAATCAGTTTCACAAGTGTTTTTCTCTGTAAAGTTTCTTTGGAGATTATAAGAAAATCACAGGTGAATTAAAGATATAAAACTCCTTCCTCTTTCACTGCAGGACTATTTTTTTTTTCACATCATTAAGTTCATTCCTTTCTGAAAATGACTCAAAATTATTTTATTAAAATCAATGATTTTTCCAAACAGAGGGGATGGACAGGAAATTATCTTTAAATAAGTATACTCTATTTAGTGCTCTCTGTTGGTTAAATCTCAGTGTGGGGAACAATATTTAGTCTTTCCAAAATTCTTCACAGTTTGATCCACTGACACGATAGTTTTCTTAATTTCCTGACCAACGGCATTGTATGCAATTTTTGTACATGGTCAACAGCTGGTGCCTTTAACCCAGCAGATGTTTTTGTGTCTGAGCTGTAATCACTGTACAGGCAGAGTCCAGGATTTTGTTTTCTTTCACACTCTTCTCCCATATGCAGAAACTTCATTTAGAAGACAAAAGGAATGTGCATAAAAACACACCACAGGGTGTGGATGGGTTTAATAGATGCAGTCCCCAGTGTATAAAGAGCCTAAATCTTTCCCAGTACAGTGGGATTACACAACAACCACTAAAGTCATTTGAAATGGCTTCTAAAAGACCAAAGCCCACAGCCAGTGGAATCACAAAATCATAGAACACTGAACTTAGATGGGACCAGTGCATTGTGTATCAAAGCTGAGTAATGGGTATTTTTAAAGGAAAAAAATGACTTAAGCTTAGCCTCCCACCATGTTGATTTAAACTGTTTTTATCATAGTGTTACTTAAATGTGTGCAATCATAAAACAAGGTGCAAGCTTCTCATGCCTCTAGTTTTCATTCTTCCTGGTGGTGGGAGAGACTCTGGTGTCATGATGCCTTGGCGTGGTCCCACCTCCACTGCTCACTAGCCATGTCACGTCAGACGGGTTACTAAGTTTTCAAATGCTTCATCAATAACAGCATAATCCACCTTACACATTGTGTGAGTATATGAAATATATATATAATAATACATACCACATAACATTCAGTAAATGATAGCTATTGTTCTCCTTATTATTTGTTTTCAAAACCAAGTAACCACCAAAATTCAAAGTTTACTTAATTTAATGTGATGCATGTGATTTAAATGAAAATATAGGTATAGAGCATTTTTGAATGGAATAATCAGCCCTCATGTGTAACTGAAACTCTTCCTGTTAGCATTTTTAAAACCAATTTTAATAAAAGTGTGTGTTTTTTTTAGATGAAGTCTCGCTCTTGTCCCCCAGTCTGGAGTGCAATGGCAAAATCTCGGCTCACTGCAACCTCCGCCTGTCAGGTTCAAGCGATACTCCTGACTCAGCCTCCTGAGTAGCTGGGATTACAGGTGCCCACCACGCCCAGCTAATTTTTGTATTTTTAGTAGAGACAGGGTTTCACCATGTTGGCCAGACTGGTCTTGAACTCCTGACCTCAGATGATCCACCTGCCTTGGCCTCCCAAAGTGCTGGGATTACAAGCGTGAGCCATCACACCTGGCCAAAAGTGATATTCTTAAGTTGTCTTAATCACTTCAGGGTAAGGTAAATATTGTAACATTATTGAAATCTGTAAGTGCATAGCTAGCTTAACCACTTCTGCATTGATGAGGAAAATTATACACTGCCTATTTCGTGTTACTATCACAACCAAAGAAAATTGAAGTTGGTGTCAACAACAAAAAGGAATCCACTCAGGATTCACCCATGCTAATGGCACAACTGCTATGAAACAGATGTTTCTGAGATAGTGTGCTGGAATTACCTGCTATAGACTTAAGGTTTCCACCTTTTTACTCTATTTGAACTACTTTAAAATATTAATTTCCAATGAAGAATATGTCTTTCCACCTTTACTTGAAAGCTAAAATTTTTTTTTAGTATTTGGATGAACAAGAATATATTTATATTCATTTTTAAGTGAATGCTCTTAAATGAAAAAACAATTGTAGAAATTCCTAGAGAAAATCTTCAGACTTCTGACAATATATCCATAAACCAGTCTGAAAATCTCTATACACTGTACCTTTATGTATCCATGTAGATACAGATTCTGTCTTATTTATACATACTATGCTCAGTATTTATTTGCATTTACAACCAAAAGAAAATGTCAGCACAATAAACTTTAATATTTGCATACAGTATTTTTAAAATATTATATATTTCACCACACAATGTGTTTTTATGATCTGCATTTATGTGTTCTCTGCCAAGTTAGTTGGCTGATGAGGACAGTGGTTATTGTTTTCTAATTTCCTGCTGCATAAATTTTACCCAAAATGGGCATCTTAGTTTTAATGGTGGTGGTTGGAGAAAAGGTGTTGGTGAAAGGTGATGCACAAAAAGCAAACAAAGAGAGAAGTGAATAATGGAAAGGGATGGGAGAAATTATCAGTGAGCCATCATTCCCAGAGGTTAGAACTTCTAGTTAGAACAAATCATTTTTGTGAATGGAACATTCTGAAAAGAAAATTTAATAAAATATTTTTAAGAGGAGCACGTTGCAACAATATCTTCCCTAAAAAAAGTCATCAAATATTCTGAGGTTTTTGAAAGAGTAGTCTAAAGAAAGAAAACTATTTTACAAAGAGAACTCACAGATAATAGAAATTTTAAAGCTCATCTCTCTTTTTCATTGAAAAGGAAAACTCAGTGCTTTGAAGTTGGGCAAATTCAACCTGATAACACAAGTTTCCTCACTCAGTAGTACTAAGAGCTAAGAAATGTTTAAAACATATCTTTTCTTTTCATTTTGACCAATTTACAGCAGTCATAATTGTGCAATTATGGATGTTATTCTCCGTAATTATTATTATTATCTTTTGGGGGTTTTTTTTGAGACAGAGTCTTGCTCTGTGGCCCAGGCTGGAGTGCAGTGGTGCGATTTCTTCTCACTGCAAGCTCCACCTCCTGGGTTCAAGCCATGCTCCTGCCTCAGTCTCCCGAGTAGCTGGGACCACAGGCGCCTGCCACCACGCCCGGCCAATTTTTTTGTATTCTTACTGGAGACAGGGTTTCACAGCGTTAACCAGGATGGTCTCGATCTCCTGATCTCGTGATCCACCCGCCTCGGCCTCCCAAAGTACTGGGACTACAGGCGTGAGCCACAGCGCCCAGCCTATTCTCCGTAATTCTTATTGATATTTTGTTTAAAAGACTTCCTTTAATAGATTTGTCAATAAGATTTTAATAGTATGAAACTATCTATCAACGAGTTCAATATCTGTGACCTTATAAAATCACAAAGAAGTTTCAGAGCATCTGATACTCAGTTCCCTTTCTAAATGTGAAGTGCTTGTATTGTGTGAAAGGCTGAAAAATCTGCACATCACAAAAAGAAATAGCAGTTTGATAACTTTGTGAAGTGTTTTAAAATAACCAGGTTGGCTTTCTACGAGTGATAAAGAAAACGTTTTTACCTACCACAAAAGTAATAATATATATTTTAAAATAAATACCCAAAGCTGTGTCTAATATTTTCTTCCTCTAAATTTTATTGGATAGTAAGCTATTCACTTATCCTAATCACAGCAACTGACTGATATGATACTAGATCTATCAGAAAGAGATTTCAGAAGACCGAATTTTCTCTTTTATTTCTATGTGATCTAAAATTAACTTAATATAAACACAAAGCCTTTTCTTGAATTCAGATAAAGCATCCCTTACATTTTCAGAAGTTTCCATCATGTGAAGTAGTTGTATTACAATGTTCGCATTTACAAGTGAATGTTTTTAATAACAACAGTGGATCATATGCATCAAGGATCCTCACATCAAATCTTTTCCACAATGAAATCTTTCCCTAGCCACTTAAACACATATATTGTTCACATTTCAAATGCATTTTCCAAATTCCCAGTCACTAATATTTACATCTAGTTTATTTAATGCTCTCTAAGAATAATTTTAAAACCCTAGATTTAGGACAATAAATTGCAACAAATAAAAGGTGAATTTGAAAATAAACCTTTGAAAGAGAAGCTTCTTAGGCTAACGGAATTGATGTTTATAAAATGGACTGTTAATTAGATAGAGTTAAATGTGAATTAAACAGGGATGAGAGGAGACAGAGCTTATACTTTGTGGCTCTTCATGTAATGTGAGCGTGTGTGTGTGTGTATGTGTGTGTGTGTACACATTTAAGTATCAATTGTATTTATTTCATAGACTTCTCTCTCTTTTACTCATGGTATCAGTTAGCATTTGCTGAGTAACAAACCACTCCACAATATAATGTAGTTAGGCAACAACCATTTATTTAGTTCAAAATGCAGGAGGTCAGCAATTTGGGCTGTTTTCAGCCTGGCAGGCCTTCTGATGTGGTCTGTGATGGCTGTTATCAGCAAAGCTCTTTCAGGGGTCTTGGCTAGCGCAGCTGTACCAATGAAAGCTTTTCTCCACGTGGTTTCTCATTCTCCAGCCGGCCAGCCTGGTTGTTCGCAGAGTGCTGTTTCATGCTCAGTGAGAGAGATCCCCAATGTGCAAATGCTTTTCAGACCTCAATCTTCTGCTGTCCCATTGACCAAAGCTGGCCACAAGGCCGGTCCCCAATCAATAGGGCAATGAAAAGCTTCACCTCTAACTGAGAGGACCTGCAAATATTGTCACCTTTTTGCCATCCACCACATCCACAGTATTTTCCCATCTATGTTCTTCCCATTTTCTGCCTAAATATCTATCAGATTCATCCACTTCTCCCTCCAGGGTGACTTCGTAGAAGAAGCTTTCATTGTCTCCCATGTGCTACTGCAACAGTCTTCTAAAGGATTTCCCTTGACCATGCTTACTGCCTTACAAGAAGGCACCCGGGCAATCTTTTAAAAACATAGATAGTATTAAAACCTTTCAATTGGCTTTCAGTTATTTAAAGAGAAAAAACCAAGTCTCACTATGACCTATAAGGCTCTCCATGATCTAGAGTATATGCTTCAAACATAGCTTGTGGCATCCCACAATGATGAGTGAGAACATGTTCAATAACACAAGGGTGCATGGCCAGAGACCTGACCTAGTCTGAAGGTATTCTAAGAAAGGAGATTTGAGCTGAGGTTTAAAAGATCTGTAAGAGGTACCTGCAATTAGTTTGAAAAAGGGAATGAGTATTTACAAATTAACATTTTGTAATTTCATAATTATTTTTATGATTATATCAGTTTTCCTCACCGCAAAATCCTTTGTGCCTATCAAAGTGACTGAAAAGTGGCTTCCTCCAATAAGAAACTTTAAAACAATAAAGTTTTGGATACCTAAGCAAAGACTAAAATTTTAGACTTATATGAACCCTCCCACTTTCAGAATCAACCTTCATTAATGTTTTAAACCATTATGTTTAATACATATGGTATGTTTCTGGACTTCATATAAATAATAAGGAAATCTGGATTCTAGGACTAATTCAGGCATTACCTGTCTGGTAAACATTCTTGGTCTCAGTTTTCTTGTTGGAAAGTGAGAAAGTCTGTGAACATGATATTTAAAGTTCTTTCTGATTTTTTAAAATATTATGTGATTCCACAATTCTGAGACTCAAAAGCAGCAGAAAGTTTTAGCACAGGGATAGCCTCCTGTTGTAAGTGAACACACTATCTATTTATTTTTCTTAATTTGATTTACATATATAATGTGTCTTCAGTTTAAATAGCCAAAGGATATAATTACATATAAAAAGTAAATTGCTCAAAATGTTAAACTGTAGTGACTTTTAATAATTCAGACAAATGAAAAAAATAAAGCATAGAATAGGGAATAGATTAAACATGTAATACGTAAACAATGGAATTTAATAGAATTAATCAACTTATCCCAGTTAATAGATTAATTGCCTTAAATTTGTGAACTACTTAGATGCCTCACATTGAGAAACATACTGAATTTCCACAAGTTTTAACACATGGGACCTAATTATGAAGCATCTGGAAAATCCCAAAATCAAAACATGCATTTCAACAGGACAGTTTCAAAAGAGTATAACCTAGAGGCTATGTCCTCCAAGCTGAGTACAGCAGGAAATAGTTGGGCCCCCACATGTCAGGACAAAATTTTTGCAGCATTTCTCAAAAGGGCATTTAGAAAGAGAAAAGCAAATAGACAACACAGCAGTGGGTATTTTTTAATATATTTCAGATTTTGCTTAAACAAAAACAACATATGAGATTCTGAAGTAATTCTATAGTGAATCAAATATGGGATTTTGAGCTTCTTAATACACAAAGTAATGGATTTTATTCTCCTAATTTTCTGAGGCTTCTGATGTAAGTTCCAGTTTATTTAGGAATGTACCTGACCCAGGGTGATAGAAAAGTATTGTTCAACTTCAGTTATATGATGTGAGCTTAATTTCTCAGTCTGCAATGAAAACGGAAACAGGTGTTAAAAGAATAAACTCTGGAGGTTTACCATCTAGGCTTTAATTCCAAATCCCCTTCAGAAAAATGTCTTAAGTAACTTTGGGTTTGATAAATTAAGTGTCATGTATTTTGTAGCATACCTACTAAAGAATAAGAAGTTATGAATTTCAACTACATGATAGAAGAATATGCAATGACAAGAATTAACACAAACACAAAAAAGGGCAGACAAAAATAAGAAAAAAGCAATATAGAACAGGTCATACAAATATAGCAAAAATGTTAGTAGAATTTAAGCCAAAATGTATCAAAAATTATATTAAACATGAATGGGCCATATGTTATAATTAAAAGGCAGAGGTAGACGAAAATGCAGACACCCAACAAACACTTTTTATTAATAATGCATATAAAAATAAGAATACAGACATTATAAATTTTAAAATTGGAAATAGATTTACCTCATAAATATTAACACTTTGTCCTTAAAAATAGAATTTTAGTTATAGCAATAGCAAAGAAAGAGAGATGTTACAGCAAAAAGAATTATTGTATTTCAACAGGGTCATTTTATGAGAAAAGATGAAATAGACAACTGATCACCAATTACTTTTATTTTTAAAATTTTAGCATATTTAGTAAAATAGCAAATATCGATAAAACCAGAAGGATAAAAATATACATAAAACATCAGGGTCAGAGATTTTTCTCTATAAGGATATAATAGAAGGAAAAAACAATAAAGATGTAAAAAACTTGAATAGCAGAATTTAAAAATTGACCTAGTAGGCTTCTATAAACTACTCCATTCAACAACCACAGAATTCATGTTCTTTTACAATGTGCATATTTATAAAAACTTACTACATCCTGGACTAAAAAGTAAATTTAACAATTTTTAAATAAGTTAAATCACATAGACCATTTTCTATGACTAGAAATTAGAAATCAATTCAAGAAACTGGAAATTTTCTGTAAGTTTGGAAATTAAGAAATTTTTCTAATTATCAGTAACGTTAAGCATTTTTTTATATGTTTGTTGGCCACATAAATTTCTTCTTTAAAGAAGTGTCTGTTCATGTCCTTTGCCTACTTTTTAATGGGGTTGTTTGGCTTTTCTTGAAAATTTGTTTAAGTTTCTGGTAGATTCCAGATATTAGATCTTTGTCAGATGGATAGCTTACAAGCTTGTCTGTTCACTCTGATGATAGTTTCTTCTGCTGTGCAGAAGCTCTTCAGTTTAATTAGATCCTATTTGTCAATTTTTGCTTTTGTTGCACTTGCTTTTGAATTTTCGTCATGAAATCCATTCCCGTGCCTATGTCCTGAACAGTATTGCCTAGATTTTATTCTGGGATTTGTATAGTTTTGGGGTTTACATTTAAGTTTTTAATCCCTCTTGAGTTAATTTTTATGTAAGATTTAAGGGAGGGGCCCAGTTTCAATTTTCTGCATATGGCTAGCCAGTTTTCCCAGCACCATTTATTAAATAGGGAATCCTTTCCCCATTGCTTGTTTTTGTCAGGTTTGTCGAAGATCAGATGGTTGTAGATGTGTAGCCTTATTTCTGAGATCTCTATTCTGTTCCTTTGACCCATGTGTCTGTTTTTGTACCAATACCATGGTGTTTTGGTTACTGAAAACTTGTAGTATAGTTTGAAGTCAGGTAGCATGATGCCTTCAGCTTTGTTCTTTGTGTTTAGGATTGCCTTGGCTATGTGGCCTCTATTTTGGTTCCATATGAATTTTCTTTTTTTTGAGACGAAGTCTTGCTCTGCCACCCAGAATGAAGTGCAATGGCACAATCTTGGCTCACTGCAACCTCCACCTTCCAGGTTCAAGCTATTCTCCTGCCTCAGCCCCCTAAGTAGCTGGGATTACAGGCACCCACCACCACACCTAGCTAATTTTTGTATTTTTAGTAGAGACAGGGTTTCACCATGTTGGCCCAGCTGGTCTCAAACTCCTGACCTCAGGTGATCCCCCCGCATCGGCCTCCCAAAGTGCTGGGATTACAGGTGTGAGCCACCATGCCTGGCCCCATATTAATTTTAAAGTAATTTTTTTCTTATTTGTGAAGAATGTCAATGGTAGTTTAATGGGAATAGCATTGAATCTATGAAGTACTTTGGGCAGTCTGGCCATTTTCACAACATTGATTCTTCCTATCCATAGTCATGGAATGTGTTTCCATTTGTTTGTGTCCTCCCTGATTTCCTTCAGCAGTGGTTTGTAGTTCTCCTCAAAGAGGTCCTTCACTTCCTTTGTTAGCTGTAGGTATTTTGTTCTCTTTGTAGTAATTGTGAATAGAAGTTCATTCATTATTTGGCTCTCTGCTTTTCTATTTTTGGTGTATATGAATGGTTGTGACTTTTGCACACTTATTTTATATCCTGAGATTTTGCTGCAGTTGCTTATTAGATTAAGAAACTTTTCGGCTGAGACAATTGGGTTTTCTAGATACAGGGTCATGTCACCTACAAACAGAAACAGTTTGACTTTCTCTCTTCCTATTTGAATACGATTTATTTCTTTCTCTTGACTGATTGCCCTGGCCAGAACTTCCAATACTATGTTGAACAGGAGCGGTGAGAGAGGGTATAATTGCTTTGTGCCAGATTTCAAGAAGAATGCTTCCAGCTTTTGTCCATTTAGCATGATACTGGTTGTAGGTTTGTCATAAATGGCTCTTACTCTTTTGAGGTATGTTTCATCAGTACTGAGTTTATTGAGAGTTTTTAACATGAAGTGATGTTGAATTTTATTGAAGGCCTTTTCTCCGCCTGTTGAGATAATAATGTAGTTTTTGTCTTTAGTTCTGTTTATGTAATGAATTATTTTCATTGATTTGCATATGTTGAACCAGCCTTGCATCCCAGGATTGAAGCCAACTTGATCGTGGTGGATAAGCTTTTTGATGTGCTGCTGGATTTGGTTTCCCAGTTTTTTATTGAGAATTTTTGCATCAATGTTCATAAGGGATATTGGCCTGAAGTTTTCTTTCTTTGATATATCTCTGCCAGGTTTTGGCATCAGATGATGCTAGCTTCATAAAATGAGTTAGGGAGAAGTTCCTTCTTTTCAATTGTTTGGAATAGTCTCAGAAGAAATGGTACCAACTCCTCTTTGTACCTTTGATAGAATTCAGCTGTAAATCTGTCTGGTCCTGGGCTTTTTTTGGTTGGTAGGTTATTTATTACTGCCTCAATTTCAGAACTTGTTATTGATCTATTCAGGGATTCAACTTCTTTCTGTTTCAGTCTTGGGAGGGTGTATGTGTCCAGGAAGTTATCCATTTCTTATAGATTTTCTAGTTCATTTGCATAGAGTTTTTTGTAGTATTCTCTGATGGTTATTTGTATTTCTGTGGCATCAGTGGTGATGTTTCCTTTAATATACTGTATTGTGTCTATTTGATTCTTCTCTCTTTTCTTCTTTATTAATCTAGCTAATGGTCTATGTATTTTATTTTATTTTATTTTTTCAAAAAAAATCCTGATTGATTGATTTTTTTGGAAAGGGGTTTTTGTGTCTCTATTTCCTTCAGTTCCATTCTGATCTTGGTTATTTCTTGTCTTCTGCTAGCTTTATTGTTTGCTTGCTTTGGGTTCACTAGTTCTTTTAGTTGTGATGTTAAGGTGTTGGTTTGAGATATTTCTAGCTTTTCTATGTAGGCATTTAGTACTCTTAATTTCCCTCTTAACACTGCTTTAGCTGAGTCTCAGAGATTCTGGTACTTTGTGTCTTTGTTCTCACTGGTTTCAAAGAACTTCTTGATTTCAATTAGTGAAATTCACTATATTAATATATTTAAGATAACATATATTATCATCTCATGAATGCAGAAAATATATTTGACAATATTTAACATCCACTTTTATAAACTTAACATAATACATAGTATTTATGAGAAACATAAAGATAATTTACTTTAATGAGGAAAAATTGAAGTGTTGCTTTTGTGATCAGAAAGATGACTGAAACAAAAAATATGTTTTATCCAAGATTTTACATGTGCATTACATAATAAATGATGAAAAAATATACCAGTCATAGACTAGATGAAAGTATTTGTGGCTGGCACAGTGACTCAGGACTGTAATCCCAGCATTTCGGGAGGCCAGGGCGGGTGGCTCACAAGGTCAGGAGATCGAGACCATCCTGGATAATATGGTGAAACCCCGTCTCTACTAAAAATACAAAAAACAATTAGCCAAATGTGGTGGCACACCCCTGTAGTCCCAGCTACTCGGGAGGCTGAGGCAGGAGAATCGCTTGAACCTGGGAGGTGGAGGTTGCAGTGAGCTGAGATTGTGCCCCTGCACTCCAGAGGGGTGACAGAGTGAGACTCCGCCTCAAAAAAAAAAAAAAAGAAAGAAAGAAAGAAAGAAAGAAAGTATTTGCAACGACTATAACAAACAAATGAATATTATCTACAATATAGAGAGCTCTTGTACGTGACAATCAACAGAAAAATGGCTGAGAACATAAACAGACAAGTCACAAAATAGGTAAACTAAATGGTTAAAAACATGTAAAGCTTTTTAACCTCAGCAATAATCAAAGAAATTCCAATTAACATAATGACAGTATAGTATTCCCATTTCCATCAAATGAGAAAAAATATATCTTATTTTCTAAAGGCAAAAAAAAAAAAAAAAAAAAAAAAACACAATGACCTATAGCAAACATGGTAAAAAGTTAATAGCTTTTAAATCCTGGAGGTCTATATTGAATGCTTATGTATTTCGAGGTATATGTGTTGGATGCTTATATATTTTGTCTTATTTCCTGGGTTTGAAATGATTCCTAGTCTAAAATTTAAAACTATTTCAATATAACCTTACAAAATGTTTTGTTATTTGAGGTGAGAGAGACTTAATTGTGACCCTATATTCACTATATGTGTTAACTTTTACAAATTTTATACCTTCTCTAAACCTTCATTTTCTCATTTATTGAATTGGATACATAGCTGTCTTATACGATTATTTGTAAGCATTAAAAAGAAATTAAAATGCTAACCGTGACAGGCCCCAAGAGGAATATCTGTCAAAAAGTGACATTCTACAAATATTTTCATTTCTTTTTCATAAGAAATTATTGAAAGCAGATTATTTTTCATGCCCCCTCAATTTTCAGCATCTCTTCATTTCTTGATCTACAAAATGGAGTGATAATATTTTATTCACCTACACTAGGTAGCTGTGTGAACCTGCTATGAGAACAGGCTTTGGCTGCTCATTTCATTCGGAGTAGAAGTGATGCAGGATTTTTCTCAGTCCCTTTTCTGGAGTCCCAGCAAGAGTACCCTGCCTACTTGGCCCATCATACTCAGCCTCTTCAAGAGGAGGCACATGAGTGAGTGAGTACGGGATTCGGCCGGCCACTCAGCTGACACAGGAGCAAACTCCAAGCAGGGCCTGCAGCCAGACCAGGCATGTCATCTTGAGGGGAACACAGTGGCACTCAGGCAAGACTGCCTGTGATCCCAAAGCCCCAGAGCGGGTGTTAGTCTGCTGATTAGCTCTTTTAGTTTCACTGTCCACAGACCAATGAACAGCAGTATGTTAGCAGCTCAGTCAGCCCCTGACCCTGTTGCATGAGGTAGCTGCCCTCCACCAGCAAAGGCAAAGGGCCAGTGTGACAGTCTTTCTGAGTACTCATACTTGGTGGGACCCAAGCTCTTGTCCAGCATCCAAGAAGAATGAGGTCACACTTGATTACTGAAGAATGGCGAGGGCAGATAATTTTGTTGAGCAATGAAAACAGCTCTCCACAGAGAGGGGAGCTGGAGAGGGGATGGGAAAGGCAGGTCACCTTCCCCTGAAGTCAGGAGGTCTCTTCCCTGAAATCAGACCATCTCCTTTCCACCAGACCATCTCCACTCTACCAACTGAGTCTGGGTCTTTACAGGCACAGGGTGGGAGTAGGGTGGGCCATAGGTAGTATTGGAAAAGGCAACATTCAATTTGTTAAAAGGCGTTATTCAGAAAGAACCAATCAAGAGAGAGCGAGTAAACAGGAATAGAAGTTCTTACTCTGGTCTGCAGGTTTCAGCATGTTTTGGGCTTTAAAGTGGGGTTTCACCAGGGACTTGCCCATGTCTGCCTAGGATTTCTCTGCCTTCTGCCTCTGTTAGAAGTGGGTCCTCAGAATGGCTGACAAATCCCTCCCTGAGCTCCCCTCTCCTCCACACTGTTAATCTGCCAACCTCTTCTCCTCCTCCTCTCTGCACTTGGTCCCAGCCACACTGGCCTTCTTGCTGCCCTTTGTACATTTCAGGCAAGTTGTTACTTAAAACTATTTCACTGCTGTTATCTCTGCCTACAACACTTCTCAAACTGTCCACATGGCCAACCCTCTCACCTCTTTCAAGTCTTTGCTCTAATGCCAACTTTTCTAGTACACTTATCCAAATCAGCCTATTCAAATTACAACACTGCCCAACCAGCTATTCACTGTTTTGATTCCACTTACATGCTCTGCTTGATGTTTTTTCCACAGCACCTATCACTCTCTAACAGACTGTATGACTTGCTTATTTATTATGTTTATTGTTTATAGTCATCCTTTCCATGCTACTACATAACCTCAATAAAAGCAGAGGCTTTTGTTTTCCCAATAATGTATTTCATGTAACCTGAACACTTCCCGACACATGAGAGGCACTTGATAAATATTTGATAAATATTTGTTGAATGAATAAACGTATGTGAAAAGCATATTCTTTGCGGGAAAAAAAACATGACCTTGGAGCTTTAAGCAATTTGAACTTTTATTGGACGAATAAATATCTCTTGTCTGTCTTTATGATTTATGGAATTGCAGATAATTTTGTGAATAGAAATACAAAAAATATTCACAGAAAGTTCCTACAAATACACACCATCAACCTATATAATTCTTTAATTTGACTCTAACTACAGAAATAACACTTATGGAAGAAGATGAAGTATTCTTAAGGAACTGTGATATGTGCCAGTAAGTAGTCCTGTCAGAATTCTATGCTATCAAGAACAGAGAAAGGTGGTTTGGGTGTGTATAAGAAAAGATGTAAATAACATGTCAAGTGACAAATCCTCAAAATACTGTCCCAAGTTTCCAAAAATAATTGTTACCTAGATTTGACTGCATCTGTCAGAAGTGTTTGAACCAGAGCAACTCCATCTTGAACAGGTGCTGAGTAAAATAAGACAGAGACTTACTGGACTGCATTTCCAGGAGGTTAGACATTCTAAGTCACAGGATGAGATAGGAAGTCAGCACAAAATACAGATTGCAAAACCCTTGCTGATAAGATAGATTGCAGTAAAGAAGCTGGCCAAAACCCACCAAAACCAAGATGGCGGCAAAAGTGACCTCTGGTTGTCCTCACTGCTCATTATACACAATTATAATGCATTAGTATGCTACAAGACACTCCCAGCCATGCCATGACAATTTACAAATGCCATGGCAATGTTAGGAAGTTACCCTGTATGGTCTAAAAAGGGAAGAAACCCTCAGTTTTGGGAATTGCTCACCCCTTTCCCAGAACACCCAGGAATAATCCACCATTTGTTTAGCATATAATCAAGAAATAACTATAAGTATCCTTAGTCCAGGAGCCCAAGCTGCTGCTCTGCCTATGGAGTAGCCATTCTTTCATTCCTTCACTTTCTTAATAAACTAGCTTTCACTTTACTCTGTGGACTCTCTTCGATTCTTTCTTGCAGGAGATTCAAGAACCCTCTCTTGGAGTCTGGAATGGGACCTCTTTCTGGTAACATTTTAAAATTACATTTCCAAAAGATTTTCTAGATAATTGCTGCAACAAGTAATTGGAATTGTGTTCTATAACCAGCCAGTGGGAAAAATGCACTCACAGATGTTTATTTGTTTGCCAAAGTGTTGTACCCTTTTCTGTTTGTTCAATTTACTTAAAATATATATAACTACTTTGCATGTCAAATTACATTATAAAATGCCGGTATAAAAATAAATTTAAATAGGACAGTCTACTATAATTTTAAACAAGTGTTTGAATCCCATGCCAAGCTTGAAGTAAGGACAAAGCTGTAAATGATTACTTGGTCACATCGCTTGCAGTGTGGCAGGGAGTCCCAAGCCATCCCCAGCACACATGTGGTCATTCAGGCACCACTCTACTGTGTCCTGCTTTTTCTGTGTTCCAGCAAAAAGTCCAAGCACCTTGATCTTATTCATTTATTCTGCTTCTACCAGCTGTGACAATTAGAGATGCCCTCATGGTCGAATCAGAAGATTTTCCAACCAACAAAGTATACATCTTTGCTGCAGTTTGTCCAGAAAACTTTTTTGTCTGAGGTATATGTTTTCTACATTCAGGCATCTGAGAAGGACACTGATAATTTGGAATCAAAGCAAACTATAACACAGTGGGCATTTTAGAAAGAATTGACTGACTACAAGGCTCTAATTTGGCTATGATTTTCCACTCCATATGGTTCTCTGTAAATACACTTAGTGAAAATTAAGTATCCCACGAACTGATATATATAGAGAAAAAGGAAGTAAAAGATGTTTCTTTCTACCTTCAGTGCATTTGCAATCTTGTTTAAGAGAAATTACATGAGCACTTATATTTTTATGAAGACAGCATCTGATTAATAATTTCTAAATAAATCACAGAGGTAGTCAACAGAAAGATACACCAAAATGGACTAGCATGCTTTGTGAAGGAGCTAGATTGGAAAGGAGGTAGCAGAAAACAAGCTATTTCACTGCCAGTGTTGGAAGGAAGACAAGCATACATTTTTAGCCTTACCTCACCATAAAGGAATGCAGCATCCTGCCAGCAGTTCTTTGGTTTATATTGTATATGCACATACATGCAAATTTCAGCTGGCTCTTCTCCATAGTAAACTGACCTCATCTTGCCTATCTCTCATCAAATGTCTTTAATACCTGCTATCTATCTCATGATTAGCACCTCCCAGTCCCGCATCCTCACTGCACCTTTTAAGCCATATCTAGGCCCCACAATTAGAAATATTAGTGCGCTGTACTACTCATGAGAACCAGTTTAGCACACTGGTTTTTCTCATAAAATAGAAAACATAGGGTCACTATAACAATGGGTTTCACCTTACCAGCTTATCAAGGAGCCAAGGAAGAGACAGCCAGTGTAGTGGTTAACTGCCTGGTTGCTTAAGCCAGCAAGTCATACTCCCTGGGTTAGTATGCTGGGTGTACCATTTCCTGGAGCTCTGAAACAGCAAATTTCCAAACCTCAATGTGCTGATTTATAAAGTGGAGGTAATAATGGTACCTCACAAGGTAATTTTGAAGATTTAATTGGTTAACACCTCTAAAATGCTTTGAGCAGCGCCCTATCTAAGCAGTTTTACTATTTCTATTAATAATTTTATTACTGAGTGAACTGAGAAAAGAGTCATCTGGCTTACTTAAAACATCCACCTCCTTTCATAGAAACATTTTCAGTTTTTAAAATGTATAATGTCAGTTTAATTTGTCAAAACTAAGTACTTTAACATAAATCTTCAGCCCATACCAACCAATGGCAAATTCGGGGATACCTTAAGGCCACTGAAAAACCAAACAGCACCCTCAACCTATAGGTCTGCCATACTTGAAGGCTGGAACTCTGGTCGCTGTCTCCAGGCCTGGCCAATGCTGAAGGCAGAATGTGCTCAGAGGTTATAGGGATCTCCAAAGCCATTAGACTAGTGGGAATTTGAAGATTTTTCTTTTCACTGTCCCTAAAACACTGGGAGTTAACAAAATGTTTTTGGAGCTCTCCTCGCTGCCTAAAATGGAAAGCCCACTGAAGATTGGAGACTTATTTCCATGGCAGTTTTTCATTCAGACACACATGTCATAAGCAACTGTAGCTCCAGCAAAGTGTTATGCAGAGGCTGTGACAGAGACTGCTAGCTGGCCACCAAATATCTCTGCTTTTCTTTCCCAGCATGCATTAGTTGCTGAGAAGGAGCCTCTTCCCCTCCCCCAGGAAGGAACATTTTCCAAGACCATTTACATCTGGGTCGAGACATGAGACTAAATCCTGGAGAATGGAAAGTTGGCAGAAGTGATATTTTAACAATATTTTCCCATGAGATTTCCACTCTCTCTATTCCCATCGGCAGGCTGGATTTCGAGGCTGAGTGATCTTGGACGCTGAGTGTTTCATGAAACTGGGTCCCTATGAGCTGCAGAGAGTAGAGCCCCAGCTGCCACTTCAGTTTGATATGAGTGAGAAATAAATTTATATTATGTTAAGCCACAAGGAATTTGGGGTTTATTTGTTTCAGCATCTAGCATTACAGTGTTGTTAATAAAGGGGTATAACTTAGAGAACAGACTTTGCCCAGTAGCAATGATGGCCAAAGCACAGGCATAACTTGACATTCACCACAGCCTTAAAAAACAAAATACATGTAGACATCTCATTAGACAGTACAATGAGAAAATCTCAGACTACTATAAAATGTTACCAAGAAGTCTGGTTTCATTGTCTTCCAAAGGGATCCAGAGCTACAAATTGTGCAACCGTTCATGAATTTAAGCATTTTCCAGACCAATGAGGTTCAGATATGTTTTGAATAAACATCTAATTGCCTGGGTGCTTATTTAAAAACAAAATAAATCTCCATCCTTTTAAAGGCCTTTATATGAATAATAACTATTATCATAGTAGTTATTGAATGAAATCATCTATAACTAGAGGAATATGAAACAGTAGCTATACAATTTCTTAGCAGAGGGTGAAGTTTTTTGGGTCTTCCCCAGGCCAATTTCTCATCGTAATTATTTCTAAATCATTACCTTATGGTGACTTTCACCACAACAGAAACCCAATTCTGTATGATGTTTAAAAGAGATACAGAAGAGTATCTGTCAAAAATAATTATTATGGCCGAGAAAGAGTGAATGTCTGACTTTAGTCAAAGAAAATGTTTATGTAAAGGGAAAATGTCTGTAAGAACTTAATAGATTTAGTGCCATTATAAAGAATTATTATACGAGATTGATGTCGGTAAATTCTAGTAAAAACCATGCAGTCCACCTTCCTTAGTAGACCCTGTCTCCAAATAAATGCTTAGTAAAAAGGCAAATCCCTTGAAAGGAAGGATTTTACTGTCCTCCTGCTAAATCAGCTTTATGAGCCATTTGCTTAACTTGTCCTGTGTCTTGTCAGGTGTGTCTTATGTTTACCATACTTGTCAGCATTTGTTCTTACCTTTCGTTCAGCTGTACCTTTTAATGTATTGACAGATTCCTTCATCAAATTTAATGGGCTCTTTCAGACAAAGGAATAATTAACTAATCAGATCTTATTTGCAATAATCCTAAGAAACCAATTTCCCTGGGGGTTCCCCAGACTGTTAAAAGCATGCTCCAGGCCTATAAATAACGGAGGCCTACATCACGGGGTATTTGTCACGCCCATGAAGTGGAGGCTTTCACACAGGGATACACTTTCCTTGAAAATGTTCACTTCAAGTTCTTCCTCTCCTTATCTTTTCCTGGTTATTTTTAACTAATACAAATTGCTTGGTGTAAATACTCAAACATTTAATTTTAATGTAAAGTTAGAAAAAAGGTAGCATTCTTACAAATATTTTGTCAATGTATGCATTGAGAAACATTTCAAACATAAAGCTCTGTGATATTTTATTTCTAGAGCACGAGAAGAGCTCCAATTTTCTGACAATAAAATACAGAATCAGACCTTCACCACTGCATTGAGTGACCATTTGTTTTAAACTCCTTCATTCTGCTAACAACCTACCCAAGGCATTTTAGAGGAATTATACTCTCACTGACTGTCCATTCATAGAATTCACATATAATTGACATCAGCCAACTTCAAGGAAGGCCAATCAAAGTACTGTATCTCTCTAGTAATAAAAATTGGTTAAGACAGCACTTCCCAATCTTATCCTTAGCATGGTCCACATAAAATTGATATTAATTAGAATGTCACATGAAGCTGCTGATGGACACAGGTGGCTAGTCAGGGGACTCTGGCTACCTCAGATTCTGCTCGCCTGCTCTGAAGGCTGAAGATATTCTTTTTTTTTTTAAGATGGAATCTTGCTCTGTCACCCATGCTGGAGTGCAGTGGTGTGATCTCCGCTCACTCCATGCTCCACCTCCCAGGTTCACACCATTCTCCTGCCTCAGCCTCTGGAGTAGTGGGGACTACAGGCGCCTGCCACCACGCTCGGCTAATTTTTTGTATTTTTAGTAGAGACGGGGTTTCACCGTGTTAGCCAGGACAGTCTCGATCTCCTGACCTCGTGATCTGCCCGCCTCGGCCACCCAAAGTGCTGGGATTACAGGCGTGAGCCACTGGCGCCGGGCCTGAAGGCTGAAGACACACTATACTCAGCACATACACGACTCATTCAAGGCATTTCAGTATTACTGCAATACTCCAGTGTGCTTGGTCACAGTAATAAAAGTAGTAGGTTAAGGCAGATGTTAACAAGACAAATAAGACCGATTCAAGATGATGAGATTCGATTCCAGTTTGAATTAGAGAGAAAGCTAGAATCTATTTTCCTAAACATTTGGTGGGCTAACAATATGAGCCTGGCAAAGCCAGGGCTCCTCTGTGGGGCCTAAAGATAGTGACTTTATGTGAATGCATTAGTGCCTCAGAGAAAAGGAAGCATACCCCTGAATGTTTCATTTATATGAGCCAATAAATGCCATTTTGTACTTAAGCCACTTTCTGTGATACACAATTGTAGTTGTAACTGATAAATGTCTACATGGATCACATTATTCTGAAATATCTGTTCAGCTGTTTTCTCCCCATCTGCACTATAAATTTGCTAAGGATAGGAGCTACGTAATTAGCCAAATTTATATGCCCAGCAAAGTACATAGGCCATATAACGAAGTGGTACTCCATCAAGATATACGATTGTGAAACTGAATTTATGTATGTGTATTTTAATTAAGAACTATGAATGTAATGGAATCAAATTTTGGTCTGTTTATCCCATAGATTTCTGAGCAACTTTATAAACAAGACCTTAAGTATTTGGATGCCTTAGAATATAGCCTATAAGAGGAAAAGATAAAGAGCTACATGACTTCACTTAAAAATTATATTACTGAATTTATTATTTGGTCATTCAAAGCTGTAAACTTCCTCACCCAAATCAAATGGCCTTAAGGTTAAAATAAACAAACAGTATCAACAAAAATCCAAAAACTCCTACTTTTCAATTCTGTTCTCTGGCATTTTTTTATTCTACCCTCTCTTCCTAAATCATGTAATCTAATTGCTCTTCCTCTTCTTTTTTCTTCTGTCTCCCATAAGAGAAGTCAATTATTAATTCTAAAACTTGAAAGTGGTGGACATATGGTCATGATGACCAAAACCAACCAACACACAAACAAGCTGGGTGTATTGATTTTCAGGTCTTCCTTTTAGCAAATCTCTATTATTGATTAATGGTAAAAGTATAATTACGTTTGCTCTGGCTACTTTAAAGTTTATTCAAAGGGAAATTTGGATAAATTAGTGTGGTCTTTCTTCCACAAATGATGTATTAAAGTTCAAGTAAGAATTTGGGAACTGGAGTTACACTGGAAGAAATTCATAGTGCTTTGAGTAAAACAGGATTTTACTTAAAGTGATCTCACTATACAGGTTGAACAGCAGACTAAAGGTGAAAAGGAGAAAGATAAATGATAATTTTTCAAAATTTCTCTCTACATGGCCCACAAACCAAGCCCCATGACTTTCCCCTTAGAACTATATGAGACATTCCCTGAATTGTCTTGGGGCGGTATCCACTGGAAAATTGTTTAAAACCCTTAAGCTTCAGCTCTTTAGTAAAGGGATCTAAGACTGTAGTGAGCACAGTGGGGAGGCAATCCAGTTTAAACAGGACAATCTTTAAAATGCTCAGGATGCAGTTGCATTGGGAAATTTGGAATTGGAGTGAAAGATGTTGTGCTACAATAAAGTGAAAGATGAAGAGAAGATGTTTAAGGAGTCATTAGATCCTTAAGGCCCTAGATGCCTTCTCCTGCTTCATGACTTTAGGTAGGTACTTTTTTCTGCATCCTTGAAGAAATACTAAGGTTTAATGTCTGGAGAAGGTAAAAGGGATATTGTCTGGACAAAAGGATTCCAGGCATAGTTAAACAACTGAGTACCTAATGAAAATAGGGAATTACGTGACATGTATGCCATCATTAGCCCTTCCTGATCACCCTGAAATGAAGTCAAAGTCTTCAATCTCAACCACATGTCAATGCTTCCAAACAATTTTTACTCCCCCAGACTTAGTCATTAGCAGAGATCCCAGTATTGTCATCTGAGAAAAGCTTCTTCCATATAAGATAGAGACTAAACAAACCAAAAAGAATAAAAGAAATTTGGAAGAAATAGAAACTACGCAGAGACATTTTTTAAAGGTAGTTACTAAAAAAAAAAAAAGATATCAACAGAAGATAAGAAAATAAATTGCAGCCCTGAAGCCAGATGGGCATCCTCCAAGGAAAGAAATACGTCGAGAACAAAAAGTAGCTCTTAAAATGTAAAAGAAAAAAGAAAACAATTTAAATATTTAAAAATAAGATATTTAAAGGAAACAAAATAAGTACAATAAAATAAAACATGTTTTAAAATGTTAAAGTAAATTTAAAAGCATATAAAACATAAAGTTATGGAAATTATCCTAGAATATAGAACAAAAGAACACAGAGATTAAGACAGAAAGGTAAGAAACTTGGAAGTACATTCTAGGAGGTTCACCATCAGAATAATAGGAACTTCAAAGAGGAAAAAGAAATATAGAAAATGAGGTGATCAGAGGGAGAAAATTATTAATAAAATAATTCAAGAGAGTATCACAAGATTGAAGGACATGATTTTCTATAATGGAAGGGTATACTTAGCTCCCAACACAATGTCAAAAGTAGATCCACAGCAAAGTACATTCATGTAAAATTTCAAAAACATGCAAAGAGATTTTAATAGATTCCAGATAAAAATGGAAAAAACAAACTAACCAACAAAGGGAAAAGCTGGTTACATGCAAATTGCTGGGAATCAGAATTGCTTTCATTCACTAACATCACCACAAGAAATTAACAAAATGATATGAAAATGCCTTCAAAACACAGAAGGAAACTTATTTCCAACCTAGATTCCTGACACAAAAATGACAGTCAAATAGAAGATTAGAATAAACACATTTTACATATAAATTATCTTTGAAAAGTTATCTCTCACCTTTCTTTCTCTCTCGAGAAGTAGCTGTGAGCTGCTCTAACAAAAAGAGGAGCTTGGCCACTAAGCAGAACACACAAGAAGAGAAAGAAAGGAAGGGAATTTCCTTGACTGTAAAGGGAGCGACAAGTCCAGATTGCATGGCAAGGCCTCTTTCCTTTTCATATGTGCCAACATTCAGGAACAGTGAGAGTAGATGGAGACATCATTGTTATTGATGCAATTAATATTGGTGATGTCTTATGACTGAGACTACAAAGTAGAAGAATAAAAAAGAATGTTCCTAACATGAATGATTGCAGCGATGTTTGATATCTTTCTGACAACTTGACAAAACCTTTTGATCTCCATAGACTACAACAGAGAATACACAAATCTTTCCATAGAAGGAAATTCCCTTATATAGCGTATGTCATCAAAAGTAAGAGCTTTTCATTTTAAGTCACAATTTTTATTTGCAATTTATCCCAAGGATAAACTTGAGAATCTAATTAAGTATCCATACATACAGCTGAGTCACCAAATGGCTACATTCTCAAAAAAAAAGGGCAAATGGAAACCAAACCTATCATGCAGAGAGATAGCAGGAAAACTGGCTGGTCTCAAACTTGACATTGACACTACTTGGAGAGAAAAAGAATCTCCCCCAAGAATTTGAAGCACAAATCATTACTCACATGGGTTTGTGGAGCGAATTCACCTTATCAATGAGGCTCAAAAAACAACAGATTTTTAACCTCTCTGATTTAATTTAGAGAGTGCTCAAGCAGATAATTTAAGAATAATCTCAGGTTGTAGCATTTCTAGTGACTGACAAAAGCAAATGCAAATCTTCTTAAGGAGAACTCAAGTCTAAGAACTCGTGATTGTAAGGTGCATCCAAATTTCACAGTTGTGAAAAAAGGAAAAAATAAGCTCCCTAGAATCCCTGACACATGATATGTAAGTGCTTGTAAAGGCATGGAATATATCTGAAAGCAGGCATAGAAAAGTGGGGAAAGGCTACATCTGCTGAGAGACATCAGTTTACTTTGGGAAGGGGTATATGGAGATTTACTCTTCCCTATTTCCCCCTTTATTCATTGTGTATGCTCCTGTAACAAATTACCACATACTTTGGGGTTCAAAGCAACACAGGCTTATTACCTTAAATTTCTGGAGGTCAGAAGTCTGACAAGTGTCTCCTTGAGCTAAGATCAAGGTGTCAGGAGAGCTGCATATCTTCCTGAAGGCTTTAAGGGAAAATCTGTCTCCTTGCCTTTTTCAGCTTGTAAAGACCACTCATATACCTTGACTTGTGGCCCCTTTCCTTCATCTTTAAAACAAGAAGATCATGATTCTCTGACTTTGCATCTATTCTCACATCTCTCTGTAACTGCAGCCAGGAAGTGTTCTCCAATTTCAGGATTTATGTGATTAGATCAGTCCACCAAATAATCCGGGATAATCTCTCCATTCCAGGACCTTAACCTTAATAGCATCTGCCAAGTATGTGCAAGGTCCTTTTTCCATGTAATGTGACATACTCTCAAGTTCTAGGAATTAGAGTATTGACAGCTTTGGCTGAGATGGGGGAAAGGGGCATTAGTCTGCCCCTACTCTATTGTCTTCTTTGATTTTATAATATGTGGTGCATTATCTACTCAATAACTGAAAAAATTAAAATACATTCTCTAAAAAGGAAATTACAAATGCCCCTGATCTTGCATCTCCAGTTCTAAGATTTTATATATATATTAAACATGTGAAAAATGAATGGGGTGTGCATAAGATTATTCACTGAAAAATTTTAATATCAGAAGATTGAAAACATCCTAACCATACATAAAGAGAATAATGAAATAAATTGAGTCCACATACAAAATGGAATCCTATGCAGCCACTTAAAAAGATGAAACACATTATGTGCTCATATGGAACAATCTACATGGTTAATTGTTAAGAAAAAAAGGCAAGATGCAGGAACTCTTTGGGGGTGTGTATGTGTGCATGCACGTACTCATGCACACACACAAAATGTGTGCATTTATTCACTCAATTATATAGCCACAAATTACTGCTGAAAGGATACACAGGAAATTGATAACAGTAGTTTCTTCTGGAAGGGAAGAAACAGATCCAGGAGAAAGTTGTATGAGAAAGGTTCTTTACTATATGTCACTTTGTATCTTTCAGAGTTTAAGCCATTTATTCAAATTTCTCACTTAAAATATTAAGTCAAAATGTTTTAAAAACACATAACACTCAGGTTACTGTTTAAAACAAAATCCAACTATTAATTACTTAAAATACTCAGACCTCAAAAATATACACAAATAGTTACCAATAAAAGTATAGTATTATATTTATGAGGTAAAAGGTAAGGAAATTAAGGAGTAGTAAATTAGACAAGATAAAAATTCAAGGCCAAATTTAATAATCAAGAATAAAAGACAGTTATTTCACATTGTTGAAGGGTATAATCCTCAAGGAAACTGTGAATGGAGAAACAATGTATTGAGTAACAAAGCATTATATGTGTGCACTTTTGGATTGTATAGGTCTTTATCCATGAAACAAAAAGAGTTTGAAAATAAGAAAAAATTGACATTAAGACCATCGTTGAGACAGGTTTAAAGACCTAAAGCACTGTGTAGCAAGTAAATAAGTTGAATATAAACTAGTTTTTGTAATAAATTGATAAGATTTGTTACACATACAAACACAATTCCAAAAATATTTTCATTCTCTAAATTTGGAAAAAACCTGTCTAATATAATTTACTTCACCAAATATAATATCACATAACTGAGGATATTTCATAACTCTTAACACATAAGGAGAATTGTGGTGGACCTGCCATCCCTGAGACAGCCACCAACTATATTGAAGTAGGAATATTCAATGGACAACTAGAACTATTGACTTGCTGATTACCCCTTTCTTGTTCTCTAGTTTTATAACACATTAACTTCCAGTGTGAACCTCAGAAAAATAGAAAAATATTACACGTACGTAACTTCAGGGTAACTCATAAATGTTAATACCATAAATATTAAATATGAGTATGTCAAGAATCTGCTGAATAATAAAAATGTTATGCAACAGAGAGCAAATCAATGTATAGGACAGAAAAGAACCCTCAAATAAATGACCTAAAATGAAATATGTCCAGGCTTCCTCCTCTTGACACAATGGTTTAAAAGATAAAATCAAACTAAAACATAAGGAAAGTAAAAACACTTTAATAAAATTTAAGTAGGCAGGGCTTAGCTAATCTTAAATACAAAGTCACAGTTTTAAAATGTTTCATGATTAAATGAGAAAGAATGACCATAAGTAAATTGCATTAACTTTAGAATTTTTTTTTTTTTTTTTTTTTTTTTTTTTTTGAGATGGAGTCTCGCTCTGTCACCCAGGCTGGAGTGCAGTGGCATGATCTCGGCTCATTGCAACCTCTGCCTCCCGGGGTTCACATCATTCTCCTGCCTCAGCCTCCCAAGGAGCTGCGACTACAGGTGTCCACCACCACGCCTGGCTAATTTTTTGTATTTTTAGTAGAGACCGGGTTTCACCATGTTAGTTAGGCACAATTGTCTCGATCTCCTGACCTCGTGATCCGCCTGCCTCCCAAAGTGCTGGTATTACAGGTGTAAGCCTGCGTGCCTGGCCCAACTTTAGAAATTTTATAAGCAACAATGAGCAATTTTCAGAGAAGAAAGGAAATAATAAAATTAAAGGAAATATTGACAAATTAGAAAGCAGAAATACATAAAAATTCAAACTGTTAATTCTTAAAACTAAGCTAATAAAATGCATATGCTGAGAAATTGAGTGAAAAAAGGAAAAACCAAATAAATCTGAAAATGAGAAATATGTACATATATTTATATCATCAAGTTAGAATGAATAGACTATGCATGTAATATTTATATTTTCACACTATAATATACAGAATACTGACACAGGATTCTTTCCATGCCACTTTGGCAGCCACAAATCTCCACAGCCAGCAGTGCCCTGCCTGAGCCTTGCTGGGCTCTGGGCTCACCACTGGGCTCACTCCAACCACTCGGGCCAGTAGGAAGCACTCCGCTGGCACTACCACCTTGGAGTCCACACCTGCCATGGCTCTGGGCTGATTTGCGCATGATGGAACTGTCTTCTGCCTTGGGTACTGACATCTGGACAAGGAGAATGTGGTGGCACCCAACCCAGAGATGCCAGCAACCATGGAACCCCAAGGAGTATTATGGCTCCTGCCCAGGGAGTCCCAAGACCTGAGCCCCCAAGGACTTTTACAGCTCCTTCTCTTTTGTGCTGCCTTCAGTGCAGCAAACAGGGCAGGGACAGCGTGTTACAGCTCATTTGTGTTACAGCTCACATTTGTTTCCACCACCTACAGAGCAGTATATGGGGACAGGGACGGGGGCATGTTTCAGCTTGTTCACTCCTGCACACTTTGGAAAATGCGGGGCATGGCACAGCTCAATTGTTCCTACCATCCACTCTGGCCAGCGGCTCCTGGACTGACCTGGTCCTGCCCTCCGCTAGGTCCCATCATGTGAGGCAGCAGCCCAGTGCCGGCAGAGGGTGGGAGGGCTACAGTGTTACAGCTCCTTTCACACCTGCCATTTGGCAGGTCTCAGGTTCTTGTTCCATGTCAAAGAAGAACAAGGTTATGTCAATACCAGAGAGTGAGCAAGGCGGAGAATGACTTTATTGGGCAATAGAGCAACTCTCGACATGAGTGGGGACCCAAAGTGGGCAGTTCTTTGTGTGAGACGGGGCCCAAAGGCAGGTAGTCTCATGTATATCTGAGTCCAGTGTTTTTATGGGCTCAGAATGGGGGAGTTCATGCTGATTGGTCCATGGGTGGGCCTGGAAAAAGCACCATTCAATTGACTAAAAGGCATTGAGTAAGTTCTCACTGTCGTCATGAACTCTATCTGGAACTGGCAGCCCAGTTTTCAGGCTTCTGGTTGTCTTTGGCTTGAAGGTTGGGTTTCACAGGGGACTCGCCCTTGTCTGCCTAGGAATTTGTCTGTCTCCTGCTGCTGTCAATACTGTGATAGTCACCATGTAGATACAGGCTGGGAAGATATCTTTCTGCTTATTTAGGAAAATAATTTGCATACATATGAAACATAATACTTCAAATTATTATTAAAGTAATATGTATGTATTGCAGTAGTCAATAGTATGTAAATTAGGAAAAGACAGAGAAATGTCCCTTGGTGTGATCAGGGAAAGTATCACAGTTTCCAGCCAGAAATGAACTGAAACTTGAAGTAAAGGGAAACTGAGGAGGTACCGAAATACCAAGGATTCTAAAGCTTTTCTTGTTCCTCCTCTGACTAAGCTCAAGGGCCAAGAGTTAAAGGAAAGACATTAAAATTTCACTGCTTCCTTAGCCAGCCTCTGTTCAAGGTTTCAGACAAGGATTCTCTTGAATTTCACCTCCTGCCTCTCTTTTCCACTCTGAATCATACATGGAATATAGATAATTATCAAGAAGAGAAAATAGCTGGTATTCCCACCCACTCCCGCATGTCACATGACATAAACATTCAAACACTGAATTAGGAAAACTGATTGGGGAAAGAAGTTGAGAAAGAAAGTCATTAGTGTATCTGAATTTGTCTTTAGAAGTGTGAACTTAACAATCCAAACCTAATTAATTCAGGAACTCTATTAAGTGTTCTTAAAAGTCTACTGTGTGTCCAATGATGTGGACAAAAGCTTACCAGAAGTCCTGAGATTCATGCCAAAAGTAATGTAGGCAAGGTATCTATCAAATATTGAGTACCTCTTATAGTGCAGACAAAATTATAATAGCTTTTCATATATTATCTCATTTAATTTTCACGAAAATGTTTGAGTTCATATGATAATTGAGAAAATGTATATTGGGATACATTGAAATAATTTACCTGAATTTACAAAGGAAAAGAGAGCTAGAGATTCTAACCCAATCCTGTTTAACTCCAAATACCGCATTTTTCCTTCTCGAATCAATCTCATATTTATTGTCATTTTAAATGTGTGTTGCTTTTTCCATCGGCCTTTCTTTCTCCTTTTTTATCTAGAAGAGCTTCTAATTTTCTTATTTATTTTTTCATTCTATAGACCTTAGGCTCAAGATCACGCTTTTATCTCTCAACTGTAACTAAAGTTTATCTCGAATCAGAAAAGCAGAGACAAATGTTGGAAGGCTTCTGTGTGTTGCATACCAGCTATTTTCTCAGGAAAACAATTACTGAGTATCTTTGTAATGCATTTCACGTCTGTTTATAAATGTAAAATTGCAATTATTCTTGTTTTTAATGACTTTCTTCCAACAAAAGATGTGTTTTATTCTATTTTTTCTTTCCTGAGTTTGAATGATCACATCCTTCAAGAAACCAATGTAGAATTATGCCTCAACCTTCATTTCCAAGTTTAAGGCCAACCTCTCTGCCTTTTCTTCAACACTATAAAAAAGTTAATGTGTTCTCCACAAATCCTGAAACCATCTCTACATAGAGAGTATCCAGAATAAAGTATGAATGACAGATGAACAGGACAGATGGATGGATGGATGGATGGATGGATGGATGGATGGAAGGAAAAACAGATGGATGGAAGGATTCAGTATGCATTCACAAACTAATTTTGACTATTATCAAAAATGAGGTTATTCATAATAATTTGGCAACTTCATGTATTGAGTATCAATACAGGAAATATTATACATTTTCATCTCATTTAAGTCTGGAAAATATATGGACTATTAACATAGTGTAATAACACAGAAACAAGATATATGATATACTGAACCATAGGTTCCATTTTCAGTGGGGTATGCCCATGAAAAATTTTTACTACAGTAAGTAACGTTAGTAACAAAGTAAAATTAAATATTTAGATGAGACTACAAGTAATTTTGGCTTTATAACAATCTCTCTCCCATTTGAAAGAAATGTTTCCTCATTTAAGGTAGAGACAAGAATCTCATTTTCAAGGATTGCTTTGAAACTATTTCCTCAACAGCTTGGTACAGGTATTAACAGGAAAAAAGAATATTGGTGGGATCAATCCTCTACTGAACAAGGGAGGATGTAACAGGACTACTGGTAAAATATGGTCTTCATCCAGAAGCAGGAAAAGACAGATGAATCATCAAAACCATGGGAGAGAAAACTGGATATTGCTCATTAAGTTGCTGAAAGTGACATCATCATATAACCCAGCTATCTCATTGCAAAATATACAGATTTTTAAAGAGTATTATTGGTACTTTAATTCCAGCTAAAGTCAGCAAGTGATGTTATGAATTTCCACTCATTTGGGGCAACAACTGAAAGTAATTGAAGTTTTAGAAAAAACATATGCAATTGTGAAATGGTACATCAGGGAATTAGACATCGTTAATTATTTTTAGAGTGGTGTTCTCACGAAGCTGGGATGAGGAAGATTCTATTTGTTTCAAAATAAATGTTTATAGTTTTGTAGTATATTGAAGTAAAAACAATGGAAATCAATATAACATGTCTAACAAATGCAGGTGTGACATAATTAATGAACCTCCTGACACTGGCAGTATTTGACTATTTTTACCTACAAAAATGACAATTTCTATAGTATCCCAATATATCCTGCAGTAGATTTTACAAATTTAGAAAATTTCTAAAAATTCTAGAAATTTCTAAATCCACTTCTAAAATTACGCATCTTGTTATTTCAATTTTTGGTGGAAATTGTGTATCATTGCTCCCATACCCAACATCCAGGCAGGCACTAAATAGGGATAAATCTGTCATTCTAAGATAAGATATGATAAAAGTTACAGTCATTCTGCTAACTTAGAAATAAAATTTTTTTTAAAGGGGAGAAGGAAGCAAGAAAATCAGAGGAAACAATGCTCTGAAAAGTAACTGCATCTTAAATATATACATATTTTTATAAATATAGGCAAGGAAGCACTCATGAGTGATATTGATTTTAAAGGAGATCCAAAAGGAAGCCAAAAACTTTGAAACAGTCGAGGACACAGGATGAAACCTAAATGTTGTGTGCAGTGATTCCTTTCAAATTGTTCTCTGCTTGTTCTTAGGGGAGATCGGGGCTTGTTATTTAAAGCTATTATTATTTTTTATAAGCCCCATGAAGCTCAAATAAAGTAGAGTTCAAGAAATAGCCTGAAAGACAGACATAGGTACTTATTTCCCGGTTTTGTTCAGGTAGAAGAGCACCTGGATGCTGTGAGCCATTTTATAGAACACCATCAAATGTGGAATTATTAAACCAAATAATTATTAAACTCAAATAAACTAAATGTATGTCTGTGCCAAATCAAATATTGCATTATATTTGGGTGTAGGAAAATGTTTTAAGTTATTTTTTAAAAAAAGAAAAATTGAAAAAGGTAGGTCCATTTCATATATTTTCTCTTCAAAAATTGCCATCATTTGACTTTCATGGTAAAATAACTTGACTTGGTTTATGAAACAGTTGAGTTTTATGGCACCTGCATTTCAGAATAACTATTCTGAACTATTCCGCCTCTTTCAAAGGATTGTATGAAAATATAAAATAATAATTTGCTTAAAGAAAGCAAAAAAAAATGTCCTATCTTTAATTTCTTTTCAAAATTTTATTTAGGGTTTTTCAATTTTTGTTTTAATTGGAAAAAAGATCCCCATCTAAAAATATTCCCCTTTCAACAAGAATTGAGTTCTAAACCAATATTAGTCATCATAGAGGTAGTTTGATAGCTAACTCTAAGATATATCTCTCCCCTTTATAAACTTTAAATTGGATAGGAAGGTTTATTTCAACTTAGAAGCTTCATATCATTTTCTCCTTTCTTCTTTTCCTAATTTATAACCCTACTCTGTAAAGCTGGCTGCTCAACTGGCTATTTTTAATGTGAAAGAAACTAAACAAAAGCCCTTACAGTGCTGCTCAAATATCTAATATGTTAAACAAAAGTCTACTGACACAGAAAAATAACCAAACAACTGCTAATGATTTTCCTATAATTTCCGTATTTTTATCCAGTTTTTCCTGAAGGTCTCGCCAAATTCCAGGGGATGTTTTGGTTTTCTCACTCTGGACATTAGAGCCATTCCTAGTGTGCAGCTGCAGCTCATTTGCAGCAAGGGTGTCCGTAAAGCCTAGCAGACCCTGTCCCTGGGCACTCCTCCTCCCTGACTTTTCTTAAACTGGTTTAATCTGTATATGAAAAAGAAGCCCTCCTACGGTGGTTTTTATTGAACAGAATGGTAGCGGCTTAAAATGGAATAGAAATAGTGTTCAAGTGGGAAATTATATGAGACATGTATAGATAACACTTAATTAAAATTATCTCCTTACTTCTGTCCAACAGAGGCTTGCTATTAGTGGACAAAGAGAACGGCCTGTCCCATGAGTCTAATCTAATATATAGCAAATGAAAATAATTTTCTTGTATTTAAGGTCAGAAAACAATCACACTGCAAAGTCCTGAAATGAACACCAAGATATCTTGATCTGGAAGATATAATCATTCATATTTCTAATTAAGAACTTTCAGGATTATCAAGGCTCTTGCCTTGAACCTAACCCTGATCTTTCCTTACTTCAAATTTCTTACGTGCCATACCTAAACGTTTGCTATTCTGCTATTCTAATTTAGAACATTAAATGCTTCTCTGTATGGATAAGGGTCTGGATTTAAATGTGCCATACAGAAAAAAACAATCCTCCTATTGTTACTTGAGTATGGACTGACACTCTCGGTACATTGTTTTGACTATATTGCTGTTAGGCTAAATCACTATTTTCAATACATTGGACAATAATGGAGAAGAGATAGTGCAGACAAATCAAGACTGTTGGCATAATACTGCTTCCTAGCTCAGTCTGCCCTCCCTCCAGCCCCCAGCCTCTGCCCCAGCCCTTGTAATTCAGCAGTTAACACAGAATCACATTAATAGTGTCTTGGGCTATGGCAGCACAAGTCTTTGCTAAGGCTTTTATGACCTATGTTTGCAAGTCTGTGGATTGTAGTCATGTTAATGGTAAACACTTGGTGCCCTCAGAGAAATTTCGCATTAATAAAACCTACAAAGCACAGTACTGTTTCTTTGAAGTTGCTGCTAAACATGTAATATTAGCTTGTGAAGCATTAGATGAGGAAATGAGCTCGATAAGGACTCCTGCAGTAATAGCTCTAAATTGATTATTTCCTTCCCAAAATAAACTTGTCAGGCAGCCCTGTGGGCTTACTTCCGAAGACTTGCTCTGCCCAGGAATTTTATCACAAGGAAATGAACAGCAAAAACCCAGACAAATATGATAAGGCACATTCACAAGATATTAATACAGTTATGAGATTCAACTTTTTCTTAATGAAACTAAGATCTCTTGAGAACGGCCATGAGTTAGATATTCATTAATTGCATCCCAAACATGAAGGAAGAAAGAATGGTGTCTTTTAATGCTATTATATTACATAGTCAAGCACAGAAAATTCCAAGTTAAGTAGAAAAGAAAGCAAATGCAAACCTGTGTGCATTGTGATGTGAACATTTTCACATTTATAAGTCCACTGCACTCCAGCCTGGGCTACAGAGCGAGACTCCGTCTCAAAAAAAAAATAAAAATAAAAATAAAAAACAACTTATGTAAAGAACAATTTTTCAAAAGATATCCAAAGAACACACCCTTGAATTTAATAATACTTTATTTAGGTGTCATTCACTTGCATCTTCTGTTTGAAACTAGAGGCAAAAATTTGCATTTTCTGTGGATAACCAGTTTTTACAATTCTTTATTAAGATCTTTTGGCAATGTATCTATATCAAAAAATATTTCTTTAAAATAAAAAAAGAAGCTGATTCAGGAAACGCATTTTCAGTATTCCTCAGACTTCTTCAATCGGTATTAGCCACACACAGAAAAGAAGGAATTTGGAACTGGGAATTCTTGTGGTTTGGGTTTCAATAAAGAAGAGACCCCTTTTTACCCAGAATGACAACGTGACAAGGATAGCTCTGTTTAAACACATTGTTGCTGCAATTGTTTTCAGATTAGTGTATAAATATTGACTTTTATAATTTGGAATGGTTAATTTTCCACCTAAATTTGTAGTTCTTCCCACATTCATTCTGGTCCAAAATTGAATCCAATTATTTCTTAGGATATTTAAAGAAAAGTGTTAATCTAATAAAAGAACAGAGTTAAGACCACGGGAATTATTATCACTCTCTTTCCCTTTCAGAAAATACAATTATAAGTGTCTGGAAACATACTTTTTATTGTAGAAAGCGCGTTTAAATAAAGTAAACCTAGATCTCAAATGCCACAATTCCCATTTACAAGACTGACAATTGCCATGGCTTTCCCTTTGCGTACTACCTTTGAAGAAGAAGTAAGACGTCAAAGCCATGGTTTTGTTGTGCTGTATATTTTTGTAATTTCTTCTGTAGACCTTAAAACATACAGGTTGCCAAGGCGGTAGATATAAAATATTTTTATTCAATTAGCATGTACGTCAATAAATGTATATGCAAAGAATCTTTTTGCCTTCTTACTTTCTAGTGCCATAACCATGTTTATGTATAAGTTCAGTTATACATAAACGAGCAACTAAAAAGAAAAAAGCACTGCTCCTCAAAGAGATTCCTATTTCTGAAGCGACTTAGATAAACTAGACAGGTAGATACATACATACCTACATACATACACACACATTCATAGTACATACATACATACATAGGTGATTAATAGATAAATACATAGATAGGTTACATTGGCAATAGATAAACAACAGTAAGGAGATAAATTTAAGTACAGAAGAGATTAGGTAGAAAATTTAAACAGGATCACTTAGGAACGCTATGGATTGAATTTTTTGTCCCCCACCCCCAAAATCAAATGTTGAAGCCAAATCCCCAATGTGATGTTATTTGGAGGCAAGGCCTTTGGTCATGAGGATGGAGCCATCATGAATGGGATTAGTGTCCTTATAAGAAGAGACGTGAGAGAGCTTGCTTCCTCCCTCTCTGCTGTCCACCAGGTGAGATACAATGGGAAGATGGCTATCTCTAAACTGAGAATCCAACCAGGCTGGTACCCTGATCTCAGACTTCCCAGCCTCTAGAACTGTGGGAAATAAATTTCTGCTGCTTAAGCCACTCAGTCTATAGTATTTTTGTTAGAGAAGCCCAAACTGAGTAAGACAAGGAAGGTCTCACTGAGAAAATGACATTTTTTAAACAAGATGAAAGAGCTGAGGGAGGTAGGATGAAGACACTGAGAGGAAGAGCATTTCAGGAGGGAAAGTAGAAGTGGAAAGACTCCACAGAGAGCACATGCCTGTGTGTGTCAGGAGTGAGGAGGTTGGAAATGCTGGAGCAGCCCATGGGTGAAATGAGGCACCTGATCCCTTAAGAGCTTCTTCTCTGGCTGAGGTGTAATGCCATTGGGTGCCTTTGAAAAAAGAAGTGACATGGTCAGAATTATATTGTTAGAGGCCATCCCCTAATGGTATTCAGTACCACAGGCAGACAATCGTAAACAAGGCCAAAAATCACCATTACCATTTTTTCAAGACAAAAAGAAAAATCGTCCTTATCATATGTTGCTCCCGCAACGTATGTGTCTCTTCTTTACCTTCCAAATTATCGTCAGTAGGAAGATAAGGGGCAGAGAAAAAGAAAAACACCTAGTGGCTGTTAGAAAAAGCTGGGGGTTAGAATGACATCCATGCACAGCTGCAATGCATTTTTCAAGTGTGAAAATTGCATAGAAGCAAAAATGACTATGTCAAATGTAATTGCTTTGCATTCTCTTTCCTAGGTTTAAAGAATCTATAAATTCGTATTCAGAAGTTAAGCTTACATTTGGAAAGTGACTAGAACATTTGGCTTTACAGAAATTTTCTAACCTTTTAAACTGATACAGAATGCAATTAACAAGGCTATTTCAGATCAAAATCCTCTACCCAATAGGCCATGTGTCATGGCCATATTCAGCCACTCTGTTCACCACAATATTCATTATTAAGTGATGAGCTACCCAAATCTCAAGAAATGAGATTTGAATGTCTATTGTTAAATCTTAAGAAAGTCAATAAATAACACAATTAGTTATACCTCTTTACAATCCCCTCCTCTTGAGTGTAGGTGGAACCTGAGACTTGCTTCTAACCAATAGACTACGACAAAGTTGATGAGATATCAATCCAGTGATTATTGCCCACCAGGTGGCAAAAATGAAAGGATTTAATACATGTCATTAGGGTTTCTCAAAGTTGATTTTGAGTTCATTAAGAAAGATATGATCTTGACTTGGCCTGACCTCATCAGGCTAGCCCTTTAGATGAGAGTCTAGAGATCAGAGAGACTGGAAGCAGCAGTTATCTCTATTGCTGGCCTTGAAGAAGCAAGTTGCTATGAGTTCTACAGCTGCAAGGATATGAATTCTGCCACCAACCATGTGAACTCAGAAGAGAACCTAATCCTTAGATGAGACCATATCTCTGGTCAATATCTTAATAGCAGCTATGTGAGACTTTGAGCAGAGGACTCAGCTAAGTGTGTCCAAACTAGTGGCCTATAACCCATAGAAAATGTGAGATAATAAATGCGCGTTTTTTCAAGCTGCTAAGTGCCTATGATTTGTTACACAACAATAGAAAACAGTTACATTTTTCAAATAGTGAAAAAATAAAGCATACAAAACTCACTTCATGTATATATATGTAAAACACAGGTTGAGATTCACATGATTCCAAAGTTTTCACCTGTAATAACATCCAATGTTAGTCAGAACATGTGAGAATTCTTCCTTGTATAGGCTATCCCTCTCACTGCAAGATGTCTGGCATTTCTGGATCCTAACCACTAACTACCTGTAGCATCCCACCAATCACTATGTCAAAAGAAAAAAAAAAGATTCCAAGCATTTCAAATTCCCACTTTGGAGGCTCTATTTCATTAGGTAAGCCTCAATGGCAGATAAAGATATTGAAAGTCTTTATTACTGGAGCCAAGGTTCTGATTCTAAGATTTAGGCAAAGTCCTTCCATTTTGGGATGAGGGGAGATTAATAACAACCTTCAGAAACTGATAAACAGCATGAGATCCATTTCCCTAGAGGGCAAAATGGACAGAAAACAACAACAAAGTTTCAGGTAAAATTGTAGGGCGTACTGGATTTCCTGAAGGAAGTTATTGTTCCTTATGAACACGTACGTCTTACCCTAAGGGTGACAACGTCAGAGATGACTGAAGAAGGTAAGGCAATGGTAAACAATTTGGGAAAGTTTTTTTTGGAAAGTGAAGGACTTTAGAGTTTGTGTTCTTCAAACGCTGTCTTCTAGGTTATTAAATCAGCTAGCCAGACACCAGATAATAAGATGTCATCTTTCTTGTTTGTTTGTTGCCCAAGAATTATCTGAGAAACTGAGGAAACTTGAGTAGATTCTTGAAGATAACAAAAGAGTAATTACAATCATCTCAGTTTTACCAAACATTTAATTAAAAACAGATATAGAAAAACATGTGTTTCTTATCCTTCAGTTGTTTTATAATCAGCAAGGAAAATGAGAAAGTAGCAACTCAGAAAATTAAGAAAGCAAGGACATTTTAAAGAAAGCATTCTGAGGTGCAAAGGAAAATCTTGGGTGCATAAACTGGAAAACAAAGGTGAAAACAATAAAAATCAACATTATTAACATTTTTAGGGACTTTTTGTTTCCATGGTCTATGACTATTTTGTTGAATATATATCCCTAATTTTTTCCTCATTTAAATGATCTGATTTGGACTGCCATGATATTGTTTGACCTTTTTTAAAATCAAGGAAAGTTTCTGCCGGAAGTATTGCAATTTTTCCCCAAAAAAATGTCAGTTGTGTTTACTTTGTTGGTGATTCTTTTCATTTATGTTTTCTAATAAGCTATTGTTTATATATGGAAAAACATTTTCCTTATTAAAAGTCTTAAAAAGAGCTGTGACTCTGAATTTTCCCAGCATCTGATTTTTTTCTAACTTTTTGTTTTTTAAATTTCAGGAGTACATGTGCAGGTTGGCTCTATAAATAAATTGCATGTTGTGTAGGTTTGGTGCACATATTATTTTGTAAACCAGGTGATACCCATAGTACCCAATAGGTAGTGTTTTGATCCTCAGCCTCCTCTTACCCTCCACACTTAAGTCTCTTTGTGGGTCTCTAAGAACTTGTTTCATAAATCTATGTGCTCCTGTGTTTGGTGCATATATATTTAGGACAGTTAAATCTTGTTAAATTGAAACATTTACCACAATGTAATGCCCTTCTTTGTCTTTTTTGATTATTGTTCGTTTAAAGTCTGTTTTGTCTAAAATTAAAATAGCAACTCCTGCTTTTTGTTTTGTTTTGTTTTCTGTTTGCTTGTTAGATTTTTCTTCATTTCTTTACTTTGAACCTATGGGTGTGGCTGCATGTGAGGTGGGTCTCTTGAAGACTGCATAGCATTGGGTCATGTTTCTTTATCCAACTTGCTACTCTGTGCCATTTATTTGCAGCATTTAGCCCATTTACATTCAAGGTTAATATTGATAGTGCAGATTTGATTCTGTCATCATGATGTTACCTGATTATTATGCAGACTTGATTGTGCAGTTGCTTTATAATGTCAACAGTATAGGTACCTAATTGTGTTTTTGTGGAGGCCAATAATGGTCTTTCATTTCCATGTTTAGCACTCCATGAAGGACCTCTTGTAAAATAGGTCTGGTGGTAATTAATTCCTTAGTATTTGCTTGTCTGAAAAGAATTTTACTTCTCTTTCTCTTATAAAGTTTAGTTTGACTGGATATTAAATTATCAGTTGGAGTTTCTTTCGTTTAAGCATGCTAAATACAGGCTCTAATCTCTTTTGGCTTGTATGGTTTATGCTAAAAGGTCCATTGTTAGTCTGATGGGCTTCCCTTTGTAGGTGACCTGCCCCTTCTCTCTAGCTGCCTTTAACACATTTTCTTTCATTTTGACCTTGGAGAATCTGATGAGTGTGTGTCTTGGGGATGGTCATCCTGTATAGGATCTCACAGGGGTTCTCTGCACTTCCTGTATTTGAATGCTGGCCTCTCTAGCGAGGTTGGGGAAATTTTCATTGATATCCTCAAATATGTTTTTCAAGTTGCTTGCTTTCTCTCCCTCTTTCAGGGACACCAGTGAGTCTTAGATTTGCTTTTCTACATAGTCTCATATTTCTCAGAGATGTTGTTCACTCTTTTTTATTTTTTCTTTATTTTTGTCTGACTGATTTAGTTCAGAGAAGCAGGCTTTGAGCTCTGAGAATTGTTTCTCAGCTTGGTGTGTTCTGCTGTTAATATTTGCAAATTGTATTATGAAATTCTTATAGTGTGTTTCCAGCTCTATCACATCAGTTTGATTCTTTCCTAAAATGGCTATTTTGTCTTTCAGTTCATGTATCATTTTATTGCAGTCCTTAGATTCTCTGGATTGGGTTTCAACTTTCTCCTGTCTTAATTATCTCCATTCCTATCCATATTCTGAATTCTGTCATTCCAGCCACTTTAGCTGGGTTAAGAACCACTGCTAGGAAACTAGTGTGGTCATTTGCAGGAAAGAAGACACCCTAGCTTTCTGTTTCCAGAGTTCTTGCCCTCATTCATTCTCATCTGTGTAGGCTAATGTTCCTTTAACTGTGGAGTAATTTTAGTATGGTCTTTGTTGACTTTGTTTCTGGATGTTTTTAGAGGGACAAGGTTTTGTGCTGGGACTTTATTTGTAGCTGAAGTCTTGTCTTTGGTTTCATGGGGTGAGGGAATAATATTAGCAAAGTAACTTTGGAGCTGATTTTTTGGCCCTGATTTTTTGGCTGTGATCCAGTAAATGGTGTTTAGGTGCACCATCCAATAGGGAAGCTGCTGCTCAGCCACTTGGCTTCTCTGTATTTCCTCATGTTTGTAGCCATGCTCCCTCTCAGTTCTCTGAGAGTGTGGCCTCCTCTCCCACTCGAGTGCTGGAGGCAGATTTTGGCTTGGTGTTCCTGGGCTGCATACCACAGTCGTAAGGTAAGCTCAGGTTTTATGTTCCCTTCCTAGCTTGCAGGCAAAGGAGAAGGAAACTTGGCAGTGTCAATGGCAGAGGGCCTTTCACTTATCTCCTGGTGCTCCACCCCAGAGAAATGCAGAGCCACTACCAATCAGATCAATCAGCTTTGGGTGGAGTGACTACACTGTGGCCCAAGCTATAGGACTCTGCCTGGTGACAAGCAGGGGAGGTGGGAGCTCACAGGGAAGACAGATTGGTCTCTTCTCCTTAGGATGCCTGTGGTGGGATGGAGGTGTGAGTAAAGCAATCAGAGTCTTTGCTCCTTCCCCAGCCCAAGGGCAGCAAGGCAGTACCAGCACAGCGGCAGTGGCAGAGAGGCCTTCACTTGCCTCTGTGAGATCCACCCCAGAAACACAGAGCTGCTGTCAATGGGAATGTTCAGCTTGGGGCTGGGGAGTGGCTGCACTCCTGACCCAAGCTGGGGGCCCTGCCTGATGAAGAGTAGGGAGTCAGAGACTCACAGGGAAGAGAGACTGAACTCCTCCGTGTATGGTGACTGTGGCATGCTGGAGGCACAGGTAAAGATCTCAGGCTCTTTATTCTTTCCCCAGTTTAGGTCAGCAAGGGTAGAACTGCTGCAGTGGTAATGGCAAAGAGGCTGTCAGTTGTCTCTGGAAGCTCTACTCCAGGGAAACACAGAGCCACTACCAGCGGGAATGCTCAGTCGGGAGTGAAGTGGCTGCTCTGCAGTTATGATCTGGGGGCGCTATCTGGTGAAGAGCAGTGTGTGGGGGTTCACAGAGAAGAGGGTCTGTGGCTGTGGTGTGCTGGAGGTAGCGGTGACAGGTCCAGGCCCTTTGTTCTTTCCCCAGCCCGTGAGCGGTAAGGGTGGTACCACTGCAGCTGCAATGTCAGAGGGGCTGTGGTTTGTCTCCGGGATTTCCTCCCCAGAGAAACACAGAGCTGTCACCAACTCAAGTGTTCAGGATGGGATAGGGTGGTTGTGCTGAGGGCCTGCTCACTGAGGAGCAGGAACCCATGTGGAAAACAGTTTGGCCACTTTTCTGTAAGGCAGCTGCTCTGTGCTGGGGGCCTGAATTAGTCCTTTATCACTTCACTTCCTCCAGAGCCTGAGGGCAGGAGGGGCAGGAGCTGCAGAGCAGCATAACTGACAGGTCTGCCTACTCCCTCTGGGAGCTTCACCCCAGGAAAGTGCCAGGCTGCTACCAGTCAGTGAGCTCAGGCAGGGCTGACCTGGCCATGCTAGAGTCCCAGGCCCTTGTCCAGTGAGGTGCAGTGGAGGTGAGGCCTGCAGTCAATTCACTCGTCAGTCTTGTGGATTCAGCCCCTATCCTGGACATATGCAAGGGACTTTGACCTCCCCCATTGCCAGAGCTGCAGGTGCTGGTGCCAGGTACCTAGGAATCCAAGGCCCCTGAGATTCCCCATGTGCCTGAGCAGCAGCTCTGCCCAGATTCCAAGTTGTTCTCTGTCAATGTGGAGGTCCCAGTGGGTGACATCATGGGGGAATCTCCTGACACTATGGTTACAAAGGTCTGTGGCGGAAGTTGTGTTCGGGGCAGGGAGGGGGTCTCACTCAATCAGAGTTTCCCCACAGTGGGGAGTCTTCCCCTGACGCCATGCCAATCCCAACTGGGCGGCTATCCTGACTCACTCTTCTTTGTTCTCCATGGATTGCCTTATTTCCTTTAAGAATCCCAGTGTGTCCACCTGGACCATCCAGTTGAGGAGCTAGTGTTTATGCACCACTCGCTGCTCTCCATGAGAGCAGTGCACACTAGCCACTTCTAGTCAGCTACCTTGACCTCCTCTCCCCTAAGTTTTTAAATTCATTCTTTTAGATCTTCTGGGTTAACAATCTAATCTTAGAATCTGGACTTCATGCATATATATCTTACATCTTATACTCTTTTTTCTTTTGCTTTTTTCTAATTGTATTGCCAAGTATCATCACACAAGTTAAAATATGCTTGTCAGTGAATGAACGTTAAGCAGAATGTTAGCTTTCCTTTGAGGCAAAACTGTTTTTAGTATGTTAAAACCATGTCCATCCACTCCTATTATATTACATTTAAATCGGGTTGTCAATAAGCTAATATTTACTAATAAATGTTAATTAAAATGATACTTTTTACATCTACTGAAATGTTTTCTTTCACTTCTGTTCTATTAATATGATATACTATAAGTTGTAAACACTTGCTGTGGAAACAGTTGTGTTTTAATAATATACACGTGGAGTTTAAATGAGAATATTTTAATTACTTGTCATTTAATAATTATTATGTTCTACCATAAAGCTAATTCATGAAAATGTCAGTTATAAAGTCTGCCAACACGGGAAGCTTCAGCATTGTGTACTCATCTGAGTGTAAGTTCAAACAGCCCAGAACCTTCCATGTCACTTTTAGTTGCCTGTTTGTGTCTCCAATTCCTTGGCTGCATAGTTCCTTGTCTCAATAGCAGATTCAAAATAAATAATAATTAGTGAAGTGAAAATGAAAAAAAACTTTGAATTACTTCAATTATGTCATTCTATGTGAACACTTAGTATTTTTGTGCTAAAAATTAAAACACCAAAACTAATATTTGTTAGTACAAATGAATAAAATTTTTACTGAGTTTTAATGTCTTTCCACTTTATCCATTTTAATTGCTATGTGTTTGCTTTTTTAACAACTTTATTGAGGTACAATTTGCACAGCAAAAGAATCATTCATTTTAAGAATACAATGATTTTTCACAAATTTAGAGTTGTGAAACCATCACCACAATCTAGTTTTAGAGCATTTCCACCAGCCCTAAAAGATCTCCTGTGCCCTTCTTCAATCAGTCTTCATTCCTACCCGCAACCAGGGGCAATCATTGATCTGCATTCCAACTCTACAGATTTGCCTTTTTTGAACTTTTCAAGTAAGGGGAATCATACACTATGTAATATTTTGCGTCTCACTTCTCTCACTTAGCATGACGTTTTTGAGGTTTATCCATGTCGTGGCATGTATCAGTACATCATTCCTTCTTATTGCCAAATAATATTCCACATATAGATATACCACATTTGTTAATTCCTCTACCAACTGATGGACATTAAACTGCTTTCACTTTTTGGCTATTATTAAAAACGCTGCTATGAAGATTGGTGCACAAGTCTTTGAATGGACATATGTTTTCATTTATTCTTGCATAAATACCTCAGAGTGAAATTGCTGTGTCAAATAATAAATTTATGGTTAACTTTTTAAGAAACTACCTTGCTTTTAAAATAATAAACAAATCATAATAATAAAATGTTGCATCAGGGCTATGACATAGTTGCCTAAATTTTAGCCTTTATAGATATTTTGCTTCTCTTATAATTCATTTATTAATTGCCAGTTATATAGATGACTTATTATATCAGACTGTAACCAAAAGTTCGAAGTTTCATTGCTATGTAGCTATTAAAATTATTGAATTAATTGTACTTTGTTCTTTTTATACCATTTAATTACTTTATTTTCCCTTCTATTTTTTCTTTTTTCATTCTTGTTTTATTTATTTTTGTTTTAATTGGTTTGTTTTAATTTTTTTTGTATTTCTAAGCTATATGATTATACATATAAAGCATAATTTAAAAATCTATCCATTACTATTACTCATTTCATTTTATGAAATTTACTAAAATAATTTTCTAGAATAGAGGGAAGATATTTGAAAATGATTTACTTCAAGTGTCAAATACATTAGGTATACCAATAAAATTTGATAACTAAAAGAAACCAACAGCCCTTTACGTAATTATTTGGTGATCAAAAGTTATTTGTCTCAAGCTGCCTCTTATTCTCTGCACAGACATTGAGCACTGCCAATTTCTTTTAATAAAAAAAAAAATAGAGAACTGTTAGGAGTCATACCAAACATTTTCATGGAGGAGAAAAACAGTATATTAGAAAAAAAATGGAAGAAAAAACTAGTGTGTGAGAGGAAATGTAAGATTAACTAGAATTTGGTAGAAGTCACTGCCTAGTCACCAAGAGTATGGTCAGTCAGCAGATAGCTCCCCCAGTTGGTTCCCAAATGGCCATCTTCAACTGTAGAGATCTGGCTAAGATCACACCCATGTGTGAGTGCCCACTGTGGTGACTGAGCAAGGCAGGAATATCAAGACCTGATTTTCAGCCCTGCAGAGGACAAAAACTCAGCCATTTGGGCCCAAAATGGGACGCCGGCTCTGTATATCAGTACTCACTCCAGAGCACCCTGCCATTTTGGTGCATCACAGTTGTACTTCCTTTGCCCCATCCCACTTCTGCCACCTTCCTTTCACAGTAATTGATTCAGAGACACCGGAATCTGAACTAAACAGGGTGTGTGAGTGTAAGTGGGAGGAGCACTACACAAAAATGACTGGACACTGCCTTGCGGTAGCAGTTAGCAGCAAATGGAGATATTTAGGTTAAATTCAAGGATGGTCATGTTGAAATACCTAACATATAGTCTGATTTAATAGTAAATCTGAGTAATACTCTTTGCCATAGTCTAGATCTCTCTGAATTTGATCTTCACAACAAGTATAGTTACTTTGTTTAACTGAAGAATCTTACAAAATCTCTGCTTTTTCAATAATTGTTAAAGTTTATTGCATACTACAGTGGGTCAGATGTAATCCTTGGTTATTGGACTTTCTCCATTTTCTTTAGCCTCTGTTGGAAAGTTGGGAATTGTTCATAGAAAGTTTTTATGAGCCAGACCTGGAAATAACAATATCACTTCTATTCACATTATATTCCTGAGAAATCAATCACATGGCCACAGGCAGAGGAAACAAAAATATAGGTTAGCTGAATGTCTAAGAGGGAGATGAAGTGAGATTTGTGAGCAGCTGGCTAGTCTCTTTCAAGGATATCAAGCAAATAAAATGCCTTGAACCATGCTGACAATTCTCCCGAAAGCAGAAGATAACTTCTTTAAAAGAGCAGGAAGCAGGACAAGTAATAAGCCAGTTAGAATTGGGACATTTGCTTTTGAAGGGTTCAAGGCACAAAACAAAACCCCGAAGAATCTCTTCTTTGAAAACATGAACAGCTGGCACAGGAAGATATTGTCACACTGGATCTGCTTACCTGTGGGGCAAGTTTGCCAAACAAGCAAAATAAACCATGCAGGGATGAAGTTCTGATTTGGGTCTGGCTCACTCCACAATCCCATCAGGTTGCTGGGCTTCCGAGAAAGCATCTAATCTTCTCACCTGTGATCTTCAAAGAGGAAGTCTCATCGCTATTTAAAGACAGATGAATTAGAAAAAAAAAAAAATCTATGAATCTTTTTTCAATGAGGAATTCAAGACAAAGAAGAATAACGTTTTAAAAGTAAGATTTACAAAAAGTTTTATTAAGCAAGAAGCACAGAAAGAATTACTTTTGAAAATGATTTACCAGAGAAAATATTTTAAAATGTATTGTGTTGGTTACTTATTGCTATGTAACAAATCACTCCAATAAGTGTAAACTTTTCTTACTGCTCATGCATCTGTGAACCTACTAGAATCTGATTGACATAGGCTAGGCTCAACTGGGAAGCTCTTTTTGTCACTGCATATCTATTAATTACCTAGGGTGGCTCTGCTGACCAGCAGACTACCCACAGTTATATTATTTCCATGATCTGCCAGAAAGAAAATAAAACAAGCAAGAACATGTGAGATCTTTAAGGCTTGCACTTAGAATGCAAACTGTGACTTTTGCTCATGTGTCATCAGCCAAAGCAAGTCACATAGCCAAGCCCAGAGACAAAATGAAATGAGTACATGCCATCTGTGATGGCGAGGCCATAGCAAAGGAACAGATGCAAGAAGAGGTGAAGAAATGAGGAAAATAATGCAATAAACCACAATTTATTTCAACAAAATTTAAGTAATAACTTCAAAACAAAAGACAGACATGATAAAGAGATTGTCTTCTTTCTTTTTTCATCAGGGTATAACCAGATGTTTAAATCTTTGGACTCAGTTCAAAAATTCATTTCTATCAATGTGTCTTTTCAGTGTGAGACCAGTATATTCAAAGTGATAAGAAAAAAGAAGAATGGGCAAATAGGAAAAAATTTAAATGGAATTGAACATGAAAAAAAATCCTATAATTATAAATTTTATAAAATCAATTTAAAATTAATTATAACAATACAGAGAAAACCTATTAATGTAGAAGATTGAGTCAGACATCTGCCACCCACCTTGAAGCACTCTGCCACGTTCCAGAAGAAAGAAAACAAAACAGCAACAGAGAAGGTATTAAATTGGAGGACAGCACACAGAGATCCAAATTTGATCAATAATTCTGAAAAATAGAACAGAAAATATACTGAAATAAAGTATTAGTAGAAAAAAAATTGAATTGAATCTAAACATTTAAAGAGGTTACATCCGAAGAGTAAAAACCAAACCAGATATACCCTGTTGAGAAGTGAAAGACAACCAGCCTAGAGGTGGTAAAAAACGTAACCTAGCACAGGAGAACAATTACACTGAGGCAGGACTTCTGAACCACACCAAATGCCAGAATATGGGGAAAACGGCTACAAATGCATCAGGGGGACAAATTTTAAGCCAGATGCTGTATGTTCACCAAAGTTTTGCTTCATGTGTAAAAGTAGCTGAAAGAATATCATCTATTTATTTATCCTGGAAAAAGTAAACCAAGAAAGTATTCTATTAAAGTTTATCTGTACATATAAAAGGGGAAATTATGGTCTAAGAACAGTAGAAGTGAGTCTCAGAAAATACGTAAACATAGCATTGAGTATAAGTAATTGTTTAACAACATTATATCAGAAAGTACATTTTGACACTATTTGAAAGAAAAGTAAATTAATTCTCACATACTAACAAAATAATACTTTAAAATAAGAAGCTGGGTAAAAAATTGTAGATTGTGTATTTTTAAAAGAATATGATGGGAAAGAACAAAATAAGTTTATGACACAAAATTATAACTCATGAATCTTCAAGCTGAATCATAATAAAATACAGGATCACATAATTAAAAACTAGTTTTTTCCAAAAAAACCAGAAACAACAGTAGGAGGGTATTTTCATAGCTCTCTGTCCCTGTTACATCAAGCAAAACACAAATGAAGAAAGATATGGGTAGCGAATCAGTTAGAATGCCTTGGCCAATAATAGAAAACAGAATTCAAAAGTTTAAAAATTGGGGAAAATATTTATTTCCTTTTTCCTTTTTTTATTTTTAATGTTTTTGGTCTTTAATAAGAGGAAGTTGGATGAAAGGCTGTGACTTTGTGATATCAGAAAAGACCACCATATCTTTAATCATCTGCTCTGTAATTTTCCCTATGACTAACTCCCTTCCTGGTTGTAAGATTAAAATCACACTCTTCATCCACACATGCAGACATGGCAAAGTCCTGGGGAAGGAAATGGATAATTAACTCCTTATTTCTTTCCCTGTGTGTCTCTGTCTCTCTCTTTCTCTGAATGAAAAAATATTTTATACTCAATATCTCTCCAGCAGATTTCTCCTGGATTTATGTTGCTCACTCCATCAGCAGAGACAATTTACTCTTAAACAATAATCAATTAGGTAAGCACTCTGCTAATGAAGATTGAAAAATAAGCTTAAGGAAAGCTAAAAACAAATAAGTATGAAAGAAGAAAATATTAATTTTTGAAACAATAGAATTAATAAATAATTTTCATAGATATTTTGCTAGAAATTAAACCAATAACAGACAAACTCTTAGTGTAATAAATAATGTATAAATATACAAAATTAGAAATAAAAGTGGAGATATTATCATGGTTTTAGAGCATTTTTTTAGAAAAATAAGATACTTAGCAAAATATATAAAATGAACATACAGGAAAAAAATACATTTTTCCATTTTATTAACACTTACCAGTTAAAAAACACAAGAGCAAAATGTTCCAGAGCAACAAGAACTCTCAGAAACTGCAGTGAAAAGTGGGAAAGGATGAAGTCACTTTGGAAATCTGGGAATCTATACTAAAACTAAGCATATGCCTCCCCAGCAATTCCACTCCTAAGTACATACCTGATAGAAACTTACATGCCAACAAATATGAAAAAGTATGTTTATAGTAACATTATTTAAATAATCCCAAACTGAAAACAACTCAAATGCCACCTACTATAGAATACATAAATAGTGTTTTATATGTAAAATAGAATTCTACACAACAATGAAAAAACTATAGCTAAACCCAACAATGAATCAAAAATACAATGTTGAACAAAATGATCTAGACATAGAAAAGTGAAGTTCCACATAAGGCATAGCTAGTTTACAGTGGCAAACATTAGACTACTGGTCATCCCCAAGGGGATTAATGACAGTTGGAGGGCCTAGGAGAAGTACCTAGGGATACCAGTAATATTCTGTGTGTTCATTACATGAGTATGTTTATTTTATAGAAATCAATTGAGCTGTGCACTTATTATTTTGCTCATTTCCTTACGTATGTTATGCTTCAATAAAAAGTTTACTTAAAAATTTTTTTTCAAACAGCTTGGTCTCAAATTCTTCTGCAACTTGCTAGGTATATTGCTCTGGGCAAGACATATAACTTATCCAAGCCTCAATTTCCCCATCTGTGCATCAGAGATAATAATTTTTCCCTCTTCAAGTAGTTGTTGTGAGGGTTAGATAAAATTATTCATGCTTTGGGAGGCCCAGGCAGGTGGATCGCCTGAGGTCAAGAGTTCGAGCCCAGCCTGGCCAACATGGTGAAACTCCATCTCTACTAAAAATACAAAAAAATTAGCCGGGTATGGTGGCAGGCACCTGCAATCCCAGCTATTCAGGAGGCTGAGGCAGGAGAATCACTTGAACCCAGGAGGCGGAGGTTGCAGTGAGCCGGGATCACACGACAGCACTCCAGTCTGGGCAACAGAGTAAGACTCTGTCTTAAAAAAAAAAAAAAAAAAAAAAAATTATTCATACAAAATGTTCCGCACACTGTCTTGCATCAGGAAAGCACTGAGTAACTGATAGTATAATTGAGGATTATTAACAATTTATTTAAAGGGCCTAAAGAAGGAAAAGGTAACATTTTACTAAAGACTTACATGACCTGAATATACTAAAAAATGATGTTTATAGATAATATAAAATCATGCTTATAAATAGATTCAGGAACAGATAGGAAGGCTCAGGATTTTACAAATGCAAATACTTTCTGTTATTAAATAACCCATTGAATATAATTTTTTTTTTTTTTTTTTTTTTTTTTTTTTTTTTTTTTTTTTTGAGACGGAGTCTCGCTCTGTCGCCCAGGCTGGAGTGCAGTGGCCAGATCTCAGCTCACTGCAAGCTCCGCCTCCCGGGTTCCCGCTATTCTCCTGCCTCAGCCTCCCGAGTAGCTGGGACCACAGGCGCCGCCACCTCGCCCGGCTAATTTTTTGTGTTTTTTTTAGTAGAGACGGGGTTTCGCCGTGTTAGCCAGGATGGTCTCGATCTCCTGACCTTGTGATCCGCCCGTCTCGGCCTCCCAAAGTAAATTCCAAGTGGTCTTTTCCTTGGACAGAAAACAAAATTACTCTCAAGTTCATCGAACTGACTGGTGATGACCAACCAATGGTTGAGAGTAAATGGTGCTCAGGGCAAGAGTTATAATTGTAATTATTTCCCTTTTGTGCAGTGCCTAGCCCAATTTCTCATACGTAATTGTCCAAGAGAAAAAGAAAAAAGGACCTGAAGATATAGTTATAACTTGTAAGATCACATGATCATTCATCATGCCCGAGTTCAGATAAGTCAGAAACGATTTTGAGATAAGCATTTGAAAATCTGGCCTTCCAAAAATAAAGAACAGATTTTTACAAAATACAAGGGCTAAAAGGCCACTTGTGCATACTCCTAATATGTATACCTAACCATCATTATCAAGATTTTTATAAAAATTTCATATGTGGAGAAAATTTGTTTCCAAAAGTAATAATAATAATAATAATAATAATTTAAAGCATCTTAAATGTTCAATTGTAGGGGATTGACTGAAATGAATTTTGTAATCATTATAATTTACTATTATTAAATATTATTAAATACATTATTTAAAAATCAGCATTACTCACAAGTTTAAAATATTTCATGACATGAAAACATTGCTGACACATTGCTAAACAAATAAAAGAAGGAAGCCCTATGTAAAAAAAATAAATTGTGTAAATCTATGAAAAGATAGACAGAGGCCAAGAAAAGTTATAGCAAAATCCTTAAAAGTAGTTATTTGTGTATGGTGGAATTCTAAGTATATTTTTATTTGTTCTTTTCTGTTTTCTGAATTGAATATGTATTACTTTATTAATTAGAAAATTGTGAAAATGGTTTTTTTTTCCTAAAGAAAGAACAAAAATCTAGGAAAATCACAGAACAACATTAGATGCTAGTCAGATTTGTGTTCACTGTGAAGTCTAATCTTGTTCCTTTTTAGCCTGCTTTATCTGGTCAAGTCCATTTAACTTGTAAGTTTTTGTAAATGGGAAGTGGCAATATTATTAAATTAGTTCCTACCTAAGGATAGAATAAACAAGCAGAGTCATACATATTAAACTACCCAAAAGGAGTCCAAGTGAGTCAAAAGAGGTGTAAGGTATTAGAACTGCAAGGAAAAATAGTTATAAAAACCTGCCGAGGCTGGTTCTTGCCTGAATTAGGTGTTTTGCATGAGATAATACCTAAAGCCAGTAGAAGGACTGCAATAAAGCTCTCACAGCACTAGCAATAATGAATATTTAAATGTGTGATGTTTAAAAATAGTAATGTAACTTCTTTTTGAAAGTCATTTCCTTTTATTATTATTTACTATTAATATGCACTCTGTCAACCATTCACTCAACAAGTCTTTACTCAGCGTCTAATATGTGTCCTGTTGCATGTTGGGGCTGCAATAATGAGTGAGTCAGCATTCAAAAAACTCCCCAGAGGTTGTTCAGTGATGGAGAACCACACGCTCCTGAATGTTCTCCTACATCCTAGTGTAAGTTACAGTTGCTTATGCCATAGACCCATGGAGCAGCACAAAGAAAACAAGCAGAAAGGTGGTAGGAGTTGGGTGGGGAGGATAATTTAGTCCATCATCTGGCTTCCATTTAGGAAAAAATTAAAACATGATATATTAACTTTAATCTTAACCATCAAGATCTCCAATATCTGGTTGCCTCATTTATTTGATATCTGCTATCCAATTCCTGTTTCCTGAGATAAGTGAGGTCCACACTAAGCCCTAAGACATGTCTTCAGTATGAAATTGGTGTTTATTAGTATTAAAATTGTTATTCTAAAATCAAGTATCAAAAATTCTTAACATCATTTCCTGCATTCTTTTTCCGTTATGCTTTACTAAGTCTTCAAAAGAATATTTTTCTTTGGCTTTTTTTAAAATTTAGGGAAGTTATGAGAGGACATTGTGTTTTCGTTGTTAATTCTTATTTTGTAACTAGTAGGAAAATATATATTGTATTCAGCTGTAATCATTGTGAATTTACCCATTTCAAAAAGCCTTCACAGAATGAATTACTTAAAATTATGAAATTGTATTAATTAGCATGATAATATTCTACTAAACATATTTCTCCACCATCTCTTATGTGTCTCTCTCAACACACATGATTGCTACCACCAAAGTAACGTAAGGACGACAAAAAATTAGTATTTGGTTTTCTAAAATGACTATAAATCTTACATTTCATCAATATCTCCCATTCACTGAAGAAATTTAAGAATAAATAAATAAGAAAGTAGGCTGTGGAATATTATATCTTCTATGTGAATTGTTATTTTTATTTTGCTTAATGGACCCCTGTTTATTTCCTAATAATGCCTTTTATTTGTTCAATAGCAACATTGCTACATCAGTTTTCTTTGGAAACCATTTGGAATATTTTTTTCTATTTTTTACTTTTTTTAATTCTTGAATTTTTATCGTAAATTTTATGTACAAGAAGCTGATATAATATAAAAGCATAGTTTAAGGAATAATAAAGTGGTCACTTAGAAATTCACCACCTAGTTTAGGAGTAGAACATTACCAGTACCTCCTCCCTGGTCACATTTCCCTCAGGGGCCAATGCTATAATGAATTCTGAGCAAATCTCTTACTTTTCTTCACATCTTTAAAACACACGTGTCAGCATTTTTTAAAGTATACTATTTTTGAATTTTACATAAGAGGATTCAGAGATTATATTTTCCAGGAGAGCTTTTTTTCCTAATGATAACGTGATAGATATTTACACAATGTTAACTGAGAATACATATTCCTTGTATGAATACTCTAAAATTTATTTATCCATGCCACTAATAATGAGCATGTAGGTTCTTCTCAGTACTTTGCTACCATCATCAATGCTGATATGAAATTATTTGAGTACATCTTCCGGTATCTAAATGTAAGAGACTGAGCCATAGTAGTTTGCATTGGAACAAAATGTTCCTAGGTAGCTTAAAGGTGTTGTCCAAATGCAGACGAATGTAATAGTTGGTATTGCTACCGTAACAAAGTACCACAAACAGTGACTTAAAACAACATAATATATTATCTTATAGTTCTAGAGGTCAGAAGTCCAAAACTGACCTCACTGGGCTAAAATCAAGGTGTTAGTAGAACTGTGATTCTTTCTGAAGGATCCATTTTCTTGCCTTTTCCAGCTTCTACAGGCTGCCCACATTCCTTGGCTCATGGCCACCTTCTTTTTTCAAAGCTATCTAAATGAAGTCTGTTGAGTCTTTCTCACATAATGTCACTCTGCCACTTATTCTCCTGCCTCTCACTTCTACAACTAAGAATCCTCGTGATTACATTGGGCCCACTAGGATAATCTCACTATTTAAGGTCAACTGGATAGCAAGTTAAATTCCATCAACTACCTTGATTCCCCTTGTCATGTATCATAACATAGCTACAAGTGTGAGATTATAAAATACACAAATATGAGAGGTCATTATGCTGCTTACTGTAGAACATTCTTGGAAAAAAGAAAAAAAAGAATGTGGCTGTGGGACATGGAGCCAATACCAATAAGATTTATAGAAAATCCTCCATGTTTCTAAGAGAATGGGATTAATCAAAGTATTGCCAGTTTAGACTAAAAGGCACTGAGAAAGTTCAAAATGAAAAGAGATGTCTGGGTCCCCAACTTTTCTATAGGCAGTAACCAGGCTTAGAAAACTATTCAGTGGTAAGCAAGGGTCTTTCCTGTGAAAAACAAAGGTCTTCTCAGATGGCAGTCAAGAACTCTGGAGGAAATTGAGCTGTAGTCAGCAAATTGTTCTCAGGGGGCAAACTGAGTTCTAGTAAGAAACATTCTTTGTGTTCAGAGCAGGAAATCCTGACAACATATGCTCAGCTAGATTTCAGAGTTGCTATGAACCTGTGACTGCTAGGTTCCTCTCATTCCTCCCTAATTTAAACAGAAATATCTTTTATGGTTCTCCTGCTCCTCTCTCACTTAACACCGTGTAATGGGAGTGGAGGCAGGGGAGATTACATGTCTTTTTTATTCACACATCTCTGAATCAAACGTAGCTACACCTAAGAAATTTTCTCCAGCTCTGGACCTGATGCAATTCACATGATTATGAACTTCAAATCTTGTAAGACTTTTGGGCTTAAAAGGAGGTAAGTGTATTTTACCTATGGAAAAGGTTAAAAATCACTGGGACCAGAAGGTAGATTTTTGTAGATTGCCAAAGAAATGGTCCCCAAGGTAACATGCCCCCAGTATCCACATTCTTGTATATTTCCCTCTTGTATGTTTCCTATAAGAGGGAAACAGTTTATCACTGATATAGATAAATTTATCACTGATATAGATAAATTGTTTTGGCCAATGGGAAATCATGAAATGTAATATAAATAGAGACTTGATAAGCAATTGCATATTGCATATTAGGCCTTGCAGTCTTAGAGGCTGCCACCACCATGTGAGAATGCCCTTTCTAGCGTTCTAAAGGATGAAAAATCACAGAGAGAAGCTCAACCATCTCAGCTATCTCAGCTGAGCCCCAGGCCATCCCCCAGCTAAATGCAATAAAAGTGAGATGACTCAAAACTCATCCAATTGATAGAATTAGAAAGAAATTATTAAATTTTTTTAAACAATTGTCTTTGATATACCAATAAACAATTGCTACAGGTATATACTTGTAATTAAGATGCAACTTTTTGGCTGGGTACAATGGCTCACATCTGTAATCCCAGTGCTCTGAGAAGCTGAGGTGAGAGGATTGCTTGAGGCCAGGACTTTGAGACCAGTCTGGACAATGTAGCAAGACCCCATCTCCACAAAAAATTTAAAAATTAGATAGGCATGGTGGTACACACCTGTAGTCCTGGCTATTCAGGAGGCTTGAGGCTAGGAATTCAAGGGTGCAGTGAATCAAGATTTTACCACTACACTCCAGCCTAGGCAATAAAGCAAGACCTTGTCTTTTAAAAAACTACAACTTAAAAACAAAATCTATCATATTTCTTCAAAATTTATTCAGTGGGGTTTTATTCTTGTTTCTATATGAAAATTCCAGTGGCTTTATGATTTTTTTCATTTTTTAGATAAAAAATAGTCACACAGTATCAATTCAGAAGTTGAAATTCCACTGGAGTTCAGAAGTTGAATACGGAACTTGATTTAATGCCAATCTCCACGCTTTACCATTTAGGCCTGCTGCTTGCTGGAAGCCTAAAAGTCTGAAGTGGGTAGAGGAGGTGGCAACACTGAGCATCTTCTCTTTCTCTATCTGGCACATCTTTTCCTACCCTTACAACTCATAAGGAGGAGATGGAGGATACACTAAGAAGCTTTCATCTCATCCTCTAAGTCTGACTGATATGCAAACTAACTCTTTCTCTTGTGAATGAATCTGAGGGAGAATCTCCTCCACAATTTCATTGACCCAGACAGATGCCATTCTATTCAAGATATTCTCCTCTAATCGTTTCTGCCTCCATCAGGGATCCAAGAGCTCCCTCTCCCACTGGTCAGCATCTACCCAATGAATCCTTTGCTTTATGCTTTCCCATGTCTGTGCAAGCTGATGCTGGCACAGACATGTACTGTGGAGGCCACTCTGGCTTTCTTAGGCCAGAATCAGGCTTAGCTCTGTCTTTCCCATATGTAGAAAACACATTTTAACTTCTCTGAGTGACAAATTGAATTAAAAAAAAAAAAAAAAAAAAAAAAAAAAAAAAAAGACCCATCCTTCTGCTGTCTGTAAGAGACCCATCTCACATGTTGTGACACCTTGACACCCATAGGCTTAAAGTAAAGGAATGGAGAAAGATTTATCATGCAAATAGAAAACGTAAAAAGCAGGGGTTACTATTCTTGCATCAGACAAAACAAACTTGAAACCAATAACAGTTTTCAAAAATGACAAAGAAGGGCATTAAATAATGATAGAAGGGTTCAATTCAAAAAGAAGATTAAGGTTTAACTATTCTAAATATATATGCATCCAACATTGGAGCACCCAGATCTATAAAACAATTAATTCTAGACCTAAGAAAAGACTCAGCCACACACTCGTAGAAGGAGCCTCTACACTCCCCTGGCAGCATAAGACAGATCACTAAGCCAGTAAACTAACAAAGAAATTCTGGAGTTAAATTGAACACTTGTCCAACTGGATCTGATAGACATCTGCAGAATACTGCACCCCAAAACCACAGAATATACATTCTTCTGCACATGGAACATACTCTAAGATTGTTGACATGCTTGCTCATAAAGCAAATCTCAATATATTTCAAAAAATTTAAACCATACCAAGCATCTTTTTGGACCACTGTCAAATAAAAATAGAAATCAATAGCAAGAGGAATTCTCAGAACCACACAAATACATGGAAACTAAATAACTTGTTCCTGAATGATTTTTGGGTGAACAACAAAATTAAGGCAGAAATCAAAAAATTCTTTGAAACAAATGAAAATAGGGACACAACATGGCAAAAATTCTGGGATGTGGCAAAGGCTTAAGAAAGTTAAGCCTTTGTTAAGAAGAAAGTTTATAGCACTAAATCAAAGAGATAGATCTCAAATTAACAACCTAATCTCACACCTAAAGGAACTAGAAAAACATGAACAAACTGAACCTAAAGCTAGTAGAAGACAAAAAATAGTAAAGTCAGAACAGAGCTAATGAAATTGACAAAAAATAGTAAGAAGATAGTAAATAGTAAAGTCAGAACAGAGCTAAATGAAATTGAGACAAGAAAATAATACACATGATCAACAAAATGAAAAGTGTATTTGAAAAGATAAACAAGTTCCATATACCACTGGCTAGATTAACAAAGGAGAGATGATCCGAATAATCACAATCAGAAATGAAAAAGATAATATTACAATTCATCCCACAGAAATACCAAAAAACCTCAGAGACAGTAGTCACTGAACATCTGTATATGCACAAACTAGAAAATCTAGAGGAAATGGATAAATTCCTGGAAACATATAACCTCCAAACATAGATCCAGGAAGAAAGTGAAAACTTGAACAGACCAATATCAAATTTCAAAATTGTATCAGTAATAAAAATCCTACCAACCAAAAAAAGCCCTGGACCAGATGGATTTATAGCTGAATTCTACCAAACATACAAACAAGGGCTGGTACCTATCCTATTGAAACTATTTCAAAAATTGAGGAGGAGGAATTTCTCCCTAACTTATTCTACAAAACCAGCATAGTTCTGATACTGAAAACTAGCAAAGGCACAACAAAAAAGAAAGCTATAGGCCAAAATTCCTGATGAACATAGATACAAAAGTCCTTAACAAAACACTAGCTAAACGTTGGGTACTCATGGACATAAAGATAGGAACAACACACACTGGGGACTCCAAACCAGCAAAGGGAGAGGGGAAGGCAAGGGTTGAAAAGTGACATGTTGGGTACTGTGTTCGCTATCTGGGTAGTAGGATCAATAGAAGCCTAAACCCTAATATCACACAATATACCCATATAACAAACATACACACTGAATCTTAAATAATAAATAAATAAATAAATGACTCCTTTTTAAATTAAATTTTCCTGGCATCTTTTTCCAAATTTCAACTGACCATCTATGTAGAGATATATTTCTAGTCTCTACTCTGTTTTGATTACCTGCTTGTCTCTGCTGCTGCCAATATCACACTCTGTTTATTACTTTTGGCTTCTATTGATCCCACTACCCAGATAGTGAACACAGTGGGTCTTGAAATCAAGTGGAATATGGTAAATACTCCAACTTGTTTTTTTCCCTTTTTCAAACTTGTCTTTAGTATTCTAGATATGTCTTAGAGGATGCCTACTGTCCTTTCTGTATGACTCTCTTCATAAACAGTTCACAACATGGCCATTTGCCTCTCTAAGACTAACAGAAGAGTGTTTCTAGAGTCCACTTGCCATACAGAGTTACCTAATCAAAGGCTTGGTATCCCATCATCTTTGCCGTCTTACATGGGTTAGAAGCCAGTCACAACCTATTTGCATACTCAAGGGAAGGAGACTATATAGGGGCATGGAGCATTGGGATCAACCCAGGATGTGTCTGCCACAACATCTTACATTAAAATTTTCTTGAGTATTGTATAATTTTTGATGCTGCAGAAAATGATAGTTTTTAAATTTTATCTTGTAATCATTTGTTACAAATATGTAATAATGCCATTGATTTTCACATATCAAACTTGTATCCTGTGAATTTGCTATATTTGCTTATTAATTCCAATACTTTGCAAATTCCATAGAATTTTCTATGTAAGAAATCATAGTATCTGTGAATAATGGCAATTTGTCTTGTTCTTTCCCTGTTCTTATGCCTTTTCTCTCTTTTTCTTGCCTTATTACACTTTCTAGAGTACTTAATACAATAGTGAATAGAAGTGGTGAGAAGAGTCATCCTGATCTCTTTCTAATCCATGGGCAAAGAATTTTACTATTTCAATAGTAAGCATGATGTTAGCTTTTTTTTTTTCACAGATGCCCTTTATTCAAGTGTGGGAAACTCTTTTAGCTCCTTTCCTTGTTTGCTGAGCGTTTTCAAAGTAAAATTGTCAAAGGTTTTTTTCTGCTCATACTGCGTGAAACAGTGATAAGCCTTCCCTGCTAAAATCTGCCCATACTGCACATTCTTAAGCTAAATAACTGTTTGTTTTTTAAGCTATTAGGTTTGGAGTGGTTGATTATGCAGCAGAAAATAATTGGAAGGCTTGGGTGCCTAAAAGTGGGTGCTATCATAATAAAAACCTAAAATAGGTATCCTTGGCTTTGGGATAAGCTGTGTGAAGACAGGAGCTTAGTGCAGCAGAAGCAAGTTTGGTAGCTTGCAGTAGAAGCAAGCTACCAAATAACGCTCAGTGTGGTTGTTGCAGAGTGAATGAGGGGAACAAGGTAGGAGATGGTGCTGGAGGGATAGTCCAGGGCTAGATCAGGCAGGGTATTTGAGGCAAAGTAGAGTTAGATTCTACTCTTCTCAAAATAGAAAGCCATAGAAGGATTTCCCATTAAGAGGAGAACTGAGGTGATCTAAAAGAAGTTTTGAAAAAGACACTATTAAAAAGCTGCTATATGAACTATAAGAGTAGAAGAGGGGAGACTAATTACAAGGCAGTTTTATATAGTCCAGGTATGAGATGATCAAGTCTTGGACTAAAGTGTTGATGACGGAGAATATGTGAACTGGTAAATTTCTTTCAGGGATGTTAACAAGCTTTCCTATGTTCCCTGGGCTACTCCTCTATTACTCAGGATTTTCTTTAGAAATGTTCAAATAAATAATGCCTTTAAGACTTCAGTAATTGACAGTCATGCCTCCATTTTCTTTTCCTGACAGAAAGTTTATGACCAAATTTGTGGCTCAACCTGAGGAAGCTCCAGCATGTATATCTGTAATTACTTTTCCTATTCTCTAATTTATTTCTTATTTCTGTAATTGTTTTTCAGGCCTGATTCCTAATTTTACTTTATACTGCCCATATTTTTAAAGCTGTCTTGAGTTCTGTTTGGCATAAGATAATATAAAAAATATATAAATATATGATGATAAAAATTCTAAATAAATTTAGAAGGAATGTACCTCAACACAATAAAGGCCGTATGTAACAAACCCACAGTTAATATCATACTCAACAGTTAAAAGTTGAAAACTTTTCCTCTGAGATCAGGAACAAGACAATGCCAGTTTTATTCAATATAATAATCTAAGTCCTAGCCAGAGGGATTAGGCATCAGAAAGAAATAAAAGACATCCAAACTGATGAGAAACAAGTTAAATTGTTCCTATTTGCAGATGGCATGATTTTATACCTAGAAAACCTATATATATAAGAAAACCCTGAAGACTCCACCAAAAACACTGTTAGAATTAAAAAATGAATTCAGTAAACCTTTATGACTTATCAGAGAAATACAAATTAAAACCATAATGAGATACTACCTTACACTTGTTAGAATGGCTATTATCAAAAAGAGGAAAGGAAAGATAACAAGAGTTGGTGAGGATGTGAAGAAAAGGAAACACTTTCACACTGTTGATAGAAATATGAATTAAGATAGTCATTACATAAAACAGTATGGAGGTTCCTCAAAAAATTACTTGATCACCAAAAGCAATGGCAACAAAAGCCAAAATTGACAAATGGGATCTAATTAAACTAAAGAGCTTCTGCACAGCGAAAGAAACTAACATCAGAGTGAACAGGCAACCTACAGAATAGGAGAAAATTTTTGCAATCTACTCATCTGACAAAGGGCTAATACCCAGAACCTACAAAGAACTCAAACAAATTTACAAGAAAAAAACAACCCCATCAAAAAGTGGGCAAAGGATATGAACAGACACTTCTCAAAAGAAGACATTCATACAGCCAACAGATACATGAAAAAATGCTCATCATCACTTGCCATCAGAGAAATGCAAATCAAAACCACAACGAGATACCATCTCACACCAGTTAGAATGGCAATCATTAAAAAGTCAGGAAACAACAGGTGCTGGAGAGGATGTGGAGAAATAGGAACACTTTTACACTGTTGGTGGGACTATAAACTAGTTCAACCATTGTGGAAAACAGTGTGGCGATTCCTCAAGGATCTAGAACTAGACATACCATTTGACCCAGCCATCCCATTACTGGGGATATACCCAAAGGATTATAAGTCATGCTGCTATAAAGACACATGCACATGTATGTTTATTGCGGCACTATTCACAATAGCAAAGACTTGGAATCAACCCAAATGTCTATCAGTGACAGACTGGATTAAGAAAATGTGGCACATATACACCATGGAATACTATGCAGCCATAAAAAAGGATGAGTTCATGTCCTTTGTGGGGACATAGATGCAGCTGGAAACCATCATTCCTATCGCAGGAACAGAAAACCAAATACCGCATGTTCTCACTCATAGGTGGGAATTGAACAATGAGATCACGTGGACACAGGAAGGGGAGCATCACACACCAGGTCCTATTGTGGGGAGGGGGTAGGGGGGAGGGATAGCATTATGGCAGATGTATACCTAATGTAACAAACCTGCACATTGTGCATATGTACCCTAGAACTTAAAGTATAATAAAAAAAAAAAAAAAGAAAGAAAATGTGGCACATACACACCATGGAATACTATGCAGCCATAAAAAAGGATGAGTTCATGTCCTTTGTAGGGACATGGATGCAGTTGGAAACCATCATTCTCAGCAAACTATTGCAAGAACAGAAAACCAAACACCGCATGTTCTCACTCATAGGTGGGAACTGAACAATGAGATCACTTGGACACAGGAAGGGGAACATCACACACCGGGGCCTATTGTGAGGAGGGGGGAGGGGGGAGGGATAGCATTAGGAGATATACCTAATGTAAATGACAAGTTAATGGGTGCAGCACACCAACATGGCACATGTATACATATGTAACAAACCTGCACATTGTGCATGTGTACCCTAGAACTTAAAGTATAATAAAAAAAATTACTTGATCCAGCAATCTTATATACATATACATGTATGAGTGTACATATATATATATACACACACACACATATATATATCTCCAAAGGAAATGAAATTAGTATTTCAAAGACATATCTGCACTCCCATATTTACTGCAGCATTATCCCAATAGCCAAGATATGGAATCAACCGAAGTGTCCATCAACAGATAATTAGATAAGGGAAATACAGTATATATACACAGTGGAATACAATTTAGGAAGAAGAAGAAGAAGAAGAAGGAGGAGGAGGAGGAGGAGGAGGAGGAGGAGGAGGAGGAGGAGGAGGAGAGGAAGAAGAAGAAGAAGAGGAGGAGGAGGAGGAGGAAGAAGAGGAAGAAGAAGAGGAAGAAGAGGAAGAGGAAGAGGAAGAGGAAGAAGAAGAAGAAAGAAGAAGAAGAAGAAGAAGAAGAAGAAGAAGAAGAAGAAGAAGAAGAAGCAGCAGCAGCAGCAGCAGCTGTCATTTCAACAACATGGGTGAACCTGGAAGACATTATGCCAAGTGAAATAAGCCAGACACAGAAAGACAAATACCACATGATCTCACTTATCTGTATGCTACAGTTTGAGTATGTCGTCCAAAAAGCATGTGCTGGAAGCTTAATCCCCCAGTACAACAATGTTTGGCAGTGGGACCTAATAAGAAGTGTTTAGATAATGAAGGCTATGTTCTCATGAATGGATTAAAAGCAATTATAAAAGGGCTTGGGGCTGTAAGTTTTATCTCTTGCTCTCTCTCTCTCACTCTCTGTGTCTCTCTGCCGTGGATGATGCAGCAAGAAGTCCTTCACCAGATTCAGCCCCTTGATCCTGAACTTTCTAGCCTGCAGAATCACGAGCCAAATAAACTTCTATTGTTTATAAATTTCCCAGCATGTAGTATTCTATCATAGTAAGAAAATGTGGAATCAAACCAGGCCAAGTGCAGTGGCTCACACCTGAAAACCCAGCACTTTGGGAGGCCAAGACAGGAGGATGACTTGAGCCTAGGAGATTGAGACCAGCCTGGGCAACACGGCAAAATCCCAACTGTATGAAAAAAAAAATTTAAAGCCAAATGTGGTGGCATGCACCTGTAATCTCAGCTACTCGGAGGCTGAAGGGGATCACCTGAGTACAGGAGGTCAAGGCTGCACTGAGCTTAGATTGCACCACTTGCTTCAGTCTCAGTGACAGAGTGAGATCTTGTCTCAAAATAGAATAAAATTAAATTAAAATTAAAAAGTGTATTTTGTAGGAAGAGAGTAGAATGGTGGTTACCAGAGGTTGGGGGAGTGGGGAGATGGGCAAATGTTAGTCAAAGAATACAAAGTTTGTTAGATAGGAGGAATAAGTTTAAGAGATACGTTGTACAACATGATAACTGAAGTTAGTAACAACGTATTGTATTCTGAAGAATCACTGAAAGATTTGATTTTGTGTTCTTATCACAAAAAATGACAATTATGTGAGGTAATGCATATGTTAATTAGCTCTAGTAATCATTTCAAAATGAATACATATTTCAAAACATGTTATACACAATAAATATATATAATCCTTAATTTTCAATTAAAGCTAGATTAATTATTTAAAATATACAAATATAGGCCTCATACGGTGGCTCATGCTCATAATCCCAACACTTTGGGAGGCTGAGGCAGGCAGATCTCAGGAGTTTGAGACCAGACTGGGCAACACGATAAAACCCTGTTTCTATTAAAAATAATAATAAAAGAAATATTAAAAAATAAATAAGATATATGAATATATATATCAAGTAACCTGAGTCTAGACACCAAGGTTATTTTAATCTTTGGAAAGGGTTGATGGAAGAGGGACTGCATTCAGCTTGGTGTGGGCTAACCTGGACACAATTATTTGCCACCTGTGGTTTTTAGTAGACCAGCTAACTCAAAAACATCCTAGGATTGGACTACTGCAAGGTTGCCTTCTAAGAAGAAGAGAGGCAGAGTATGTTTCCTCGAGTGGGATGAGGTTCCTACAGCTATCCCAGATACATACTCTCACCCCAAAGGAAGGCCTACCAACATAAGAGAATGAAATTCCTGTTGTCAAAAATCCCAGAAAGGTATCAATCTTATGGCAGAAAACGAAGATCTAGGCAGCAAATCTTAAGCTGAAAAAGAACTTAGAATCTTAGTTTGGCCTATAGACGGTTGAAATAGTCTCAGATATGGGAGGTGAGCAGCCCTTCTCACCTACCATACAGGAGACAGTGTGGTAGCACTCCTGTATGGGAGACAGTGTTACAGGGAGACAGTATGGTTAGCAAGACATGGATCTGAGCCTGGCCAGTAGCTGTGAGTTACACTTTTGATGTAGCTTCTTTCCATTATTCCTTAACCTTCCATAAACCCTGTTAAAAATTACAACCAGTCTCAATGTGTGGGAAATTACAGAAAACGGGACTATCCCAAGGGATAGCAATGTTTCTTTCTCCAAGATCATGGTGGTGATCACTCTGGTGACTAATGATGGAAGACAGCTTTCTGAGAAAAATGCCAGATTCACAAGTGAGAATAGTCTTCTCCCTAAAAAAACAGCAAGGTAAGACATAGAAGCAGAGCAGTTTGGGAGTTTGTTTTTGAGCACAGATTCAGGAACAACCTGAGGAATTCTCATATCTACCTAGGGAATGTTTTGTGGGGATTAACCTCTGACAATAAAGTTGGTATGTGGGTGAGTAATACTAACTCATATTAGACACAAAGAAGAAAGATAAGAGGGAAGGAGAGGAGGTGGCGAGGAGGAAGAAGAGGAGGAGAGAGAGAAAGAAAGGGGTCTATCTATCTTTACCAACCTACTCCACCCTTTGTAATCTTTCCTCTCATTTGTAAATGTTTGTCTGTGTTTTCTTTCCTGTCTTCAAATGAATGCCAGCCTGCATATTTCAACATGAAATATGACTTATTCTGCAGTTAGGTTTACCACCCTGCTCTTTCCATTTAAAAGTGAGAAACACAGATCTATTTAGAATGGGATGACATGATCACTATACCCTAAGGTCATTATCCTTTTTTGAAGAGGCAGCTTTTGATATGAACAAGTTTATAAAGCAAAACACAGATACTTTCATCTGCCAGATCCAATGTAGTAATTTAATAGCCATGAGATTATTTAAATAAGTAAAGTCTGTAGAAATATCATTATAAAGCCATTAGTTTTAGCATTTACTTAGAAAGTAACATTGACTTTGACAGAAACAATGATTTGGGATTTGTTTGAAAATTATTTTGCTCTCATTCATGGGAAAAAGTTTTGCTGAGTGCCTGTGATAAGCAATAAGAAAGGCATACAGAGCAATGATACTTTACTAGTTATTCCACAAGTATACTGTGCTTATTTCTGTGTAGAGACGTATGCTTATGTTTTTCCTTCTCTACTAGACAGACCCTTTTCTTTCTTTAAAGGTTTCCTTTGAAATCTCATGTCCCAGCACTTCCATGACTAGATTCTTTCTGAATACTTCAACTTAGTTGAGCTTTTTCTGTTCTGAACACCACACAATACTTAGACCACACCATAGATAATTTAATTATATATGCTTTCATGCTGTGTTTGTTGTTCTTATGAGTTTGTTATGACTTCCCTCACTGTCATTAAATGGTCTGTAAGGGCAATGCTCAGTTCTTAACAAGTCTTCATTAACCTATGTGGAGGATAAGCTTATATGCTATTATGAAAATTAAGTGCTGTTTTTAAATATACACATATGTATGTATATATATGTAATCCAGAATTCCAAGATATCTATTCCATTGTTAAAATTTTTGAAAAGCTGTCATAGGCAACAACATAATCGGTCACCGGGTCAGCACCACTTCCCAAAACAACAGTAGTGATAATAATGACAGTCACCATTTATTGAGAGCTCACTATGGTGCATACTGCTCTAGTGCCTCATACAGATTACCTCTTTCTGTTCTTACAGGAACCCATGAGTTGGTCACTATTATTATTTTTGTTATTAGTCACATCTACTTGGAAATTCATATCATAACCGGGTAAGTTTTTAATTAATTTATAATGATAAGTAACTGCAACATGAACTGGAATACCTCCATGTCTACACAGCATCCTCTTTCTCTAGGCAGAGAGCAACATAAGCTGACCTGATCTTCCTAAACGGAAAGCCAGAAAATGACCATTGACTATTATCAAATCAAAACAAAGACAGTTCTAAAATCTAACACTTCATAACATCAGGGGAAGATGCTGTGAGATATCTAACTCACAGTACAGGAAGTTTGGCCAATGAGAGTAGAATATTCCAAGTCTTTTTCCACATTCCCCTGTGTCATCTTCACATGAGGAGTAGCTTTCCCATTCAATATTTATGATCAATCAATAATTGATGAGGAGTAGGTAACGAATAGAAAAAGAAGGATAAATGGCCCTATGTAATATTTAAAATAAAAAGTAACGCAAAGCAGTATTTTTAAAATTGAAGTAGCATTATAGGAAAAGATAGTATCAAGATGCTGATGCTAAACAGAGTATGTTCAGAAAAAAAGTATAAAGAAGTATTACTGACCTTTTCTCACATGGCAGAGCAGGGCACAGCATAGAGAAAAGCAAATAAACAAGCACACAAAACACAAGGTGTGGCATATTAATTAAAAGCATGGGCCAGGCGCAGTGGCTCACGCCTGTAATCCCAGCACTTTGGAAGGCCAAAGCGGGTGGATCATGCCGTCAGGAGATCGAGACCATCCTGGCTAACACGGTGAAACCCTGCCTCTACTAAAAATAGAAAAAATTAGCCAGGCGAGGTGGCGGGCGCCTGCAGTCCCAGCTACTCAGGAGGCTGAGGCAGGAGAATGGCGTGAACCCGGGGGGCGGAGCTTGCAGGGAACCGAGATCGCGCCACTGCACTCCAGCCTGGGCGACAGAGCGAGACTCCGTCTCAAAGAAAACAAACAAACAAAAACAAACAAACAAAAAACGCATGGAGTCTTAAAGCTAGACTGCTTAGGTTCAAACTGCGGCTCCGTCACTGGCTAGCTACATGACCTGGCACAAGTTACTTAACTTCTCTGGACCTCTGTTTCCTCATTTATAAAATGGGAATCATTATAGTGCCTCCTTTTAGAATTGCTATGGGAATTCAATGTATACATTTTTAGAACAATACCTGGAACAGTGTAAGCACCGCATGAGTGTTACCTATAGTTTAAATTGCCTCACCTTTTAAAAATTTAGCCAGATTTTTATTTTTAAAAAAAAAATTTATCATGTATATCAAAATCACAAGGATTCTAGGCTTTTTAAGAATAATGTGTATTATGAGTTAGAGTCAAATTATTTCCCACAGAAGCACATTTCTCACTTATGATAGAAACAAATGAGAGAGTGTAGTCTAACATAGGCACAGTCAGTTTACACATATCTTTTTTCAGTAACTCCTCTAATAAAAAACATGGATTTAACCTAGAGTAAGAAGCAATCAAGTCACTGGTGTCATGTGATGATTCCTAAATATGAAATCGTTAGGCTGATGCCAATCCAGAAGTTTTCCTCCGTGTGTATACAAATAAGAATTATTTCTTATTTGGAACCTTAAGGATAATGTAGTGAGTTTTCATAAGGCTAAATACGTTCAATTAGTATGTAACCAAATTAAAAACTAAGTATATTCAGGGCCAGGCACAGTGGCTTACACCTGTAATCCCAGCACTTTGGAAGGCCGAGGCGGGTGGATCACCTGAGGTCAGAAGTTCAAGACCAGCCTGGCCAACTTGGTAAAACCCAGTCTCTACTAAAAACACAAAAATCAGCCGTGTGTGGTGGCAGGTGCCTGTAGTCCCAGCTACTCAGGAGGCTGAGGCACAAGAATCACTTGAACCCAGGAGGTGGAGGTTTCAGTGAACTGAGATCACGCCACTGCACTCCAGCCTAGGCAACAAAGTAAGACTCGGTCTCAAAACAAACAAACAAACACACAAAACTAATTATATTCAGTTTATTCTGAGGTTATATGTGTTGCTTTTTAGAAATATCCTGACTCAGGCCTATAAATGATTCCAATATTAGAAATTATAAAGACCTTTGGAATAGAAAATTATGGGAACGAAACAAGAGGCAAGTACAATAGAAAGGGCATATGGTTTGGTCATCATACAAGGCTGGGTTCAAATTCCAACTCTATTTCTTACTTTTGGGATAATCTTGGATTAATAATTTAATAGCTTTGATCAATAATTTTATAAACCTAGCTTGTTAGCGACTACCTCAGAGTTTTTGTAAGGATTATGTGAAATTATATTTTAAATGCACTTAACGTAAGTCTGTCACAGTATCCACTTAACCAACCAAGGCTATTATGTTCTAGTCTTGGTTGGGTGAAAGCAGTAGTAGCAAAGATGGTAAACAGTCACGCCATTTTTAGTATTGTTGTGGGAAAAAGGCAACACCTTTTTATTGCCAGTCACACGTAGAATCCCAGAAACAAAAACTGCATATAGCAAACTTTCTCAGTAATGCATTTCTCTTTGTCACTTGGTGCAATGGACAATCACTGCTGCACACAAGAATGCATCCTGACTTCTGATTAACTCTTTCCAAATCAATTGAACTCCTATCAGGAGATTAAGCTAACTCATATGTGATTAAGCTAAAACAGATGTGAGGTTAGTTTCTGCTCTCAGTGCAGTTTTAAACTGCTAAACCCATACCAGCTGTTTCTATAAACCAGCAATTCTAATCATCTAGTATCACTCCTCAAGGAACGTTAGATTATAGAAGAAATGTGATCAACTAACACAAATTTTACATTTTCAGCAGATGTATTTCAATTTCTAATCAAACTCAATCCCAGCTTCTTCCCTGACCACTCTTGGGTAAGGAGATTTAAAGTAAAGAAAATAGAGCTCGAAGAGTTTAACAGATGAAGATTGTATGCTGACAACCCCAGACCATCTCCTTTGTTCTAGTCATATCCAATAAAACTCCTCAAAATGATTGCCCCATCATCTCTATCATTTAAACAATTTTTGAAACCATCTGCCCCTCAGTTCAAAACATAAACATGATGGAAAATCAAGAAAATACCTTGCAACTTATAAATTCCTTGAGATGTCTTACAAAGAAAAAAATAATTTATTTGATTCTGGAGAAGACAACAATAATGTATACCATATTGTAAGACTTCATCCAAACATAATAATCCTAAGACTTAGATAACACTTACTATATCAGAAGCATTGGTTTTCAAGACCTTCACATGTGTTAATGTATTTAAAGTATACGATAGGGGCCAGGTGCAGTGGCTCACACCTGTAACCCCAACACTTTGGGAGGCCGAGGTGGGCGGATCACCTGAGGACAGGAGTTCGAGACCAGCATGGCCAACATGGTGAAACCTCATCTCTACTAAAAGTACAAAAAAAAATTAGCCAGGCATTAATCCCAGCTACTGGGGAGGCTGAGGCAGGAGAATCACTTGAACCCAGGAGGCGAAGGTTGCAGTGAGCCGAGATCTTGCCATTGTACTCCAACCTGGGCGACAAGAGTAAAACTCTGTCTCAAAAAATAAAAATAAAGTACACAATAAATCTAAGAGACAGGTGATATTACTATACCTACTTTTCAGGTGAGAAAACTGACTCACAGGAAGATAAGTATCTTGAGATGCTAAGTGTCAAAGCCAAAATTTAAATCCCAGTTTGTCTCCTTGACTGCTCACTCTTACTGTTTACTTTATAATGATTTGAAAATAGTAAAATCAGGAATGCCAGTCAGAGATGATGTTAATATAAAAGATATCCAAGTGTTTATAAATCTGATTTTTTAATATACCAACAAGGTGGCTAAGACTATCACAGGATGATCGGTCACATCAACCCATGTTGCAAATAAACCACTCTTTAATAAAGTAATTTGAACCCCATCTTCTTAAAATTTCAACTTTTTGTCTCATTCTTTCTTTTCCTTTCACTCTATTCTTTCTAGACTTCTACAAGGGGGGTCTTCAAGTGTCTGTTTCAAATCTCTTCTATGTTCCTACTCTTAATTATCTTCTTGGATTTGATGATTTTCAATTTCTGTTGATGTATCTGTTGTGTTATTTTCTTCTGAATGTTTTATTAGTTGACTCATTTCAGTTTATTTCTTAGTTAGTCTTTTCTATGTTTTTTTTTTTTCCAATTTTCTCCCTCTCACAAACTGCTTAGTTAGCTTCCTTTTACTGATGAATATTAGAATGTTTAAAAGAATAATCTGGGTCATCATTCTTGAAAATGTAGGCATTAAAAGAAGAAAAGATATTCTATTTGCCACTTTTCTTCTTCACTCCAACCCCAGTTGCAGCCCTTACCCCAATTAAGAAATGTTTGGATTAGAGATTCATCTAGTTTTTGAAATGCAAATAATGGAAAAAATGAATATTTTCTGTATTTGCATCATTAACCACCATGTTAGCCTGAATATTTGATGATATCTGGCTAATAAATGCACTTGACCCAGTTTTAAAATACCCAAGTTAAATATATGCAATATTCAAAGAAAAATTAATCAAGGGAAGTTTGCAATTCCAAAGTAGGGGCCATATCTTTAATATGTAGATCACATGAAGATGGACATGCCTCGGTAAGGAAATGCCAGATCTTTCCTTATAATATAAAGTGACATTGTGCAAATGCATTCACTGATTTTCATCTGTCGAATTCATTATCTTACATAATGGCCTTTCCAGGTAAATCAGCAGAGGGACCTAAAATTGCATAAATTTGTTCACCAAGTTGTAAATGTGCCAGAATAGCTGCTTTTTAGGTATCTGAGTTGACCCAAAAGCTGAATGCTCACTTGTGTTAGTAAGTAATAAAATACTCATGGCTGGACCTCACTCTGTAAGGTACCAAACTAATTATCTATCACCTGATATTATCCAGGAGTTCTCTTTACTTACTTCCAATGCAAGCAGGTAAAATATTTAATCCTTTCTCCAAATATGCTAATCTGCAATCAGCCTAGATAAAAATAAAGCTTAGTGATAACCATATTTTAAAGCAAAAATAAGTTCACTGACATGTTTTAAGCCATTGCTAGCTACCAAGTGGAATGCTGATTCTGTGATTTTTTTTTTTTTTTTTTTTTTAATACTTAGAAGCAATCTGGGGAAAGGGAGGACAAAACAAAACAATATGGTTAATTGGTCCATCAATATAATTACGGACAAAAGAAGAAAACAAGTCTTCCTAAGTCATGTTATTAAGGGAAAAAAATGGTTCACGATTACATAACTGCAAGTGAGGGAACCAAGAAGAGATTTGAATCATGTGACTTAGTGCATTGCTTTTTTCTTTTTTTTTCTTTTTTCTTTTTTTTCAGTTTAAGTATAACTAATTTATTGAATCAGCTAGACTCAGTAGGATACAAAAAGGAAGAGCAAGAGAGTGAGTGAATGAGAGAGAGAGAGAAAGAGAAATGTAAGAAAGAAAGAGAAAGAAGGAAGGAAGGAAGGAAGGAAGGAAGGAAGGAAGGAAGGAAGGAAGGAAGGAAGGAAGGAAGGAAGGAAGGAAGGGAGGGAAAGAGAGAGAGAGAAAGAGAGAAAGAAAAAGAAAGAAAGAAAGAAAGAAAGAAAGAAAGAAAGAAAGAAAGAAAGAAAGAAAGAAAGAAAGAAAGAAAGAAAGAAAGAGAAAAGAATAGAAAAGAAAATAAAAAAGGAAAGGAAAGGAAAGGAAAGGAAAAGAAGGGAAAGGAAAGGAAAGGAACAAGGAAGGAAGAAAGGGAGGTAGGGAGGAAGGGATACATTGCTTTTTTCAACCCTCATTCCACTAAATAGCTGGTTCTTTTTATATCTTACTGAGTACTGCTATGTTTTAGCCATTATAAAATCACAAAGTTGAATAGTAAAAGCTGCTATAACTCGAAATTGTGAAATGGACAACTATTTGTTACAAATACTACTTACACAAAAGAAATTCTAAAGAGATCTAAATTAGCCTGTTATTTGTTTGCTTACTTATTATTGAATAAATAAGAGCACTCTCTGTTTTCTTTTTTAAGTCTAACAAATTTTAAGGAAAATGTGAGAACTGGAAATATACTGTAAGTTTCATTGATAATCTTATAAAAGTGAACTTCAGGGCAGTTTTTTGTGGGAAGTTTTGTAGCACTTAGATTAGACTAAACAAATCAAAAAGGTTTTTCTATTGATGTGTCACTTAGCTGTAACTCCTTATGAACTAATATGAAATGCTTGTAGCAAGTATTTGATCACAACTTCCTGAATTAAAAAATTTATTTTACTTTAAATACAACATATTTTATATTGTTTCTATTGTACAATTGACTGTTCATTCTTTTTTAATTTCTTAAATTAAGAGTATTGATTTCATCCTAAACATCAAGTAACATTACACAACACTATGTAACTACATTTGCATATAATCCCTCCTAATGACTCGGTTGAACTGCTTACTTTAATAAAAACAGGTTTAAAGGCATTAAGAGTGATAAAATCATAAATTCACAAAAGGACACCAATTTAACTGATACTTTACTAGATTATATCTAAGGATGGAAAATAATATTTAAATGCTTTTGTTTCACGGGTTTGTGCTATTTTAACACAGTTTTATCTATGCAAATTTTCTTTCAGAATGGCAGTAAGAGTGCATATTATCCAAATAAATGAGTAAATCCTAGATAACCACTTTCAAAATAAATTTAAAATATCATGTAAATTGAAAGTTAAATGTAGTTTAATAAATACTTATCAAGACACCATTGAAGATACACACTGGAGAGTTGATTGTAGACGAATGGCTTATGAAAAAAAGGAGTTAAAATAAGCCATCCATGCACTTTGATGATTATGTTTCAGGACTGGAATTTCAGTTGGAAATTAATTCATTTCACCAGTGTTTGTTGTGCACCACCTCTCCTTCAGACACAGCCAAGCCCTGGGTCTACAATGGTGAATGGAATCTGGAATGGTGCATTACACAAGTAAATTTAGGCCTGCACTCAACAGAAAAATGGCATAAGAAACATTTAAAATTAAGTGCAATAGAGCTAAAGTAAAGAAAGAGAAAATATTTGGTTAGCAAAAGTCAACCTTTTTGGAGGAGGGAACACTTAAATTGGGACTTGAAAGATGGTTATGATTTCAACAGATAATTAAAGAGAGGAGGGCTTTCTCTAGAAAAAGTTACTTGCAGAGGCAAAAGAGAAGAGCTCAAGAGGCATGCAAGTGGTTGCATGGGAAAATTTCTAGTTGTGATATTGTATGAGTATAGACCCTTAGTACCCTTTGTACCACTCAGGTGAGATTATGGGTTGAGCATAGTAATAATTATGGGTTGAGTATAGTAATGAGGAGTATATTACCAATTCTATGTAATAATTATTAAATTTTGGAAGGTCCTTTATTTCTTCTTCTTAGCAAATTATTTCCCTAGTTATTTTCCATCTTCACAAACATTAGCAAGAACCAGCTCCAATTTTACCCTGCTCCAATTCATTTTCCATACAGCAACAGCAAGTGATCTTTTTTAAATGCAAAGATGACCCTCTCACTCTTCTACTTAATATTCATCAATCTTTTCTCGGTTTATAGCTCCTGAAATAAAATAAAATAATACAGTGTATTACCTGACTTTGGGCCTCTGAGAAAGTTCTTCCCTCTACCTAAACAAATTTTCACACTAAATTCGTCTAACTTGTTGTGATTTATCACCATCAAGTATTAGCTAAGCATCAGTTTCTCAAATATTTTTTCCCTGACTCACCTAATCCAAATGAGCTTTCCTTTTTCTTCTCTCTGGTTGGACTCTATCCTATCCTTTCACTTTACTGACCACAATCTGGAATAGTATATTAACTTACGTGTTTACTCATGTGATGATTCTCATTACCCATCCCCAACCCTCCTGTCAGCTAGACTAGAAGCTGCATTAGAGAACGTTGAGTTCCATTCACCATTGCAGACCCCTATTTAGCATAGTGTCTGAAAGGGAAGTGGTACACAACAAACATTGGCAGAATGAATTAATTTACAACTGAAATTCACATCTTGAAATAAAATCATAACAATACATGATTTATTTTTAAAGAGTGGCTTAATATGGCTCCTCTTTTCATTGAAATCTAATTCAGGATTATAAATTTACAATAAAATGCAGAAAATATTTCTTGAGCATCAAATTCCTCATCAAAGTAAATCTTACTTGTAGATTTGATTAGTGATACTTTTTCTATATTGAGTTTTACTTTCCCAAGCAGGAGGACATTCAGCAGGACATCTTTATAGTCATAACAGTACATTTCCTTCTTCAGAACTGGAAAGCCATGAAAAATAAACACACCCACAAAAAACAAAATGTTATACATTATAAAAGTTGATCTTCTGCTTAGTGCTTAGCCTTACAACCATAGAATACTAAAGCAACAGAGGCCAGGGTGAAATGAAGATGAAAGTAGAAGAAGGTTGAATGCTCAAATTCTATTTCAAGTAGTTTTAGTCATACTGAATTATGGAAAGTGAATAACTGAATAGGAAGATAACTAGAAATCATATAGTATGGCAGGCTAAATTTTCCAAAATGGTAGCAAAAATATGTCTTATCTCACGTTCTCATTTATGACATGCTCTCTACCTTCATCAAAAACTGGTGTTCTGTGAATCCCCTCCTTTAATACGGGTGGACTTATGACTCATTTGCAACCAAGCGAAGCTGCATGAATTCCAAGACTAGGTCAGAAAGAGCAGTGAAGCTTCTAACTTGTCATTTGGAGCACTGGTACTAGGAGTCCTGAGCCACCATGTACTCAGAGGTTGCCAGGCTATCAGGCCAAGCCACCTGGCAAGACCAAACGTAGGCACTGCTTTTGGCAGTCTTGGTTTTTTAGTTCTCCTTGCCCAGGAACCAGATATTTGAATGAATGAGCCTTCAGATGATTCTAGTCTCTAGTCCTCAAGGTAACCCTACCCTTTGAATCTTCCTGGCCTGAGAACTCAGACGTTATAGAGGAGAGGCAAGCCTTCAATGCTGCGCCTTCCAAATTTCTGAGCCACAGAATCCATGAGCATGATAAAATGATTGTTTTCTTACATTGCTAAATTAGGGATAGTTTGTCAGACAGAAAAAGTAACCATAACAGGTGATTACGATGTCAGCTTTCAGGGCCAGATATTCGTCATTTTGATGATTTCCTAGGAGGGACACTGGTGTGAGAGAATTCCCTTCCTAGCTCCTTCTAAATGCCTACCTCTTTTAATCACAGATAAAGAAATGGATTTAGTGACCTTAATTGATTCCATTGGTAGTAAAGGAGTATAAGAACATTTTCTTCATATTCATAGGTGGATGGGTAAATATATCAAATAATCAAAATGTGCAAAACTGTAGACTCTAAGTCTGAAGAGAAGAAGACATGAATCATTAGTCATTTTATAGCAATGTCCCTATTATGAAATGAGAGGGACCTGCTTAACAAGTCAGCTTGGGGCAGTTCTGAACAGCCAGACCACTGGGGAAGGAGTCTGACAAAGAAAGGCAGATGTAGCATTTATATGTTTTCTTCTATTCTTTAACAGTGGTATGATGAGTGTCTCCATGGAACTCTATAATGCTACACTAGCACTGAAAAAGGAGCACATGCCAAATGGAAATGCAATAACAAGATCTAATTATTATTTTTCATTTAAAATTTTATTACATTCAGAAATTCAAGTTATGGCTCTAATGCCCATTACTTAAACTTAACTAAAAGTAATTCAATTATATTTTCTCCTTTTTAAAAATCCTTTTTGTTGTGGTGAAATACAAATAACATAAAATTTACTTTTTAATCTTTTTATGTATACAACTCAGTGGCATAAACTACATTTACAATGTTGTACAACATCACCAACACCTATTTCTAAAGTGTTTTCATCACCCCAAACAGAAATTTTCTCCTTTAATATTTTAATATGCTCAAATTATTGCAAATTATGTTCTCTTTTTTTCACCAGTCTAGCTACGCTTTTGTAAATTTTCAAGAACAAACTTTTAGTTTATTTGATTTCTCTATTTGTTCTTTGCTACTGTTCGAGTTTTGCCTTCATATTTATTTCCTCTCTTCTACTTACTCCCTGTATTTAATTTGCTCTTTTTCTTCCAGATTCTTTTTTTTTTTTTTTTTTTTTTTTTTTTGGAAGTTTACATCACTGAATAGGAAAAAAAAAAATTGCCTCTACTTTTATTAGAAATGCTGGAATTACTCTTTATCCTTGATATTTTAAAAATGTTTTTGAAAAAGAGGAAAAAATACTTAAATACAACGATAAAGAAAAGCCAAATTCAATAGCCTTATATTATGAGCTAATTGATATCCTATTCAAGTAGAGTCTTGGTCAATCACTTGGGCTTTAAATTCATGATTCTATGTCCAAATGAGATAAACATGTTTTCAAAGGTCTCACTTGGACATAGGATGGTTATTGCAAATCTTCATGAGTTTCATTCTACTCTTATACATAGCCACCGCCCAATGCTTATTTTACAATACAGTCATGCATACATACCACCCACACTCATTTACTGTTTATCATGTGGTTCTTACCTCAGTTAATGGCACCAACTTCCACCCTGTCATCAGACTCATCTTGGTCTTTTCCTTGCCTTCATGATCTATCCAGTCAGTCACCAAATTCTATATCATCTGATCTCTCTCTCTTCCTGTTGCTACTTCCTTAGCTCAATTTATCATTTGTCTTACCACAACAATAACTTTTTTATTCATTTTCATTGTATTTTATTTTCAAATATTTTCACCTTCATTTCAGTCTATCTTCTAGCGCAGGAGTCAGCAAACTTCTTTCATAACGGTCTAGAGAGTATTTTAAGCTCTTCAGGTAAGAGGTCTCTATTTCAACTACTCAATTCTACTGATGTAGTATGAAAACTGAGATATATAATACATAAATTAAATTGGAATGACAGTACTCCAATAAAACTTTATCTACGAAAATGGATGTCATGCCAGATTGGCCCATTAAGTGTACTTTTCAGACTTCTGCTGTAGGATTATAGTTCTAAAAAGTGAATCTGATCATGACCGTTAATATCTTCTGTTGTATCACCAAATTTATAGTAATATTTCTCAATGATCAGTTTCCTAGAGGTAGATGGAATTATAAGTATGCCAAAGACAAAATTATCTATACCATATTAAACATGCATTTAATATGATAGTCATTATGCTGGTGAATTACTTTCATGGATTCAATCTTCATGCATATTAACTTGAACTTTAATAGCAAAAAATAAAGGCATAAACATGCAATGAATAACTTGTCATTAGCTGTTACTTTAATCAATGGTTTAAAACTACTTGATTATGGAATAGTATTTTGAAAAACTATCCATTGTATTTGTCATTCACAATCATTCTCATAGTTCTCCCCCAGCTGAGGTGGAGGCATGCTTCATGGGGAGGGCCAGACTCATCCAAGAAAAGAACAATTGTTTGTTTGGTTTCAAACTTTCAAGATCGTCTGTTGATGCTCACTTTAGGTGCAAGAACTATGAAACATATGATTTTAATCTAAGAGTCAGGTTTTGTCGAGAGAAAAAAGTGATGTACAGATTTGTATTATAGTGGTTCTGTTTTTTTTAATTGTCTGTATTTTATAATGCTCTGAAGTTTGGATCTTACTGATCCTGGAGAGACTTCCCTGTCCAGGACTAGCTAATTCCTAAACAAAGCTAATTACTGTCCTGAGGCCATGCCTTTCATATGTGAACCAACCAACCCATGGTCCATATGCCCTACTACCTCCTCTGACAAGCTCTCTATTTCCCTGCCCTAATATCCCTTCAGGGCCAGTTTCTAGGAAAGCAGGGGCAGTCCTTACACCCTGAAGTTTGCTGAGATTATTCAAACCAGCCAATCCCAAAGCTGCTCAGCTGCTCTCCTAGCCTGCCAATTCCTTCCCAAGAAAACCACAATAGAGACTCTTGCCCATGCTTTCCCCTCACTCTCTTTGCCGCTTAAACGACCCTGGGGTTTCCCCACATGGGCCTGTGTGGTATGCCCTGCCTCCTGTTTCTAGCAAACTGGGAATATAAACTTCTTCGCTTCTGTGTCTGTGTGTCTTACCATATCTGATTATAAAAAGTGGTAGATACATTTTAGAACAAAATTCTAGAGGTCAAATCTCAGAGAAATGATCAGAGTCTTTTACTGTGTCCCACAAGGTGAACAGATTTCTTTCTGAAGTCTAACTTGAATCCTTATAGGAAGTTCCAATGCGTCCCAAAATTACTTCCCAAGCAAATGGGAAGGAACAAGTACATTTAGTTGGGGCACCCAGTCTTCTTGGACACTATTTTGACTCATTTAGAGCATTCAACTTTAAATACAAAGTAAAACTTTGTTGTGGGTTTTAGGATTGTATTTGTCTCATGCTGCTACAAAGAACTATCTGAGACTAAATAGTTTATGAAGAAAAAAGGTTTAATTGACTCAAGTTCCTCATGGCTGGAGAAGCCTCAGAAAACTGACAATCACAGCAACATGCAGAGGATAAGCAAAGCACATCTTTCCATATGAGACAGTAAAAGGGGAAGTACCATACACTTTTAAACCATCAGATCTCATGAGAACTCTCTCACTATCAAGAGAACAGTGTGGAGGAAACCCGCCCCCATAATCCAATCACCTCCCACCAGGTTCCTCCAATTCGATGTGAGATTTGGATGGAAACATAAATCCAAACCATATTATTCTATCCCTGGTCCCTCCCAAATCTCAGGTCCTTCACACATTGCAAAATACAATTATCCCTTCTTAACAGTCACCCAGTCTTAACTCATTTCAGCATTAACTCAAAAGTACACAGTCCAAAGTCTCATCTAAGACAAAGTAAGTCCCTTCTGTTTATGAGCCTGTATAATCAAAAACAAGTTAGTTACTTCCAACATACAATGGGGGTACAGGCATTGGGTAAATGCTGTCATTCCAAAATGCAGAAATTAGCCAAAACAAAGGGGTACATGCCCCATGCAAGTCTGAAATTCAGCAGTACAGTCATTAAATCTTAAAGCTCCAAAATAATCTCCTTTGACTTCATGTCTCACATCTACGGCATGCTGATGCAAGAAGAGGGCTCCCAAGGCCTTGGGCAGCTCCACCCCTTTGGCTTTGTAGAGTATAGCACCCCCAGCTGCTTTCACGGGTTGGCATTGAGTGTCTGCAGCTTTTCCAGACACACAATGCAAGCTGTTGTGCAAGCTGTTGTTGGATCTACCATTCTGGGATCTGGAGGATGGTGGCCCTCTTCTCAAAGCTCCACTAGGCAGTGCCCCAATGGGGACTCTGTGTGGGAATTTCAACCCCACATCTCCACTCTGCACTGCCCTAGCAGAAGTTCTCTGTGAGGTCTGCACCCCTGCAGCAGACATCTGCCTGAACATCCAGGCATTTCCACAGATCCTCTGATATCTAGGTGTATGTTCCCAAATCTCAACTCTTGCCTTCTGCATATCTACAAGCCCAATACCAAGTGAAATCCACCAAGGCTTGGGGCTTCCACACTCTGAAGCCATGACCAGAGCTGTACCTTGGCCCCTTTTAGCTATGACTGGAGCTGGAGCAGCCAGCATGCAGAGCATCATGTCCTAAGGCTGCACAGAGCAGCTGGGCCCTGGGCCTGGCCCAGGAAACCATTGTTTCTTCCTGGGCCTCCAGGCCTGTGATGGGAGGGGCTTCCATGAAAGTCTCTGAAATGCCCTGGAGACATTTTCTCCATTGCCTTGGCTATTAACATTCAGCTCTTTTTTACTTATGCAAATTTCTACAGCCAACTTGAATTTCTCACCAGAAAATGGGTTCTTCTTTTCTACCATATAGCCAGGCTGGAAATTTTCCAAACTTTCATACTCTGCTTTTCTTTTAAATATAAGTTCCAATTTTAGACCATTTCTTTATTTACATGTATAAATATACACTTTTAAAAACAGCCAGGTCACATCTTGCATACTTTGGGGCTTAGAAATTTCTTCTGCCAGATACCCTAGGTCATCTCTTTCAAGTTCAAAGTTTCACAGAAGCCTATGGCAGGGGCAAAATGCCACCAATCTCTTTGCTAAAGCATAGCAAGAGTGACCTTTACTCCAGTTCCCAATAACTTCCTCATCTCCATCTGAGACCACCTCAGCTGGGACTTCATTGTCCTTATCACTATCAGCATTTTGGTCAAAACCATGCAACAAGTTTCTAGGAAGTTCCAAACTTTTCCACATCTTCCTTTCTTCTGAGCTCTCTAAACTGTTCCAATCTGTCCTTGTTACCCAGTTTCAAAGTCACTTCTACATTTTCAGGTATCTTTATAGCAGTGCCCCACTTCCGGTACCAATTTTCAGTATTAGTCTTTTCTCACACTACCATAAAGAACTATCTAATACTGGGTAATTTATGAAGAAAAGAGATTTAGTTGACTCACAGTTGCATAGTTTTAACAGGATGCATGACTGAGAGGCCTCAGGAAACTTACAATCATGATGGAAGGTGAAGGGGAAGCAAGCATGTTTTACCAAGGCAGAGCAGGAAAGAGAGAGAACAAAGAGGGAAGTATCACACACTTTCAAACAACTAGATCACATGAGAACTCACTCACTATCATGAGAACCACAATGGAGAAGTCCACTCCCATGATCCAATCACCTCCCACCAAGGTCCTTCTCCAATTAAACATAAGATTTTGACAGGGACACAAATCCAAACCATATCAAGGACAAAACTGATTTTTCTCCTTTTCTCATGTATGTACGTGGCTTTCAGCCCCTTTATCCTCTAGCCTTAGGGGCTTTAGTTGTCATGAATCCTTCTCATAATTCTCTTTTGCTCAATTGATTGCTAAAAAAATATAAACACCAAGATGCAAGCAAATCCAAACAAAATACTTCTGTGGGTCAGCTAAAGCATGGACTAAGGTAAGGGTTCCTCTTGTCCAGAATCCAGTGAGCTATTGGCCTTACCAGATATTGAGTCTTATTATAAACCATATGATAAACAGCATTTAAATCAATATGGTATTGCTGAAATGATGGAACTAAACCCACAATCCAGATCCAGATATTTACAAAACTTTTTATTTGACCACGAACTCATTAAAAATGGTCCTGGGATAACAATGTATTCCTATGGGACGAAAAAAATGACACTGCATCTCTTCTTCTCATCATAAAAAGTAAAAATTCAGGTGAGCTAAAGACAAATGTGAAAGAAAAATTCTGACTTTTGCTTATCATTCATTAATTTATTTTTGGAACTTTAAAACTTCTCATAAAAGTGTACTGTACTATCCTATTGATTTTATTACTTTTCTCTTACTTCTTTCTAGGTTCAATATTTTTGTCTATTGTCATCTTGTTCATAAATTCTGTGCCTCATAAGAAAAAAGGACTACATCTATTTAATTCACCTCTGTGTATTCACTACATAATACACTGCTTAATAAACTATGTATTTGTTGAATGCTTGAATTGCAAGGAATCATCCTTGTTGGAGAACATGTTTTAAGGACCACTAGTGTTAACTATTTAATGATACCTCTTAAATATAGAAAAAAACTAAATCAGAGAATACAGCTTGAAAACTACAAAATCATAGCAAATGTATGAATTCAAAAATTGCAAAAATAATACAATTGAAACTAACAGAATGAATTACATGTGATGGATGATGTTACCTTGAAATTAAACCACCAATATTGGGTTTAATAGTAGAAATATTGGTTATTTTGATTTCAAGCATGAGGTATCATTCCTCAGTCATTATCATTATATATCTTTTTCATAACTGTAGTGAGTTTACTTTATATAATATGACTGAAATAGATCTAAATGGCAGTCTTTCATTTCATAAATTGAGCTCAGTTTTTTTTAGAGTCCAGATTTTCACCAATGGCAATAATAATATCTCTGAGTATTTACTATGGATAAGGCACTGTGATAATTCCTTCCATTCATTCATTTAACTAACTCACTATATTAACTGATTTATTTAACTTTTTTTTTTTTTTTTTTTTTTTTTGAGATGGAGTCTCACGCTGTCACCAGGCTGGAGTGCAGTGGCATGATCTCGGCTTACTGCAACCTTCGCATCCCAGGTTCAAGCGATTCTCCTGCCTCGACCCAAGTAGCTGGGACTACAGGCGCGTGCCACCATACCCAGCTAATTTTTGTATTTTTTAGTAGAGATGACGTTTCACCATGTTGGCCAGGATGGTCTCAATCTCTTGACCTTGTGATCCGCTCACCTCGGCCTCAGAAGTGCTGGGATTACAGGTGTGAGCCACCACGCTCAGCCTTAACTTGTTTTATTAACACCATAAAGCAGAAAATAATTACTCTTGTCACCTCAAAGCAACTCAGTCACTTCCAGTTTGATACCAGATATATGCTGAGTCTGTGCTCAGTTAATTTAGGATTTATATTCAGTCAGTTCAGTGATCCATGTTCAATTCCATTGCTGTCTAAGATTGCCTATCCCTCCCTCCTCAGCCTCAGAATGATGTCTGGATTCATGGGGCATTTATATAACAGCCTGGGAAGGATGAAGCTGGGAGCTTGCCCTACTCAGTTTCCAGCCTGGTTTTGACCTGGTCCATTCACTGCCAGGATTCAGGAATCCTGGGCTCAGCTTCTGCCCTGCCTGACCCCAGAAGACCAACTTGATAGACCAGATTGAAGGGTTGGCTTGGGCAAGGATTTGGTCCTTTAGCCTCTGAGTTTCTAAGGCCATCCCTGGGGAATGTGCTGTGGGGCCCTTGGTGGGATTCATGACCAAGCTGTGGGCTTGCTTCAGGTATAATTTTTAAGTATTTAGATACATGGTTTGTGAATTTTCACCTGTACTTCATAAATGGTGAGAGCAGGCATGAGAAGAAAAAAATAAAATGTGTCATTTTTTATGAGTGTCTTGGCTATTTTCAGCCCTTGCTCCATCTTATCTGTTCTAGCCTCAGTGCTCTAGTGCCTCCTGGTTGTTTTTAGTTTTTTCACTTTATTCTTGTTTTCTCGTATTTTTCTTTTTGTGCTAATACAGACATGTTTCTTTCATAAAATGGTGTTTTTAAATATTTTATCTAGGCTTATTTATACATTATGCGTTGGAAGAGTCATTCAGTATCTAGCCATTCCTCTAGAAACAGTAGGTCACTGTCCTAAGTATTATAATAAATATTATAAATTCCTCATTTCAAATGGCTCAAAAATACTCATTCTAATCAGAATTATATCAAATATCTACTACTGCCTAGCAAGCTACCCCAAATACAATAGGTTAAAACTATAGCTATGCACTTTCACAGGATTCTGTGGTTTGGCTGAGTGGTCCATCTGCAGGCTTATCCAGGCTCACCTGAGAAACTTCATTCATCTGGGGGGTCTACTAGTGCAACCTAACCCTGGGTACCCCAATTTGCCCAATTTGCAGTGTTTCTTGGGCCACGTTTTATTGGCCAAAGAAAGTCTAAGGCCATCCCCAATTCAGCAGAGTAGAGAAATACTCTCCACCTTTTGAGAAAAGAGTCTTACAAAGTGCCATGGATAGAGTAAAACATTAATCACATTTAGCAAATAAAAATACACAAAACATAGTTACATTGGAATTTTAGAAAAATAGAAACTTTTTGAGTGTAAATATATCCCAAATATTGCATAGGGCATATATATAATAAAAAAAAATTCACTGTTTAACTCCAAATTTAACTGGCTGTCATGTATTTTATCTTGAAACTCTAGTGGCTGTTTTATTATTATTATTAAGCTGGTTTACCCCACATTGGCTTTTAACCTGTCCATAAAACAGTCATAGCTTGATTTAGAAAATCTCAATCAGTAAGTATGTACCAATTCATTTGTATTTATTCTCTTTCTCACATCTCTTCCTAGTACTTTGAGAGAATAAAGAACTATTCAGTCATAGAGCGTTGGTTTCATTGTTGCTGTGGAAAATGGATATTTTCAGGGATTCTCCCAGTTTATATCTGAGGACATTGTCTCTTGGATCTCACCTTCCAGGCTACAAGACACACCTATTCAGACGTCCCTCATGAATGGAAAACCACACTGCCTCTGACAGAGAGCAGAGCTCAGAAGTACATCAAACAAAAGACTTAGAATGGAGCAGAGCAGCTTCCTAGGAAGACATAATAGATGTTACGATATTTCTTTTCCTTTTTTTTTTTTTTTTTTTTTGTTGTTGTTGTTGAGATGGAGTCTCCTTCTGTCACTCAGGCATGATCTCGGCTCACTGCAAACTCCACCTCCCAGGTTACGCAATCCTCCTGCCTCAGCCTACCAACTAGCTGGGATTACAGGTGCCCACCATTACACCTGGCTAATTTTTTGTATTTTTAGTAGAGATGGGGTTTCACCATATTGATCAGGCTTGTCTCGAACTCCTGACCTCAGGTGATCCACCTGCCTCGGCCTCCCAAAGTGCTGGGATTACAGGCGTGAGCCACCACACTCAGCCCAATTTTATGATATTTCTAAAGAAAACTTGTTCTGGCAAGAACAGTACTAATATTTATTTATATCTCTAATTAATGTACCTCTGACTTTTACTCATGGTATTACCTAATTTCCTCAGGGTGCGTAACTGTGCAACTAGGCTTGGAATACATAAGACTTTTTTCCTTAAGGAATACTATTTAATAGATGAGAAAAAACATGATGAACACAAATACAAGTACAGTATATAAAGACAAGAGCAAAGAAATCATTTTTCCAAAAGCCAAAGAAAAACAGTGGCTAATATCCAAAAAAGCTCTAGTTGAATAGGAAGACCACAAACTGAGATTTAATGGCAGGGATGACGTGACAGGCTGAGCAGGGAGAAGAAAACTGTGGCAGAGATAACTGTTTTTTCTCCAGGATCCAGTCTCCCCTCTTTCCTTAGTTATAGAACTCTCAGGTTTAGCTGGGTAGGTGGCCACCTGGAGTCAAGACTACACTTCCCGGACTCCATTTCTGCCAGTGTGGGCCTGTGCTTAAGTTTTAGCTGATAGAATGTAAATGTAAACATTGTGTGCCATTTTCTAGAAACATCCTTAGTGAGAGAGGCCTGCCTTTTCTCCACCCTTCCTACCCTTTGCTGGCTGGAATGCTGACAAAGGGGCAACAGCAAGAAGAGCTTTCTTGAAACGTGGGATAGAAATTATGTGCCGAGGGTGGGGGAGCAGCCAGACCAAAGGAGCCTCAGTCTCTGACACCACACAGTGCCATCCGCACCTGAAATAAGTACCCTCAGATTTCATTTCTATAACAGAGAAATGAATGTCTGTCCTGTTGAAGCCCTGCTTTGGGGATTTTCTACCAAGTGAATCTACTCATAACAGACACGTAACTTAATGGCAAAATCAACTGCTTAATAGAAGATCAAAACTATGGATACCAAAATATATTTCAAAAAAAGTGATCATGTAATGCAGTTAGAAGCTTGTTATTCCCTAGGGCCATTCAGGCAGGTTTCCAATTGAAGACCTGGGAGATGGGGAAAATATTTGAGACCAACTCTGAATGAGCCTGTCAATGAAGGGATTTATTTTCAAGAAGAGGTCATAGGGTTAAAAAAGAAAAATAAGGATCATTTCCATGAAATAGCTTCAGCCAACTCCTACCAAATCAGACGGAAAATAACTACAAGTCAAAGTTGCAATGAAATTAATGTAACTTCTAGCCATTTTCTCTTTGCCCTTAAATACTGCTGTAATTGAGTTGTAGAGTAAGTCAGCAAAACATCTAACATGACACATCATTTTCTTGAATATCAGTCTGCACAATGACAAGATAATTAAATTACTGTGTTATTATCAAATATAATTTCCAGGAAATTTAACTTCTTTCTTTTCCAACTGACAAAGCCCAAAATAAAATATTGAGCATTAAATTGGGCATTACTTAGGGATTTGAAAAAAAATCTATTTTCTCCCAACACAATTAATTTACAGAAATTTCTGTTACTATTATTAAGCCATTAATAGGGACTTCCTAATAATTCTATAAAGTACAGAATAGACATTTTTCACTTAATCTTTTTATTCTTTTCATTAATTATTTTAAAGTTGCATCAATCTGTTAGACTGGTATTTTAAACTTTTTAGAGAGCGTCTTTTTTATTTCCTTCTTTAAATTTTACCTATACCTTTCCACAAGAAATTTCACAGGCATTTGGGAACTTTCAGTTCAATAACACACTTTATATTATGGATTTTATATTCAAGAAAGGTATATAAATATGTAGCAAATCTTGGAAGCCTTTAAGGTGTGAGTGATGGCTGCTCAGGCAAACCATGGGGAAAGATTGGAAATGATAATGGTGTTCATACATCCTCCCATAGGCAGTGAACAAGGTTGGTCACATTGACTCTATTATGACTGAGACTGGCAAATTTTACTTGGTTCCCCAGAATCAGTGAAAAGAGATTTTGAAAACATATCCATAAATCTACTGTGGGTGTTTAATTCAAATATTCCTATCTTAATATGTAGTATGGTATTAGTCTGCTTGGCGTAATTTTTTTCAAAAGGAGAAAAAGCAAAATAATAAATAAAATAGACAAGGACCCTAAGAAGCTCAATTCTTTTTATAGTCTTTATATATTCATTGATATAATATCTTCTAGCTCAGCCACTGTCTGTAATACAGCATCTCTGCTTTTTATTTCACCATTTCAACTCACGCAAATCACTCTTGTGTAAGGGTGATCGATAATGACTTCATCAAGAAATCCACCATTAATGTATCAGTCCTTGTTTAACATGACCTTTTTATCTTTTTATTCTTTTCATTAATTGCTTTTAAAGTTGCATCAATCTATGAGACTGGTATTTTAAACATTTTAGATGGTGTCTTTTTTTTCTTTAAATTTTACCTATATCTTTCCACAAGGAATTTCACAGGCATGAAATGATGTTCTCTCACAATGATGACTTCTCTCTACTTCCAGAAAAATCTCTTCATTCTTGGCCTCCATAACCCTAATTTCTCTTGGTTTTCTTCTTACCTCTCTGAGCAATTCTTCTAAGTCTACTTTGCTGGCCTTCTCTTGTAACAGGCTCTGAAGTGCCAATGTTCCCCAGGGTCTTGATCATGGCATTTTCTTGCATTGCACATTTCTATGGTTCAAGTACTACTCATATGTTAGAGCTTCCCAATTCTATAATATTATCAGTCTTGGAACTCTCTTCCAAGATGCATGCCTTTACTGCTTGTATTATTCTGAACTTTCTTTTACCTGAACACCCCCGAAGAAACCAAACCTGGACAAACTTCTTTTATTTCCTAAATCTCTTCTGTCCCTCATCCCACCTTTATCCAACCACAAATCCTATATACTCTACATGCTAAAAACCCTTCATGTCCATCTTTTATTTGTAATCTGCATTCCCACTGTCCCTTATTCAGCAGTCATCTGTACGACTGCAAAAATCCAAAGAGAAACAAACAAGCAAACAAGAACTTTCTAAATGATCTTCCTGCTTTTAATTTCATCACATTTCCATTGTACTACTGCTTATGTGATTTTTCTAATATATGTAACATAGCCACTTTCCTATTCTACATCTTAATGTGGCTTTTCTTTCCTTAAGTCAATATCCACATCCTTAGTAGGGTATAGGAAGCCATTCATGCTCTGAGCGCCTTCATTTCTGGGCTCTTCTGCCACCCTCCACACACTCACTCACTTCAGCAACCTTGAACACTGATGTTTACTATGTGTGCTGCAAACTTTCTTTCCTCTGTGCCTTTGGACATGCTGATCTCACTGACTCCAAAATTCTTCACCTCTTTTTCTGCCAGGAAAATTTATCTTTTAAGATTCACCCAAAAATTTCTTCACGGCTAGGTCAACCTCTTTTCCTAAGCCATATTAGATGCTCTCTTTCTCAGCTTCCTTTAGCATTTTGTACATGCTTTCATTACAGCAATTTATACCACGGCTTGTATGCATTTCTTTATATATACTTTGTATAGCCTTTTTTTGTATATCCTTCCTGAGGAAAGGAATCATATCTTATTCATTTTTATGACAAACACCAGGCACAGTGCCTAGTGCTCGAAAGATGTTTTTTATATTAATATTAAGCAGAGAAGGAGGATATGCATATGAAAGATATATGATCCCTGATTTCAAAGAAATAACATTACAATATAAAGATTTATAGTGGAAAAAATATAAAATAGATTGCTTATGTTCCACCAGAGAGTAAAATTAGAAGAATTTACAAAGAAAAAAATTACTCACTAAAATAACGTACTCTCTAATCTTTGGAGTTATCTAACTAGCAAGCAGGAAGCATCAAGAGTTAGTGAGCTTCTGATCACTAGATTCAGGCTGAAAGAAGATGGCTTAATGTCTTCAACTCGAATGTGGTCTCTATTCAACTCTTGTATTGGATGACAGTTTAGACCTCTACAAGCCCTGCGTGCCTGATGTCATTCTCTGAAAAGGCAGACAATTAAGGGATTCTGAAATAATATTTTTAGTAAATAAGATTATTTGGTATCTCTGCCTCAATTCTGTAATTTAAAATATTAAATTTGAATTAATTACAGTGTATTCATGGTAAGAGTTCACTAAAATTTTATAATTCCACAATATTCTGGGAATGGACAACTAGAGACATTATTTTGGATTTATTTGGTGGTAGCAGAGTACAATAATTAATACCTCCTTTCCCCTACCTGAGACTGGACACTTTGTAAAGATGAATATAGGAGTCAGATAAATTAAGGTCAAATATTACGTTTGTTATCAATAAAAATGAACAGCTTTGGGTTACTGATAAAGCCACACTCTTCTGCAGGCCTAATAATATACCCTACATTGAAAATACTGATTGCCTTAGTTCCTTTTGTGCTACTAGAGCAGAATACTATGCACTGGGTAATTTATAAAGAACAGAACTGTCTTTTCTTTTCTTTTCCTTTTTTTTTTTTTTTAAGACAGAGTCTCTCTCTATCACCCAGGCTGGAGTGCAACAGCCTCTTCTTGGCTCACTGCAACCTCTGCTTCCTGGGTTCAAGCAATTCTCCTGCTTCAGCCTCCCAAGTAGCTGGGATTATAGGCGCCCACCAGTTATTTTTTTGTATTTTTAATAGAGACAGGGGTTTCACCATGTTGGCAAGGATGGTCTCAAACTCCTGACCTCATCATCCGCCCACCTCAGCCTCCCAAAGTGCTGGTGTTACAGTTGTGAGCCACCACACCAGGCCCCTAGAACTGTATTTTCACAGTTCTAGAGGCTGCAAAGTCCAAGATCTAGATTCCAGTATCTGATCAGGGTTTCCTTGCTGCATCCTAACACAGCAGAAGATGGAAGAGCAAGAGAGAGACAAACTCTATGTTTTCACATGGCAGAAAAGCTGAAGAGATAGAACTCACTCCCTCAAGACCTTTTTATAGCAGCATTAGTCCCTTCCACCTATAAACCTCCCATCAGGCCCTACCCTATTGCATTGGCAATTAAGTTCACAACACAGTAATTTGAGAGGACACGATCAATCCATAGCACCCATTCATCTAAAGATGCTGGTTTCCTCTGTTGAGACTGCCAGAAGGTAAAGAGCAGAGCCAAAGAAATTTGGGGAGGATCCAGAAAAACTTTAGCCAATCATACTTTTTTCTCTTCCCCCATTTTCAATGGTCAGTGGAAGGAGAGTGAGTGAGTGGGTGGAAAGAAATTAGAAATGCTCCTATTATTAATTCTTCTGGAGAGTTAAGAAGACTTTTCCTTTTCTCTATGGATGCATGAAGAATAAGGAAGTGTTCTAACATACTCTTAAGAGCAATGTTATTTTCAGTAGCTTCCTACTCTACAATTGGCCTTACATATTAAAAACACAATCTTCTCTGATATTTTGAAAGATTCAAAATTTAGCAGCTGTACTGAAAACTAACCTGTTTCTTTAGAATAACTTCACTATTTACTTATGTACTCATGCCTTCAAAAAAATATTTATTAAATGCCTATCATGTTCCTGGTTCTTTTATGCTAGTGATCGAAGAAAAATAAGCCACCATCAATGTCCTTAAAGATCTCTAGCTGGAGAAATGGCCAATTAACTAATAGTAATAATAGCAATATTATTATTACAGTAATAATAATAATTATTATTATTAATACACAGTATAATGGAGGAAGGACTATTATACCATGAACCCAAAGGGGAAGGGGCAATTAATTACTAGAATAAAGAAAAAGAAACATTATAATAAAAATAACAAAAACATACTGTCCTGATGTAGGCTTTGAAAAATGAATAGGAGTTCACTAGGAGAAGATGAGTGGGAACGAAGCTATCCCTTAAAAAAGAAGGCTCACGGGCAAAGGCACAAATGTCTGAATATGCAGCATCTCAGAAATCATTAAAAGGAAAGCACATTTGATATATGTAAAATATTTTCACATTTCACATAAAGTTTATTAAAGCAGGGAAACTTTTGCGTAGTTTAATAAAATTACAAAGCTCTAGAGGTGAGGCATTTTGAACTAGTTAATAACCAAATGATTTAAGGAATTATTCATTAACCACTAACAAATACCTCCTGCATCCCTCATCTTTGGTTAAGTTCCAACAGTAATATCTCAGAGGTCTTGGCACTTGAAATCTGAATTTAAGCATTTATGTCTACAATATAAGGACCAAAAATATTTTGCTTCTGGGTCATTAAAATTTTTAGAATAATAAGCCCTTCCTTAGCAGCCTTTCTATTTGGTAGAATGCCATTCAGGAACGTTTTCTGTATCTGAATTCATAGGGGAAATAAAGTGGTGCTCTTGTTAAGGAAATCCATTTCCTCCAAAAGGACAAAGTATGACAAAGACTGTTTTTCCAACTTAATGTAAATTTCATAACATCAGCAGCGTGAAGTGCAAACTGCCAAATGGAAAGGCTCACACACGTCCCATCCACATAACACATGGACTCAGGAGGGGCAGAGATGACATTTACTTTAGGAACTATACATCTTCCACACAGCTTCTAAGATCTGCACTGGTGAACCCACTCCTGTCTGTTGAAGTCTTTGTCTTTATTAAATGCCTTCTTTCAGGATGGCTAAAATGATGAGAGGATTTTTGCTTGCTTTTCTTCTTCTTTTCCTGTCTCTTTCCCTTTACAGATACAGCCCCAGTGATTGAAAAACCTGACCTGCAAATCTGACCGTTCCACTTATCTAGGACTATCTCTAAGTACAAGGTCGACATTATCTCAGCCTGCATCCTGTGTAATTATAGTATTTGGCTGGCATTGCTGAATAGGGGCTGAAATCCATCAGGTTTTAGTTAATCTTCCTTGAGTAATCACAGCTGGTTGGCCGGAAGAAAATGATTATGAAATAAAGTTGTTGTGTCTCAATAATAAAGATTACTGATATGCAGGGCAAGCTCTATCTAAGGTTAACCTTTCTCTACATATGAAGGCTCTGTATAACTGAGGAACGATAAATTATTTCTGAAAAGTCTGCTTTGCTTCAGATTTTAACTTCTCCTTTCTTTTCACTTTTACTAAATCCCCCACCAGTCCTGAATTTTCATTACACGGCACTGAAACACATATACTAACCCTTTGGAAGTTTTTCAAACAGATTCAACTAGCAGTTTAATGGACATGAGATCAGTTTCCTTCGAGTCTTTGAATAGAATCTCATGTTGTTTTATTAAGAATCTTTTTTATTGTGCTAATCTTGAGACTATGAATTATTCACACTATAGACAGGATGAGAATGAATCTGCATGGTGATATTAGAGAGCATGTCAATTGATATTGTAGTGGTGCAAGCTGTATATTCAAAACATAAAACAGACTTACACAATTGGAGAAAACTCCCCATCACTGTCTATGCAATATGAACAATCCAGCATACGTCCAATCCAATAATTTTTACTCCTTCTTATAATAAGAGACGATCATAAAAGATTTATCTAGCAACTGTAAAAAGGCACAGATGGTGGTATGGTGGTTAACAGCACATATTCTGTAGTCATAGCTAGCTTTGCCTCTCACCAGCTGTGTGACTTTGGGTGAATTACTTAACCTCTCTATTGACTTAGTTTCCTCGACCTTAAAATAGAGATGATAATAATAGTAGCTGTCTCATGTGCACATCATGAGGATTAAATGAGTTAACATATCCAGGATGCTTAGAACAATTATTGACATTTAAAAAGCATAGTAAGTGTTCACTCTTGATAACATTAAAACATACAAAGAAACAGAATTGGCGGGATCCTAACATTGTTGGATAGGCAGTAAGTACAACTTGCAAGATCTTTAGCCCTAAATTCTTGTTTGATACTTGACTTCAGGCTATTAACATTTAACCAGAGACTCATAAATAAAATGAACTGTAGTTAAACTCATCACGTTAATGCTTCTACTCATGAGAAAATAAGAACGCACATAAAAATAGTATACCATGGATTTTGTCTGAAGGGTAAGATGAGAGCAAGAGGACAAGGGAAGATGATTTGCTTGAGGCTGATGGTTCTGGGCATGGTGGCTTCCGGACTCTTCCTTATACCATTGCTGTCATTGCCCTTACATCACATGACTGGGATGACCACGGAAGTTCCTCCTACAAAGAAATACATTTCAGTTTCTGAGTTTCCAAGCACATTTTGGCATCCATGCCTTGGCTATTGCACTGACTCTTCTTTCTTCCTAATTACATCCCTAATGTAAATACATCCAGCAATAATCCTTAATTACATCCTCTTAATTATACACCTACTGCAAATGCATGCCAACTCTCCTTTGTCATCATTTAAGTCAATTGGTTAATACTAAACCAAACAAATACACAGACACACAAGAAAGCCATCAGTGGGAAGTTTTGAATAGAAAGATATGTTGAGAAATATGTATTTTTCATTTTTATTTTTTAAAGCCAAAGCAAGTTTATTAGGAAAGTAAAGGAATAAAAGAATGGCTACTCCATAGGCAGAGCAGCCCCGAGGTCTGCTGGTTGCCCTTTTCTATGCTTATTTCTTGATTATATGCTAAACAGCGGTGAATTATTTGTGCCTCCCATTTTTGGACCATATAGGTAACTTCCTGACATTGCCATGGCATTCACAAACTGTCATGGTGCCGGTGGGAGTGTAGCAGTAAGGGCGACCAGAGGACACTCTCATTGCCATCTTGGTTTGGGTAGGTTTTAGCTGGCCTCTTTACTGCAACTTGTTTTATCAGCAAGGTCTTTATGACCTGTATCTTGTGCTGACCCTCTATTTCATCCTGTGACTTAGGATGCCTTAGCCTCCTGGAAATGCAACCCAGCAGGTCTCAGCCTTATTTTACTCAGCCCCTATTCAAAATGGAGTTGCTCTGGTTCTAATGCCTCTGACATTTCCCCCCTCCCTTTTATAAGAGAACCCTTAATCCTAGGGGTTGCAGAGGGACAATGATCAGTCTTCTGTAACTTCTTCAGGCTGAATAGGGGCGAAGTTATACCTGCCTAACTATTGGGTCTCTTGCATTTAGCACAGAGAGAAGTTCAGTCAGAAAGCACTGGTATAGTGAGGGCCATTCATAACTCTTGAATTCCAACACATGGTGATATCTGAAAGGTTAATAACTATTTAATTTAAGAAAACATTGAGTAAGCTTATTCTGCATTCCTACACAAGATTACAACAGCAATAGGAATGTGTATTTTTAATAATTCCTCTTAATTTCAGTTTAATTTAAAATTTTAGAAATTGCTTCTTAATCATATTACATTTCTTTCATTTTTATGAATCTTATCTAGATGTTTAAAACACAACACAGAGAAAAGTTTCAAGATAGAGTCTAGATGTCCATTCTGTGTTTGTTTATAAAGTTTCAGATCATCATCCATATATTTCTGTATTCTCATTGATCTTGCAATATCTTCTTGACAATCCATTTGAGAGTCATTAGGGTGTAATTTATAATCTAACATGAAATTATACCTGTCTATTTTCACCACAATAAATCTGCATGGCTCTTACTAATATCAATGAAACTTATTAATGTGTCTTAATGGAATGAAAATTTAAGAATAATAAACATTTTGAAAGATAACACCACTGTTAATTGAAAGACAAACATTTTTTAAGTTAGATTATTTGAGGAATAAAGTGACTGTATTTTGGTTCTTGAGAAGAGGCTATTCTCCAAACATCATCTTTTTAGGAATTTATAATGGGAAGATTCTAAAATCTTGTTTTGCTCCCAAATTCTGTCTCTAGATATAAGGAAGAGATTATATAAAATTAAACTTTTATATACATAAAGATTATATAAAATTAAACTTCAGAAAAATAGTAAAAAGTCAAACTATGTTAAACAAATCATTATGAAAATAGAACCTTCATAAGATAATCACTTTCTAGATTTTTTTTAAGTAGATGTTTGTTTTGTTTTGCTTTTAAATAATGTTCAGTGCTGCTTGTGTTTCCATTCCTATAGGGGGCTTCCTAACATCTGTTTTCCATTTTTTTTTTTTTAATTTCCACACATGACCTTTGGCCTATTCTCTGTGTTTGGAGAAAAACAGGAATTAAAGTTGACATTATCTCTATGCCTTCTCCAAACTGCATAAATTCACATTTGTAGCCTGTCTTATATCTAAGCACGGGCTTTCTGACCACAAAATCAATTTATCTATTGTTTAGGAGGAAGTTTCATAATGTTCAGAATAAAGACCTGTAACCCCATAGTCTGGGTTTCTGGGGTGCTGCCAGGGCTTCAAGGCTCAAGAATATTTTTTCTAGATCTGTGGTCACTGTGGAAAGTGTATCTGGCCTAACCCAGTGTTCTAGAAAATCCCCATATCATGAAACAAAATGAAGTTCTTTTCATAATTCTAGCATGTAGTCTCTCACATGAGACTGAAGAATGTGATACTAATGTAGTATGAAAATTATATTGTGTGTATATTTTAAGCATTAGACAAATGAGCAGGTACTTAAAAATCCTGTATAAGAAGTAAAACTTTTCACCAAAAGTAATGATGAGATAAAGAATTTAATATTATACTAATGCATACTACACATTAGAACACAAAAATCCTGAGCTGTACAGAACAAATATTCCAAATAAGTGGGTGAAATAGCTAAGAGACTGGCCAAAGGAGCCTCTCTTTTTTAGTATAGATGCTGGGTATAATCTATACTTTCATATGTTCTTTCTTTTATTGTTATAATTTACCTACCAAAAGTACACAGATCTTATGTATACAGCTTGATGAATGTTTCCATAAGGATATACCTGTGTTCCATGCCTTCTTAAACAGAATGTTCATTTAAACATTACAGTTTTCCTGATAGCCTCAGAAAGTATTGTGTTAAAAATACAATATTGACTTCAAGGTCTAATGATATGACTGGAACCCCCTTACCCCTATATTTAAAGTCAATTGGGCTTTATTTTACTTTGGTTCTTTTGTTTTCCTACAGACGTCTGCCTTCTTTATTGCTTTAGTTTTCTTTACATCCCTGGGCTTAATATGGGGTCAAATAAAATGTTTATCAAATGTTTACAATAATGAATTGGGTATCAGATGTCCATCCTTATGGATATGATCTGCACAGTGAGACTGAGTAATATTGAGTATTTTGTTATAATAGATAAGTTTATTATCTATAATAGATAAGTTTATATAATATTGAGTATTTTGTTATAAATAGATAAGTATTAGTAATGTTAATGAGCTTTATAATGTAAAATATCTTATAAACCTAAACTGAGGTAAGACTTGGTACATTAATGTTTTCTAAGGCCTGCTAATTTAGAAACTACTTACTCTACTGATTAAGACTTTGGATACACAACAGTGCCTAGAAGGGTCCAGTCATTCAGAACCTAATGGAGACATCAAGACAACTGGTCAAGAATGACTAATGTCATATTACAGAATAAGACAAGTCTCATAAAAGACTGTTCAACAAACTGCCTGTTTCCACACTGTGGAGGACATATATGAGCTCTGTTTTCTCTATTTGAAAGATTCGGAGACATTAAGATTTCCTAAACCACCTCCCCTATGTTCAGAAATGGCAAAGAATTATATTGCAAAACTTTGAAGAATTTCTCTGATTTTTACAACAAATATGCTCAACTGAGATGGGATGGAAGGAAGACACCTTAAGGATCCCCCTGTTTCACCCCCACCTTCACCCCAGTATGTACTGGCTGCTCTTGTGAATGTTATGGAGGCAGTCACTAAGGAAAGAGAATTATCCTGTTACCTAAGACACGCGATTGCAGTTGAAGAACATGCTCCACGCTCACTCCAGCCCTGTCTCAACTTGCAAACAGAGTTAACACAAATCGCAGCTTTTCTACTCCTTTTGGCATTAGCAACTAGTTTCACAAGTTTTCTTTAAAGAGTGAATTGCTTCCTATTTATCTATATAAAATGCTTTTGTACATATTTTGCTACATTTTTTAATCACAATGTAGTACCGTGGAAAGAACACTACCTGATAGGACAGAATACAAAATGTTCTGGGAAGACAAAGGTGGGACTAAAACAAAAGGATGGACCTTATAGTTTCTTTTATTTCCATGATTCTAGGATCATTATTATTAGTTATCTATTTGTAACGTTGCCTGGGTTTCTAAACCTTTTTCCCAAATGTTCTTATACAGTTCTTTAAAGTAGCAACTTTTTAGACATCTGTTAATGCTTTTTAATTCCTTAAAGAACAATGATAACCAAAATATTTTCTGTGATGTATAGAAGTATGTAATTAAATCAGAAACCTTAATAAAGACTGGCTGTTTCTGTTCACCATCAGACTTGAAAACTAGGAATTTATTTTTGGTTGACTTTGTTTTTTTTTTTTTTTTTTTTTATGTGTCATACGTGTGATTATCAAGGTAGTAAAAGAACATCTTTTCATGACACCAGAATGGTCAAATATGAGACGTATTTATCTGACTAGCCATTTGGACAATTCTTTATATAAATGTGATTAAATCCACTTCCATATTCTATACATATGACCCTTCCCTCTTCCTTTCTCAGTTTGTTTCTTTTTGAACATGGTTTATCCTGCACTGAAAGGTTATGTATCTGATATTTCTTTAAAAAAAAAAAAGTAGTCCTGTCACAGTGCAGGCATACATTCACTATTTGTTTTCTCCTCTTTCTGAAAATAGGAATTCAAAGACAATTTCAGGAACAAGGTAAGCTGTCAATTCTCTGAACAGCTAAGGCACTATTCTTAATGACTTCCCAATAGTAAGCACTACTAACTATTGCTAAGCCCAGTTTACGCTCCTCCCAAATCTGCTCATTCTCATATGCAAGTTGATTTCAGGTGCTATTGAATCAGTCCATACAACTTGGACACGAAGCATAGGACAAGTGCAAGAGACAGTAGGGTTTAGAAATTCTATGACTTGATTTCTCTGTCTTTCCACTCTCCAGCTAGGGCTCCAAAGCCTCCCCTGATTCCTACCTCCCCCAATCCTCTCAAAGTCAGGTGAGAGGGAAAAGCCATGGGGACTGCTGGCAATCGTCCTCACTATTCCCAAGGTAAGAGCCATATCTGCAGCCCCGTATGTTGAATTCTACAGAAATCAGCTTGAGCTACAGATACCCTAAATAAGGTTAAGCTTTCTACTTTTTAAATGAAAGAGCTATCTGTAAATTCTAGATTTTAGAATTATAAATGTGAGGCCTATTATTAAGGTTCTCATACTCCAAAAAAAAGCTGTGTCTAATCTCTAACTTAATAATGATGTCTCTACATATGTGCACTGTATTTGATGATGAGTGTTGTTTATCAGAAGTGGGGATGTGTCTGTGTGCATGCTGCATCGTTAATTTTTCATGGGTCAACGTATTCCTTCCTATTTCCCACATCATCTCTTAATGAAAAGTGCTTAAAAGACATTTAAATATCAGACTTTATGTTATTACCATTATTAAATAAGCTTAAACTTTTCTTCATCTTTTGTAATTCTCAGTTGCAATAAAGTCTCCATTAAAACATTCTTCCTTCCCTACTGCCTCAACCTTGATCTATTTAATAGAAGTTGGCAACATCAAAGTATAACTAGTGAACTATAAGACAATTTTAACACCTTCATGGACTAATTGCTAAATGGCTTTTATTTAATTGTCCAAGGAGAGATCTCTGAGGATATAACCTGGTGACAACATGAACAGAAAACTTAATGCTAAGGTTTTATTGCAACAGACTAGCAAATACTGGTTGCTTGGCCGGTCCTAGCAAATCTGAATTGAATTAATACTTATCCAGTTCAATTATAACATTTGTCTAAACACTGCTTTATTGGCATGAAATTGAATGATTTAACAGAATTTTTCCAGCCCAAAGAAAAATATTTTATTATATTGGCCATTAATCAATTCTTTAAGAAAACTACTAAATGGAGATTGACTTTCAGAAAATTTTGGCTTATTTAATAGTTCTTTTGTAATTGAAGAGAGGTTAACATAATATTGATTTCTGCATTAGAATAGAAAACCTTGCTAAGGTAAGTAAATATTAATAATGTTTTCACATCCCTTTTTTAAAAGGCAAGGTCTTACTCTGTTGCCCAGGCTTAAATGCAGTGGTGAGATCACGGTTTACTGCAGCCTTGAATTCCTGGGCTTAAGCAATCCTCCCTCCTCAGCCTCCAGAGTAGCTGAGACTGCAGGCATGCATCACCATGTCTGGCTAATAGTTGTTTTTTTTTTTTTTTTTTTTTTTTTCTTAGATACAGGGTCTCTCTATGTTTCCAGGCTGGTCTTCTTATTCCTAAAATACAAATTGAAAAGAACAGGAACTTCTAAATGAAAGTATGGAATCAATGAACTAAGTTCAGCTAACAAAAGCTGACTCCTAACCTTTCAGAAATGGGCTGCACCTCACACTAACCAAAGGTCTTTTAAATGAGAAACCTGGCTTCACATATATAGATATGATTCAAGAGAATATTAACTGATTTTCTGTGTTAGGAAAAATCCATCTCTCAGACCATCTCCAACCACCCAATCATGTATTAGTGGTGCTTTTGAAAAATAATCAAAGTAGACCAATCTCTAATTTTTAGTTCAAAATTTTGTCAAAAACCACATTTTTCTGAACGAGTTAAGTAGACAACAGCCTCTGTATTAGTCCATTTTCATAGTGCTGATAAAGACATATAGGAGACTGGGAAGAAAATTAGATTTAACGGACATACAGTTTCACATGGCTGGGGAGGCCTCACAATCATGGTGGAAGGCAAGAAAGAGCACGTCACATCTTATGTGGATGGCAGCTGGCAAAGAGAGAGCTTGTGCAGGGAAACTCTCATTTTTTAAAACCATCTGATCTTGTGAGATTCATTCACTATCATGAGAACAGTGCAGGAACGACCTACCCCCATAATTCATCACGTCCCACTGGGTTTCTCCCAGGTGGGAACTGTGGGAATTACAATTCGATATGAAATTTGGGTGGGGACACAGTCACGCCATTATCAGCCTCCTTGATCTGATATTACACTGAAAATATAATGGTCTAGTGGTTTTTTTTTTTAATATTTAAAACTTGAACAAAAGCCAAATATAGTGTTTAAATTACTTTTATGTCTCTTACAATTATAATATGTGATTATTCAAGTGTGCAAGTTGATTTAACCTCTCTGTATGTTACATGTGTAACAAATGTTTACAGCTGTAATTTGTCCTTGCACACAGATGATTGTGTTCACCAAGGTACTGAAATAATGTACTTCGATTTCAGACTATAAACAGAATGTACAGTTCACAGCACCTGGAAAAGCTTGCACATCTACTGAGAGTCTGTCAGACAGCCTGAAGTACTGGAAAATTCTCAAAATATCCTCCTCAGTTCCATGGGAGGTGTATGACAAAAGTGAGGTTCATCAAGGAAGCAAGAATCCCTAAACATACTCAACAGAAGGGGCACACTGACCACACTCAACTTATTTACACCCTTGGAGGATTGCCTTTTGTGGGATTCTTTATTTTAACGACTTTATTGAGGTATGATTACCATATACAAAGCTGTTCATATTTAATGTACACAGTGAGTTTGGAGATAAGTATAGACCCATAAAGCCATTACTACAATCTGCCATAAACCTATCCATCACCTCCAAAAATTTATTCTTGCCTTCCTATTTATTAAAATTTTGTGTGTGTATAAGAATGCTTAATATAGGATCTATCTTCTTAGCATATTTTCAAGTATACAATACATTATTATTACAGTAGATCTCTACTATAACTTTGTACCTCCTGTTTCTGCCTCATCCCAGCCCCTGGAAACTGTTATTCCACTCTCTGCTTCTTTTAGTTTGACCGTTTTAGATTCATCACATAAGTAGTTTAGTATTTGTTTTTCTGTGCATGACTTCCCTCACTTAGTATAATGTCCTCCAGGTTCATCCATGTTGTCACAAATGGCAGGATTTTCTTCTTTTTTAAGGTCGAATTAATATTCCTTTGTGTGTTTGTGTGACCTTTTCTGTATCCATTCATCTCTGGATGGACATTTAATTGCTTCTATATCTTGGCTATTGTGAATAATGCTGCCGTGAATATGCAGGTGTAGATATCTTTTTGACACATTGATTGTATTTCCTTTCAATATAGACTCAGAAGTGGGATTGCCGGATCATATGACAGTTCTGTTTTTAATGTTAAGGCACCTTCATACTGTTTTCTATAGTGGCTACACCAATCTATATTCCCACTAACAGTGTGTAAAGGGGTAAAAAGAAATGTACAAATATCATAAATGTCTTAACCCATTTGGGGTGCTCTAACAAAATACCAAAAACTGAGTGGCTTATAAACAGTAGAAAGTATTAGGTCTCACAGATCTTGGAGTTAGGAAGTCCAAGATTAACGTGTTGGATTCAGTGTCTGGTGAGGGCCCACTTTATGGTTCATAAAGAGTGCCTTCTTACTGGTTTCTTACATGGTGGAAGGGGCAAAAGGTCTCTCTTGGGCCTCTTATACGAGAACACTAATTCCATTCTTAAGGATTCTTCGCCTATGATTTAATCACCTCTCAAAGGCCCCACCTCATAACACCATCATCTTGGGGATCAGGATTTCAACAGATGAATTTTGGGGATAGGGGAACATAAAACATTCAGACCCTAACAATAATGTCAAAGAGTAAGTCAGTAAAGCATGTTAAAAACAGGTTAAGGCCAGGCGCAGTGGCTCATGCCTGTAATCCCAGCACTTTGGGAGGCCGAGGTGGGAAGATCACCTGAGGTCAGGAGTTCGAGACCAACCTGGCCAACGTGGTGAAACCCCGTCTCCACTAAAAATACAAAAATTAGTCGGGCGTGGTGGTGGGCGCCTGTAGTCCCAGCTATTCGGGAGGCTGAAGCAGGAGAAGTGCTTGAACCCAGGATGTGGAGGTTGCAGTGAGCTGAGATCATGCCACTGCACTCCAACCTGTGTGACAGAGTGAGGAAAAAAAAAAAAAAACAGGTTGAATAGATGGAATTTATGGTATTTTTAGTATAGTTTTTTTTAATGAAACAAATGAGAGTTTTAATTTAGGTAGAAAATGATGGAAAGACCAAACAAATATTTAATATTTACAAGACACAGTTTATGCCGCCTCAGATCGACAGCTCAGGTGTCTTGGATGCAGCCACCAACTCATTCTCCAGATGTGCTCTGCTTGCAAAATTCAGGCAAAGGCTATAGCTGCTCAGAGAACTACAACTGTGGCCAGGCCATGGCCAGCGTCTTGCCCTTGCATCTCTCAAGAGCAAGTGTTGGCTTAAGGCCCCTCTCGCCTGTCCAGCCCCGCTGCTTCACTTTCTGAATTACTTTCCTATTGCTGCCATAACAAATTGCCACAAACACAGTGGCTTAAAACACAGACTTATCTTCTATAGGTTAGAAGTCTGGCATGAATTTCACTGGACAAAGATCAAGATGTCAGCTAAGCTGCATTTCTTTCTGGAGGCTTGATGGGGACAATCCACTTCCTTGCTTTTTCCAGCATCTAGAGGCCACCCACATTCCTTAGCTGGTGGACATCTTCCTTCATCTTCAACAGCAGCAGCATCACATTCTTTTGACTCTCCATCCATCCTCACACTTCTCTGACTGGAGCCCAGGAAATATTGTCCAATTTTTAAGAACTTGTGTGATCAGATTAGGTCCATCTGGATAATCTAGGAAAATCCCCCTGCTAAGGTCTTTGACATAATCACATCTGCAAAATCCCTTTAGCCATGTAAGATAGCTGAGATAGGGTGGCGGGAGAAGATCTCTTTAAAGTGATATTTGCATAGACACTGACTCAGGGAATCACCAATATTCCCAGATACTGAGGATTAAAGTGTAAGCCATTTCAAGGACCATTATTCTGACTACCACACTTTCACCTGATTCTTGTAGCCGCATTGTCAGCAGGAAAATCCTGAGTATCCACATGGCATAACTTAGGACTTGCCTTCTGTGCCACTTGCTCCATCTTCCAAGTATGTCAGTCTGCTCAGTCTGTTTGCCTTTGCTATTGCTGTATGTTTATGATTTATTTAATAAATTCACTATCCAAGCAGCTTTATTTGGTCTGTCAGTCTTTCTGTTTCATGAGCTCTGGATTACCTGCCTGGTAGCACACCTGGAAGCTACCATTGAATTAAGGCAATTCCCCAAAGATTTCAGTCTTGGTTGGTCCCTATACAGAACCTCTGTATTAGTCAGGGTTCTCTAGAGGGACAGAACTAATAGGATAGACCTATATATAAAGGGGGGGGGTTATTAAGGACTATTGACTCATACAATCACAAGGTGAAGTCCCACAGTAGGCCATTTGCAAGCTGAGGAACAAGTAAACCAGTCCAAGTCCCAAAACCTCAAAAGGGAAGCCAACAGTGCAGCCTTCAGCCTTGGTCAAAGGTCTGAGTCCAAAAGCTGAAGAACTTGGAGTGTGATGTTTGAGGGCCAGAAGCATCCACCATGGGAGAAAGATGTAGGCCGGAAGACTAAGCCAATCCAGTCCTTCCGCGTTCCTCTGCCTGCTTTCATCTTAGCCACACTGGCAGCTGATTAGATGGTGCCCATACAGATTGAGGGTGGGTCTCCCTCTTCCAGCCCACTGACTCAAATGTTAATCTCCTTTGGCAACACCCTCACAGACACACCCAAGAACATACTTTGCATCCCTCAATCCAATCAAGTTGACATTCAATATTAACCATCACAGCTTCCTACTCCTGACAAACTCATATATAAAAAAAAAAAGTGGTTAATTGCAAATGAAGATGTTAATAATTAGTCATTTATTTTTCCTGTAATAAAACAAGTCTATTTCTGAAAGAATAAAAAATTAAATTGATCAGAAAAAAACCTTAAGACTTATTTTAAAAAGCTGGATCCTGTATTCATTTTTGGCACCCATTATTTGGCTATCTACATTAATTCCACAAACATTTACTTGATGCCTGTTACAGGAAAAGCATTGTACTAGGTAGCTTAAGCCTTGCTTTTGGAAAATAATAACTGAAACTGTTGATTGTAGCATACAATGTCTTGCACAGAGGCACCTGCCAAGCTCTATAGCTTGTCACATCAGGCTTCCCCTTCCTCAACTACAGCAGTCTTCTTTCTGTTGTGCTAACACCCCAAGTTATGGAACCAAGTTATTTCCATTCTTAAGGTCTTTGCTGTTGCTAATCTTTCAGAATGCTCTTTTCAGATGCTTTTCCAGGTTGACTATTCCCTTTGTTGGTGTCCATTCAAATGTCACTTCAGAGGCCTCTCTGGCCGCCCCATCCAAGGGGCCACCCCACCCCACCCCTGCAGTGCTCCATGGCGTCTCACTTCCATAGCACCTATCATGACTTGCAATTACCTTGTTTTCCTGTTCACTTCAGGTTTCTCTCTCTTTTTGTTTCTATTTACTAGAATGCAAACTCCACAAGATAGGGATTTTTGTCAGCGTTTCTCACTACTGTATCAGCAGCACACAGCACTCAATGTTTTGCACATTTTAGATACTGAATATGAATAGCTAAATGAATGAATGAATGGATGAATGAGTATAAAGGTGAATAAGATATGTATTCTGATAACAGCGTAGAATTCATCATTCCACCAAGAGATGGCATATGTAACAAAACTAAAAATTGTCGAGTTTTTAATAGTATATATCTGTGGTTCCCAAACTGTGTTCCAAGTTATGCTACATTTTTTATGATGCCACACCTCTGTGGAGCTGGATTTTCTATGGTTGCTGAAATAAAAGCAAGTAAAATGCAATAATCAGTGTAAATAGGAAATCAAGCTGTCAGTGTCCAATCTAGTTCCAAGATTTGAGAAATTGTATGCTGCTCAACAAATAATTCTAGTTATGAAAATTTAAACTTTCGAGTAGTCACATTTTAAAAAGTAAAAAGAAGCAGGTAAAAAAAGTAATAATTTCAACTTTTTAGATTCAGAGGGTAAATATTCAGGTTTGTTACCCAGCTATATTTCATGATGTGAGGTTTGGGTACAGTTGATCCCATCAGCCAAGTACTGAGCATAGTACCCTACAGCTTTTCAACTCTTGTCCCTCTCCCTCCCTACCCCTTCCAGTAGTCCCCAGGGTCTACTATTGCCATTTTTATGTCCATGAGTACCCATTGTTTAAGTTCCACTTATAAATGACAATGTGCAGTTTTTGGTTTTCTGTTTCTGCATTAATTCACTTAGAATAAGGCTTCCAACTGCATGCATGTTGCTTCAAAGGGCGTGATTTCATTCTTTTTTATGGTTGTATAGTATTCCATAGCATACATGTATATATATGTATATACACACGTATGTGTGTGTGTGTCACATTTCTTTTCTTTATCCAATCCACCATTGATGGACATTATTATTACTCAAATTAGTTTCCTGGAGAATTTGGAGTTAGAAGTTTTTAAGGATAATTTGATGGGAAGGGGGCTTGTGAGTTAGGAATGCTGATGGTTGGGTCAGAGATGAAATCATAGGGTGTCGAAGCTGTCTTGTACTGAGTCAGTTCCTGGATGAAGGCCACAGGATCAGATGTGCCAGTTTATTCATTTGCGTGGTGCCAGCTGATCCATCCAGCACAGGGAAGGTCTGCAAAATATCTTAAGCAGGGATCTTAGGTTTTACAATAGTGATGTTATCCCCAGGGGCAATTTGAGGAGATTTAGAATTTTGCAGCCTCCAGCTGCATGACTCCTAAACCATAATTTCTAATCTTGTGGCTAATTTTTTAGTCCTGCAAAGGCAGCCTAGTCCCCAGGCAGGAAAGGGGTTTGTTTTGGGAAAAGGCTGTTTTCATCTTTGTTTCAAAGCTAAACTATAAACTAAGTTCCTCCCAAAGTTAGTTTGGCCTACGCCAAGGAAAACTTGGAGCTTAGAAGCAAGATGGGGTTGGTTAGGTAAGATCTCTCTCATTGCAATAATTTTCTGTTATGTTTTTTGCAAAGGTGGTTTCAATCCCATGTCTTTGCTTTTGATGATAGGGCTGCAACGAACATATGAGTGCATGTGCCCTTTTGGTAGAACAATTTATTTTCTTTTGCATATAAACTCCATAATGGGATTGCTGGGTTGAATGATCATTCTGGTTTATGTTCTTTCAGAAATCTACAAACTGCTTTCCACAGTGACTGAACTAATTTACATTCCCATCAACAGTGTGTAAGCATTCCCCTTCTCTGCAGGCTCACAAGCATCTGTTGTTTTTTGACTTTTTAATAATCACCATTCTGACTGGTGTGACATGGTATCTCATTGTGGTTTTGATTAGTATTTCTCTGATGATTATTGAGATTGAGCATTTTTTTATATTCTTCTTTAGAGAAGTGTCCATTCATGTCTTTTGCTCATTTTTAAATGGAGTTATTTGTTTTTTGCTTGTTCTGTTGTGAACATTCCTTATAGGGACCTTTGTCAGATGCATAACTTGCAAATATTTTCTCCCATTCTGTAGGTTGTCTGTTTACTCTGTTGATCATTTCTTTTGCTGAGCAGAAGCTCTTTCGTTTAATTAGGTCCCACTTGTCATTTTTTTTATTGTTGTTGCAAGTGCTTTTGAGGACTTAGTCATAAATTCTTTCGTAAGGCCAATGTGCAGAATGGTATTTTCTAGGTTTTCTTCTAGGATTCGTATAGTTTGAGGTCTTACATCTAAATCTTTAAACTATCTTCAGTTAACTTTTCTGTACAGTGAAATGTAGGGGTCCAGTTTCATTCTTCTACATATGGTTAGCCAGCTGTCCCTGTACCATGCATTGAATAGGGATTACTTTCCCCCAATAAAAGCAGCTAAAATTAATATTAATAATCTATTTAATTGAATCCAATATATCCAAATATTACCATTTCCACATCTAATCAATACAAAAATATTAAATGCTGTTTTAAATATTGTCTAAGAGAAAACATTTAAATCTTTAATTCAGACCAACTATGCTTCAGGCATTCAACGGCTGCACTTAGCCAGTAGCTACTATATTCGGCAGTGCTGGCCTAGAGTCATAAAACACACCAGCAGGAGGCCTGGCCCACAACAAAATTCTTATCTACTATTTATTTTTAATCTTAAGAAGAAAAAAGTTAGCCAAATCTTATTGCAAATAACCAATAATCGAGCCCAATTTGAAAGAGTAGCTAAGATAAAATATTCTCTATGTTTACTACAAAATAGTCTGTAAATGATTTCATACCTGGTTATCTTATGTAATGATATTATTTCACCGAGATGATTTGTTTAAAGCACTTACACAGTACCTGGTATGAAGTACATTTTGGATAAGGATTGAGTATCATTATTAACAGCAATGAGAACATATCAGTTTATTAATATCCATGAGTGTGACTAAGAAGAAAAAAGTATAAGAGTAAAAAGTACCCATTACTTTTTAGGTGCTTTCTGGTAAAAAAAATAAAAATAAAAATAAAAAATGAAAAATAAAAACAGCCAAATAATTACAAAAGAATGGACTTGGAAAACCAGTACAGAATGTGAGTGATAAATTAAGCATTTCTTAAGCATTTTAAAAACTTCCCAGTTTCCAAGCATTATTATTTTTATTTGGTTCTGAATTTCAGATATGAGCCAAAAAATATCTTTACTGTTTGGATCAAGACTACTCAGTGTTTCAACCAGGAATGCTTAGGAGTTTGCTGTTACTTATACCTCCCTCATTTTTTGTTCAGCTCAAGGTGAAAAGAAAAAAAAAGAAAAGAAAAGAAAAAATTCTGTGCCAATGTTTTATTTCTACATTTTCTATTAGAAAGTCCCTTCCATTACCCCATCCATCTTCTCTCCCACTTAGGCAAGAATGTGGCAAATGTGGCCATAGCTACCCTGGTTAAAGTAGAGTAAGCATTCCCTTCAAGCGTGAATAATGCTAACCTTTGTAAGGATGTATTTAACCTCTTAAAAATCCTGTGAGTTTCTGAAATATTCATTGTACTGAAATCAATAAATCACTGAAATCCCCACTGGGAGAGAAACTTCCTGAGGTCTCAAAGGCCAAGCCAGAGTGGAACTAGTAAACATCAGTTTCTCACAGACATGCAATTAGAACATCTGTTTGTGTCTTCTATGCCTATTAAAATGTTTACTCTGTTAATTGTAGGCATAACATGGGTATCCATCAGTATTTTTGTTTTCACTCCCACCATAGGAATTCAATAACAGAGTTCTAACCCTGGCCAGCTACCTTGCTGGTCAATTTGCCACTTGTCTTTTTAAAGAGAATATAAGAAATGGCACTTTGTCAGGAGCAAATGATGGGTGGTGAAAGACAATCGTGAGAAAAATTGTCAAGGTTGTGGTATAAACAAATCTATTTCACCACTGTGATATTTAAAAGGTTCTGAAGTTTCATGATTGGTTGATTATGTCAAAAACAGCTACCTCTGGGATCAAGGGGTAGATCTGGCAGCTCTACAAGCATTTTTAAATGCTAAGTTCATTAGCCTTTCCAGCTGTGCTGTTAATTTTCCAGCTTGAGTTTTTCTACTTGAATGGGTAGCAATCTTCTGCAGTTTTCTTCTGTCTTAGACTGTTGAGGGAAACAGAAAGTAGAAACCAAATTGCTTGAAATAGAGTTCACATTATCAAATATGCTTTAGTAAATGATCTATATTTTAAAATCATACTAGATACATATAACAACCACGAATCCATAAATTAAACTACCTAAAAATTTTGAAGTATTGTCAAAATTTAGTTATACTGTATAGGTCAAAGATTCTATTCTAGTGATATTGTGACCCTGATAGACTATCTAAGCGCACAGTATTTGGATTTCAGCTATCGGTTTATAATATTGTTAAATACATAAAAATAAGTATTTAATATAATCAATACTTGGTATTTATACAACACCCTTACCTTGTTGCTATTCACAAAATTGATTATGTAATAGTAAGCATGTACATAAAATCATAAAAAGAATACTTGACATGTAAGTTATACAAATTTATCTCCATCAAATAATCATTCAAACATTTTAATAAAGAATAAAAATTTAGTATTAATTTCATCTTCATCTCTATTTAATATTTTTGACAATTAGGAATAATGACAATGGCCATGAAAATAACAGTCAAATGGAAGTAAAACGTAGGACTTTTTTTTTTTTTTTTTTTTTTTTGAGACAAGGTCTCGCTCTGTCACCCAGACTGGAGTGCAGTGGCATGATGTCGGCTCACTGCAACCTCCACCTCCCAAGTTCAAGGGATTCTCATGCCTCAGCCTCCAAAATAGCTGGGATTACACGTGCACACCACCATGCCTGGCTAATTTTTTTGTATTTTTAGTAGAGACGTGGTTTTGCCATGTTGGCCAGGCTGGTCACGAACTCCTGACCTCAAGTGATCCACCCACCTTGGCCTCCCAAAGTGCTGGGATTACAGGCATATCAGCTAGGCCCACTGTGTTCAACACAGTCTTTGAAATGAACCTCTGGTTAAGAAGGGTATGTCTATGCCACCAATCATTTAAAAGAAGAAGTTAAAAAAAAAAATACTCACTTGAAATTGAATTTCTTCCACTGCTTAAGTCCTTTAAAAGAAGAAATTAAAAAAAAAAAAAAAAAAAAAAGGCTCACCTGAAATTGAATTTCTTTCAATGCTTAAGTTGAAATTTCTGAACTTCCTCAAAGGTAAGCAAAACCAAAGTAAAAATTCATTTCCTAAACATTCTCCCTAAAACGATTATTTTTTCAAACATTCAGAAAAACTCTCTTGCCTCCCTCCTAAAACTTTCAAAACTACGTATTGCTAAAGTTTGATGGAGATATTTTAAGTCAATGACTGTCAATGAGATATTCTCTACATTGAAACAATATCACTGCAGGACTTTAACAGTTTATACAATGCCTGGGGCTATTCACAGCTAAGAGGTGTCATTTTAATAAGGTCCATGGAATCCTACCTTTTCTAAGTGTAACCAGGACTATGACTTCATTGGGGATTGAATCAGTGCTAGGGGGATTTCTACATTCCCCTGTTGTCCTTATCTCAATCACAGATGGGGATGAAAGAAAGCACACATTCGCATATATTGGTTAACAGCAATATAATTGTTAATGGCATTCAACAATTTTGAAAACAAAAAAGGAATACTTCCAGTCTATGATTTCAAACTCATACTCTTAGCCACTATGCCCAATAACCTCTTCATAATAAAAAATTCAACACCTATTTTAAATTACTACTAAAAAACATTTTTATTGGAACTATGACCAGAAAAAAAAAAAAAAAAACAAGATTTTTCTAAATGAGGGATCCATTATTAGAATGAGGTAAAAAAACTTTCACAAAATTTTTTGCCTTTCTTTAAAACTTGGCATGTGAGTTTTAAGAAAAAATATATTCAGTGTTTATTAAAAATATATAATTTGGGTTTATGTTAAATCAGTATGCACATTTTTATATGTTTCTGGGGTATAAATCAAACTTATTGGAGTAGATTTTCTTGATGTATACCTACAAGTAAAACTACATCCCTCAGAGAACACGCCAGACTACACAGCTGTGCAACTGAATTATGCATTACAAGGCTGAGTCAATTTATCATGAAAACTGGCCAGATTTCCTGAAGGCTAATGCAGTATGGTTTTGATAACTAAAATATAAGATAAAGCGTGTCATAATTCAAGCTGCTATAATCTAGACTTAACCAAACCTCAGCAGTTTGGAAAGCATTAATTAACATAATGATCACTAAATCAAAGTTGAGCACCAAGGTAATAATTTATTAAAAGTTTCACAAAATTTCTGAAACTGTCTTTAACATATACGGGGCTAAGTTCTATGAAATTCACCAGTCATCAAAAAATAGAATAGGAAGAAGAGCAAGGAGAGTGTTACTTATTCTTCAGGCATTGTGCTCCTTACACAGCAAGCAGCTAGATCCAGTGTCTTTAATCACAAAATAATAAAATATCAGAATTGGGAGGGAGAAAAGAAGTCTAGTCACAGACATAATTAAGAAAAACCATGTAGTATTTTAAAGTTCTTGAGTAAATTGGATGATCACCCACAAGGAGAAGTTCAAATCAAAATGCAAATTTCTAGGTGGAATTTTCTCTGTATTTTTAAATGTCCTAGAACAGTATGTACACCTGTAGTGCAAGGCAACTTGGACACACTATAGTCACAGCACTCCTGCGGTTTCTCTTTCGTCAAACAATAAAATGCTCTGTTTACTTTCCAGGTTCCTGAATTTTACCAAAGTACCCTAAGAACAAATATCTATGAAGACTGCACAAAAGTAATCGTGGCTTTTGCCATTAATGGGAGTAGAAAGGCAGGTAAGCTCTGATTAAAAATGAAAATGGATATGGAATCAAATTATCTATAGTTTGAATAAAATAATGAGATGCAGTGATGGTGGCCAGCTCTCGTATTTGTCCAATCCCCGTGTTGAAGTATGTGGAGTAGAATGATTTAAGATTACAAAGCAGCTGAAAGAAATCACTGCTACTTATTCTAACTGGATTGTATTTTCTAGAATTCTGGAAAGTAACGTGTATTCTTCCAGTATGTTGATGCTAGGTCAGACACTGTTTGACAAAACTGGTAATGGGTGTCCGTACTGAGTCTTCCAAACTCATTTGCCTCCTCTTGTAGCCTAAACATAACTCAGTCACAAGTATTTAACTAAAAAGAATTAAGTATCCAGGTGACTGTGTGTCCTTTCTCCATGGCTTCTTTATCCTGATCCCCTTTCTTTTGTTTATATGCTGTAATATCGTATTACCACGATGAAGTATACAGCTGCACAACTAAAAGGGCTTCCTCCTTACGTGGTCAAAGTACAGTACCCTGACCTTACAATTAGCTCCCTGAATTCACTGAACTTAAAGGACGACCAGGGCCATTTTCCTTTGGTCAAAAGTAGCAGTTATATATATATATATTATATCTAATAGTGTCCTACAGAATTATAGAAAAGGAGAAAAGGCAAAAGACTGGCCCTTTCCATGAATATGATATGGCAGAAAGAATGTAAGAAATAAGCTTTATTTACTATGACAATTTATACTTTGGAATAAGATTTAGTCTGCCTCTTTTATTACTTTTCATCTTCCCTGTGAAGCATAAATCCTTATTTTGTATAAGCTATGGTCACTTATTACCATCTCACATGTTTTATGGATTCAGGTCTTTTTAAGGAATACTTCATAACAAGGCCATAGCTGGAAAAAAACAGTCATTATATATTGTACACCAACACTTGCATGTTTAAAAACAGTTATCAAGCAGTGAATTTTATTCAGATAGAAATTGTCACTGAGAGGTTTCGTTTACAGTTGAAGAGGTATGCTTATTTAAAAGATGAAGACAGTGCAGCAAATTTCTAAGTCTTTAAGTACAGGTTGTTCATACCTTGCTAATCATTCTCAAGCTTCGTTTCTGCACCAGAAAGCCATACTGGGTTACTAACTTTCTGCCAGCATGAAAAAAGTGGCAGGTTAAGGCGACCAATTTTATCACAAGTGCTTTCTCTATCTAGATTCTTCTGTGACTCTTGAGAGAATTCCTTAGATAATTCAAATAGAAATGCTTTTACTGGTTAACTTTTATCATACTTTGTTAGGGAAAAGTTTTATAAAGGTAAAATATGATGGAAGGATGCCAAAATATTAATTATTTAAGCTATTACTATGGCAATCACTAGCTCCAATTTTCTGAAAAATTCTCAATTTTAAACAGACTGTTCTGTGGTTCCCATAAAGACAGTCATAATGTTTTACAACATATATCCCAATTTTGGATTCAGAACAAACAGTTAGACAATCTCCCACTTGCCAATAGTGTTGAAAGCTTCTGTATTACAGTGCCAGAAACAAAGGTAACTTTCTAAATGACTAAGTACTTTATGGACACATGCTCCCATGCCCTTTAAAAAGATATTTTAAGTAACTGTTAAAGTTCATTGTAAGAGGAAAAGATTCCCTATAGTAGTTTTACAATCCATCAACTCTTCAAACTGAACGAGGTTTGTGTTGTCAAATGGTATTTTCATGGAATCCCATCAAAGAAAATTCAGTGGTTGCAGAAGGCAATACGGGTAATTCATTTGGCCACCCTCGACCTTGCAAGGCAATCTGAATCAAAGCTCCCAGCACCAAACCAACAACAGTATTTGAGCACAAGGGTGAAGAAAAGCCTGTGAATGTCTGTGAGGCTTTCTCAGTCATTCCATAGTCATCAAACGGAGACTGAATGGCTGAAGGAGCCACATGCTTCATTTCCCTAGGGGCCTACGGGTGCCCTGCTTCAGAGGAACTCAGTGCGTCGCTGAGGTGACCTCTGATTAGGAACAGTCAACCATGCAAACCCTGAGAACTGCAGGGAAAACAAGGACTGTCATCTAAATGCTGATGATGTAAAGATCACCACAAACACCCTCTCAATACCCACTCAGGGACTCCTCCCAGAAACCTCCAGCAGCCCAAAGTGGACCCATGTCAAAAGTCACTGGGTGACTACAACCCTGAACCATAAGTTTAATTTATGCTAGAGTAATAAGGTTTTATCCTTAAAGAAATTACATATATAGGTTTATGTGTGTGTATATCCATATAAGCATGTCTGTCTCACTCAATGTTCCTCAGATTCTATTTCATTATAAAATAATTCGCTCTCAAGGTACTACTTTAAAACCTTTTTCTATTACTAGGTAATCATCATGACTACTCAATAGAATCAGATTCTATGCATATCTGAGACCTGACCCACAGGAAATAACAGAAAATTTTCGTATTTGGTTACACACTTCAAATTGCCTTATTTTATTTTCTGTGTTTTATTTTTATTTGTGTAGCATAAATCAATAGAATTTTCATTTTCTACTTGTCCACACAAAAGCAGGAAAAGTAAAAGGAGAGTCTCTCTGTTTGCCTTTGCATGAATTCGTACACGAAAACCGGATAGAATAAAACAAGGATATGGTAGTCAGTGAGTTCAGAGGTTCATATCTGATCAAACCTTTCACCTCACTGTTTCCTTTCCTTCTCTGAGTATTTATTTTAACTCAGAGTTTTAGTCTTTGGCCTTCAGTGCCAGAAATATTCTTACATGTTCAGATAAGGCACTTTCATCCAGTTCCAAAAATGTTGAGGGTGGGGGTCAGATTTGAATCCCCACTTACCCTGAAGCAAATATCTCTCATTGGACAAATACTTGGAATGTCTTGACTGACCTCCCTGCAGCTGACAAGAGGCTATTTGTGGTCTTGCTTTTACCTCCACCGTTTCCCTTTTCTGAATTTACATAGCAGCAAAGACAGTACATTGTGTCTAGGTTCTTCCCATTCCCTCCAAAGTCAGGCTGAGGACAGCAGGGCTTGCCCATGTTTTCAGCTTGACCCTACCTGTGTTAGGCTCTGGCTGCCCGACCGTGTCAGCATTCCAGGACCGTGAGAGAAGGCCGTGTTTGCAACCCAACAGGAAGAGGAGTAAGCCAGGCGTTGACATCACCTGACAGATGCGTTTCTCAAGTCGGAAATGTTATTCAAGGATTTTTCATGGAAATCATTGACACAGAAAAGGAATAAAGAAAAAACGAGAGGGAGAAAGTCAGTGCCACGATGGGCATGTTTTGCACCCTATAAAAAAGGAATTAAAATGACTCAACCTCACCTCCGTTTCTCTACACGCCCCCCCCCCATTCATCCTTTATGTCTGGAAGTAAATGTTTCTGAAATACTATAGCTACCAGCAGAGCAGCAACACATAATAACATGGTAGCAACACATAAAACTGTCAGTCTTCAAGGAAAATAGATGGTTAGGTTGAAGGGGTAAATGGACTAAATCAATTTGAACATGCATGTTAAGGACTGTGAAAGGGCAGAGTTTAGAGCTGCTAGGCTGGAAAACGTTTGTCTCTGTCTTCTTGTATTTCCACAGCACTGGGCAGAATCCACCCACAGGCTTCTCCCTTGGCTCCAGTCTGACTCTGTGGCTGATTAATGGCAGCTGGAGGTGTCCAGTAATTTCCTCACCTAATAATAAACTACAACCCAAAATGGAGGTTTCCCTCAGGCCCACATTTAACATACCTATACTTACAACCAGGAGGTAGCCAATTACACTGTCTCTGTGCCCACTACTTAGAAAGTACATGCTTCAGCACGGCTGAGGCAATTTTGTTTACCATGGGGATCCAATTCCTGTCTATACCAGACAGATTGCTTCTTTTACACAATGAACACACATTAAGTAAGCTCATTTCAGAGACCAAAAAAACGTAGAAAAATTTCCTAGCAGTTCCACAAGATCCATTTCTAAGTAATTCATTCTTTTCTCAAAAATGTGGAGGGAAAAAAGTGTCAAATGACAGACTTGGTCTTAAGCCTTTTTGGAACTTAAATTTTAAATTGCTGTTACCAAAATGTCAGGTTGTAATTGCAAAGCCTGAAGCCTAAGCAATCACTCTAATTCCCTGCTTCCTGAGGCATCCAATAAAGCTGCTTGTATTTGGGCAGTTCTTCCTCACAGATTCGTTTGGCAATGAGAATTGGTACATGCCACATACTATAAGGCAATTATGTGGATTAACTTTGCGATATTAATGAAGTGGTTAGCCTCAACATTTGTATTTATAGTAACTAACAAAATTAATTGTAAACTAGGGAATAAAACATAGAGACAAAAATACAGAGACGTATGTGCATGCCTGCACACATATGTGAGTTCCCCGTGAGCAGTAGCAGAGCAGAGATGTGGTTAATGGAGAGAGTACACAGACCTGGATGCAGATCACATTTCTGCTGCCTGAATTGCTTAACTTCATCAAAGCATCTTAGCCTCTATTTACTTCTTTTTTTTTTTTTTTTTTTTTTTTTTTTTGAGATGGGGTCTTGCTCTGTCACCCAGGCTGGAGCGCATTGGCATGATCTCGGTTCACTGCAACCTCCACCTCCCAGGTTCAAGTGATTCTCCTATCTCAGCCTCCCGAGTAGCTAGGATTACAGGTGCGCGGCACCACATCCAGCTAATTTTTGTATTTTTAGTAGAGATGGGGTTTCATCATGTTGGCCAGGCTGGTGTCAAGCTCCTAACCTCATGTGATTCACTCGCCTTGGCCTCCCAAAGTGCTGGGATTAGACATGAGCCACCGTGCCTGGCCGCATTGATGTACTTCTGTTTCCTCACTTGTAAAATTAGAATCATATTTATCAGGAATAATGTATGTAAAGTACCCAGTCCACCATCTGGCACAGAGTAGGCAACTTACAATTAGTTTCACATTTTAGAGGTGCAATCTAAAATTATTATTGTTTTAATCATGATAAAATATGCATAACATAACATTTACTTTTTGAACCAGTTTTAAGTGTACCATTCAGTGGCATTAAGTACATTCACATTGTTGTGCAATCATCACCACCACTGAACTACATTCATCTTGCACAACAGAAACTCTGTACCCACTAAACAATAATTTCTTATTCATCCCTTCCCCCAGATCCTGGCAACCACCATCTACTTTCTGTTGCTATGAATTTGATTACTCTAGGTACCTCATATAAGTGGAATCACAGAGTATTTTTCTCCTTTCATGATGGGCTTATTTCACTATGCATAATGTCGAGTTTAATCCATGTTGTGGCGTGTGTCAGAATTTTCTTCCTTTTCAAGGCTGAGTAATATTCCATTGTGTGTACAAACCACACTTGGTATACCCATTCAACCTTCAATGGACATTTGGGTTACTTCCACCTTTTTGCTATTGTGAAAAATGTTGCTATGAATATTGATGTAGAGTATCTTTTTAAATTTCTGCTTTTATTTCATTTAGGTATATGCCCAGAAATGAAATTGCTGGATCATATAAAATCATTTTATTTGGTTATATAATTCCATATTATAATTAATGAAGTAATCGTCCCATTCCTTTGGTATCAAAGAGAAAACAGTACAGCAGGAAATATATCTAAAGAATCTTTCTTCTCTTTCATTGCCAGAAATAGAGAAAAATTGTTTTTTCTGATTTTTAAGAGGCCATCAGAAAAATTCAATGGAAGCTACATGGAAAAAGAGAGAAATGAAACCATTTAGCACTGGCATAGCAGATACACCCAGAACCTATAATGATGAAAATGCTATTGAAATTATCATTTTTCTATATTCATAAGAAAATTATACAAGGATTCCAGCCTGGTACATCTTTGGTCCCTATCCAGAAATGAAGCTGTTGCACAGAAGGTGTGTCTTATTATTCCCACATGCAAAGGCCTAGATTCTGTGGTCTTTAGCCATAGGAAAAATCTCTATGATAAGTTCCTAAGCAAGATGAGGAGACATCACAGAGGAGAGACCTACCCATATAAAAAAAATAAGTGTAATGTCATAAGTATTTTTAAGTAAAGAAAAATATATGAATTTGGTTGAATTGCTGTAACATTTTACATTACAATGAAGAATATGTTGTAAGGAAGTACGCTCACATCCTGGCTGAGGATGACCAGAAAACTGATGGCAAAGATGGGTAAATTATATGAAGAATGGTAGAGAAAAGGAAAACAGAATAAAGGGATAAAGGGCTTGTGAAAATATCAAAGAGGAAAAGTGATAGAGCAAATTGAAAATAGAAGATAAAAAATCAAAAGTTTTGGAATATACGTATTAGACTTCTACCAGAAGATCCGAAAATAGGCATGGCCAAGCAAAAGGGAGACAGATCAGGGACATTGCCACTTGGTGACAGAATGAGTCATGGAATCACCTTTTGTTACTGTGTTGATTCAGAGACCAAACAGAGGAACTTATTTGAACTAATGGCAAGTGATAGCAAACATTAGCAAATCTTATTATTTTACATTACTAAGACTGTGCCATCACCTATTTTGGCAGCTGTAGGATTGTTTCTAAACTATATTCAACTAACTAGATGTAACCTTTTGTAGATATCATGGAAGGAAAGAAGGTATGCGTATTAGGTCATTCTTGCATTGCTATAAAGAAATACCTGTGGCTGGGTAATTTATAAAGAAAAGAGATTTAACTGGCTCATGGTTCTGCAGGCTTTACAGGAAGTATAGTGCTGGCATCTGCTTGACTTGCAGAGAGGTCTAAGGATGCTTACAGTCATGGCAGAAGGCACAGTAGGGGGCTGGCATGTCACATGGAGAAAGCAGGAGCAAGTGAAACAAAGAGTGAAGGGGGAGGTGCCACACACTTCTAACAACTAGATCTCCCGACAACTCACGCACTATCACAAAAAATAGGGCCAAGCCATGAGGGATCTTCTCCCATGACCCAAACACCTTCCACCCAGACCCACTTCCAGCACTGGTGATTACAATTCAACATGGGATTTGGGAGGGACAAATATCCAAACTATATCAGTTTGTGTGTCACTATTAATAGAAAAAGTTAAGCCTTCTTAAAAAGTTAAGTCTTCTTAACCAGACCATAAACTCCCCAAAGACTGGGAACCTTTAGACAATTAAAGAAATTATGGGGCTCTGGGCCATGCAGCAGGACCTACATCAGAGATGACTTGAATGTACTCTAGACTGAAACGGAGGATCCAGGTTAGGAAATGTACGTGTATGTTGGGATTTGAGCACATTCTGATGCAGTCACCCCAGCATTGCGATGAGATCTTATCTTTCCCTGTAGCTCACACTGAGATATTTTCCAGGCTAGCCCATCACTTGTGTGTTCCTATTCATTGTCCGTTGCTCTCTGACCACATCAATACTGTCATGTGTTGCTTAGCCACAGGAATATATACTAAGAAATGCGTCATTCAGTGATTTTGGTCTTGTGTGAACATCGTAGAGTGTAATTACAAAAATCTGATGGTACAGCCTACTACCCACCTAGGCTATATGGTATAGCCTATTGTTCCTAGGCTACAAACCTGTATGGCATGTTGCTGTACTGAACACTGTAGGCAATTGTAACATAATGGTAACCATTTGTGTGTCTAAACACATCTAAGCATAGAAAAGGTTATGTGCGACACTATGATGTTATGATGGCTACACCATCAATAGGTGAAAGGAATTTTTCAGCTCCATTATAATCTTAAGAAACCACTGTCCATCATTAACTTGAACACTGGTATGCAGCACGTACTATATTCATGCCATCCTCATCTTCTCAAATTGGATCCTTGCAGGCAAACAATTGCTACTTTTTTCTATTCCCGTACCACTTCTCTCTTTTTGTCATCATAAACTAACCTACTATTCTTAAAATCCTAAGTCCAATACCCCACACATGCCTAAATTTGTCAGAAAACTTGCAAAGAGCTTTTAGTTTGTTTTTATTTTTTAGTAGAAATCTAATATTGCTACCTGTGAAATAAAATTGAAAAGCAGCCCAGTGAAAGAGAGTGAAAATCCTTAACAGATCTCTACTAAAAATAAAAGGATAGAAAATGAAAAGACGTATGAAAATACAGACATGAACAACCTATGTTGCCCTCATAACTAAATAATAATACCAGAAAGCAGTTAGTTCTCCGTAATAGTGGTTGTCATTGTCCCATCCTTAGATTTACCGGATATACTTCATCCTCTTTTCTACTTGGCCTGAAAGATGTTATTTATTAAAACAAATGGGAAAAAATAATAAAATCTGCAGAGAAAAATAATCTTCCAGAAATCAAGCCCTACTAAAATGATAGGGCTGGTAAAACACATGCAAACGTCTTAGCTTTACTATTGGTGAAGCCTGTAAACAAAACTTTTATGAAAACTGGAAAGAAAGTTCAAAGACTTAAGCCACTAAAGGAATGTGAGTTCTTGGCATGTGCTTCTTCAAAGCGGTGAGTCTTGTGTAGACACAGCCACTGAGGGATGCTCTCTATTGCCTCTCTGATCATTACCTAGTGATGTTACAATGACCACAAATGACCTCTTGGCTTCTTCACACCAAATTTCCATCTCATCACTATTTCCAGTTCATGTAACAAGCAGATCCCTCTCCTTATCAAAACTCAAGACACTTCTACCCCATTTCTGACAGCTCAGCTGCAGTGCTGCAGCTGAATAGTTAGCATTCAGCATTGTATCTGAATATTCAGAGATTTAAGAAAAGTTTGCTGAATACTTCCTATGTAGCAGGCAGTGTGCTAGGTACTAGGGTGAGCAAAATGAATAAACAAGCGATGATAAATAGAATAATAAAGGAACAAGAGATATTACCCAAAGAGAACCACATCAACCACCGCTGAGGCAGAGGTAATTGCCCTTTAAGTATGGGGATTGACCGGATCAGAAAGTCGGGGGAGGTCTCTCGGCCATTGTCTATTGAGCAGAGATCCAGAGAAAGAATACATGGTGAGGAGAACGAGGATGGTACATGGTAAGAATTTAGGGTACAGAGGTGACATTTTGGCAGAAAAATATTATATTCACAAAGTCCTGTGGCTGAAAAAGGCAAGACCTCTCCATGGGCTTCCAAAACCATTAGTGTAGCTGGAGGCCAGAGAGCAATCCAGGAAGCAACTAAGGAGGCATTTGAGGCTTGGGAGATGTGCAGAACTTAGACAAGTCAGAATTGTGTCAAACATGTTAAGGATTTTCATCTTTCTCCTGAACCTACTAGAAGGCCTTGGAAATGCCAGTGAGGGAATTGTATGATGAAGTACCTATAGAGACAGAGTCTCTATTGGTGAAGTGATGGACAATTGAGATGGCATGCTATACTTAAGATACCTTGAGAACTCTGTAAAGTGTATTGGAGACTAGTAAACTAACGTCCAGAAAAAGGACAACTTGAAATAAGAAAATCTGAGTTCAAATCCTGTCCTACTTTCCAGCACTTTGACCTTGGGATAATTCATTAACTTCTCTTACTCATTACTTCAGCTTCCTCACCTGCCCTTGTAGCTGTGAGTTTCCAACAAGGTCATCTATTTGATAGCAGCTTGCAAGCAACAATACCATTGCAATGTAAAGCAGCAATGATTGCTGTAAACATTATAGCAATAGTTGTTGTAGTAGTAGTTGTATTACAAACTTCTATGAGACAGTACTTTCTGTGATAACAGACAACCCCCAAATCTCAGCGCTAAAGATGACGAGCAGTTTTTTCTTGCTCCTGTTGAATGAGGACTGCTGCTGGCTGCGGCTCTGCTGCAGGCTGTGTGTTGGCAGAGCCTGCTCCCTGAGTCTTCTCATCCCAGGATCCATGCTAAAGGAGCAGCATTGTACACACTGCTCACATGGCAGGGGCTACAAGGAAAAGAACTGCTCAGATGTGGCGTATCTCTTGGCTTAAGCAGATCACAAGGCCAAGCCTCAAATCAACAGCATAAGAATGCGTTGTCTTCTCAGGGGTAAGGAGTGAACAAACAATTTAGAACAATAATACAATCTACCATAAATATTTGTGTGTAAGTATGTCTGAAACTTCCTTAAACTAAGGAAAAAAAAAAAGAGAGTAGACATTCCATATTGTAATCATTTGGATTAGGGGAGATAATTATGTGACAACGACTTACCATCTCTATAATTTTTGCTAGACTGACAACAAAAAATTTTAAGAGTGAATTTTACCTATTAGATGCAAGCTTAATCTTTCATAAATTAAATCATGGAAGAAATTATTTTTAAATAAATCATCCTATACTCTTTTGTAAAGCAAATAAACTTCCAAAGTGAAAATAATCACCCCAATCTATCACTTGAGTATATTGAGTATGAATCCAAAAGATACCTGCAGTATGCTTTCAAAAAATACAAACAAAACCAGGTAGAATGTCATCAGGCCTGCTCACTGCCAGGAAACTCAGTACAATGAGGGCGACTGATAGGATTGCACTAGCAATTCACCGAACAAGGGGAAAATACGAGGTGATCCTCTGCTCACCAAGCCAGAAGCCCTGGTGCAAGGCTATGTCTGCTCAGAGGAAGGGGTAACATCCGCAAATGTGTCATTTAGTCCTAGATGAAGTTTCAGCACATTTCTAAGGTTTTTCTCCTATATGAACTCCCCAATATCTGTGAATGCCTAATGTCTAGGAATTTTGTACATTGAATATTTGCAGCAGTTTTCCTCATGAGTTATCTCTGATTGTTATAATTTTAATTGTAAAGTCTCCTAAATTTGCAAAGACCAAAATATTTCCCTTTCTCAGTACCTCTCACATAGGGATTTCTAAAATAAAAATAAAAACTGCCCTGGACTCAAAAGCTTCTATGTACTGTTTCTCCCCATACTGGGAAAATCTGCCTACACAATCCTCTTTCCTTAAGACTGAGATTCATTTGAGATTTTTGAGGTTTGATATGTTTCTATTTTTAGTGGGATCTGACTCCTTGAGAATGAATGCCACAATGGACTTTTCCCTTAGAAAACTATCTTTACCTACAATTCCTAGGGCCTGTGTACTCATAAAATCTTGGTATTTTAAATTCAGGGCCTTCTCCTCAAAGTTATACAAAGTTTCACATCTAGAAGTCTGTGTGAAGTGTTCTATCCTCAGTAGTGTGACTACCCCAATGGTCTAGGTCTCAGGACCATCATAAATGACTCATGTAGCTCTCCATCAAATATCTGAAAGGCCAAGCCTTTCCAGTATGAAAGTTCATCTCCTAAATGGGAGATCACCTTCCAATGGTCTCCCCCAAAACTACTGTGTAATGCTTCTTATTAGAAGTATTTGAGAAGTTCAGGGCTTCCAATGAGGTGAAAAAGAACACATCCACATACTGGGAGAGTGGTGCATACCAACTCCACAGGGACGGACGCCCCCAGGCTCAGGACTCTTCCAGACCTCACCCTATGTATCGCTTTATCTGGCTATTCATCCTTTACAATGTTCAATTCAAAAGTCAACAACTCTATATTGACTGGGGCAGGCTACCCTCAGATTCTGAGGCCTGGTGTAAATCTTACATTGTCTGCTCTGGTAGACAGGAAGAGCATTGATACTGGAGGCCACAAATGTGTGCTTGCCCTAGAGGTAGAGGCTTAATCCAGCTAAAAGTAGCCCCTGAGAATGGATATCAGAAGATTTGGCCTTAATGTGTGACCAGCAGGCTTTTGCCCCCCTAAGAATGTGTTCAGAACAAAAGATGACTTAAACAAGAGTTGTTTTTTAAATATTTAGACTGTTACTTGTTAGCTGGTTTTTGGTTGAATTGGTTATCTACCTAGTTACCAGTGCTGCAATTGTGTAGTCACCTATACATTATTTAAATGTATTTAACTGCTAAATGTGCTATCCACCAGTTATAAAATAAACCCTTATGAAAACTGCACAATTGTGTACATGTTTGTTTTTGTTTCTTTAAGCATTGAATATTGCCATTGAATGAAATTAATGAGTTCATGTTTTAAGTTGAAGTTAAAAATTTTTTTGTTAAATTCAACCATTATTACAATTACTTTTTGTATTCCAGAACATGACAAATCATGAATAAAACAAATATACATTTTGTAAAAAGAAGTATTTGAGTTTCTCTAGAGCTCTCCACTCCTCCAGAAGTACAGTATGCTAAACTCTGAGAATTCAACTACCATTAAGAAAGGAAGTACCCAAAAAGAAGAGAAAACCTAAGACATATAGTGATCAAAGCAAAAGAAATTGTGGCAGATTAATCTTCTGGTACTGTGGAATTCAATATCGTAGCCACTTTTAGAATCCTTTTATGTCTTTTCTTCTGCCAAAGATATGATCCCTTAAGAGAACATGCTTTAGCATATAAATATGCTGCAATAATAAGAAATATCTTTATATCTCTTCTTTGTGAAGATACAACCTAAGATAACGCTAATTCCTGATACATCTGTATAATGGTCCTCTTTGAAATAAATTTTCCTTCATTGATAAGCCATTAGTGAAGATAATAAGCTACTCTACTAAGTGAAATTATATATATGATGCTTATTGAGTTTTAAAATACATATTAAATATGTTTACTTTGGGATGAGATATTACATATTAACTACACTATAACAAATATGGAGTTGATAGTTCTAGTGTATTTAGATAAGATAGTTATTCTATAAAATTAGTCAAGGTAAACACATAAACACATTAAAGATACATTGAGCATTGCTTGTTTTTTAAGTTCTGGGGTACATATGCTGAATGTTACACAGGTATACATGTGCCATGGTGGTTTGCTGCACCTATCAACCCATCATCTAGGTAAGCTTATTGCCCTTTCTTTCTTTCTTTCTTTTTTTTTTTTTTTTTTGAGACAAAGTTTTGCTCTTGTTGCCCAGGCTGGAGTGCAATGGCATGCTGTCGGCTCACTGCCACCTCTGCCTCCTGAGTTCAAGCGATTCTCCTGCCTCAGCCTCCCAAGTAGCTGGGATTACAGGCATGTGCCACCACGCCCGGCTAATTTTGTATTTTTTGTAGAGATCGGGTTTCTCCATGTTGGTCAGGCTGGTCCTGAACTCCCGACCACAGGTGACCCGCCCACTTCGGCCTCCCAAAGTGCTGGGATTATAGGCATGAGACACCACACCCAGCCCCCTCCCTTTCTTTTAAGAGTACAGGCAGGTCTCTCACTCCAGTGTAGTGAATTTAATGAGAGCCTAGAGTGAATGAAATGGTGATGCCTTTCTTGATGTGGAGTTACATGGTAGATATCATGCAGCCAGTTTTCTCACTCATGGATGAATTTTCATGACATTCTCTATTGAGTTGTATGGATCTAACAGAAAAATCTATGGGTCTTAAGGCTAAATATGTTTTCATTGCCCCTCTCGTGTTTTCTGCTTGTTTTACAAAAATACCCTGACAATTTTCAGATAAAAGCCTTTTAACAAATTCAAAATATCATTATCTCTGATACTTGTACAACCAACTTAAACCCAGAATACAGCCTACAACTTAACATCTCAGCAAAACAGAACAGGTGAAAAAAGAAAGCAAAACGGTAGGACAAAAAGATTAAAAAAAAAAAAAGAAAAGAAAAAAAAAAGAGGAGAGACAAATAAGGCACAGAACTATATTAGAAAAACACTTTCTACTTTAATCACACAATGGTGTCCAGCCTTGCCTTCTCGACCCCCTGCTTTTCCTATTTCTTCCTTGTTAGTAAGAGTCACTTCATTGACCAGCAACACTACCACACAGTGACCACCTGTGGTGCATGTTGAATACGTGATTTAGTGCTATTACACTTGTCCCAAAGAGCTCAAAGCACATTTAAATTTCCATAAACCTATTTTCTAGACATGTAGATAAAAAACTTATTTGAGCAACACAGGTAATTTTTTAAGTAAGTTGGTCTTTAGTGTTCATTTTTAATAATTTTCATTACAAAAGTCATAAAACCAGCAAATTTAGAACAATCCCACTCAATAAAAAGAAAGTCAAATTTGATATTCCAGTGTTAATGCCTAAACAATAACAATTTAAAAATTTCCAAAATCATGAGTGATTGGGTGCATTCACTTATTATGAGATCCAGTTAACCTTCTGAGGCTTAGGGGCAAATGACCATGCTAGAATATATCAGGAAAGAGAATTGCAAAAATTGCACTGCTTGCGCCTGTGGTCCTTTAATAACTAATGAGCAAGTTGATTTTTCAGACATTGGTGCAAAATGTATATTCCATCTTTTCAATGAAATCCTGATCTTTTCCCTGATATACATTTCAACTCCATTACTACCTTGAGACAGAGATACAAGATGCCCTTTTTAGGATATTGCAGTGTGGCAAGGGTAACTACACTGCAGGTTAAGGTACTCAAAGAAGTGATAAACAGGACACAAAGCTCAAAAAAACCTCTGAGCTAGTTTTCAGGATGAAGGAGCCCCTTTTAGAGAGGACCGTCTCCATTCTGGAGATATAGATTGGAACATTCATTTTCCGTAAAACTAGTTGTAATACAAAACGTGGTATGACTAAGCCACAGTATTGTTTCTGCCGGAATGTGAGCTATTATATACTTGGTAATATGTAAACACAAACACAAGAACAACTTATCAAGTTTCCTGTTTTATATGCTTAATAAGCTTTAGATGCTTTATTTTGAAAGGCAAATTAGAGTTTTAAAAAATATGAATTCAGTAAACTTAGCAGCACAAGTCAGTACACTATTGATTAAAAATACATATACAACAATTAATACAACTCAGTGTACACAGCACATGTTCCTCCATAATCTGACCCCGCCTAGCACTGTAAACTTCGTCCCATAGTTTACTCCCAGCCAGTTTAGTTCAGTCCACTCTGCCTCCCCACCGCACTTCCCATCCCAAGTTGTTCCAGTCTGGCATAACTGCACCAATTGCAGCTTCAGGAACTCTCTTTCTAAACTCTCTTTCATGCTGAAATCCATATAAACTGATTCCTTCATCTCTAATCCCTCACCTACCTTCCATTCTACAAATGTATTCCCACAATCTTTCCTTTGACTAATTCTTCTTTGTACCTCCAAAATATACACAGGACCCCAAACTGCCAAGAATGCATGTGGCATTACAGTAAACATGTTTTTAGCCTCGGAGGGCACTCTTTTGTTCTGCTTTATTTTACAGGTTTTAGCTTTGCACAGATCTTTATTTGAGTAAATTAACAAATAAATGATCTTGCCCACTGGCAGAAAAATTAATTAAAATCCCAAGATCCCTTCTAGCACATTTTATTTCACAGTAAATATTCTACGTTGAATTTTATGTTGATATTCTAGTATCCAAAGTTATTGCACTTTTATCATCTAGGCTACGTTTCATTTCCAATTAATTCTCTAATTTCCTGGCTTGTGATATATTTGATTTGTTGCTTAAGCAAACAGTAATGAAAGTCACCATACCCCTACATCATAAGAATGATACAATCATGTTAATCAAAATTCTGAGAGAAACTATAATTTAAAAATCATGTCTATCTTCACACTTTTGTTTTCAATAAGTTGATAAACTTAAGAAAGCACTAGAAAATGATAAGCAATACAAAATTATAAAAATATGAGTCTTTTATTCTGATTTTATCCTTACAATGCTTGTTACCTAATAGCAATTTAAAATATATTATTGTTCTTTTATATTAGGTTTGCTAACGACAATAATACATTTTTCCTCACTAAAATATATAAAAAATATATATGCTTCTGGTTTAAATGCCATCCTTAGGAGTACAAGCTTGAAAGCTGTGCAACCAGTAGTGTATTTTAAATGTAAGAGAGCAAATATTGTTTGTGTCAACCTCAAAGAAAAGACTCAAAGAAAAGAATGTACTCATTACATTCAAAACTTTAACTTACTACAATAATGACACTGGTTTCAAAAAATTGAACTTTTTAACAACCAATAACCTTTTGTCACAGAAACTTTTCACACCTCTAAGCATACTATAATTTCTAAGCACTATTTTCTTCGCTTTAGCATGTGTTCCCATGCTAAAAAACAAAATAACAAAGTTTAAAAAAAAGAAAAAAAAAGAAAAAGGAAAGGGCCTTTTCCTCACTGCCAGGGCCCAAGCTTATCTCAGCAGCCTCCTATTTTTAACCAGATTGCAAATGGTATCCGTGATCAAAGGCCCGGAGCCCTGGAGGAACTTAGGCAAACAGCACGCAGCAGAATGCTTCCTGATGATCTGTAAGCAGGAAAGGACTTTTGACATGAAAGACAGCTTAAACAGCACAAGAATAGCAATAAACCAGCTGTAAAATGGTTGCCCTTGAACGAAAGCAAATTGTTCCAAATAATTTTTCCCTTTTTTGCAGCCTCTGGATGTCCCGCTGGGGCATTTAAACAGCCACATGCTCAGTGTACAAAAGCTTCTCTAAGTGGGAAAATACAGTGTACTAATGTGTTTAGAATAAGGGGACCGAACACATCCAAAGTTCAGATTTGATGCTTCCTTTTCCTTTTGTTGGAGAATGAGTTCATTAATGCCAGGCTTGTTTTGGATACTAACTAAGCTTCCAGTCAGTAATGTTAAAGGGTAATTTATTGGCTTAGAAATACTCAATTAACCATTGAAGTGGTTGTTAATTTAAAAAGTAAATGGATTGTTGAGCCTTTACATAGGACTGTTCATGCAACTGGAATGTATATTTACCTAAAGATTAAGAAGTACAATGCATACTTTTCTTTGTTATTTTCTATTAAACAACTTATACTATAGAAATGCCATGAATACTATGAAGTTTCTGTACATCTTCCCCACTATAAGTCATGAGAATAATATAATACTTAATGTTTACATAATTACAAGACACTTCTATATGTGCAGTTTTATTTAATTCACACAAAAGCTCTTAAATCGAGTGTTACCCAACACCATCCTTTGAATAAATACATAAGATACAATGTTCTCTCTCAATGATGTTTATTCTAATCAATTATATGAATTCTATATTTAAAATAATAGATTAAAAGGAAATCTTTTACTACATTATTTACAAAATCATGGTAAATATACTGAGTAATCTAGAAACCAATATGCTTATATTAAGAAGTATATTTTATTCCACAAAAGAAAAATACCTTTAAATAATTTGGCAATTCACTAATAAATGTTAGGCAGAGAGATTTATTTAAAAATCAGACAATTGAAAAACCTTTGAAGTTACTTAGATACACATATGCATTGCTTAATAGAAATGTGTTGCTTTAATATTAAATTTAAATAAAATATTTATTAATCAAAGCATACAAAATACATCTAAAAGGGTTATTTCAATTACATAATCAATAAACTATGATACCAAAATCTTATTTTCCTATAATAAATTATCACTCTAATTTTATTGACTAAATCTATATTTCATAATTTGCCTAAATTGTATAAATTCACTCACAACTTTATGGTCTCAATTAGAATAAACATCCAACAAAACCATGTGTAACCATTGTATAACAAGGGAAGCAAACTCTGCCTAAATCCCAAAAATCACTTTGAAAAATTATTGTTTTAAATGCAAACAAGCATAGAAAAGGGAATTTTTCTAAAGTAATCCTCAGCTTAACAATAGTTGTGTTTGGAAGCACCTAACTACAGACTTCTGATGAGGTCAATTATTATATACTAAATTTCTAAGTGCTTTTCTGTGAAAGTAATCAAGTTATCAAAACGAATTCTTCTTTCAGTCATAGAAAAGTGGTACTCTTCTGATCAGTATTTATTTATATAACATCATGCAAACCTATAACATTTACTAGTAAGAACATAGTACATATTCAAGTCAAATCCCTTTTTCTCCTAGAGATTTATTTCATGTTATACTTTGTTTTACTTTTATCATAATGAATACAGGCACAATGAGTATACAAAGCCTTTCTGTGCTTGGTCAGGGAACCAGCTAAAGTACTGGCTCAATGGCTCTGATTTTAAACCATGTTTTACTTAAGACTAATTTTTCATCAGTGTTAGAGGTTAATAACACTGTTATTTCCTCTATTACCTGGATTTAATAAAAGCAGTGGGGCATAACATTCTGTAAAGCCAGGCAATAAGAGGAAATAATACAAATGTTAACCTCTAACATAAATGTAATGGTAATTGCTCCAGTCTAGCTTTAAAATTGATGCCTTTGGAAGACCCCCACATGGCCAAAAAAAAAGCTCTCTCCTCAGTGTTCTAGCAACTACCAAGATCCAAGGTCAAGGGCAAATTATGCCATCAATTTGTATGCTTAACAACATTTCTGCACCATATCATCCTTAAATATAGAAGCACATTCTATTAGGAATAGAACATGACAATAAAGCAATGAAGCTTCAATTATAAATCAACTAAAGTGAAAGTACATGTTGAAAATGTTAACAAAGATTGTTTCAATACAGAAAAGTTGATTCACCTTCGTACACATAAAATATAAAATCAAGTTACATGATAAGGTAGATAAATCTCCAAATTAAATACTGAAGAAAGAGAAGCATGCAAAACAGCTTCATCTATATCTAACCAGCACGTATGAAATTTTCTCTTTTTCATTTATATCCAATACTTATAAAAATTCATTGTGGTTATTTTATATACATATGTAGTGATATTTATTTCTATTTAATAAGCATATTTTTAATGTTTTGGCAGATAGAATTAATGTCTCTTGCATTACATATCAACTTTGTCTTGCATAGCACCAAGTCATGTCAGCAGCCTCTTTGAAAACTAATGCCAGCAAGTTTAAGATTAATTTCTGCTAATTATCTCAGGCTCTCAGACCACACTGTTCATACACTAGGAACCAAATTTCCAGATTCAATTTTTGAAAATCTGCTAGGTCCCTCAACATTTGTGAGTGTACCAAACCAAAAATGTTCCAAGCTTTCCTCTTTTCAAATACCACCACTCTTATTACACATTTCAACCATTTATTTCCTGTCATCTTTTCATATTCAGTTTACAAAAAAACCATGCCTTCAAACTGTTAATGATCCAGAGTTTGTTAGAATCTTTCTTAATAATTAAGTTCCTCATGTGCATGGATCTTGTCACTCATTTCTTATATTCTTTAAAGGTCTTCTAAAACGGGTACTTGGTGGGCACCCAAAACATACTAACTTATTAGTATTCATGCCTCAGTAGAAACAGGAAGGAAAGATCTTTGTTCAATCTGATTTAGCTCAGCCCTACCATATGGCTTTCATCGGGTATCAGAAATCCAACTTTTGATCATCCTCCTGTTACATAGATTGTGAATGTCAAACCTAAGCACTTATCTTGTCTTCTCACAACTATCAAGTAGAAGAGGAACTTCAGTAGTAACTTACTCTTTAAAAAAATAAAAATTAATTTACATGGCAAATGTAATCATGACGACAATGTCATCTAAAAAATACAAACCAGCTTTGTCTTTGAAAAGCTCAAAATCTTTATCACCTCATAAAACATGGGGACCAAAAATCTTCAGGCAGGCCTAAGGGAAGTTTCAGAAAGAGAAGTTTAATATTTGACTGGTGAGAAGGATCACCAGTGGCCCACAGCCACGAACAAGGTCACTAAAATAGACAGAAAACCCTCCTCAGGTGTGGTCTCTTTGTTGTGTATTTGCACTGGCTCCCGTGTTGAAAGGAGGTCTCTACGGTCCTGAAAACTGCCAAAAACCCCTGGCTGAGTGAAGCTATAAACACAGTGTGCGATGATAACCTCTGCTGCACTCCATGTGTCCCAAAATCTGCTAAGACCTTCACTTCAGTCTGCAACTAGGTAGAATAATATTTGAGGTCAATAAATTGGGGACAGGGTGCAGGGAGTGATGAGAGAAGCTCAGGGGTAGAAAAGGAGGCAAGGGACCACAGTTCCTTGTTTAAGGAAAGTGGTAGGACCACTTACCACCTATATTACCTAAAGCTCATTACATAATCTTTCAAAGCTCCCTCACTCATAGAACTAATATTAAAGCTATCTACTGCACAAAGTACATAAAACAATCTATGCAAAGCAGTGATTGGTACCCGGTAATTATTCTCATGCATTAAATGCATTCTAAAAGCCAAGATTATGATGCAAAATGTAAATCTGAGGTGGACTTCAGTTCCAGAGACTGAAGCTCTTCTGAATCTTTCTAAATCAAGTCCTTTATTCTTGAATTCTTCATTTGGACAATTATGGATTCATGTGCTCACATTATAAAATATTAATATTATAAACAGTCTCAAAAGACAAAAGTCATACCTGTCACAGCTAAGAAAATGCTACTTTACTTAATAAACTGTCAATAATTACATCTGGAGAAGGAATAAAAAAAATGACAGTTTCCTCTTAGAAATTATTACTAGAGAGAAATTCAAACTTTTTTATTACAAATATTCAATTCTATGTTTGTATTTGACAACAAAATAAAACGAGTTCAAAATTTTAAAAAACAAATAATAGATAGTCTCTCTCCCTGAAGAGTTCAGAGTCTAATGGAAAAAATGTATACATAAATCATAACAGATGAGTGCTATAACAAAGGCGTTTGAAAGCTTCTAGAGTACAGAACCTGAGGGATGAGGAGGAATTCACAGTAAAAGTGAAGTATACCCTGGACCTAGAAGAATGACTTGGGCAAGAGTTTAAAAATATTTTCCTTCATTACTTGAATGGATATCTTTTTTGCATGCAGATTCTAAGAATATATAGCTGACTGTCCCCCCCAAAACAAGCATCACTTGAATGATGGAGGAAAATTTCCCCATACATTACACCATTGTCATGGCTATCTGGGTATCCAAAAGAAATTTCCAAGTGTAAGATTAGTGCCTTGCAGCCTCCACAAAATTTAAAAACTATTTAGAGCAAGAATCATATCTTATTCAGCTTTCTATTCTTTAGCAGATAAAACAAAAATTGTTGTAAACCACATGAAGAATTGGTCTCTTGGTCAGATACTAGAATTCCCTTAGTTTTATAGCATGTCCTCCAAGGCCAGAAGTGAATCCTCTCCAATCAGAACTATGTCTGGCTTTTTGAGAACCAATTCTCATTTTAGGAAGACTTCTCCTATGGGATCAAAGTATCCCACCAACAAATTAGGAGCTTTTTAGAGTAGTTCTCATCCTTTGTTGGTCCTTCATTTTTGTAAAGTTTATTCATTTTAAGAAACTCAGGACTTTTCCCAAAATTAACATTCATTTTACTAATGCCCTAAGAGGAGAAGTTGATGGTTGATATCATTATATTATTTAAATTCAGTTAAGTGCTAAATCCAATGTTACATGAACACATTAATCTTTACTACTCAAGCTACAGAATTCAAGAAGCATTGATATATCTCAAAGTGTTATTGAGAAGATCATAGCCAAGAGCCAATATCAACTTAGGTGGTCCATAATCAGGGTATAATTGGGAAATTGTCTAACTAAAAAACAGCATAGGAGGTAATCTTAGAGAAAGTACGTGTATTAGTCCATTCTCACACTGCTATAAAGAAATACCTGAGACTGAGTAATTTATAAAGAATAAAGGTTTAATTGACTCATAGTTCCATAGGCTGTACAAGAAGCATGGCTGGAAAGGCCTCAGGAAACTTACAATCATGGTGGAAGGCAAAGAGGAAGCCAACAGGTCTTACATGGCAGCAACAGGAGGAAAAGGGGTGAAGGGGAAGGCGTTACACACTTTTAAGCAACCGGATTTCACGATAACTCAGTCACTATCATGAGAATAGCACCAAAGGGGAAATCCACCCCCATGATTCAATCACCTCCCACCAGGCCCTACATCCAACACTGGGATTACAATTTGACATGAGATTTGGGTGGGGACACAGACTCAAACCATATCAGTAGTCATCAATGGACTTTGTGCTATGTTTTCAGCATAAGAGCTTGTCTAACCCTGGGAAACTTCTAGTTCAGAAAGATTAAAATCATTCCATGACTCAGTGTTTTAAGCATTTGGCTACAGGCTTAGAAATCTGCTTGAGGACCTCAATCCTAAAGTAGTTCATATCTTTAAACAAGGTGAGCAGGATTTTTGCAACCTAGGACAGTCTGCATCACAGCCCAGTCTTTCTAAACCTCTATCTTCCCGGCTGGTTGGCAATCAAGTAGAACTCAAAGGAAATAGAATAAAGGTACTTAGGGCTCCCTAATTAAGGCTCCTAATACCAGAAATATTTTATAATCATTGTTTTAAAAAAGCAAGGGGTAACGGGAGACAAAAGTTAAAGCAGGACATTTCCACAAGTCTTCCACAACCAAAATTTGGATCAGCTCTAGACAGAAGCCTTGGCATATGCTAATATTCTGATTTAATAGAATTTTACTACAAGGGCCTAAGATCAATTACTCTTATTGTAATGCATGAAAAATTTAGTCATATATAAATATTACTCACAAGCAACATTTGGGAATCAATGATTTGCTAAGAAAAAGTAGAAAGGATATTTTCCAATGAATTTAGAACTTAAAAGTAAAATTAAGGCCAGACATGGTGGCTCACGCCTGCAATCCCAGCACTTTGGGAGTCTGAGGCAGGTGGATCACGAGGTCAAGAGTTTGAGACCAACCTGATCAACATGGGGAAACCCCATCTCTACCAAAAATACAAAAATTAACTGGGCATGGTGACCCACGCCTGTAATCCCAGCTACTCCAGAGGCCAAGGCAGGAGAATCACTTGAACCCAGGAAGCAGAGGTTGCAGTGAGCAGAGATGGCGCCACTGCACCCAACCCACGTGACAGAGAGAGACTCCATCTCAAAAAATAAAAAAAAAAAAAGCAAAATCAATTTTTCTAAGTTCAGAGAGGTTAAACTCTTTATATTTATCATGGGTAGGGAACAGAGATAGTCTTTTATTCTCTACCTTTGACTCATTTGAAAAGCTAAATGTTTAGCAGTAGTGCAGCTGTCATTATAAATATATCTACCCAATAAGACCACGGAAAATCGCTGCTGGCACTGGGTAGGGTCTTCTAAAATGAAATGTAAAGAAAATGGAGGCCGGGCATGGTGGCTCACGCCTGTAATCCCAGCACTTTGGGATGCTGAGGCGGCCAGATCACAAGGTTAGGAGATCGAGACCATCCTGGCTAACACGGTGAAACCCCGTCTCTACTAAAAATACAAAAAAAAATTAGCCGGGCGTGGTGGTGGCGGGCTCCTGTAGTCCCAGCTTCTTGTGAGGCTGAGGCAGGAGAATGGCATGAACCCGGGAGGCAGAGCTTGCAGTGAGCCGAGATCACGCCACTGCACTCTAGCCTGGGAGACAGAGCGAGACTCCATCTCAAAAAAAAAAAAAAAAAAAAAAGGAAAATTAATTCTGACAAATATTGCTAATAAAACAATAGTAGCTCATCTTGATGCCACTGTGCTAGGATTTCATTGCTCCCCAGTCAAAGCAGGTAAGCGATCCCAGAGCAAGGACCTCGGTCAGTCAATCTAGGAACAGAAGAATGCACAGTCACAAAATATATTGTGATATCTTAAATTTGTATGAGTCTTTAAGAAACAAAAATAACCACAATAAAAAAGTTTTCCTGTCAATGATTTCTCATAATCCTCTCAATAACACCATGTAGCAGAGATATCAATTATTTCACAGATGAGAAATAAAAAGCAGGCTTGAATAACTTGTTCAAAGTTCCAAGACCTAATAAATAAAAATTTTAGAGCTAAAACTCAATGCCTTCCAACATGAGGATGAAGAAATCTTTCTGTTACAGCAAACTGCATTCATTTTGTCTGTATTCTTAAGTCCATTAGCAAGTGAACTGATCTGTCTTCTCCTTGCAGTGTTTCATGGAATTCCTCTATTGTTCAAAACAAATGTATTAAAAAGTTGGTTAAAAACAAAATACAAAAAACCTGAAAGATTCTTCACCTGCCTTTGCTACACGTGGAAACCAAGGAGACAAAAACAGCCTCAGGCCTTATTTCTGCTACCAGTAGTTGATTATTGGTGTTTTACATCCTCGATGGCCATATTTGATTTTTTTAAGAGACAGAAAATAAACAAAAACTCTATGTGCTGTTTCCTCTGTTTGCAAGAACTGTGACTTTTGACTCTTATAAATCTACTCAAAGCTGAAGTCTGCAGAGTGGGTGTTTCAGGAATGTTCAAAATATAGCTTGAGATTTATAGAGCTGCAAACTTCTCTTGGCTTTTCTTGGTCCATCTTATTTGATAAAACTTAACTGGTAAACAAAGTGGCTGTACATCCTCTACAAAACATCCATTAGGTTATCTTGCTTTACACCAAACTAGAGTTTGTTTGCACAAAGAATTAATGAGAGGGGTTACTGAAGGACTTCAGTCTCTTCTTTTATTCCACCCAGACAAATTGTTTGCAATACCAGTTCTGATGAATGCAAATAAAAGTAATTGATATCCTAATGTATAACATGCTCTTAGAGAGTCCAGCTCCAGTGTTAGAAAAGGATATTTCTTTCAAAAAGTCTTTTAAGGGCTTGATATTGTAGCAGCTGAAATTTCTATTAGTGTTTATTGAAACCATGCTTCAACTAGAACTGAGTTAGAACTAGACATTGAAAAAGGTAATTTCCTTAAGTAGTATTTCAGCCTTGCTATTTAAAATGTGGCGCTACGATGATCACTGCATATCTTTCATAATGAATGCCGTCATTGATATTCAAATTGGTTAGAATTAATATACTACATTTCTGTGTTTAGAAACACTTCAAGTTAAAGAAAAGCCTCTGTAAATCTAACACTTCAATATATATTTTAAGAATTATCCTTGGACCAGAATATTGACTGGTATTGTATTAAAATGGGGAATTGACATGAAAATCCTATGTGCCATAAAGTGATTTGCTGGTTGTCTAATGGTAAAGTCCTTAAAAGAGTTGGGAAATTTGAAGAAGAGTTACATGTTTTTCTTCCACACACACACACACACAAACAGCTGTTCCAAATTTCTGACCTTTTCTGTAATGAAAAATGCCTGCTTAGCAGTATTTAAATACACACCCATCCTTAATATGTCCCAATGTAAAAGAGGCATTTTTAATAAGAAGTGAGAAAATGATTGTTTTGGAAAATAATTCCTGCTATCAAGACAGAATTTTGAAAACAGATGTTTGGCAATGTTTTCATCATTATGCAACTTTGTTACTGAAAACAATTTTGCTATGTCAATTATAAAACACTAATCTACATACTTTCAAAATTAAATGTTATATATCTCATAGAAACATAAAATATGTTGAATTTGCTAATATCTTAGAAGTCTTGCATCTATGCTTATAATGAAATCGGGCCATAAATTTTTTCTTGTACTCTCTCTCTGATTTTGGTGAATTAGCAACCTTCTCTATTCCTCAATTTTTGAAAGAGTACCCAAAATAGATGTTATCTATTTTTTGAAGGTTCGGTAAAACTGGTAAATAAACATATCTAATTTTGTGTCCATTTTGTGGGTAGGCTCTAGACTACCAACTAAGTGATTATGATGGTTTTAGATTAATTCATGGTTTGTTTTTAATTTCTTCTTCTATCGGTTTTGGTAGTGTACACTTTTTTAGAAAGTTGGTCAGTTCACCCTGGTATTGGTATAAAAGTCCCTTGTGGAACTTGACATTGAGTTTTAATATCTCTGTTCTACATACAGTCATGTTGGGGTTTTTTTAACCAGTTTTGTCAGATAAATTTCTTTATTAAAACAAAAATAGGTTTTAACTGGGCACAGTGGCTCATGCCTGTAATTCTAGCACTTTGGGAGGCCAAGGTGGGAAGATTACTTGAGGCTAGGAGTTGGAGCCTGGGAAGCATAGCAAGACCCAGTCTCTACAAAAAAAAAGAAAAAAAATTAGCCAGGCATGTTGGGATGCCTGTAGTCCCAACTTCTCAGAAGGCTGAGACAGGAAGATTGCCTGAGCCCCAGAGTTCCAGGCTGTAGTGAGCTATGATGGTGCCCCTGCACTTCAGCCTGGGTGACAGAGGAAGGTCCTGTCTGAAAAAGAAAAACAAAGAAATAAATAATGAAATTGAAATAAAATGAAGTGAAATGAAAAAGAGATTTTACATCTACAAGATTTATGTTTCCTTGTTTTAGACTTAATTAATTTTGTTCTATCTTGACGATTTCCCTCTGCCTACTATCTTGGAGTTTACTTTGCTTTTCTCCTTTTAAGTCTTGGTGCTGACCTTTAGAACATTAATTTTCAGTGTATCTTCTGCACTATTATAATGAATTTAAGATAAAACTCACGTTTTTAAACCTATTTTAACTGCCTTTCAAAAATTTTGATATGTCGTATTTCATTGCTGTTTCATTCTTTCATTTTGATTTTGTCACAATGTAGTGATTTAAAGCACGGTATCTGGGATCAAATTATCTGGACTCTGAATCTTAGCTCCATCATTCATTAGATCTGTGATTTAGTTTCCTCATCAGCAAAATAATAACAATAGAAGTAGAACTTACCCTTAGGGTTTTATGAGGTATATGTAATGCACATATCAGTGTACATGACCCATAGTAAACAACTATTGAAATTGGCTGCCATTATCCTCAATGTCATTCTTATAAACATCATCATTATTAAATCCATGGAATAGTTTGGAGAGTGTTGCTTTAAAATTCAAAACATATGAGTTGGGTGGTCTATTTTAAAATATTGTTACGTAATCTTATTTCCTATGATCAGACATCATATCGGTTCATTGATATTTGTTAAGATGCGTTTTGTGGCCTGGTATGTGGTCGAATTTTCTAAAAGTTTCAAGAGTGTGTGAAAAACACTCTCTAACTTGTCTAATTGTTAGATAAAGTATTATATATGCATTAGACCAGTATTAATTGTGTTATTCCATTTGTCTGTATATGAAACAAAAGTTGAATCCTTGATCTACCAATACATCACAGAGTTGTGTTGCAATCTTCTATGTAGATTTGTTTATTTTTTCTTGAACTTATTTCAATTTTGATTCAAGTGTTTGAGGATATGCTTTTAGTTACATACAGATTCAACACTGCTGCATCTTCTTGGAAAATAGCAGATTTATCATCATAAAATAACTTCAGTAAAATTTTTTGGTTTCAAATCAATTTGGCTTATATTAACATAGTATTTTTCTAATACATTTTCCATTTACTTACTTTTAACCTTTCTATGTCATTGTTTTGCTTTGTTTCCTACAAAAAAGTACATACATTTTTTAAAAACAATAAAAATCTCTGTATTTTGATCTTTGTTTAATCAGTTTGCATTTATTGAGATAGTTTTATATATTTGTATTCCTCTCTTCCATTTTGTGTTACATTGTGCTTTTTATTTTCTTCTTATTTACTAGCTTCTCATGAATTAATTGAATTACCTTTATTCTGTCTTTTCAATCATGAATGTTCTTTTAGTGAAGATCCTTATGTTTTTTATTGTGCTTTTTAAAAAAATTTTTGGACATATGTATTTAATTATCTACTAGATCATCCAAATGGAAATCTGTTGTAAATGAATGGAAACAAGGGTCATAAATTTAGGAGAGAGGCAAGTTTTTTAGGCCAGCATTTTTTGTTTAAACTAGTTTAACTTTAGACGTTCACCAAATTGGACCATTTATTGTAATATTCAAAATATAACTTTTTGCCAAAATAAATTTATCAAAATTGGTTTCCAGAAGTTTTCCAAATAATTTTTAACATGATTAAAATTTTCTTACATTTCTTAAAATTTCAAAGTATTTTGGCAAACTTAGTCAAAATACTACATCTTTGTTTAGAGACAATAATTTACAAAAATTCATGGACCAGGGTAACCTAAATTGATGTTCATAAGCATTCTTTGCTCTCAGCCCTAATGTTTTACACCTTGCCTTTAAAATGTATAAGTATCATAAAATTAAGTTGTGATTATCAAAGATATTTTGTATAAAAATTTATGAATTAAACATATGTGACTTCTTCCCCTTTAGTCTCTCTTTCACTTTTGCAGCACCTAGATGCAGAATTTATGAAGTCCTAGGGATGGTGAGGCCATGAGATAGAAAGACCTTGATCCCTGACACTATGTAGCAGAAGCTGCCCACTGCCTAGGATCCCTGACCATCTTTAATATGAGCAAGAAATAAACTTGTATTGTGTTAAGCTATTGAAATTGTGAAGACTAGTTGTTATAGTAGCTAGCCTTAACTTAATACAATTCTGTATTTACTTTCAATTCACTCTGATGATCTATGTTCCTTTAATTAATCTATGTTCATTTAATTAATAGTGACTAATGATATAGTTGAATTAATATCTACCATGTTTTAATTATTTAATTACTAAATTTGTTCTTTGTTTCTTTTCATTCTCCTCCTTTGCTGCCTTCTCTGGTTCAGCTGACTATATTATATGGTTCTATTAATCTTCCTTTCTTAGGTTATCAATTATATTTCTTTACAAATATTTCTAGTAGTTGGCTTAGATTTTCAAGTAAACATTTTAAAGTAATCTAATTTCACCTTCAAATAACTCTATACTGCTTCATGGGTAATACAAGTACCTTTATAATAGACTATTCTCTATTCCCATCCCATATGCATTGCTGTTACTCACTTCACTTACCTATATACTATAACTCCATACTTTGTTACAATTATTGCTCTCAAGAGTTATCTTTTAACGTAATTAAAAATGAGAAAAGTAAAAGATTTAATTTTACTTTGATCCATTACTTCTCCAACACACTTCCTTTATTATGTAAACCCTAGTGATACAGACAGGAGACAGGGAAATACTGGGTAGAATAGAGTGGTCCTCGGCGAGGGCCACACCCTCAAGCCTTGACGTGCAGCTTAAAGTGAGAGCATGCATTCCTGTTTTCCAACCTAAAGGTTGCCTTTCCAAATCCACCCTGGCCTGCCCCAGCCCCCATCCTGTACCCATAAAAACCCCAGGCCCTACCAGCAGAGCAGCGTGGCAGAGAAGGAGAGAAGAGAATCAGCAGCTGGATATCAGAGAGAAGCAGCTTGGCTTCAGAGGGACAGCTTGATAGCAGGACACCCAAACTCCAGAGGAGGACCACCTTCCCACTCCACCCCCTTTCCAGTCCCCCTTCCCACTGAGAGTCACTTTCATTGGCAATAAAATCCTCTGCATTCACTACCCTCCAATTTGTTCATGTGACTTGTAACTTCATTCTTCCTGGACGTCAGACAGGACCTGGGTGCGAGAGGCTGTCACATTTACCCTCCACTGAGCTGTTGAACACTTAAGCATCCGCGGATGGCAAAGCAAAAAGAGCACACTGTAATACACACCCTGTGGGGCTCCAGGAGTCACAGGCAACCCCTAGACGCTGCTGTGGGCCACGTGGAGTTCTGCTCCTGCCAGTTCCCCACCAGTGCTCATCCTGGCCCCTGCACCCAGTCACCTGCATGTTCCCCCTCCCATGAGGGGTTGAGAGCTACAAACTGAGTAAATGAGCCACCCCCTTCACAAGTCCCGTGAAGGGGTCAAGGGAACAATCTCATTTCACTAGTTTCTGAACTGTATCATTTTTCTTCTTCCTAAAGAACTTCTTTTAACATTTATTTCAGGGTAGGCTTGTTGGTAATCAGGTCCCTCGGTTTTTGTCTGGGAAAGTCTTTATTTCTCTTTTACTTCTGAAGAATAATTTCACTGGATATACAATTCTGGATGGGGGTTGCTTTTCTTCAAAACTTTAAATATTTTCCTCCACTTTCTTCTTACGTGGTTTCTGATGAGAAAACCACTGTAATTCTTATCCCTTCTTTATCTACAAATAAGAAGTATTATTTTTCCTCTGGCTTCTTTCAAGATTTCTTTGTCTTTGCTTTTCTGTTGCTTGAATATAATATGCTTAGGTACACTTTCATGGTGTTTGTTTTTGTTGTTGTTTTGTTCATTTGTTTGTTGTTTGTTTTTTCTCTTTCTTGGTGTTTTCTGGGCTTTCTGGAACTGTGCTGCATGTCTGTGATTAATTTTGGAAAGTTCTCAGCCATTATTATATCAAATATTTATTTTGCTGTTTTCCATTTTCTCCTTCTGGTATTCCAATTATGCATAATTTATACTTATTACAGTTGCCCCACAGTCCTTGGGTATTCTGAATTTTTCTCTTCTTTTCCTTCCTTCCTTCCCTTCCTCCTTCCTCCCTCCTTCCTTTCTTTCTTTCTTTTCTTTTTCTTTCTTCTTTCTTTCTTTCTTCTTTCTTTTTCTTTCTTCTTTCTTTCTCCTTTCTCCTTCCTTCCTTCCTTCCTTCTTTCCTTCCTTCCTTTCTCTTTCAGTTTGGAAAGTTCTTGTTGACCTATATCTTCAGTCTCACTAGTTCTTTCCTCTGGCATGTGCACTCTACTGATAAATAGAATCTTCATTTCTGTCTTTGATTTCTAGCACTTCTTTTATCTTTTTTTATTTTTTATTTTTGTTGTCTTTATCTCAGATTACATTACCCATCTGTTCTTGCATGTTGCCTGTTCTTTCCATTAGGACCTTTAACATGTTGATCATCGTCATCTTAAGTTTCCTGTCTGATAATTCCAACATTTGTGTTATGTCAAGGTCTGAGTCTGATTCTTACTTTCTCCCTTCAGACTGTGTTTTTTCTTGACTTCTGGCATGCTTTATAATTTTTTTTAAACCCAGACATGTTGTATTAATGTTTACTGCAACTGTAGGTGCCACAGGACTCAAATTTCTCTAGTGTCCTTGTTTTTATCTTCATTGTTGACTTTGGGCTTCCTTAAGATGCTTCTTCAGAGACTGCATTTTACAGCTCTTTCCATTGTAATACACTGTTGTTATACTGAACCCCTGTTGGTATGATGATAAGATGTGGGGAAAGTCAGGCGTTCTATAATTTTATACATAACTCTGTGTGTTTAGTGGTCCTGTGTCTCTGGGCTATGACCTTCACAAGTGCTTCTTCAGTGGTATAATACATCCCCCTTGGGTGAGACCTGAAGGCTAGAGGTAACTGGATTGAGAATGCCCTTCCCCCAGCTCGGATATACTCTAGTCAACTTTTTTCTCCTCCAGCATAGGTCTTTGTTATGCAGAACTGTCTTGGAGTATCTAGTAAGAATTACTCTTTTGCTCCCCATGACAGAGCCACAAGACAATCTTGGATCTTCACTGTGAGAATCCAGTGAAGTTCCTGGAGTAAAAGCTCATAAAAGCAAGAGGACCCCATAAAATTGCAACCCCCACAAGTTTTTCATTCTCCTCTAGTTCACACTTAGCCTCCAGCGTTTCCTCAAAATTACCATTTAGTTGCTCTTACCAGATTATAATGCCAGCAGCTTCTGCTCCAGGTAAGCAGACCTCAGCTATGACTCTAGATTCACCTGTCTTTCTGAAATTCAGGGTAGAAATTTGCCTTGCTATGTCTATTCTCTGATGGATTCGAGAAAAATCTTTGATTCACAATTTGATTAGCTTTTCCTTGTAAAGATAGGCATAACAACTTCCAAGCTCTTTATATGCTAAAGCTAAAACTGGAAGTCCTATTTTTAGTTTTTTATTCAATTGATAATTCTTCCTATGGCAAGGACTAACTCCTCTTATTCATTACCTATATGTCAGTCTTACATGTTTTTAATATGTCATGAAATAAGAATATATATAAGTCCTTCTCTCTTGATCTGGGACAAAATTGCCTACAGAAGTTAAACATTTGGGGATTTTCTTAAAAACAAAAGAATTTGGCACAGTGGCTCACACCTATAATCTGAGCACTTTGGGAGGCCAAGGCAGGAAGATCACTTGAGGACAGGAGTTCAAGGCCAGCCTGGGCAACATGGCAAAATCTTGTTTCTAGAAAAAAATGGAAAAAAAATTAGCTGAGCATGGTGGCATGTGCCTGTAATCCCAGCTACTCAGAAGGCTCATGTGGGAGGATCACTGAGATCACACCACTGCACTCCAGCCTGGGTAACAGACCGAGACATTCCCTGTTTCCAATCAAAAACAATAACGAAGGCTGTATCTAGAAAGTAAGAGTGACCAGAAACAAAGCACTTGGCCCTGCAAGCCACAAAAGAGGAACATTGTCCTTTTTAAAAATTATTTCTAAGCTTAAGATATTAACAGGCTGATTTATGAGAGCGCAAGTGGAAGCAAGGACAGGGATTGGGTTTCTTCAAGCATATTCCTTATGCCCTTATATGCTCCCCGTGCTGCATTGCCTGAGAGCTAGGAGTGTGTCTTCCAAATGTTTACGGCATGTCTCTGTAATACTTCATTATGTGCCAAGGCAGCCATCCTCTCCTGCAAAGTAGCAGTGTCTGGGAGCAAGTAATCATTTTGAAATAATAAAGGCTATTTATTTTATTGACATTTAAAGTGCATGAGAACATTTATGACCAAACTCATACATAATTCTAACCAAGAGTATGTGGCATTAATTATCAATACAGCTCCAGGGAAGGATATGTTTATAACATCATAAAGCAGATCTTTCTTTTAAGTCAAAGATGTTTGTATTTGGAGGGGAATTATTGTGACATTTAATTTGACCTGCTTTCTGGGGACATCTTTCTGCAATTGTCAATTTCTTTCTCTACAGTTTGCATTGTATCCATATTTTATTAATAAAATTATGTTCTATACTATGCTGGTAGAAAGTTGTGTTTAACACTGTAAAGTATTACAATTTAGGCGTTACTTGACAAGAATTGGCAGTCTGAATTAGATTTCATTTGAAAACAAATATGACATAGTAACCAAAAAAGAATATAACCTAGAATAGTCACTATTCCCTCAAGTAAGATATGATGAGCAAGTAAATAACTATGTGAGCTGGCATGCCTACAAAGCCAATATAATACTATACTACTAATAATAATAAAATGATATTTTCAGCCCTACACTGCAATGAAAAATCATTGTCTTCTTATTTTCACAACAGGTTTTAACTGGATATTGTTGTTAAGAACCAGAGAATCTCTATAATGGTTGTACAGAATGAAGTGATCCCTAGAATCCTTTCCAGATTAAATATTCAATGGCCCTATATTTATAGATAAGGTGAGTAAGGAATCTACTGTGGAATGATCCACCCTAGAATTCTCAGTCCATAAAGTAAAATCAATTACTGAACTATAAATCTTAAGCACCAAAGCTTTGCAAATATAAAATGTAAAAAGGGGTTTTAAAGCATTACTTCACTTCGTTAAGATAAGCCCAGTAGAAAATAAATAGGAAGATGTTAGAATTGGCAAAGAGAAAGAGTTTTTCCTGTCATATTTTTTTGAGTTCTTGTCCCAATGCTTCCATTTATTAATGATGTTTCCTAGACCAAGTCTCTGAACGTCCTGAAACTCAGGAAAAAACCTCCCCATTTCCTCATCTGTAAGTGGATATAACAGTATCTCCACATCGGCAATGCTCAGGCCCATCTCTTTTTCTTCCTCTCCTTTTAATCCTATGAATAAATATATTTTCCACATAATGTTTAAGAACTTGGTATAAAATTCCCCTTAGAGACTGTATTTATTTAGAAATGCTCAGATTTATAACTATTTTGTTTATCGTTCCAGGGAACACAGTCAAGATTAGCCATGATCCCAGATTCATGATTGTAGTTTAATAAGGGAAGCAACGCAGACACACATCCCATTTACAAAAATGAGAGCTATAATGATTACAAAAGTGATGAGTAAATGAAAGGATCCGGAATTATTAATATGTCGATGGTTTGGAGGTCATCGGATGTTAATTAGAGAAACTGTCCTGAAAGAAGCAGGCCTTATACTGTCATTTGAGAAGAAAAGGGATCCGATGAAACAGAGGGAAGCTGTTCTCTAGAGCAAACATTTGGGTTGACAGGGAGAGTGAAGGGCAAGTGGAATACAACTCTTAACTTGGGCATACCCCACCCAGACAGGTGGCTAAGACCCTCATACTACCTAGTGATCACCCAGAATAGTCACACAGTTACCGCCTGAGTCAGTAGTTATCTATGCTATGTGGGCTTTTTTATTTTTCTCACATCTCTCCATTCCATGAAAATGTACCTTTCCTGTATTTGAGTACAGCAATATCCTCTTCTTCATTTTTGAAGTAGACTAGGCTCATCTAAAATGATAATATTTACTAATATGAGTGTCTTTACCAAGTACAAATGTGTATTATCCAAAAACAAGCTGTAATAAAAATTTTAATCAGCTTTCCTGGAGCTATCCTAGAATCCAATAATCGGAAAAAAATCAATTTGTAAACAAAAATGAAAATTTAAAATTGACAGTTTTCCTTTATAAATATGAACTAGCTTATACTTGAGAGATAAAATAAAGATGGTAAAATAATTGCATATATATTTATTTTAAATATTAATTTAATCTAAAATTCGATTAGCATTTACTTAGATAATGAAACACTTAACTGGAAAATAATCTTACCTTTAGAGATAGCATATAATAATTTACTACATGAACAATTCAAATCACAGATGGTATAAAACAATCAAATACAAAACAATTTTCCTTGAATTTCCAGACTGCTTCAGAAACACAAATAGAGATTAATTTCTGTGCTCAAACATCATGCTTGAAACTGTCTACAACTATTATCATGAAGCACCATTATCTCAAAGCATTACCTAAAAACAATATGCTTGAAAAACCATCTACAGCTATTTCTTATCCGAGAAAAACAAAGAGCACGTATACATAAGGCAGTAAAATGTCAGAGGTTGAAATTGAAAAAAAGAGTACATGTGCATTTTTCTCTTTGACATTTTTTAAATATTAGAATGTTTATTCTTACTTTTAAAAGATAGATGCAAACCTCACTGAATTTAGTATTTTCATTGCAAACATGTAGCAGCTTTCAGTAAACCACTAAACTATAACTCTTATTTACTCTTATATTGATAAGCAATCCCACACAGCAAGCAAACTCAAACAAGAAGTAGGAGACTCACAATGACCCCTAGGCAGTAAATATATTTGCTCTCTAATTAACATCTGAAGACTTTTAAGTTGTTATAAATTCATATATGCCTTTTACATCCCAACTTTAGCAAATGTGAGTCAGAAATGTATGAGGATGTGACAAAAGCCACCTCCTGAAGCCACTGCTAAATCTAAGATCATCCTCCTCTTGCCTTTGAAGGTTGGAAATGGGGAGACTCCATCACAAACACTTTTCTTCTGTGAGCTTAATCGATGCCACCTGTCCGTCTAATACCTTTCAGGAAATGACAGCCCTGCTGGGTGGATACTAAGCCATTGTGACTTTATATTTCTGGCTGGAGAAGTTTTGTTTGGATTTTTTTATAGACCTGCTAACCCTTGCCAGATTTTACAGTCCTGCAGCACTGAATATAAACTATGGATTTTGAAATTGGGAGTGGAAAGTGTTGTTGGTGGGCTCACTGTGGATCAAAAGTCTTGCATGTATGTATTGCCTTTGACCCAGAAACTCTAGGTCTGGAAATATAAAGGAAAGAAGTGAGAATAAATATATAATTATGTGGCTCTTCATTGCGGAATGATTTACAAAGGGAAATGTTGACCTTAAATAATGTGTTTAAAAGTTACACTAAAGTAAAATGTTCTAAAATATAAGATGAATAGACTATTTGCAGTCCCAATAAAAGTAATATTCTAAACACATATTCATTCACATTAAAAATATTCATGCAATAGTTACATGAAAAAGTGAGGTACAAAACAGTAGGTTAAGTGTGATCTCATTTTTATTGCAAAGAATATGTGTGTGTGTATATATATACATGTATATGTACAATGCCAATCCCCAGAGAGAACTATTTTATATATATACACATATACATACATACACTAAACTAATAAAAGTAAAATTAAATTACATTTGACCCATTTAAATTAGTATAAATATATATGTCATATCACGAAAAAAAATCAGATTAATGCCAATCCCCAGAGAGAACTATTTTATATATATACACATATACATACATACACTAAACTAATAAAAGTAAAATTAAATTACATTTGACCCATTTAAATTAGTATAAATATATATGTCATATCACGAAAAAAAATCAGATTTAGAGGAAAGAAAAATATGTACATACATGACTTTCTTGCAAAATTTCTGGATGATCTTCGAGAAGTAATTACAGTTACCATATTCATAAAATAAAATTAGAGGAGTATATGATATCTGAAAGACCCTTCAGTTCTAATATTCTATCAGCAACCAGAAAATCCTTAATTTGGCTTAGAGCCTTGACTTCCTTCAACCATGGAAGACCCCCACACCAGTTTCAGCAATGGTGTACCAGTTCCCCTGGACAGGGACTATGTCTTGCAAAAATATTTACTCTTTAAATAAGTCATCTTCACATAATAGCAGCTCAACAAATACTTGGAAATAAATCATTCTTCTAGCTATATTCATAGTTTCCTGAGCTTAGGAAAACTGTCCCAATATATTTTTTTAGTTTTATTGACTCATTACAAATGAGTCTAAGAGCTAATACTAATGTAAAAGCAAACTATAGCAAGACAGTAAGCTGTTCTCATGTTCTCTCCACATGAAAGAATGTGGCCTCCAAAAGCCACTGAACACCATAGTTCTTACGTTCTATTAAAGCTGTACATTTTCCATATTGGCTCTATTTGATTCATGTTTTGCGTTTTGCCCTTTGTTTTTCAGAGGAACACAGAACTGTTTTGGTAGCTTAATCAGCAGAGGAACATAGAATTGTTTTGGTAGCTTCACCAGCTTCAAAAGAAGCCAGAATAAATGTGCTGGTTAAAATGTTCAGTCAGCACGTCTGTCAGCATGCTTTAAGTGAAACACGAAAGACTATATAGCTGCAGTCATACCTTTAGGAGCGAGCAAGCCAAATGGGTAGCTAGAGCACCCCAAGGTAGAAGAGCAATAGACAAAAAGAAAACTCCACAGCAGATAACTTCCCAGCTGACCAGGAACAGGGCAAAGTCAAAACGGTAAGAGAAGATTAGAAAATGAAGAGCCATCCCGGCACTAAACCGATGTAAATCACATTCTTTATTATTCCTCTATGATTGTTTTTATTTAATTTGGGGTTGCTGAATGTAAAATATGGTTTTCATTAATCAAATTAATAAAAACTTTCAATTTTCTACTTACCATGTAGTACTTAATACATTGAAAATGTGAAGTAAAACTTAAAATATTTATTTAACTAACATTATATTTACTTTCAAAAATAATTTCCAGGAAAGAGATCAGCTACTAAAATAAATGCAGCTATTTTAAGTAGCAAGATACATCCATAAGGAGAAAAAAAATGTCTGTGAAGGCATTGTAAACATTGTAAATGTTTTCCAAGACTTTCAGTATAAGAACATGAGTTCAGCTCATCTATGCCTTTGATACATCACACTATTATCATAATGGACTTTAGTTTGAAAACCTTCTGTGGCTTAAGCGTAAACAGTTATGTAAGTCAAATCACAAACATCCAAAAATAATCTTAGCTATGTGTAGAGCCTCCAAATGTTGTATATGTGTAAGTACAAGATACAATTTTTTCTTTTGGCATGCTATTATTTATAAACTCATGTAAATATTTATAATTGTGGCTATGAAAAAAATACATAATAACGTCTAATAAATGTCTCCTTTTGAGAAATAAGCTATGTCGGTTACATTACATTATATACATTTGTGTTTATTGTATAGCATACATAAGAATATAAAATGTCAGGAAGTAAATGAACTTCCTAAGAAATCAACTTTAAAATATATTTGATCTAAGATGCATGCAATTTGAAGAATACTACTGATCCATCAATCTAGTTATAATGCTGCCTCTTCCATGAACATCTCAATTCACCATCTGGAAGTAATCTCTTCCTCCTCCAAGCTCCCTCAAAATTTTATTTTCATTTCCTCTCTCCATGTTCTCACTACCATGTTATGTATCACTGAGATTAATTTGGAAAAATCTATTTTTTGCTAGACTGTAAACTCCTTGAGGGAAAATGATGCAACTTGAAAATATTTGTAAAAGAGGTCCATTCACACACTTCCATTTCTCACTATCTCTTAATAAGTTTTTTGAATGAATTCATACGTTTTTCTTCCTAGACTGCTCTAAGCCAGAGGAGTAATAAACTTTATAGCTTTTATTTGTTTTGATTTTCTCTCAGAATGAAATGCTTTGGAGATCCCAAATCCAGTAAAAGACTCCAAATACAGCTGATAAAAGGTATCCAGTTTTCACTGAGTTATCTGGAGAGGGGCATCTCTACCTGGCCCCAAGCAGTGTCTTGCAGTTCTCAGCCATCTCCATGTATGACTTGTCACTAGAGCACATTTTATCATCAAAAAGAAATTCCATTCCTGTGAAAAACCTGGAAGATACAGCCATGACCAGTCAACAAAAGGTGACAAGAAGTTTGGAGTAAAATGCAATGATAAAGTAGGGCCATGGTTCCCACTTTTGTTGAGGCCTGGTCTGCTGAAGAGTGGAGAGCCATACTGATACCCAAGTTAGATGTCAGTAGAGCACAGTAGAAAGAGAACTTACTGGACTAGGGGTGCAGCCTGGATCCTAGCTCTTATTTGCCACTTGGTAGTTCTTGACTAAGGTAAGACCAATTAACATCACTTGGCCTTGGAGTATCCTAAGTCTTTTATTTTATAAATTGAAGACGTTAAACTCAATGTTCTCCAATATTCCTATAAACCTCTATGATCAGAAATCAAACATTTCTTAAGCCTCTTGGTAACTATTCAAATCTAAACAGTATTTTTAGGATTTTCTTAAGCATGGTATCTGAGTCTGAAACACATGGTAATAAGAGCCATAGTAATAGTGATAATGATGATGATAACAAAATAGCTGTCATTTATTTATCTGCAAATATTCATAAGGGCCTAGCTTGTGTCAGGTGCTGTTGTAGGCCATGAGGGCACAGGAGAGAAGGACACATACCTGAGTTTGTGGAGTTTACATTCTAGTTTAGGGAGACGACATTTAACAAGTATAATACAGTATGTCTAATTGTGATAAGGACTCAAAGAGAAACAGTACAAGGATTGGCAATGAAGAGTGCTGAAAGGCATTTCAGAGCATTCTTTAAAATACTTATTAGAGGCCATGCATTTTACAGGAATTCTCTCATTTCATCCTAACAATAATCTTATAAAAAAATTATCTTACACCTACTGTACAGATGAAAGAAATGGGCTCAGAGATATCAACAAAACTGCCCAGGGTCACACATATCATAAGTAGTGAAACTCCAGAGCCCAAGTCCTAACTATTATGCAGTACTGCCTTCCACCAGATGATGTAGTACAAGTCTCTAGTGATCTCATAAACCAATATAAACACACAGATTCTGTACACTCAGAACTCCTTTTCTTTCCTGCAGTGTTTATCACATAAAACCTATTGAAAGTGTTAACATTACTAGGAGGTAGCATCCTGACACATGGGATTTTTTTCCTAAATCAGTGCATCTTGGGCAATGTTTGAAAAGCAGCACATAATAACCACAATTAAAAGACCAAAACTTAACAACAGAGAAAAATCATGACAAAGACTTCATGGCATGTTCCTCAATCTTCAACTGTACCAGGGTGGTGAAATACAGATAGACCCTAGGATACCAAAATCATCTTTGTGCATTAGTCCTGTTCAAGGAAATACAAATCACATTTCAATGCAATAAAGTAATTAACACCAGAGACTGTAATAGAATCAAATTTCACATAGAGCAGGGACACACAAGGGTAATGTAGTGAAATGGTTAAATGCATGGATTCAGTACTCTATATAAATAGATGTTCCAGCTTGCTCTGTTACTAACTCTACCTTCTTAAAAGCCTACTATCTTCCCTGAACCCTGGTTTTCTTATCATTATGATAGTAATAATAATAGTATCAATCTTACATGTTTTTGTAAGAATTAAAAGAGTTAATGCGTGTTAAAGGCTTGGCTCAGTACCAGCAAATAGGAAATGTACAATAAATGTTATTTATTACTGTTATTATCATGAATGGATGTGCCACCTTGAGCAAAAGGGATTTGAATACTCAGAGAAGTAAAAGGTCTGACACTTAACAGGATACTTGATGTTATTTTTCCAAGAACCTATCTACACATGAGTGTTGAAGGAACCACTACTCCCCCTTCCCAAACTGCTGCCTCAGGAATATATTTAGAAACTAATTGTTAACAGTAGCAGCATATCCAAACAAAAAGGGCAATGACATAACTTTGACTCGTTTCTGTACATTTATATAAATAATTCAACTAATGAGTGTCTTACAAGAAGAAAGAATGAAGATGACGCCACTGGTATGTAAAAATATTCATATCAACTCAGCCCCTTTTGTTAACTCACAATAGCTACCGATTATCTGATTATTCCTTCTCATCTGTGTTTGGATGACTTCAAGGCACTTCCCAGCAAGCAAACTCATAATATTAAAGCGATGTTCTTTCCCAATTTATACCAGATTTCATCCCGTCATATCAACAGTCCATAGAGCCAAAGAAAGGGCTTTCTTACACATGGTTTCCATGGTATTTATGCGTTTCTATCCTAAACAGACAGATGCATTAAGCAATGCATGTCAATCCCATTATGAGGCTGTGAAATGGGCAGAAGTTTTGTTACACACTCATGCAATCACACACATTGTGAACATCCTGTTTATTTGGCTCATCCTCTGATGATTGGCTGTGGTATATCAGCACATTACTGACAGCTGGGAATTTCTCCAGTGGAACATGCCTTTCCTATGACAAACATCCAACGAGCAATGGGAACATGTGTCTGCCCACTGCGTCCATACAAAGCAGCCCAGTCTCTCCAAATACAGAGCATATTGGGTGCTTGGATTTTCTCAGAATGCTACCGACAGGCCCCTGGTGACCTTTAGGGGCCATATGAGATAATACATCCTTAGACCCCTATTTCCAGACTGATTTGGGCAAGGTCAGGATGGCAAATGTCCCACTTCCACAATATCAGATGTTACGGTAATTCCTTTTAGCTAATGTGTAAGAGCAAAGGAATGCCTTCAAACCTCATCTAGGCCCTGTGGAATCTGTTGAAAATGCATGACAGCTGTGGGCTTTGGCAAGGTTGTCTGTGAATGTATGAGATTTGGAAACCATTCAAAGCTAGAAATAACTGTACAACTCATAACCCTTCACCACTGCACTCTCTCTCTTCCCGACCCCCCCTCCGCCCCCCCCGCCCCTCCCCCGCCCGTCATTCTCTCTCTTCCCATCACTCATTTCTCATGCACTGTATCTGGGTCACAATCTCATCCTCCTGACTCAAATGCATCATCACTGCTGGGAACTGTGGATAACATCCTCCACACAAAAAGATGGGAAAAGAAGAAAGAGGCAGGGGTGGCGGTGGGGGCAACAGAAGGATTTTAATAAGGCACAAGAACAGGAAATTGAGAAAGATCCTTTTTTTTTTTTTTTTTTTTTTTCAGTATCCAACTGGGAGTTGAGAAGCAGCAGCAAACTCACATTTAAAGGCCCATCTGCAGTTAGAATCATCCTCCGGTGCTCGAATGACGTGAAAGGCACTTGTTTCCTAAACCTGAATAATATTTTGAAAGGCTGTGGCTATTTATACTTCACTTTTGAAACTTTTATGTGTATTTTATGCACCTCACTATTAACTCTCACAGCAAAAGAGTTTGTGAGTGACATTTTTGAGAAAAGTAGGATAATTAGGAAAAGGAACTAAGAGAAAAGGGGTCAGCTCAAAAGCCGGCTTTTTATTCAAATGACTAATACCCAACTACGCTATTGATCCTGACGTCAGAATTCCTACTCTTGAAATTTTGACTTAAATATCATCTCAAGATTCAAAGACTCAGCAACCTGATTCATAAACAACGTGACATCCTGGTAATCACCGGCTTTTTTTCCTGTAACTTCTGCTACTTCTACGTAGATTTAACATACTACCTCTTGGCACAATCAGGTTGTTCCAGCAGTTTTTACTTTCTAGTTAACCCCAGGTTTTTCACATGGTGGCTGTGGGTCAATCATTGACCATAATGACTTTTAGGCGGTCTAAACCAAGAGGCACATTATCCACAGTTTAGCCAAGATAACTCCCCAGGATGGAGCTTTACAACTAATGAATTATTTTGGCAGTTAATATTATCCCGCTGATATCCTAAGATGAAACAAAAACACATAGATAACATTAGAACAACTAATTTAGAACATGGGAAACTATGGAAAGAAGGGAAAAAAACTTCCTATACAGAATTTTGCTGCATGCTGTCATGAATTTCATTAGCTTGTTGGATCTAATTGAGTGTTGAGAAGCAAAGGAAAAATAGGTCTGCCATCCATACACTAACACTTACAGCATCTAATGCAAAGGAGAGATCCCCATAGAAACTCACAGAGAAGGCCACAGATGCTCCCTTAGGGGCATTCACTCTTACATTTAGATCATTTCTAATTCGCTATGTTATCTGGATTCCCAGGCCACAATGAATTAAAAACTGCACCAGAGGAAAACAGGGATCTAGGAGAGGGGAGTGTGCTGGCAACAGGCAGGGGCACAGCTGGTCAGCTCACAGCAAGAGAAAAGAGCAGCACGATTGTCAGGGTGTTTAGGAAAGAGGCCCCAGAACATTATAATATTACACAGAACAATTATGGATGTGTCTAATGTTGACCCTGGGTCAGCAGGGAGAAGATGCATTCTGTATAAGAATCCAGGGAACTATACAATATGTTTTAGGTATATTTATGTCAAAATAATATAAAGTTATAAATTTTGGTACTTCAAAGGAGTTGATTTCCTTTATGTCTAAAATGAAAATATATGAAATACTTCTTTGTCTCCAAATAACAGATTTTGTTAAATAACTGCATTTAAATACAGAAGACTTATACATAAAATTTAATATCAGTGTCTCCTATTTTTCTTATGCTCGGACTCCACAAGATACACATTGCATGCCATTGTCTTTAATTAAACACCTCCTAAATAACTTCAGGAGTATCTTACCACAGCCAGGCATGGTGGCTCACATCAGTAATCCCAGCACTTTGGGAGGCCGAGGTGGACAGATCACTTGAGGTCAGGAGTTCGAGACCAGCCTGGCCAATATGGCGAAACCCCATCTGTACTAAAAATACAAAAAATCAGCTGGGTGTTGTGGCATGCGCCTGTAATCCCAGTTACTCAGAAGGCTGAGGCAGAAGAATTGTTTGAACTTGGGAGGTGGAGGTTGCAGTGAGTTGAGATCACCTCATTACACTCCAGCCTGGGTGACAGAGTGAGAAAATATATATATATATATCCTATCAGAAAAAGAAATCTAAAAAATTGTGAAAGTATCACTCTATACACACACACACACATCCACCACACCAACAACATGAACACTGAAGGAGTGTGCCTTCAATGTCAGTTTCACAAAGGGAACGGCAATGAATTAGTCAAGCAGAGTGAGGTGACAAGCATTTCACGTGAAGGGCATTCACAGGCAGACTCAGGAAGGAGGTAGAAATGCTTAGGAATTAGTTTGTCTAGATGAAAGGCCAGGTGCTTGTCCTCCTGTCTCATCATGACTTCCCTCTTCTCAACTTCTCAGTGTACACTCTTCCTGGCACTGACATTCTCATGCCTTGTCGTAACATCAAGGCAATATACTAACCTGGCCCTCATCCTACTACTAACTATGACTCCACCTGCTACTAAGCTCCTTTCATAAATTCTACAATGGACACCTTTGGGATTGTCTACCAGCACCACATCTGCTCCTTCTGATAACTGCCCTTTACCCTATCGTTTTAGTTTCCTAAGGTTGCCACAGTAAATGACCACAAACTGGGTGATTTACTACAGCAGAAATTAATTCTCTCTCGGTTCTAGAGCCTGGAAGCCAGAAATCAAGGTGTCAGCAGGGCCATGCATCCTCTGAGCCTATAGAGGAAACTCCTTCCCTGCTTCTTTCAGCTTCTAATGTCCCCCGGCATTCCTTGGCTCCTGTCAGCATAACCCCAGGCTCTGCCTCCATCTTTGCATCGCCTTCTCTTCTGCATGTCTGTGTGTCCTCTCTTCTTATAAGGATGCCAGCCATTGGATTTAGCACCCACCGAAAACCCAGTATGACTCATCTCAAAGTTGTTAACTAATTGCATCAGCAAGACCCTATTTCCAATTAAAGTCACATTCTGAGATCCCAGGTAGACATAAACTTGTGGGGGGACACTTCAGCCTATCACACCCATCCACATAGTTACCACCAAATCAACCACATTTTACAACACAGTTCTATACCTCGGCTATGCGTAAATATTTCATCCATAGACTTCAGTGGAAACAAATTGATCTGCACTCAACAGCCATTCTTCTCCTCTTCTTCCCCAGTCTGGTAGATACCTATCTCCAAATTTAGCTGGTAAAAGATCCAGATACTTGCTTTTCCAAGCTCCTTGCAGTCAGAAGTTATCTGGCTTCATGGGACTCAGTCCAACCACTGAAACAAAAGAAATTCAACAGAGGCTTGATTTACCAGGAAGTTTAGAGGCCAACACTCACAATGACTCCAGTCAAAGCCCTGTGCCCCGTTTTTAATTTTAATATTTTTCTGCTTTTCTTAAAGAAGATCCTAAAATTGTATTAGGTTCAGATCCCATTAACTCTGAAATGCAGTTATTTCTCTCCAAATAAAAAGAGAATGTCACACAAGGAGAGTTATTTTTCCTGCCTCTTTTCTGCTTCATATGCTACCATAAGGATATGGCTATGACAACAACAGCATTAATGCTTCTACCCACACAGAATGCTAAAAGAATCCTAGATAATCTGCCCCTTGACATCATTTATCCCTGACCAACTCTAGAGCTCCTCCCTCTAGAGTTCTTGTTATATAAGAAAAATATACAATAAGAGGTTATTCGTGTTTTCTGTTATGCAGCAAAAAGCATCCTAATACTATTGGTATGTCTTGACCTAGGCAGGGACAATTAGTATCTCATCCTGATTTTTGGACTCAAGAGCCAAAGAGTCATTCCAATGTGCCTCTGTTGACTGAAATCATAAGCTATTAAAATTTTGGAAACTTTGGTTACCTGAGTTCTTGCCACATGGAAAAAACTCTTTAGAAAGAGATAAGAATGAGCTTGACATACGGAGAAAAGAAACATGGCTAAGAGACAGGGAAAGAAGCTTGATGCTGGGGTTTGGTTCCTGATACTATAAAAGATATTGACCTTTCTCCAATCATGGTTGTCCCATTCTTTCATAGCTTAGCCTTCCATTAAAATCCCCTCTTTTGCTTAAATCAATTCAAGTGGGATTTTGTTCACTCATAAGTTAGCCAAATTAATAAAGCTTCTTTTCTTCTCCCAGATGTTACCATTCTCTAACTGTCCTTTTCTTCTTTTATTTTTCTTTGCCCTATTCCAAGGAGCCTGAATCCTATCCAATGACTTCAAATGTCCTTGTGATTAAAAGGAAGCTTTGCAGTCAGATACACCTGGGTTCACTTCCTGGCTCTGTTAGCAAGTAAGCGTCTCAAAGCCTTATTTACATGATCTCAAAGAGAAGGACTGTGGTAACATCAGCCTCATGTGGTTCTAAGGACTAAATGAACTGGTATGTGTAAAATATTCAATAGAATCATTAACACATAGGAAACACCTATGAAGTGTATTGATTATCACCACAGAGGCAAATATTATTATAATTTCTGAACCACAATGCAAAAATCATACACTAATCCTAATCTCTGCCTTGCCCTCTAATCCTGTATCTCTTATTTCCTTCTGAGCTTTCCCATTAGTATTTCCCAATTTCCTCTTAAACTAAACTGATTCTCACGCTTCTTCCTTCCCTCACTCCTCTCCCACCCACACTGCAATTCACATTTGCCATTTGGTGGTGGGAGTTGTTAATTACCCTGTCACAGAGATGTATAAAACTTATTCTTAAGTTTAAGAAAACAAGGATTATGAATTAGTTATTTGCATTTTTGTACTTAGTTTAGTTGTTCAATATTTTTTAAAATAACGCTTTATAATCTTGAATCTATTGTGCATAGATGGTGGTGGAAAAAAACAAATAAATATCTTTCGTACTCATAAAATACTACTTTTTTTCTATGAGGCGATATGACGTATGGGTGAAGTATTATAGTATTTCTCACATTTTTCCAGGCATTACAAAAAAATGCAATGTTTAGAGATTTCAGAATTATAGATCACTCCTAGTCCAAGTACAGTTTCCTTCAGAAAGTATTACCTTCGGGCCTGTGTAAGAATATCCTCCTTTGGGTCTCATGCTTTAGAGAGTGCCACACATTATGAACATACAAAACCAGATTTATAACAGAATACATGGATATATCGTCACCTGGGGTCCAGCAAGCAGAGCCCAACCTGTGGTTTTAAATGCAGGTTCTCATGTCAAACCTCCTTCAAGTCCCAAATAATCAACTCCTCGAACCTCTTGTCATTTGTCCCCAGAACAAAAGATGACTGCATGAGAATGGTATGAAATGGCATGAGGCCAGCTGCTGCTGACTTCAGAGATGATACTACTTTGTTGGGAAAGATGTGAGCAGCAGAAGAGTTAGGTAAGAGAAAACACAAATTAATTAACTTGTACAGTTCTCAGTATGGGTGTAAAGGATTCTTGATAATGAAGCATCTTTCCCAGCTGTTGCTGAGCTGTTCTTCTCCGCAGGTTCCAGGTGTGGCATGTGGACACATTCATACTTTAGCAAATTAGCATGTTTGCAACAGGTGCACAGGGAAGCTGAGCAACATTCTGCAGTATTAAACATTTAAAATTTTTAACAGCTAATCAACACAGAATATCCAGATATGCTCAAAAATACACGTAGTAATCTTGGATACTTTGCCAACTTTTAGACAAATAAACACCACAGCCTTACACATTTTTTAAATTTTGAAATTATATAACTATCAGGGTTTTTAGTTGAACTTGTATCTTTTAAATATTTATGCAAATAGTATGTAGGTTTCATTCATACTTCAATCCTAGGCCTCACAACCTTGCAAGTGATAAGAGTAAGTCTATTTATTAAGACACTTTGTGGATTCAAGACAACTTTGAAACATAGGGACCAGTTGAAAGTTAGGACTGGCAATACTTAAGGAGGGACCACCAAAGAAGAGAAAGGTACAAAGCTGGAATGCCCAGGCTATACTAAAATATGGGGTCCAGGAGACCATGAAATGTGTCTGGTTTTGTTTCGCTTGTTTTAATGGATCTTTGGAGGCTAGAATAGTGTCTGGCACATAGTAGATACTCAAAAACACTCACTGATTGAAGGAATTAATGAATGATAGCAAGAGTCAAATTTTTGACTAGAGCATACACTACATAGAAGAACAGTGGGAAATAAGGCTTACAGGAGCAGATGATGGGCATCAGAAGAGAGTATATGACTTTTTATTAATTCATCAGTAATTGGAGCAACATTTTGTGATAGATGTTGACAGGCATTATCTCCCCTCTATCTTCTCTTCAAGATGAGGTCAACTTTGTTCTGAGGCATAGAAATCTTCGTGGAAAGGGGTAAAGAGGTTACTGGAAAAAAAAAAAAGAAAGGAGAGAAAAGTTGTTTGAAGAATCTTCAGGAGACTTTTCAGATAAGTTTAGGTGTGCCTCTTGAGGTTTTATTTGCATAAGGCCTCAACACACTCCTGGTGAGAACAGCTAGAAACTCTTTAGAAATAATTGTGAGCTCCAGGACTGAGATGTCTAGACAAAGGGGAGGGATAGAGGTCATCTCCTCACCTCTTGGGGAGTGTTTCCACAAAACACAAGAAACTCATCTTCAGTCATGCTATGTTACAGAGCTGTATCCTTGTTCAGAGAAAGTGGTCAACACAAGGATCACAAGGGAGCATAATATGGAGGGCAATATTGCCTGGATTCACTCACTGTTCCCTCTGATTCAGTCCTTGAGGGAAATTTGCTAAGTTCCTCATAATAGAAAAGCATTAAAAAGAAATAAAAGAGTGATTCAAATTAAAGAGTCAAAACATTAAAGGCAAAGGGAAAAAATAAGAGAAGTTTCTCTACAGACCCTATCAAAATATTGTAATGCAGCATAGAAGCTTGTTAGCGCAAAGCTCTTTAAAATTATGAGAACAGAAAAAGAGAGCAAATTACATTCAAAGATTCGCTTCTCCGAAATAGTCTAAGTTAATTGTTCCAGTTTTAAAGTTTTCTGCTCAGCCAAGTTTCTGTAGAATTTCCACTTTTAGTTCATAAATATTTTTCTTACTAAAATTGAGGTTTCAGTATATGCCTCTTGACCTGGGTTTACATTTTATAGCCGAAAAAATATATGAAACCTCTAAGGAAATCATGGCCAAATTGTTGAATTTTAGTTAGTTTAGTTCAGAGGGCAAGAATCCATAGAGCTTTATGTTCTTTCTACCTGAAATAAAGAAAGACCCAAGTTTGCCTAAAACTTGGCCAAAATCCACCAATTTATCTGGGGCCAAAGTTTTCAGTTAATCTGGCACAAATATGGAGTTTTTAATGATACCTGACACCAGGTGAATTTTTTAAATGATTTTAAGGCTAACATTCATAAGGCCATAGAAAACAAAAATTTTCCATTGCCCAAATATTCATTTAATAGTTAAGAATAGAAAATAAAGTTTCTTAGAGTTAGCTATCACACAATACAATTCTTTTATATTTTAAACTGGTGGTTTTCCCAAAGTAGGCAGATAATAATTTCATGCTTTCATGTGGCTGAAGTCTCAGTTAAGACTTTGTCTGAAACATAAAATCAAAGTTCAAATATTCCTCTCCTAGTTAGTGATTCTTTCCACCCAAATTGCATAAGCCAAGGTCAATAAGAATAAAATGTATGAGTGAATGGAGATTTTGAAACAACAAATTATTTGTACTGTGGTTATGATTAAGATATAAAATAGGGAAGGAAAATTAAATTCTACCAATGTGCTTTATGAAAGCTGACAGTTTGTTAAAACCCAGAAACTAGAAATTCCAACTGGAACACAACTTTTCTTAGTTCTAAAGCATTAGTAAACTGTTAAGAAGTCTGACTTTCTCTAATGGGGAGAAAAGTAAAAGATAAACTTAAGCCAGGTTATCTTCCTCCCAAAGTATATTTTTTATATTTCCACTGGGGATTAAGTGAACAAATCTAGTGAGCTATTTCTGTGTTCCCAATGCATCTACCACAGAAGACATGAATTTTATCCTCTAAAGTTAGTAACTTAGGTGAACCAACCAAGTACAAGAAAGGTAGCTGAGGAATACCAGAACACAAAATAAATTATAATTCACATGCTTGATTTGTTTAAACATAAAGAAAGTCGTCAGCTAAATGTTAAAAACAAGTAGGTTTTGAGTAAGAGACCGATCTAACAACCCTTAGTAAATGCCTGTTATTGACAGACACTGAGTGAGGTTGTGCACAGTTTGTGCTTTTTGAGGAAAAGATTGATGGAGGATACAGATATACACAGAAGGGGACCGCCAATGAAATTCAGGAAGCAACAGAATAAGAGTATGTTCACAGTGCAGTGAGAGCATCTGAGAAAGCACCAGACTCAGCCTGGAATTGGGGAAGCTAGGGATGGGGACAGCGGAAGCCTGCTTGAAGATTGTACACTAGACACATAAAAGGAGCGGGGAGCTGTACTAGGCAGAGAAACTCTATGATCAACAAAAGCAACATGTCATAAAGAGTAAAGTCTGGCCGGGCGCGGTGGCTCAAGCCTGTAATCCCAGCACTTTGGGAGGCCGAGACGGGCGGATCACGAGGTCAGGAGATCGAGACCATCCTGGCTAACACGGTGAAACCCCGTCTCTACTAAAAAATACAAAAAAACTAGCCGGGCGAGGTGGCGGGCGCCTGTAGTCCCAGCTACCGGGGAGGCTGAGGCAGGAGAATGGCGTGAACCCGGGAGGCGGAGCTTGCAGTGAGCTGAGATCTGGCCACTGCACTCCAGCCTGGGTGACAGAGCAAGACTCCGTCTCAAAAAAAAAAATAAAAATAAAAAATAAAAAAAAAAAGAGTAAAGTCTGTGGGTTAGGGATAGGAGAGGGATCAAGAAATAAACAGAAATACTTATCAAGAAACACTGGGAGGTGAGCATAGACAGCTGAACTGGGGCTGGATATGGCACCATAGTGGGTTGAATGGTAGTCCCCAAAAAGATATGAATATATCCTAATTCCCAGAACTTCTGAATGTTAGCTATTTGGGGAAAGGATCTTTGTGGATGTAACTAAGTTAAAGATCTTGAGATTTAAAGATCATCCTTGATTGTCTGGGTGGACCTACATGCCAGGACAGATGTCACAAGAGTAAGGCAGAAGGATATTTGACAGACAGGGAGGAGAAAACACGGAAGAGGAGGAGGCACTGCACAGATGGATGCAGAAACTGGAATTTTGCATCCACAAATTAAGTAATACTAATAGCTCCCAGAAGCTGAAAGAGGAAAAAAAAATTCTTCCTTAGAGCCCACGGAGGGAGTATGGTATTACCAAGCACTTGATTTTGGACTTCTGTCCTCCAGAACTGTGAAAGAAGTTTCCATTTTCTACCATATTAATAAACCAAGTTTGTGACCGTTTGTTATGGCAGTCCTGAAAATCTAGCACAGAGTATCTGGAGTTTCACATTGAATCCTGGCTTGCCCTGGTGAGCAATGGTTTTATTTTGTTTTGGAGCTGGGTTAAAAGTGAAATATAAGGCCAGGCATGGTGGCTCATGCCTGTAATCCCAGCACTTTGGAATGCCAAGGTGGGTGGATCACCAGAGGTCAGGAGTTCTTGGCCAACATGATGAAACCTCTTCTCTACTAAAAATACAAAAATTAGCTGGGTGTGGTGGCAGGTGCCCGTAAACCCAGCTACTCAGGAGGCTGAGGCAGGAGAATCATTTGATCCTGGGAGGCAGAGGTTGCAGTGAGCAGAGATCGTGCCACTGCACTCCATCCAGCCTGGGCGACAGAGTGAGAGTGAGACTCCATCTGAAAAAAAAAAGTGAAATACAAGATTGATAGCAAGTTGGGGCAGAGATTATAGGAGAGTTAACCTGTTAACAGGTGCTATGATCTGAACTTTTGTCTCCTCAAAATTTATTTATTGAAATCCTAACCCCAAAGGCAGTGGAATTAGGATGTGGGAACTTTTGGTAGGTGATAAAGTCACAAGAGTGGAGCTCTCATGATTGGATTAGTGCTCTTAAAGAGACCTCTGAAAGCTAGCTAGCCCCATCCACCATGTGGGGGCACAGCTAGGCACTGTCTATGAAGAATGCGCCTTCACCAGACACTAATCTGCCAGCACCTTGGTCTTGGACTTCCCAGCCTCCAGAACGGTAAAAATGAACGTTTGTTGTTTACAAGCCACCTAGTTTACTAGTATTTGTTATAGCAGCCTAAATGGATTAATGCAGTAAGAATTCAAGAAAGTGGTCATTTGTTGTCAAACACAGTTTTCAAAATCTTAAGACAATATCATTCTCATGTAGATGCATAGTCAAAGTTTTATTGAATTTGTTAAGAAAATCCACAAGGGCATTATTTTGCTGGTCATTATACTAAAACATACTGACCCACGTATACAGAGTCAGTGAAAGAAAAGAAGAAATCTGGAATGGGATTGCTAAATTAGAATAACAACAACAAAAACAGAGTATTGTCTGACAGGGCCAGAGACATGAACTTTGAGGTGATCTTTGTTACTGGGCTGAAACCATTTGCACTACTACCAGAAAAATAAACACATGCACCCTCTTGGCTTTCTGCAAGTTAAGATCTGTGCTTACAAAGCTATAAAATGTTGTCATAGATACCAGTAAATAGCAAGTCAAGGAAAGTTACATTTTTAAGACAGAAGACCTTTAAGTGAGCTTGTTAGACAATGCCGTCACTTAACAATGTAAGTCACACAGTTATCTTTTCCTATACTTCCAAGTTTTGGATAATAACATTTTCTTATTATTTGTCACTTGAGTCAAAAGTAGAGGAAAAAGCATATATTTTAGAGACCCTGCTAAGATAGCATTTATAAGACTAATATCTATCTCATTGTTAAGAGAATTAAATAAGTTATTACACGCAAAGCCCTTGGAAGAGCACCTTCTCCAACATTCCCTGTCATTCTCTCACATTATCCTGATACAATTTGTTTGGAAAGTCTTCTAGGAGAATATATTTTTAGCAAAATACTTTCATATTCCTGTATTTAATAATATCTGAGTAACTACTATGTATATAATGTTACATGATAATTTTCTTCAAGGATTTTTATCTTATTGCTAAGACTTGAAACTGTTAAAGGTTTAACACATGAAATAATAAAAGAATAAAATATTATACAATAAATGTTAACCACATTTAATTAAATATCAAAATATATGATTCCCTTCTTATATAGCTCTGAAATGTACAGTTTCTCAGAGTATTTTGCACGTACTTGGGGAAGTTAATGAAACATGATTACGAAGCTAACAAGATACTAGATTTCATAGATAATCAGAAAGGAGAATTCTGATTTTTCTCCTTTTGAGAATATAGTAAGGACAAAATTAGCCCTCAAAATAGACTTAGTAACAAGATGAAATTCCTTAGAAATATGATACAAACAGAAGACTTTGTTGGCAGTTGATGAAAAAATGTGTTCATGATTTTTTTGTTAATTAAAACAGTTTGGTGCTTTTAAAAGGAGCTATTAAATATAATAGCAACTTCTATTTTAGTGGCTACACAGATGAAAAGTTTATGCCAACTTATATAATTAAACTTTAATTTTAACATTGGAATTTGTCCAGTACTATACATACAATGTGACAGACATAAGAAACTTGTTTCCAGGATGATACTTCTTACCCATGAATTCAATGAAAGTACTTACATTTAGTTCCCACAGTATCTGGTTCATGACTAGTATAGCATTTATGGTATTGTATTATAATTTTTCTCACTGCCTCCTGCAATAGAATGGTAGCTCTTCAAAGACAGGAACTATGTTACTCTCATCACAAAATTTATAACATAGTGCCTGACCCACCCTAGATTCTCAAGTAATGCATTTTAAATGGTAAAGGAATGAAATAATTCCAATTAATAAATAAATGAAAGATTTGGAGGCATTTTCCCACAAAATGAGGTTCAGGTAGGTATGCTAATACTGTATATATAATGATACCTCTAGTGGTGACTTACTTCGTCCCATGACTATAAAAGATCTTTCAAAAGAAAATATCATTCGGAGTTCATAATCCAAACAACTGATCATTTTCACAGATATCTTGATCTCATATCATACATATTTATTTACTATAAATGGTATATGTTATAATATGTTTAGACATATAATACATAGTAATATATTATAAAAATATGTTAGTTAAAAGAGTGACAGATTTTCTTAACTTATATTAACTACTGTGTAAGAATGAATCCTGACTTTCAGGAGGTGATCTCTACACCCTTGGAACTTCTGCACGTAAGAGTGTATTTGTAATTCGTAATGAACCCTCAAGCACACCTGAACAGTTTATGCTAATGAAGTAATTTATGGTCGACCCCTTGGAACATGTGGTGTTCCAGTGAGGGAGGAGAGCTGGAAACATGGTAATAAATTATTCCCACATAATGAAGCTCCCATGAAAACTTTAGATACTGAAGATCAAGTGAGGCTCCCTCCTGGGCAGCACTGGTTGAGTATTGTCTCACATAGTAGCCTGGAGGAGGTAATGCCATCCAGGATTCCACCGGGAGACGACCAGAAACTTTGCCTCCCAGAATTTGCCCAGTGTGTCTCTTTCTTTGACCAGTTCTCATTTGCCTCCTTTCAATAGAAAACTAATCACAAATATAGCACTTTCCTGAGTTCTGTGAGTCATAATAGCAGGTTATCAAAACTGAGTGTGGTTTGGGGAAATCTCTGAACTTGCAATTGCTGTCCAAAGGTGAGAGCAGTCTTGTGGGGACTGTTTCCTCTGATGTTGCAATTTGGCAAACTCCTTATATCTAGTTAGAGGAGAAAGTATTTATGTTTCATTTCTCTTTTGCACTTTTGTAGAGAAGAAAACTATCATAATGGGAGGTCTAATGAAGCTCAAAAGCAAATAAGAGAAACAGGTGGATGAAGAAGAGGAGCCCAGAAGATAACAGACCATCAAGAAGTTTTAGAGTTAAGAAAAAGAAAAAGTGCTGCTCAATCTTTGCCATATTGTTTGAATATTCATCAAGATGTATGAGTAATAGAATATGGAGAGAAATGAGTCATGTCCATAATTTGGTAAGCCTGAGAGCAGAAGGGTGAAGAGAGGGACACTAGAGAATTAGGAGTTATCTAGATCTAGTTAGTATCCTCGTATCATCTAGGAGTCCACAGAGCTCAATGTGGAAGAATGAATGTGCCCACTTGAATAAAATACTCTTTTCATAACAAAATGAATGATTTGGATAAGTCATTCTTCCTGCCTCACAAAGTGAAGTGATGAACAACCTTAATAATCAAAGGTATTGCCACTGAAAATGGAAATCCTTTTACTGTTAGTTCTTCTTTTGAAGAGAAGGACCATATTCTTTTTTTTTTTTTTTTTCTGAGACGGAGTCTCCTTGCACTGTCGCCAGGCTGGAGTGCAGTGATGCGATCTCAGCTCACTGAAACCTCCCCCTCCCAGGTTCAAGCGATTCTCCTGCCTCAGCCTTCTGAGTAGCTGGGACTACAGGTGTGTGCCACCAGGCCCAGCTATTTTTTTTTTTTTTTTTTTCTTTTTGAGATGGAATCTTGCTCTGACACCAGGCTGGAGTACAGTGGTGCAATCTTGGCTCCCTGTAACCTCCACCTCCTGGGTGCAAGCGATTCTCCTGCCTCAGCTTCCTGAGTAGCTGGGACTACTCGGGAAGTGCCTGAGTAGTGCGTGCCACCACGCCCAGCTAACTTTTGTAGTTTACGTAGAGAAGGGGTTTCACCATGTTGGCCAGGATGGTCTTGATCTTTTGACCTCATGATCCATCCTCCTTAGCCTCCCAAAGTGCTAGGATTACAGGTGTGAGTCACCACGCCCAGCCAAGAAGGACCATATTCTAAACATTGTTTTATATCATATTATCTATCTTGTTTGAGTTTCCTGCATTTTTTCTCTATGAATGATTTAAAAGACACCAAACAAACCCACAGTTCTAGGGCACATGAGAATGTAATGTTCATATGTACATGAAGAACAACCATGCAGGGACTGTCAATCAGGGCTCCAAACTAAGATATTTAAAGAGTAGGCAACAGTCAGGATGGGTAAGTCAAATTTTAGAGACTACAGAATTCAAGGAAAAGTCAGGAATGTGGGGAATCTTAACTAATCAAGAATTTAGGGAGGGACTTGGGGAGTCAATTAATCAGGCAGCTCAAAGCAGAACTATAGAGCTACTGGGATATGTAGGAGGGTCATGTATGTTTATCGCCATTTTATAAGGTGACTGTCCTATTCAATAAAACTGTCTTAGAATTTGGGAAAATTTTGCACCTATTCTCCAAAAGCAGAAAAAAGGACAGAGTGCCTCTGTAACAATGTATGTCTACACAGACATGACTACAGGGATTTACGGAGGGTTTAGAAAGTGTTGCACTAAACAAAGTCTAGGATGAAAAGTGAAAGCCACTGGCTGTTTTTTATTCAAAGTGGAGCCCTAAGGAATGGTATAACACGATATGAAATTTTGTTATTTAATCAGGAAAAATTCAAATCCCTTAATACAGGATCAGCATACAATGGAAACTCAAATGAGAGACTCCTTATGACAGAATGAAGGGAAAACAGGTAATTCAAATTAAAATAATTAAAGGAGACAATAAAATTTAAGGAAATTTAAATCTGCTAACGGTATAAAAAATATATAATACTTTTTGAATATGCTGTTCCCTCTACAGAGAATGCAGTTCTCCAACACCTTTGCCTCTTGGTCCAATTAACTCATCCACCAAATGTCAGCTCCAGTGCCTTCGTTTTCCCAGGAGAAGCCTTGTTTTGTCCCTAGTGAGTTTCCTTTATTTATATTCTCATACAACTTTGCTCTTTCTTTTATCTCTTATATTTCAATTTTCAACTACATAAGCATCTATATAATACCTTTCTCTACCACAAGACTGTAGGTACTATATCTATCTTTATTCACTATTTAATCCTATCACCTAGAATATACCTTTTCTCTTGCTAGCAGTTCAAACATATGGCTTGAGTGCATAAATGGATGAATAAATGAATGTTATCACTGACAGAAGCCATTAGTATACTTTTAACTCCAATTAAAATAAGCAGAATACAATGTGTTTGTCCATAAAGATCAGATTAACACATAGAAAAAATCTGAGGGAAATGAAGGACAAATACAGAATACTACTGAAATTTCCCCTTTCAGAAATTAAAAATAATAATAATAATTGAAACTGGTGACTTCCCCTTCTTTGGGCAATGTCTCCTCTAAACCCAATTACTGAAATCAGACCACATAATGAAGTAAAACTGTACAGTAATTTATCTGTGCCCATGGAGGATGCTTTTGAAAACAGTCTTAGTCATGTTCCCATTACATTCAGCAGCGTTATTCCCTTCTGGAGCTCCCAGTTGTAATTGTGATGAGGAGAGTTGGAGAAGAACTTGGTGAAAATGACTATAAAGCAGGGAAACAGATACCATGATGAAAGCTTAAAAGAATCAGGATTATTTCATTCCCAGAAAAAAGCTGGCAGATTAAATAATGGAATCATATGGGTGATGAGCAGCTGTTCCACATTCCCAACAAACGTAGGTAAGGGAAGAAGGACTCAAGCTCAGTATCAAGAAATCCTCCTCCAGGTCAACATACCCTCCATCGTACCGACAGGTGTAGCAGGTAACCTCCCACTTTCAATGCTCAGCCTCTTCTATCTCTTTCCTCATGCCTCTCCTTACAAGTTCTTCTTGTAAAGAAAATCTCTATGACTACAAAAGTTTGTGAAAACTCTCCCATGCCACCACTCATCCTCTACGCAATTATTTTAATCCATTGTCTCTGAAATATTTTTAAAGCATGTGATTAAGAAGCCTCAAAAGGGTGTCAGATTTCCTTAATGTCTTAAGCCAAAAACAAAAACATATCAGTGTGGGTGAAACACATACATAATTTTCCATAATATTGGTATACATACTCAGGAAGACAGGATTTTTAAGGGAATACAAGCCTGGTTGTGTTGTTGTGTATTGGCTCAAATCTAAATTCCTCTTCAAGGCTTTTTAAGCTCGTCGTCAGTAGCAGTCCTCACTGGAAGCAGGTGAGTGAAGACGGTAAGGATTAGGTTGCAACATTCCTTTCAGATTTAGAATAATATGTCCTTGAAATAACATTGGGTCATCAGTTTTTATTGAGCTGCATAAGCTCACCAACTTATTGCATAAGCTTTCTTCCCAGCCCTGGGCTTCTTTTCCCTTTGCTGATACTGGCAAGTATCAATATGAGTATAGAAAAGTTGAAAGTGAAGGGGGATAGATGGTATTCAGATCATCCTATCTGACTTCAGTATTTGTAGCCACTGATAATCCCAATTAGGAAGCAAACCAAATGACTGTTTTCCTTTACTGACTCACCACCCCAAACTGCCCCTAAAAACTAGTGATTTCAGGCCTTATTCACAAAAGAGTGCTTAATATGTTGTGTTCAATTTGAGGTTGTGGGATCCATTACAAGTTTTTCCTCTACATCTTTGTCAAGTTGCGTAGACAGTGATAAGGTATCTTGGTATCACTATCCACTTCGAGCATAACAAATGGTGATATCTTTTCCCAGGAAAGCACACCCATTTACTCAACAAATCCAGTGATACAATGACGAACAAGACCCAAGTTCAATGAATTTTTTACAGGTTCCTATTTTCTATTCTCATTGGCTCAGTGAAAACAGTGACAAATATTATAAAAAGTCACATATATTTTTCAACAAAATAATTGAAAAGATTCCCAGTTCTAACTTTGGTCACAAATTCTGTTTAGGTACCCTGACCATTTCTTCCCCCATGTTACCTGACCAAATTAAGGGAGGAAACAAATCTAGCAGAAATGTGTCTGGTGGAAGTCAATTACTAAAAAGTGTTCCCTAAATGGGAAAAAAAAAGTCTTTAACAAGTTTCTTACATAGAAAGAGAAAAACACAACTAAAACGATGCTATTTTGCTAGTGAGCTTTCTGGCTCTTACAATTTACCTACACATACAAGAGTGTTTTTCTTATTAAGTATTACTAATCTCATAATCAGAAATAGAATTACTGTTAATTTAAAACTCATTATAAATCTTAAAGCCTAGTATAACAATTTATACAAAGTCCAATAGCTTATATTACACAAACTCAGGTAAATTTATTTTCACATCAATAAATAAACAACAAATAAAACAAAACTAGCAGATGGTCAAAACCTTAACTACTTTTTTTTTTTTTTTTGAGACGGAGTCTCGCTCTGTCGCCCAGGCTGGAGTGCAGTGGCCCGATCTCGGCTCACTACAAGCTCCGCCCCCCGGGTTCCCGCCATTCTCCGGCCTCAGCCTCCCGAGTAGCTGGGACTACAGGCGCCCGCCACCTCACCCGGCTAGTTTTTGTATTTTTTAGTAGAGACGGGGTTTCACCGTGTTAGCCAGGATGGTCTCGATCTCCTGACCTCGTGATCCGCCCGTCTCGGCCTCCCAAAGTGCTGGGATTACAGGCTTGAGCCACCGCGCCCGGCCAAACCTTAACTACTTTTATCTAGAAAATTTAGAAATGAAACATTTTTAGCAGGCTCACAACTCTTCATTAGGACAACAAGCTAGAGGCATGCTCTCAAAAGCCTAAGAGTGATTCATGCTTTGAACTGCAGCTGTGTGTGTGCTTGTATTTGATATGCATGTGTGTTTTCTATGAAGAACATAGGTTTTATTCATTTACACATGAGTACAATTAATTTTTGGAAATGTATAACAATATCTATCTTGGCACTGAAAAATTAGAATCCAAAGGGAAAAATATGAACAAACAATTAAGAAGGAATTATAATAAGACCTGATTTACAGCCTTAAGTGCACTATTCAAATATTCTAATAAGCCACATACTTCTTTTGTATGATTTCATTTTCATCATGTAGAACTAAAGAAAAGTTATGAATAACAAAAGCACCTACCATCACTCACATGAAAATAGACAATGGAAAAAAATAATCTAGGTGACTTTGGAGCTCAGTACTAACAAAAATGTTATTTCATGTGACCACTTTTTTTTAGTATTTTCTTCTAGAATCAGTTAATGTAAGGCTATCATGGTGTTTCATCTTTGGGGCTGCATTTATAGGCCAGAATTGGGGGGAAGGGGGAAATGACTAGGTCAGAGTCCAACTAGAAAGAATTTGTGCTATGCTTCCAAGTTTCTAATTGTATAAATATTCATGTTTCCAAACTAGATGTAATAATTAAAGTAGTGTGTCCTACTTCAAGAAAACCCATATTTCATATTGGACATTACCCATGGTAATATGGAATAGAAGTGCATTTCTGTGCTTTGCTACACATGCTTTTCATTTAGTGTCTAAAAATGATAGCCAAGTGATAGGCAACCAACAAAAGCAAGTTGGTAGGAAAAGACCTTGGAAGTCTAATATCATTTTTAATAAGTATTTTTACCAAAATAGATTAAACTTAAACAGGTCAGGGATCTCTCCTCAAAGCCACATAGGAAAGTTTCACTTGAGTGTGTGATAATCAAATCAAAGTGACCCCTTATCCATGAGACAGGGTATTAAATGTAGAAAAATGCAACTGCCTCTTGGGCTAAATTAAATCCACTTTCCTATTGTGACAGGTCTAAAAGGAATCCCACAAATAAATGGCTATGATTCAGTAATATCTTGTTGGTTCTCTATATTTTTCCTCATTATTATTATTGTCTCCCCAGTCTGCCCCCCTGTACATCCATAGTAAAATTATACAAGTGGGAGACATCATGTCACCTCATACTTCTGAATAAAATAAAGCTAAAACTGCAAAATTAGGGAGCTGAAATGGAAGAAATGGGACTATTTTTCCAAGCAAGATAGCTTTCTCTTATTCTATTTAAATCTATCAAATGCCCAAAAAAGGTGCTGGACACATCCTACATTGTCACTAATCCTCCTTGTCACTAATAAGCTTGTGATATAAATAGCAGAGACAGCATCAAAAACCAAGTCTCTCAGACTTCAAAGCCCATGTTTTTTCCACCAGATTAAATTTCCTTTCTTCAGGGCCCATATTGGAACTCCAAAAGGGTACAGGGTTGCAATGCTCAGTTAAACTGAGTAAGCAAAACAGTTTCGCACAGTCCACAGAGCCAAAAGTAGAAGACAATTTCTCGCACATTTTGAAGCATATATCTCATAAAGTTCTGTTGTCCTCAACACAAATACAATTCAATGACTTTATGTGAAGGTTTGTCCCTTCACACAGATAATAGAAGATAATTGGCTTTAAAGATCATATGGAAAGATTGCCTGTGGCTGCAGTTATGTACATAAAAGAAAAGCAGAAATTTTAAATGTGGAGAGGACAGAGTGAGTACACAAGCAGCCCCAGGTGAGGCCTGGCTTCAGGCATCCATCTCAAATGGCAACCTAAGACTAAAGAAGGATACAGTGTCGCCTTTACCCACGCAAGGACCTAAAGAATGTCAGCTGAAAGTGAAAAATGCCAGTGTTATGCTACCCCTTCTCAAAATCAGGTGTATCCATAAGGTCAGATTCGCCTTTATTTTAATATGAACCATAGGTAGCCCTGTTTATGTTTCTGTCCCCCCAGAGCACGAAGATTTCTCCCTGTGCTCGAAGTGGGCCACTTAACACTGAATTTACCTAGCTTAATAGACCAAATGAATGATTCTTGCATTTTAACAAGTCCTCTTAAGAGACAAAGAGGTTTTGTATCTCTTATAGAGCAAAACTCAGTTACTATTATTTCCTTAACACAAGAACATTATTGCAATTTTTGCTAAAACAATTATTTGCAAAAGAAATTAATACTAAAGGCAACCCTTCAGTTTGGTTTATGACAATCTAGGAAAATGAGTATATTTTAATGCCACTCTAATAAAGTGGACTTGTAAATACAGCAAATTAGCCTGATGTGATTATTGAAACTTACTAAATTCTTCAGGAACTAGGCCTTGATGATAATAACATACAAAATAATCCTAAAAATGAAGTTATTCTTGGGTTATTTTATCATGCCTTTACAAATTAGACACAGTCTTTAATAACAACATTAATATGTTCTGAGGATTTGCCACACAAATACAGACATTATTATCATATAAACACATAATGAGAGATATTTGGAGCTGTAGTACTCTCAACTGGACAAGAATCTGTTGTCAATGTTTTATAACTGACAATACAGACCAGTAAAGGTTTGGCCATGAATTTGTTACAGCTCCTCACAGTATTGGCCTCATAGATAGAAAATATCCCTACCAGAATAAGCCAGACACCAAAAGATGGCATATATTTAAAATTCCATCATATAATATGGCTGTGCGAATATCTTTGTTGGACATTATCACAGAAATATTTTCAATATTTACGAATTCAAATTTCTCTCAAGAATTTTTTTTAAGATTAAAAAGTTCTCAAATGCCTATGAAAACTAACATAATTTCTGCTGCTTCCAATTTCAACAGCCAGATTCACAAACTTCATCTGATTTTCAACCACTAATTTCCTAGGTTTAAAGAAAAAGTCCTTATAATAGCTAAGGTCTCCAATAAAGCCACTCTTTAGAGGTCTAGTTAGAGAATTACTCCAAGCTCATTAAGAAATGCCCCCTTCCCAATACATATCTAGCAGCACACCTGTGTTGTCTGCACAACCTGGCCTCCTGTCATCTCCATGTGAGTGTTTCTAACCCCATGTGTCTTTTGGGTCTCTTCCATTCATAGAGGGACACAAGTGGAAACGTTTTGATGTATGTTAATTGATGTTTGTCCAAACATTATGAAGTAATAATCCACAAAAGCCACAGAAGCTTTTACAAGGCAAAGTGAAGGGAACAATCAAAGTTTTGGGTGGATTATTACAAGTCCACACCCGGGCAAAGCAGACTTAGAGCATTTCATCCTTCCACAATGGTACTGTAAATGAAGCAAAGAAATGTTTGTCCTCTTATAATCCCCTCTATTATGTGGTCTTGTATGTCATCTCACGCAATTGGTGCAGTTTTACACTGCAAGCTTGCCATGGGGCGGGGCATGGTACAGGGCTGTCGGCTGGATCCACACCATAAACCGAGGGAACTTGAGGGTCTGGCACGTCCCTGTTAAGTGAATCTCTGAAGTAGAAGGAAAAGACTCACAAATCCAAAGGAACAAAAAGGTTTAAAAAGCTGAAGTGAAAGTGAGCCAAATGCACTCTCAGGCTAAACCACGAACCACTCTAAGTTGTTGCTCAGTGGAACACTCCAACTTTTGCTTCTGTTTGGCAAAAATAAAAATAAAGAGCCCCCATATATATAAAATGGTATCCTAAGCCTCTCCTTCAAACTACAAAAAATAAATTTTAGTTGCCTATAAATGAGGAATGAGCAGACCATCATCATGAGCAAAATTGGTATAAATTGCTGTGTAATCATTTCAGCTGTAGTTTATTTGAACACGAAGAAAGGACATAAATTGACTCACTCCTATTGTGGTTCCTTGTTTATATAAAACAAGATCTTAAAGCATTAGCAACTTTCTATGTTCACTTAATTTCTTGGAATTATGTAAATGTAAAAATATCAGAGTGTCGTGTGTGTGTGTGTTGCATATGCCCCTTCTGCCTGGCAGAAAGCCAACTTTACCATTCATTGTCATGATACAAAGCTAACAGTCATGCCTGATTTGAGACAGACAATAGGGAGTCAACATATTAACAACATGGTAAATATCATTGATATAGGAAGTATTTAATCTGCCCTCCTGCCACAACATTGAAAAAAATGTATAGAGACATTTTTCAAAGGTTGTTTAGAAATCACCTATGCTACGTTATAGAGGATTAGGGTTTATGAAAATAAATTCAGCACTATGTATACTGAAAATAGAAAATAACTATCTGTTAAATTATTGAATAGACATCAGGAAGACACAATTGTGTGTGTGTGTGTGTGTGTGTGTGTTGTCTATTCAGTTAAATCCAAAATAGCTAAAGTGGAGGAAATTTTAGGAAAATTTTTCCAGTGTAAGAATGAATGAGAAGGATCAACGTGTATGTTATCAACAGTCTTCATCTCATCTCTGTTAATTTTTTTAAAAAACTCAAAAAGGAGATTTTAATTTGTCACTGATTGGCAAAGGGATTGGTGGTTCTTGGGTCCAGGGTTCATCCAGTGACTGGGGAAGAAGTCATGGGGTCGTGTCGCTTTGCCAGAGACTATGGTGTGAAAATTTTTCCTTTAAAAGGATGTGAGTAGGACAGGCAATGAAATGAATCTATAAAGACATTATCAAGAAAAAGTTTGAAGAAAAAATGACAGAAATGTTTACTCATAAATTTGGGGATAGAATGACCAATTTTCCAGGAAATGCATTGTTTCTGGGAAGGAGCAGTTTTCTACCCAGATAGACACTTGATAATTTGGAGGAGGAGAAGGATGGTCCCAACAACTGAAACACACATGAAGTGAACTGCATCCAAATGTCACCTAGAAAGACACTCACATATAAAAGGGGAGTAGTCAATAAGCCCTTCCCGTCACCAAACCAGCAGTCCTGTGTGGAAGGCAGCCTGATCCCAAAAGCCATGCAGTATAATTGGTAGGGAAACTGGCCCAGCCTGGCAAATGTTACCACAACCACTACTGGGTTGTTTGGTAAAGGCTGAGCATTTTTTCTAATATTTATTTTTGAAGTCAGAAACTTCCTTGGCTGTGGAGCCTACCCAGCTTTACCATTAATTTTATACCTGAGCAAGAGTTAAGGGAGGATGTGGGGGAGATGAAAGCATTGTTACAAAAGAAAAGGGAGTTCTCATTGCCTTAAGTTCAAATTCTAGCACCGCATATAAAGCTGGTCTATCATCACTTCTCTCCATTCTTGCACGTACATTCTGTGCTTTACACACATCAGAAGTCAATTTATTCCTCCAGTGTACCATGTGCATTTCATAAGTCCATGCATTTGCACATACAGTTCACCTCTGCCTCAACTGCCCTTCGCTCCTTTTCCAGCTGGTGAACTCCTGTTCATCTCTCAAAGCACCAAATCAAATGTTATTTCCTTTTTCTATTGTTTCGCCATTTTCCAGGTACTTTTTTTTTTTTGATGAGATGCAGTCTTGTTCTTGTTGCCCAAGCTGGAGTGTAATGGTGCGATCTCAGCTCACTGCAACCTGTGCCTCCTGGGTTTAAGTGATTCTCCAACGTCAGCCTCCCGAGTAGATGGAACTACAGGCATGTGCCAGCATGCCAAGCTAATTTTTGCATTTTTAGTAGAGATGGGGTTTCACCATGTTGGCCAGGCTGGTCTGGAACTCCTGACCTCAGGTGATCCGCTGCCTTGGCCTCCGAAAGTGCTGGGATTACAGGCTTGAGCCACCATGCCCCGTCTCCAGGTACTTTTAACATTCTTTTAGCATTGCACTTTTTACTTTACACCACACAGTTATTTATTTGGGTACATTCATTTCTGAGACACAGAGCACCTGAAGACCAGGACTTTTTCTTATTTATCTTTATGTTGCTAGTATAGTGCCTAGCATATAACAAGAGATCAATAAGTATTGGTTTTATAAGAGAAAAAGAAGGTGCAATTTAGAGAGTTCAGAAAAAAATATTTATAATAAAAATTATTAATAGAGAAACGATTTCATACATACTTGAACATCTACCAAATACTCCTATCTCTTAATAGAACATGTCTAAGTTTGTCAATGAAGGAAGGAGTATATTTGTTTTAAAAAGCTGGAATTGCAAAGGCACTGTTTTTAAAAAGAGAGAGAAAGAAAAAAGGCAAGAGCGTCATATCACTGTACAGGAGGATACTCCTTCATCCACATAAGAGTGTTGACCAAAGAATCCCTAAAGACAGACTTTGTCATCAAAAGAAGGACATAAAGGTTAAATGTGAGGGGAAAAAGTGGGGAAGTCTCACGATGAGGTTGGGAGTGACTGCAGAAACAGCCCCATAAGACTTCTAAGAGAAAACAGAAGGTACATCAACAGAGAAAGGCAAGGATGAGACTGAATCAAAACACACCTGTGTCATAGCATGATTTTCACGGCCACAATACAGAACAGGAGTTAACAATATTGACACTGAAGTCTGAACCTCTAGATTTAAGTTCCACCTCCCTCATTCAGCGACTATGTGAACTTAGGAAAATTACTTATCCTCTGTATTACTTACATTTTAAAAATGGGGACAATGATAGCATTTACCTCATTGATTGCTAAGAGGATAAAGAGGAAGAGTTTTTAAGGATTTAGAAAACTGCCTGTCAAAAGGCATCTTGAGAATCTTCCTCCTGGTGGACTCATCCTGGCAAAGTGTGTGCTGTGCATGTTGCAACATCATAGTCTTCGGAGCTCAAGACGAAGATTCACAACTACAGAGTAGCCCCTCCTTTAAACAAACCAACCAGGACGTGACACCCAGCGAATCCATCTGAACATATACTGATCTTCTTTTGCGTGGAAAACTTAGAAAAAATAAGTGAAGCCGCAGGGACAGTTTGATCCCCACACTATAGAACAAAGGAAATCAAACTCTTCAGTAGACCTGGACAGGGAATATCACAGGTGATGGCGCTCCCATGGCTCTGCCATTCTTAAATTGATACCACAAAATCAGCAGTCAAGTATACAGGACAGACATAGGCTTTGAAGCAAAACAGACCTTGATTTAAATCCAGCCTCTAACAGTTACTATAAGAATGAACCTCAGATAGGCCTGAGCCTTGTAAGAGATACCATTCCTAGGAAACTGACCTTTGATTCACCCAGTCCCACAACAAGCACTCAAAAATATGCTGAGGTTATTTCGTACCAGTGACTTGCAGATGGTCACATAGATTAAAAAAAAAAAAAAAAAAAAAAAAAAAAAAAAAAAAAAAACGCATCTGGCAGATTCAGAATCATCACACTGTGTAGCATGCATTGAGTGCACCTGTACCTCCATCTGGGAGTCAGCTAAACTGCCTCCTACTTTGTGTAATTGGTACCATAAGCTTCCACATCCTTTGTGATTAAAGAAACTTCACATCCTTTAACTTATGTCTTTGGTGCCTCTCCATCAATCATTTCACTATTCTGTGATTGCACTATTGTGACAAGCCCACATTATCTATATGACCCTAGACAAATTACTTAAACTTCTGAGTCCCAGTCCCTCATCGGCAGTACATGGTACGTAATAGCAGTTTAACAAATGATAGAAATGATTAAAACATGATTTTTCAACCATCTCTCAACTGCAACATCTTTTATCTTTGTTTATACTCTTTCTTACTTCATATGCTTAATCATTCACCAAATCACATCAATTCAAGATATTTATTCTATGAGCCTTCTTTTTCATATCCATAAGTTTATAAAACACTATATGCTCTACCCCTCACCTTCTTGGAAATTTACAAAACATGTTGCTATTTAAAGACTAATAATTCCTAAAGAAAATAAACGAGAATTTATTTAGCTCAATATCTGCCAAATGATTGCCTCTAGAACTGTTTTTTGGCTCCCTCGTAGTACATCTCTTCACAACTTTCAAAACTGATGTTCCATGGGACACAATTTGAAAAAACCGGGTGCACATACTGAAGCCAAAACTGCCTAGTATGAAACCCAATAGTCTTTGCCTCAACCCTCTAATCTGAGCAAAACCTCCATTATTGCATCATCTTACCAATTTTCCTTCATAAAATCTCTGCCAAGCTTATTTATTAATTCTTTTCTGAATAGGTTCTGTAATTTCTACATTCAACTTTTTCTACGCAGCCCCTCACCCTTTGCCCGCCCCCCGTGGCCAATCTGGAATGCTAATGCCCCTCTTCTCACCCACTCAAATCCTATCTGTCCCCTGAGACTCAGCTAAACCTAACCTCCCTTAATCATTGAGGTCTGAAGGGCCTTCTTTAACTGTACCTGTAGAACAATTAATTTGACTTTTAAATATTTCTTTTGTTATTTAAAATATGAGCATTTTGATATGTTTTTACCTCTTTAACTAGAGTAACTCCTCAATCACATCTCCATATCTTCATTTACCTTATAGCATCTGACACAGTACCAAACACATAACATTAACTCAAAAACTATCTGTGGATTTGCTTTAAGGAAAATTGTCTTCTCTCTAATAATGTAAATAGGTATGAAGGAGTTTTGCTACTGCACGGAACCATATACTTTTAGCACTCTGTGGTGGCTACAGTGAGTTAGACAACAAAAATATTCAAAAGCCAGATTGAAAAGCTTTGAAAAGAAATTAAGTTATTCTGAAACGTTACTTCCATTACAAACTAAGACATGTTACAAGTAACAAACTAAGTTTGTTACTTCCATTACAAACTAAAACATAAGCCATGAAAAATTTGACCTAAGAAAAGATTCAGGATAATTAAGACAGTTTTTAACCTAGCTCTACAATAATAAATAATGATCCCAAATATTGATGTTTAGTGAGGATAGTAACAATATATTTCTAAATAATTTTATTTAAATATGATTCACTTTTATCTTGATTTAGGTATAAAACAAAGTAGTCAAAATTTACAGTCTTTATATGTATACTATAATTGTCATTTTAAAAATCTGCCTGTATTTTTTTTACACAAGAAATCTGCAGTATTTCTTTTTCACAAGAAATACTGCCTACTACCAGTGTCCCTCTTGTTATTCTCACCAAACATGGCAAAATTCTAGGATTTTAGATCTATGTAGGAATTCTAACCAAGGATCTTAGCCCAAGCTATTTAGTCACCCAGATGAAAACAGTTCTGTGGTTCTGTGTCTGCTTTCTCACTCCGCTGCATGGGGGAAATTCATACAAACCTAGGGCGAGCCCAGTTAGCATACTGTTTTTATCTCGTTGTGTGTTTATAAAGGAGTAATTCTAAAAGTAGGTATTCCATGTGTGGGAAAGTATGGTGAGCTCACAATGAAAATGAAATTTATTACTATTCAGAGATTTGGGAGAAAAGTCAAACATAAAAGAGACAGAATAAAGTGGCAAGTCACTGCAGATTAAAGGTCAGTATTCTTATAGAAAACATTAAACAGTGCAGTTTTGTATGAAATTAACAGGGTTTCTGTTCTGATTTTGATTAATTTTAGCTTAGAAACAGGAAGTTTCTGCTGTTATTTTAGCTAATATTTTTCAAATGTGTTGCCTCATCATGTAACTATTTAATATGTTTCACTGAAAATTAATACAATAAAAGTAAGAAAGCAAAATTCATTCAGAACTTCATTAACAAAGAAAGATTGTAAATGGTCTTTCTTCTAGAAGAAAAAAAGTTGAATACTGTCCCTAATGGAACAAAAAATTTTACAGAAATCTACAAGTGGTGCTTGCATATAATGTATATGACATATTACATAAAACGATTTTCATATACATTTGGAATGATTCATTCACACAATAAATTTGTATTGGATATATTCTTAATGAAATCTACTGTTTGTAGAACACATGGTCTTGAACATGGTAGAGGACCTTGGTTTAACAGCAGTTGTGGCCAAAAGAGAAAGCAGAGAATCCTACAAAATAATGCATACATACATTAAATATTTTGTTCTAACTCAAAACATATAAATGTATACTCATTTGCATATCTTTTAATGTTGGGTCAAAGTATTTTTTAATTTAAAATAAGATAAAGGAATCCATCCTTTATCTTTCTAGCAAGAACCATACTCAAAATGCAATGTTTAAGATTTCCATTTGCACTGTTTAAAGAGAAGACTTAAATATATTTGAGAAGCAATCCAAGTATATACCTTTCCTGGATGTTTATAATTTCTTACAATATTTTACAGTTTGTCTTGGTCTCAACTAATTCGACAGCAATTTTGTTAGTGTCTCTCTTTAGTGAGTCTTCAAAGCAACACTTTTTTTGTTTGTTTTGCACTTATATCCCATTAATTTCTCTAATTAAATTATATAATTTCAAAAGAAAATACATCTGGACTAGGTCTTTCTCTAAAGATACTGTCAAAATTGACCTTAGTCTTATAGAATGGCATTATCAGGCAAAAATAAGATTTTTGTCCATGTCTACCCAGCCCTTATATAGATAGAAAATCTCTCTCACATCTCACATTTCTTCCTTCTATAACTATAACATTTCTGGCACACTGGTGAATGTTTAGTAAATAGCTGTTGACTGAAGGAGGGAATACAAGTGATTATCTAATCTTTACTACACATGCATGAAGCTGTGTATTGCCAATCCTTTTAGTAGGCAGCATGGTATAATAAAAAGATCATGGATGTTGTGGTCAAACAGACCATAGTGAAGATGCCAGTGTTTGTGACTTCTGGAAAATTATGTAACCTCTCAAAGTCTTGATCTTTCACCTATATAATGGAATGGAGCCAATAATATCAACCTCAAGGAGTTACTATGAAGATTAAATAACATAATATATTGAAACAGTGCCCCAGATGGGTTCTCTGGGAAGCAAACTCTGAAATGGAGTTAGAATGCGGAGTGTTTATTAGAGAGTGCTCTTAGGATCAGCACCAGTGAAAGGTTAAGGAAGGAAACAGGATTAGTCAGAGGGAAAACCGAGCTTTGATGCAAGCCTGATGACAGCCATAACTGACCCCATAGGGAGCTTCAGAACTAAAATGGGCCATCAGAATTTTCCCCTTAGGCCAAAATGGCAAACCTTTCATATTTACTCCTGGGTCAGTCACTGGATCTAGGCCACACTCCAAAGCGTTTGACCTTCAGGCAAGTTGGCTCATGTAGCTGAGAAAATTTCTGTGAACAGCTCTTCCAGTGGCTGGACAACAAACCTTAGTTGATGGGGATCTGGGCACCCAATCTCCATATGCATCACACAGGGCATGGCAAATGATATCAGAAAAGCAAAGTTCCCTTACCTCCTTGCCTTGACAGCATCAGTCCCCTCTCACACTAGCCAGAGTACCCACTTGTTTTGGGTCTTTTCCCAAGACACTAACTATATCCCCATACCCTCCTTCTCTTCTGGGAGAAGTTTCCACCTCTTGGCCTTTTAGCATTGGAAGCACCACACCCAGGCAATTTACTATTTTCCCTATCTCAGCTAAACATGCACTTTCTCCCTTTGCCTTCACCAGTTATTGAAAGCACTTATATCTTTTCTTGGATGCAAGTTTAGTTACTTTACAAGTGTATTTCTTTTACATATTTGTTCATCCACATGATCTTAATTTCTCTGTTTGCATACTTTTAAGGGTCCTGGAGAGCAGTATTGCATCTAACACTTTATAGCATTTTAAAATTTTGATGTATGCACCAAGAGGCAGGCACCGTCACTTCAGCCCTCAACAAACATCCAATACATACTTTTTGAAGACCTCGGAAACTTCTGCAACTCCCATAGCAGCAGCTTCTAACCAGAGTTCACATTGCAGAAGTTTAGAAAACTGGAGAATAACTTGAGCCCTTCTGAACTAAAAATTTTTCTGATAAGTAAATTGTGGAGTTCTGTGGGCTCAGAATATATCAGTGATTTTAAAAGCCAAGTAGAGATTCTGGTTAAGGGTGGCGAGGGCCTGTTGCCACCTCGGATCTGGGTCAGCCGGTCACCTCATAGATGAAACCCCTTGCCCTGGACCTCCTCCCCTTCTATGCACCGTACTTTCTCTAATGTCCTCACCCTAACCTATAATCTCCTTTATTGACTTAATTTTGGAGGTTCCGAGGGGGACTTGTTTTGCAATCAAAAATTAACTAAAGGAATGAAATGAGGATCATGAAAACATTCAGAATAATCAGAGGATAGAAATATTTCTGAAAATTTGCCTCATTCTCCTAATATTGAGATTATGCTATCCTTAGCTTTGTGGCAAAATAAAAATAAAAACCCGATCAAAGTAATCAACGACGATACTATTTCTGAAAATAGTCCAGCATGCAGCCAGAAAAGGGATAGTTTGAGTCTTTCCACTGATAGTAATGACAAGACATCATCCTCCTGTAGAATGGCCACTTTGGTGGGGGAAGGAGAGTTCTGTTTTGTGTTATTTACAGCCAGTGTGCTGTTAGGACCAAGTTAGGTGTTTTCAACAATGCAATTAAGCACTGAATTTCATCCTAGTTCTCACTGTGTGTGTGTGTGCGTTCCCCACAGTAGCTGCTGTTAAAACATCCCAAAATCCCTGGAGGAGGAATAGGAGAAAAAAAAAAAAAAAAAAAGAGGAAGAGGGAAAGGAAGGTGTTTGGAAAGAGAAAGGGAAAGGGGGAAGAAGAGGAAGGAAGACGGAGGAGAGAAGAATGGTGTGGAGAGGGAAGGAAGAGAAGGAAAACAGTCTCAGAGAAAACTAGAAATGGAATGGAAACTTTAAAGGTGGCCAAACCCTGGAGAAGTTGTCTGCATGTGCACATACCTGTTCGTGTGTGCATGCTGCTGTTCATGTTGCTCAGCTGTACTAGAGACAGCAAGAAGTATGTAGGAAGAATGAACATGTAATGAATTCTCACGGGTTCTCTTTATGTGCCATGCATTTTATGTACCACAAACTCTTGGCCCTTACCTTCTGCACACACAACAGCCTGGTGAAATAAACATTATTGTTATCTCCAATTTACAAGTGAGGAAACTGGGACTCAGATGGGTAAGTAACTTGCCCAAGGTCATAGAAACAGCAGATGGTGAGTTAGGATACAAATCCAGTTCTTTTTGGCTCAAAAATCTTTGCTCCCAATAGAAGAATGTTTAATTTTCATTACAGATTTCATAATCTGTTTTATCAATCATTGTGTTTTATATTCTTGGCCATGAAATGGAATATGTGGCAGCAAAAGTTAGTCATTTGGAGCTGTTATTGGATTAAGTCCTTGACACAATGACAGCTGCACCCAGGACAGTACCGTTGTAGAATACTGTTTCTCCTCTTTGATATTGAATGTGTTGTGGTTGGTTATGTCTGAGGATATTAGGAGTGTAATAGAAAGGGACAGTCAAGCCTCTCATTTAAAAAAGTATTAAGAGCTCTTAACATGAGATCTATGCTCATAACAGATTAACAGATTTTATTTTATTTTATTTTTTTAGAAGGATTCTTGCTCTGTCACCAGGTTGGAGTGCAGTGGCACAATCTCAGCTCGGCTCACTACAAACTCCGCCCCGTGGGTTCAAGGGATTCTCCTGCCTCAGTCTCCCAAGTAGCTGGGATTCCAGGCGCCTGCCACCACAACCAGCTAATTTTTGTATTTTTAATAGAGACAGGGTATCTCCATGTTGTCAGGCTGGTCTCGAACTCCTGATCTAAAATGAGCCACCCGCCTCGGCCTCCCAAAGTGTTGGGATTACAGGCATGAGTCACCATGCCCAGCCCATAACAGATTTTAAGTATACAAAATTTTATCTATAGGCACAATGTTGTAAAGTAGATTGCTAGAACTTACTCATCTTGCATAAGTGAAATTACATACCAACTGATTAGTAACCCTCCATTTTTCCCTCCCCCCATTCTCTGACAACCCTGATTCTATTATTCGCTTCTATGAGTTTGACTGTTTTAAATACCCCATATACTTTGAATCATGTAATATTTGTCCTTCTGTGATTGGTTTATTTCACTGAATATAATATCCTCAAGCTTTATCTATGTTGTTGCATAGTGAAGGATTTCTTTCTTTTTAAGGCTGAATAATATTCCTTTGTATGTGTATACTACAACTTTTTAATTCATTTATGTGTTAATGGAACTTGAGAATATCTCTGCATCTTGACTATTGCAAAAAGTACTGAAATTAACATGAAAGTACTAATGTTTCTTCAAGATCCTGAATTCAATTCCTTTGGATAAATACCCAGAAGAGAGACTGTTGGATCACAGGGTTGTTCTATTAATAATTTTTAAGGAACCCCCATGTTGTTTTCCATAGTGGCCATACCATTTTGTATTCCCATAATAATGTGCAGTTTCTCCAAATTATCACCAACATTTGTTGTCTTTTGGGATTTTTTCAATAAACAAACAAGAGAACCTAACAAATATAAGGAGATATCATCACATTGTGGTTTTGATTTGAATTTTCCTGTGCATGAAACATTCTCCAGGATAGCTCACATGTTAGCTTATAAAATAAGTCTTAACAAATTTAAGAAGACTGAATTCATACTGATTATCTTCTCTGACTACAATAGAATAAAACTAGAAATCAAGAAAAGAATGAAAACTAAAAAATTTAAAAATATGTGAAAATTAAACACACACCCCTGAGCAACCAATGCTTAAAAGAAATTAAAAGAGAAATTAGAAAACATCTAGATACAAACACACACACACACACACCATACCAAACTTATGGGATTCAGAAAAAGCAATACTAAGAGGAAAGTTTCTAGCAATAAACACCTACATTAAAAAAAAAGATCTCAAATAAAGAACCTAACATTATACCTCCAGGAACTAGGAAAAGAGGGTCAAACTCAACCCAAAGTTAGAAGAAGGAAGAAAGGAAAGACAATTGTAGCAAAAAAATTTTTAAATAGAGAATAAATAAACAAGTTTTAAAATCAACAAAACTTGACTTTTTGAGAAAATATGAAAAACCTTCAGCTTATAAAACAAGTCTTAACAAATTTAAGAAGACTCAAATCATACTGATTATCTTCTCTAATATAAACCTTTATATTAGACTTATAAAAGTAATATTAGAAATAAAAAATGAATCATTGCAACTGATTTCATAGAAATAAGATTATAAAGGACTACTGTGAACAATTACATGCCAACAAACTGGATAACAAGAAATGGATAAATTCCTAGAAACATACAACTTACCAAGACTAAATCATGAAGAAATAGAAAATCTGAAAAGATCTGTAACTAGTAAGGAGATTGAATTAGTCATTAAAAACCTCCCATCAAAAAAAAAAAAAAAAAAAAAAAAAAGCTGAAAAAAAAAAGAAAATCAAATAAAAAAAAAAAAACCCCCAAAAAAAAAAAAAAAAAAAAAAAAAAAAAGCCCAAGACCAGATGACATCCTTGGTAAATTCTACCAAATACATAAAGAATTAATTACAATCCTTAAAACTCTTCCAAAAAAATTAAAGAGGAAGGAATACCTCCAAATTGATTTTACAAGGTCAGCATTACCTTGATACTAAAGCCAGACAAAGACACCACAAAAAAAGAATACAGGCCAATCTCTCTAATGAAAATAGATGAAAAAATCTTCAGTAAAACACTAGCAAACCAAATTCAATGGCACATTAAAAGGATTGTACACTCTAACCCATGAGAATTACTCCTGAGATGCAAGGATTGTTTAATATGTGAAAACCAATTAATATTATGTACCACATTAACAGAATGAAGGATAAAATCCACACTATCATCTCAATAAATACAGAAGAAACATTTGATAAAATTCCACGCCTTTTTGTTATAAAAACCTTCAACTGGTTAGGAATAAAGGGAAATTACTTCAACATAATAAAGACCACATACAAAAAAAGCCACAGGTAATATTATACTCAATGGTAAAAACTGAAAGCATTTCCTCTAAGATTAGGAACAAGGCAAAGATACCCACTGTTGCCATTTCTCTTCAACAAGGTACTAGAACTCCTAGCCGCAGCAATTATACAAGAGACTTTAGTAGACATTTCTCCAAAGAAGAAACCCAAATAGCCAACAGATATATGAAAAAATGTTCAACATCACTAGTCATCAGAGAAATGCAAACCTAAACCACACTGAGATATGGCCTTCCATTTTATAATTACCTGATAATCAAAGGGCCCCACAATGTGATACCAAAGGCAGTATCAAGGGTAAGTCAACGACCAGAAGACCTAAGCCAACACAACTTGAACAAATTTTTTATTTTTTTATTTATTTATTTTTTTAAATTTATTTATTATTATTATACTTTAAGTTGTAGGGTACATGTGCATAACGTGCAGGTTTGTTACATATGTATACTTGTGCCATGTTGGTCTGCTGCACCCATCAACTCGTCATTTACATCAGGTATAACTCCCAATGCAATCCCTCCCCCCTCCCCCCTCCCCATGATAGGCCCTGGTGTGTGATGTTCCCCTTCCTGAGTCCAAGTGATCTCATTGTTCAGTTCCCACCTATGAGTGAGAATATGCAGTGTTTGGTTTTCTGTTCTTGTGATAGTTTGCTAAGAATGATGGTTTCCAGCTGCATCCATGTCCCTACAAAGGACGCAAACTCATCCTTTTTTATGGCTGCATAGTATTCCATGGTGTATATATGCCACATTTTCTTAATCCAATCTGTCACTGATGGACATTTGGGTTGATTCCAAGTCTTTAATTTTTTAAAAAAATAAAATTATAAAAGGAAAGTACAACATTGAGAGAGAAAAGCTTACACCTACAGGAAAAATAGAAACAGGAAATATGCAAAAGAAAACTGTTGACAAAAAGAATAAAATACCTAAAAATATAGCTAACTAGGGAGGTGACAATCTCTCCTCCTTGTAGAGATCTTCAAACCACTATAAACCACTGCTCAAATAAATCAGAGATAACAAAAACAAATGGAAAAACAATCCATGCTTTTTAATAAGAATCAATGTCATTAAAATGGCCATACTGCCCAAAGCAATTTATAGATTCAATGCTGTCCCCCATTAAACTACCACTGACGTTTTTCACAGAACTAGAGAAAACTATTTTAAAATTCATATGGAACCAAAAAAGAGCCTGAATAGCCAAGGCATTCCTAAGCAAAAAGAACAAAGCCGGAGGCATCACGCTACCCGACTTCAAACCATACTGCAGAATTACAGTAATCAAAACAGCAAGGTACTGGTACAAAAACAGACACATAGACAAATGGAACAGAATAGAGAACCCAAAAATAAGACTGCACATCTACAATTATCTGATCTTCCACAAATCTGACAAAAACAAGCAATGGGGAAAGGATTCCATGTTCAATAAATGGTGTTGTGATAACTGGCTAGCCGTATTCAGAAGACTGAAACTGGACCCCTTCCTAACACCATATGTAAAAATTCACTCAAGATGTATTAAAGAGACTTAAATGTAAAAACAAAAACTATAAAAACCCTGGAAGACAACCTAGGCAATATCACTCAGGACATAGGCACAGGCAAAAATTTCATGATGAAGACATCAAAAGCAATTGCAACAAAAGCAAAAATTGACAAGTGGGATCTAATTAAACTAAAGGGCTTCTGTGCAAAAGGAACTATCAATAGTAAAGAGACAACCTACAAAATGGGAGAAAATTTTTGCAAGCTAAACATCCAACAAAGGTCTAATATCTAGCATCTATAAAGGACTTAAATTTAAAAGAAAAAAATCAAACCCATAAAAAACTGGGCAAAGGACACAAACATATACTTTTCAAAAGAAGGCATAAATGTGGCCAAAAATCATACGAAAAAATGCTCAATATCACTGATCATTAGAGAAATGCAAATCAAATCACAATGAGATACCATCTCAACCAGTTATAATGATTATCATTAAAAAGGCAAAAAATAACAGATACTGGCAAGGTTGTGGAGAAAAAGGAACATTTATACACTGTTGGTGTATTAGTTCAACCATTGGGGAAGACAGTGTAATGATTCCTCAAAGTCCTAAAGACAGAAATATCATTCGACCCAGCAATCCCATTACTGGGGTCCATGGCTGGGAGACCTGAAGACAGACCTCATCAGAGGACTCTTTGTAGACATTCTCTAGCACTGGCCCAGAACCAGGTAGCCCCACTGGGTGGCTAGACCCAAAAGACTAATAATAATCACTGCAGTCTGGCTTGCAGGAAGCTGCATCCCTAGGGGAAGGGGAAGTGCACTACATCAAGGGATCACCCCATGAGACAAAAAAATCTGAACAGCCGTCCTTGAGTTCCAGATTTTTCCACTGAAATAGTCTAACCAAATGAGAAGGAATCAAAAACTAATTCTGGTAATATCACAAAACAACGTTCTATAACACCCCCAAAAGACCATACTAGCTTCCCAAAAATGGCTTCAAAACAAGAAGAAATCTCTGAATTGCCAGATAAGGAATTCAGAGGTTGATTATTAAGTTACTCAAGGAGATGCCAGAGAAAGGTGAAAACCAATTTAAAGAAATTTAAAAAGCAATACAGGACATGGATTAAAAATGCTCCAGAGGAACAGATATCATAAAGAGAAGACAATCACAACCTCTGGAAATGAAAAACACACCTAGAGAAATACAAAATGCACTGGAAATTTCCAACAATAGAATCAAACAAAGGAAGAAAGTACTTCAGAGCTCAAAGACAAGGCTTTCAAATTGGCCTAATCAGACAAAGACCAAGAAAAACATTTTTTTAATTGAACAAAGCCTCCAAGAAATGCGGGATTGTGTTAATCCTCCAAACCTAAGAATAATTGGTGTTCCTGAGCGAGAAGAAAAATCTAAAAGTTTGGAAGACATATTTGAGGGAATACTTGAGGAAAACTTCCCTGGCCTCACTAGAAGTCTAGCCATCCAAATATAAGAAACTCAAAGAACACCTGGGAAATTTATCACATAAAGGTATATCACCCAGGCACATAGTCATCAGGTTATCTCAAGTCAAGACAAAGGAAAGGCTCTTAAGAGCTGTGAGGCAAAAGCATCAGGTAACCTATAAAGGAAAACCTATCACATTAACATCAGATTTCTCAGCAGAAACCCTACAATCCAAAAGGGATTAGGGTTCTATCTTCAGCCTCCTCAAGCAAAACAATTGCCAGCCAAAAATTGTGTCTCCAGCGAAACTAAACTTCACAAATGAAGGAGAGATAAAGTCTACTTCAGACAAACAGATGCTGAGAGAATTCACCACTACCAAGCCAGCACTACAAGAAATGCTAAAAGGAGTTCTAAATCTTGAAACAAAACCTAAAACACACCAAAATAGAACCTCCGTAAAGCACAAATCTCACAGGGCCTATGAAACAACAACAGAATGGAAAAAAAAAAAAGGTATTCTATTCAGGCAACAACTAGCACAATGAATAAAACAGTACCTCATATCTGAATACTAACATTGAATGTAATTGGCCTAAATACTCCACTTAAAAGATACAGAATGGCAGAATAAATAACAATCCACAAACCAAGTCTCTGCTGTCTTCAAGAGACTCACCTAATGCATAAGGACTCACATAAACTTAATGTAAAGGGGTAGAAAAAGATATTCCATGCAGTGGAAATCAAAAGCAAGTAGGAGTAGCTATTCTTATATCAGGCAAAACAGACTAAAAGCAACAACAGTTTAAAAAAACAAAGAGAGACACTGTATAATGATAAAAGGATCAGCCCAGCAGGAAAATACCACAATCCTAAATATAGATGCACCTAACATGAGTGCTCCAAAATTTATAAAACAATTATTACAAGACCTAAGAAATGAGATAGACAGCAACACAATAATGGTGGAGGACCTCAGTATTCCACTGACAGCACTAGACAGCTCATCAAGACAGAAAGTCAACAAAGAAACTGTTCTATACCCTAGAACAAATGGACTTAGCTGATATTTGGAGAACATTCGACCCAATAACTGCAGAATACACATTCTTTTCATCAGCACATGGAATATTCTCTAAGGAATATGATAGGCCACAAAATAAGTCTCAATAAATTTTTAAAAATTGAAATTATATCAAGTGCCCTCTTAGACCAGTGGAATAAAATTGGAAATTAACTCCAAAAGGAACCCTCAGAACTATTCACGTAGACGGAAATTAAATGATATGTTCCTGAATGATCTTTGGGCCAACCATGAAATCAAGATGGAAATTAAATAATTCATTGAGTTTAGCAATAATAGGGACACGACTTATCAAAACCTCGGTGACACAGCAAAAGTGGTACTAAGAGGAAGGTTCATAGCATTAAATGCCTACATCAAAAAGTCTGAAAGAGTGCAAAGAGACAATCTAAGGTCACACCTCAAGAAACTAGAGAAAGAGCAACAAACCAAAACCAAAATCAGCAGAAGAAAAGAAATAACAAAGATCAGAGCAGAATTAAATAAAATTGAAAAAATATATATAAAATACAAATAAAACAAAAGGCTGGTTTTTTGAAAAGATAAATAAAATTGATAGTACACTAGCAAGATTAACCAAGAAAAGAAGAGAGAAGATACAAATAAGCTGAATTAGAAATGAAACAGAAGATATTACAACTGATACCACAGAAATACAAAAGATCATTCAAGCCTACTATGAACACCTTTACACACGCAAACTAGAAAATTTACAGGGGATGGATATATTCCTGGAAATATACACCCTTTTAGATTAAATCAGGAAGAAACAGAAACTCTGATACACCAATAACAAGTAGCGAGATTGAAACAGAAAATTTTTTAAATGCCAACAAATAAAGTCCAGGACCAGATGGATTCACAACTGAATTCTATCAGACATTCAGAGAAGAATTGGTACCAATCTTACTGAAACTATCCCAAAAGATAGGGAAAGAAAGAAGCCTCCATATATCATCATATGAAGCCAGTATCATCATAATACCGAAAGCAGAAAAGAACATAACCAAAAATGAAAACTATACACCAATATCTCTGATGAATATAGATGCAAAAATTCTCAACAAAATGGTAGCTAACCAAATCCAACAGCATATCAAAAAGATAATATACCATGATCAAGTGGGCTTCATGCCAGGGATGCAGGGATGTTTAACATACACAATAAATGAAATACATCACAAAAACAAAATTAAAAACAAAAATCATATGATCATCTCAATAGATGCAGAGAAAGCATTTGACAGAATCCAACACCCCTTTATGATTAAAACTCTCAGAAGAATTGGCATAGAAGGGACATACCTCAATGTATGAAAAAACCATCTGGCCAGGCACGGTGGCTCATACCTGTAATTCCAGCACTTTGGGAGGCCAAGGCAGGTGGATCATGAAGTCAGGAGATCAAGACCATTGTGGCTAACACGGTGAAACCCCGTCTCTACCGAAAATACAAAAACAAAATTAGCCGGGTGTGGTGCTGGGCACCTGTAGTCCCAGCTACTAGGGAGGTTAGGCGGGAGAATGGCGTGAACCCAGGAGGCGGAGCTTGCAGTGAGCCGAGGTTGTGCCAGTGCACTCCAGCCTGGGCGACAGAGCAAGACTCCATCTCAAAAAAAAAAAAAAAAAAAAAATCTACAACAAATACACAGCCAACATAATACTGAACAGGGAAACGTTGAAAGCATTCCCCCTGAGAACTGGAACAAGACAAGGATGCCCGCTTTTGCCTCTACTATTCAACACAGCACTGGAAGGTCTAGCCAGAGCAATCAGACAGAAAAGAAATAAAGAGCATCGACATCAATAAAGAGGAAGTTAAACTGTCACTGTTTGCTGATGATAAGATTATATACCTAGAAAACCCTAAAGACTCATCCAAAAAGCTCCTCAATCTGAGAAATGAATTCAGTAAAGTTTCAGGATACAAAATCAGTGTACACAAATCAGTAGTACTGCTCTACACCAAAAACGACCAAACTGAGAAGCAAATAAAGAACTCAACCCCTTTTAGAACAGCTGCAAAAATAAAATAAAACACTTAGGAATATGCCTAACCAAGAAGGTGAAAGATCTCTACACGGAAGACTAAAAAACACTGCTGAAAGAAATCATACTTGACACAAATGGAAACACATCCCATGCTCATGGGTGGATAGAATCAATATTATCATAGATGTCATTAAAAATGACCATACTGCCAAAAGCAAGCTACAAATTCAATACAATTCCCAACAAAATACCACCATCATTCTTCATAGAACTAGAAAAAGTTATCCTAAAATTCATATGGAACCAAAAAAAGAGCCTGCATAGCCAAAGCAAGACTAAGCAGAAAGAACAAATCTGAAGGCATCACAGTATCCAACATCAAACTATACAACAAGGCTATAGTTACCAAAACAGCATGATACTGGTACAAAAATAGGCATGTAGACCAATGGAACAGAATAGAGAACCCAGAAATAATGCCAAATACTTACAGCCAACTGATCTTTGACAAAGCAAACAAAAACACGAAGTGGAGAAAGGACGCCCTATTTAACAAATGATGCTGAGATAATTGGCAAGCCACATGGAGAGGAATGAAGCTGGATCTTCATTTCTTACCTTATGCAAAACTCAACTCAAGATGGATCAAAAACTTAAATCAAAGACCTGAAATTATAAAAATTCTAGAAGATAACATCAGAAAAACTCTTCTAGACATTGGCGTAGGCAGAGTTCATGACAAAGAATCCGAAAGCAATTGTAACAAAAACAAAGATAAATAGATGGGACCTAATTAAAGGAAAAAGCTTCTGCACAGCAAAAGAAATAATCAGCAGAGTAAAGAGACAACCCACAGAGTGGTAGAAAATGTTTGTAAACTATGCGTCTAAGTAGTAATATCCAGAATCTACAAGGAATTCAAACAGATCTGCAAGAAAAAAATAATAATAATCCTATCAAAAGTGGGCAATGAATATTAACAGAATTCTTAAATGAAGATATCCAAACAGCCAACAAACATATGAAAAAATGCTCATTAATACTAATTATCAGGGAAATGCAAATCAAAACCACAATGAGACACCACCTTACTCCTGCAAGAATGACCATAAGTTAAAAATCAAAAAATAACAGATGTTGGTGTGAATGTGGTGAAAGGGGGACACTTTTACACTGCTGGTGGGATCGTAAACTAGTATAGCTATTATGGAAAACAGTGTGGAGATTCCTTAAACAACTAAAAGTGGAACTACCATTTGATCCACCAATCCCATTACTGGGTATCTGCCCAGAGGAAAAGAAGTCATTATATGAAAAAGCCAATTGCATACGTATGTTTATAGCAGCACAATTCACAATTGCAAAAATATGGAACCATCCTAAATGCCTATCAACCAACCAGTGGATAAAGAAAATGTGGTATATACATACCATGTAATACTACTCAGCCATAAATAGGAATGAAATAATGGCATTTGCAGCAACCTGGATGGAGACCATTATTCTAAGTGAAATAACTTGGGAATGGAAAACCAAACATCGTATGTTCTCAATTATAAGCAGGAGCTAAGCTATGAGAACGCAAAGACATAAGAATGATATAATGGACTTTGGGAACTCAGGGGGAAGGGTAGAAGGCGGGTAAGAGACAAAAGACTACACATTGGGTACAGAGGACACTGCTCAGGTGATGGTGCAACAAAATCTCAGAAATCACCACTAAAGAACTTTTCCATGCATCCAAAAACCACCTGTTCTGCAAAAACCATTAAAATAAAAATAAAATTTTTAAAAATTCATTCAAGGATTATGTAATTACAGATTTATAGAGAAGGCTAGACATTTAATGAACTTAAAATAATTATGAAATAAAAATAGTTTTTAAAAAAATCTATTTGAAGTGGAAAACAATTATTTATAATAATTCCATGCCCATTAACTGCACCAGATCTACTAAGGTCAAGGATTCCAGCTACACAATGGTCAAAATATTTGTTTGATGTTTTTTGTCTTCCAAAAGTTTCTAGGAACAATATTCCTTTTCAATTACTCAAGTCACCCTGGTGCCCACTGTAATCAAACCAGTGTAAACACATAAATTTGAAAATTAATCTCTCTGTCTTTTCAAAATAGGGTACTGTACTGGCCTAGAAAGTAAGAGATTTCTGGAATTCCCAATTTGCAAGCAGGTATAAACCCTGAGAAATATTTTCTTCCTTGCTAAACCAGAAGAGATCTACCTGAAAAGAAATAATGTTTTGTTAGGTTTTTTTTTTATTTTATTTTTTTAAATTATGCTGTTGCAGTTGGGTCACCACCAATGGAATGTACATTCTGACCTGGTCATCAGTGATGTTATTCATCTGTACCAGGACTAACTACTCCAAGCTGGCTGCCCACATACCCTAATCCCCACTGGGTCAGCCAAACCTCATTCTCATTCTCTACTGAACTGTCCTTTGTCCCTTGCAAGTTGTTTATTCTCTGAAATGTCATATACTCCAAAATATCTTTCCTCATTTTCCCCAGTTCTTAAACTCTTAGTCTCATCCCATGCTTCTCTCAACCCCTCTCTCCTATCAGCAGTTTCCTGTTTTGAACAAACCAATTAGCTAAACTAATTTAATCTAAGAGTTAACATTTTAAATTGACTATTAATACAAATGATTTCATGAACTGATACAGCTTAAGGAATTATGGGAGTATAGGGGCTATCCCAGTACCATTCCACATACCCTCTAGACCAAGTCCAGTCATTCCCCTGTCACCACCAGCTCCTCCCCCTGGCCAACAGCAAATATTTAGGAGGTTAACTAAGACACAGAATGTATTCGACTCTATGGTCAACTCTATGGGTCAGAGATAAATTGTTGGTATTGTTACTAGACCTGGCATCAGGGTCACTTCAGCTTTATGCTTCAGTTCCTTGCTACACAAGTTTGGTGCACAGACCAGCAGCATCAGCATCTCCTGGGAGCTTGTTGGATGTGCAGAATATCTGGGTGCCACCTCAGGTCCATTAAATCTCCAAGGATTTGCAGATGCAGTAAAGTTTGAGAAGCTGCTGTAATTTACAAAGCTAAATATTCCTAGCAAGTTTTTAACACATACTATGTGGTTGCACTAAATGTTTAAGTTGATATCCTGCTCTTTTTATTAGTAGGAAACATGGGGATATCTTCAGAGCACCTTTGGTCCTATCTGGTCCATATGAAGTAATGGAAGAAGAATATTCTGGCAGCAGAAACAATGGAGGCTGGAAGCAAGCTTTGCTCTGTTACCCCCGTCTGTTGGCGGCAGCTTTCAGGCTGCAAAAGTGAACTTTCTGGTTTCACCCTTCACATCATGTTATAGTCATTAACAGCAGCATGATATCTGGACTCCACATAGGCACAGTATCAACACCTTGGCTATGTATTATGATACATACACAAAACCAAACCTAAGGGATGTTCCATATAATTGCTCCAAATGAAAAAAAAAAAAATGCCCAGGCACAATTCTTTGCTGGGCAATTCTATTACAAAGATATATAGAAAAATCTTGTTCTCCATAGCAACTGTCCAGTAATTTTTTCATGTTTATTTTATATTTTGGGATGTAAACAACAGGATAGAGGTGTAGAAAGAATGTATTGGTGATACCAATAAGCCAGCCATATCAGCTAAAATGAAAGAATTGTGACAATTGATAAGTAATCAAATTAAGTATCCTGTTTGATTCATGTCCACAGGAATGCTATTCATTAAATTATAGTGGTTATGTAGCCCCATGAAAGTTGGTGCCATGCCATCAGCCAGGGTTCTAGTCTTCTGGCTCACATTTGGTAACAAAGAAAGAGAATTTCTGTAATTCCATCAGCAAAACCTAGTGGAAAAATTGCAAGTTTTCTGCCTAAAACTCTCCCAGCCAACCTAAATACAGAGTAGCATGCAGTATGTATCTCTGCATAATTTTTAAAGACCAGAAAAGGTGTTATAATGGAGTTATAAGGGAGATCAAGAGAGATTTAAAATTATAACAAAACTCAACCATTGTGAAAGACAACGTGGCAATTCCTCAAGGGTCTAGAACCAGAAATACTATTTGGCCCAGCAATCCCATTACTGGGTATATATCCGAAGGATTATAAATCATTCTACTACAGACACATGCACACATATGTGTATTGCAGCACTATTTACAATAGCAAAGACTTGGAACCAACCCAAATATCCATCAATAATAGACTGGGTAAAGAAAATGTGGCACATATACACCATGGAATACTATGCAGCCATAAAAAAGAATGAGTCCATGTCCTTTGCCGGGACATGGATGAAGCTGGAAGCCATCATTCTCAGCAAACTAACAGAGGAACAGAAAACCAAACACCGCATGTTCTCACTCACAAGTGGGAGTTGAACAATGAGAACACATGGACACAGGGAGGGGAACATCACACACCAGGGCTTGTCAAGGGGTTGGGGGCAAGGGGACAGGGAGCATTAGGGCAAATATCTAATGCATGCAGGGCTTAAAACCTACATGGCGGGTTGATAGGTGCAGCAAACCACCATGGCACACGTATACCTATGTAACAAACCTGCATGTTCAGCATATGTATCCCAGAACTTAAAGTAAAATAAAATGAAAAATTATAACAAAACACATTCTAGTCTAGCAAAAACAGTAGCCTGGTGAAGGCTACGTCATAATAAAATATTTTGCCATCATCCCCCATGTACTGAGCACCTTTTCTTCCTCTGGGTTTTCTCATTCAAAATGTGAGTGTTATATGTGGGATTTTTTTCAAAAATTTCCGCATTGGCTTTTCCCCACTGGTTTTGGTGGCCTCATTAAATTAAGAGAAAACAACTGTTTACAAATAAGAATGTGTATCAACTTTCAACCTGTACGTGTCTCTATCAACCCATGCTTAAGTACCTACAGCTAACAATATCAAGAAAGGTGCACAAAAAAAAAATCAGACACCAGAGCCCATGAAAACTTGGTATATATAATGTTTGGTTTTCATAAACATTTGTCTTTCTAATTCCCCTAACTCTAGCCCATAGTTACTTTTTCTACAGCTCTTATACTGGAATACATACCTTAGGTTACTATATGTGTTAACACATTCACTGGGCAAGAATTATGTCTTTTAAATTTTTCCTACTGCATAAGTTAAGAGTTTGGTAAAGTGCACACAAAAGCAGTCAATGAGCACTGATTTTTGAAAGATGCATGAAACTCTCATAATTTTTTGAGGCATGAATTTAAAAGGAAGTTTCTTGTATGAAGACAGAAGGTTAAGTGTGCGTAAAAGAGTAGAAATGCTATTGCTCATTGAACATTACAATCAGCTCATGCAATTCAACTGTATTTATATGTATGAAGGACACTGAAAGCAAATTCTTGGCCTGAGTTGCTTGAGGTCCTGGACCTTCGGGGCACCCATCCAGAAGGAAGAACTTGTCCTGCCCCTTATCTTTGTTGACATTGACCTAATCAGGGAAGGTGCTGACCCTCTCACTGGGCTTGCAGGCAAATTTCCACCTGTACTCATCATATGCATTTGTCAACTACTCTGAAAATATGGAGAGAGATAGAGACAGAGAGGAAAAGAGAGCAGTAGATAGAGGGAATAGCCCCTACCTCCCACACTACTTACCAATATAGTTTAAGAGATTTAGCTCAAGCTGTACTATCTTTATTACTGCCATCAAGAAATTTCTATCTCAAGCTGCCTTTATCTTCATAGCTTTTTCCTTAACTACAATATCCTTTTTTTGTTTTTTACGCATGCCAGTTGGGCTTGGTTTATTTAGCTTCTAAGGAAAATGTACACTACAATACTACAGAAGACATTGAACTTCCTAGAAAGTGCTGTTCAATTCTGATTCTTCATTTTTCCTAATAAGCTGTCTTATTCAGTTGCAAGAAAAGTAGTGGGTAGGGTAAACAACCTTTAATTTAACCACTTCTCTGAATTTTGAAAATGATTTTAAATTATTCCCTGCTAATTTGGGGGAAAATTTTTAAGTAAGGTATTAAAGAACTCCTAAAACTCACCCAGCAGTGAATTTTCAAAATAAGAGAATCACAGATCCACTACCAACTTCACAGTAGATGTGTTTAAGTTCTTCCCAGAAGGTTGACTACCTCTGGCATTGCTAAATCAGGAGGGGACAGCCCACAATTCTCCCTTTGGCAGCGAGCACCTACACACAGTCATCAGTACAAAAAAGGAAAAAATGAAAACATCCTCTGTTTTGCCAAAAGATTGTCTCAGTGTCTCCTCCATCCAGGGACCCCTACATCTTCTCGAGTCCAGGCCCCCGCCTGTTTTAATTCCTTAGTATGGAGAATTCTTGCTAGTGTATAGCTTTTTCTAGGGACTTGACCTTTTCCTTTCTAACTAATGACACCCAACACCACCTTACTCTATGAATTAAGTGTCCTTCCTTTAGTCTGTCTAAAGCCAAACATACTCTCCAAGCCCTTTCTGCCAATTCATCCTCTGTTCTTTTTAACTTAATCATTCCTGCTCTCCTACTGCCCCAGAGTGTCAGCATGCCATGAATTTGTACTCTATGAGAACTAGCTCTTCCCATACAAAAGACATTGCATGCTTTTCAGAATCAATCACACAAAAATTATTTAAAGAGTCCATGTAAATACACACTCCAATATTAATGGAAAAGTGTTGTCACTGCTGAGACTTCTCCAAAGACAAATTTGTAGTGAAAAGCTTTAAAAGGCGAGAATGAATGAAACAGTTTTTCCTATATTAGGCTCATCTGTTTGGCCACAGAGAGGTTGAGACTCAGCCGTGAAGCAGGCCATCAAGTAGTGAACACTCCACTTTCTTTTCAAGTCCATTTCTGTGGCCACCACCGACCGCATAATGCCTACAGAAGGTTAAGCCGCGTCACTGAGATTGGCACCACGCCCATTGTCTGCTCCACTTGCAAATACCTTCTTAAACCACCTTATATGAGCAGTTCTGTTCTCAGGCTACTCTAGCACAGCTGTAGCCAGCTGCACTCAGCCTTCAACCCAGCAATGGATTATATACCAGATGATTCTTGTCCATTGAAAATACTGGAAACAACAAGGAATACATCACACTGCTGAGAAATTGGATCCACCCAGAGAGACCAAAGGAAAGCTATGACATTTGAGGAACAGGCAAACATTTCTCCTGCAAGCATTTACTGAAGCAGGTATTTAGGAGGAAACTAATCCGTCAGATTCCCAGACACACATTTATTTTCTGGTTCCTTTGTTTTTAATTTTGTTTCTTTCTGGTTGAGTTCAGGAGGTAGGGGGAGTTAGCAGAAGGAAAAACTCCTCATACTTTACCCCGTATGTTTTCTTTTCTTCTCTGTTGAAGACTATAAAAACAAGTTTGGATACTCCACTGGAATGCTGTCACAGTTCTGAATTTGGAAACTGATATTACCATGTCCGTAAAGGACAAAGAACGGAGGCTCCACATGGTGTAATGAGTAATGCTTTTTAAAACTCAGAAAACTGACCAACGTGTGAGAATTAACTTGATCTAGCCAAATATTTCTGGGTATGAGAAGAGACAATGGTAGATAGGTAGTTTAAACTACATACAGTAGCTGGATGTCTTCAAGGTAAAAGCAACTGAAGAGCATTAGTGTTCAAGTATCGTTAACCTCTCCAAAACGTTTCTTGGCAGAGGGTTCTGATGGCCTTCACTGAGTTTCTGTCATTCTTCCCCTCCTTCTGTTCTATGTCTTCCCACACTCAGTGATTGGAACATTTGGATCATTTTTAAATTGTGTGAGGGAAGAGACCAAGAAAAAAAAATAATTGAAGAACAGGGCAACTCTATAGTAGTAATAAATATTTAACTTGAAAAATGCCTAAGAATAAATATCATCTATATAGGCATAGACAAGACTGTGGCACTCCTCTTTTGTTCACATGTAGGATCTTAGAAAAAACTACCCCAATATTTTACTATGAAAGATTATAGGTACCTCTGTTTTGATTCACTTTTTTCCAACGTACCTGACTTTAAAGTTTTCCTTTTCAAAGAGCTAAGTGAACTCCTGCATCTTGTCTCCCTTCTTGCTCACTGTTTAAAGAGATGGTTCAATGCCATGTTTGAAAATGTAAGAACCTTCTATGACTAAGGGTCAATATTCAGAGCATGGCAACACAGTTTATTTCATGATACTTCTTAAAATTCTTTTCCCACTGACAAATTTGGCCCTTTCACAGAGGCAGGATCAGTGAGTTTCTGGAAGGAAAACGCATTGGGTTTGCCAAGAGTTTCCCCTACTGGGCTGATGACACCTCCTAAAACTACAGAGAAGAAATGCTCTGCAGGTCAGGCAGCAGGAGTTGACGTCCCAACTGTGTCTCAATTTGAAAGACTGAGTCAGGCACGCAGCTTCCAGGTGCCTGAGGAATCTGAATTGTTTTGCAACATTAAAGTCATTGTGAATGAGGGGAACTGGTCATGCTGAAATGATGCTACTGTTTCTGTGGAATTTTAGTGATGCCCAGAGCAAGTTGAAAATCCATTTGCCATTCCTTTTTTTCCTAATTCCATTCTTCACCTGCAATGTGTCTCAGGGCATTAGAAAGTGTTTTTGCAACTCAGAAAGAAATTGGAAAGAATAGTTTTCATTGAAAACATGCTCAGACTGGATTTAAAATTATAGACTTGTAAGACTTGGGACAGAGAGAAGAATGAAAGTTATCTGTGGCAGAAACTGCAATCGTTGTCACTGATTATTTTTTCATTTTCTATAGTAATAGAATCCCTTAACTTTAGTTGGGTATTTGAAATACTTGTATTTCCTAGCCGTTTTGCACCTAGTTGTGATTACTTGTCTAAATTCTGGATGCAAATGGAAGTAATACATGCAACCTATGCCAAATAACCTTAAAGGGAGAGAGTAGGCTCATCATCTTTCTTCTTCGTGCCACCTGGAAAGTGATGTGATGGCTAGAGCTGAAGCAGCTTTCTTGGACCTTGATGTTATCTTAAAAATAGAGGCCTTATGTAGTAAAACCCCAAGCCAGGAGGCACCTAGATCCTTGAGGCTTTGCTCTACAAAGCCTTGATTACTTGCATTGTATTTCTTTCCTCCAGGCATAAAATAAAAGAGAAATAAGTGATCTCATTTTAAATTTTAGTGTTACTTGCAACCAGCTTTTCTCCTGATATATCATCCAACATGTTTTTTACATTGCCTTTCCTTGAAATGTTTCCAGATGTGGTTTGTTTTTGTTTTTGTTTTTCCAACTATCTCCAAAGCTTTTAACTTAAAAAAAAATCTACAGCTACTATTGATATTAAAGCTTCCGGCATGTTTATTTCCAGGCAGAAGAAAACTAGGAAGTTTTTTCCTCTCCCTTGTTTTGCCATTTACTCTCCTATTCTCCACATCCTACTTCTGTCACCCAGTGCATAGCCCCCTGGAGGTTTCAGCCACCTACAGAATGAATTTTTCAGCAAATAGTTACAGCACGTACAAAAATGAAGTGTTTATAAAGCTTGAGAGATCTTCGGAAACACTTTTGTAAGAACGGTCATTTTAGTATAGCAAAGTCTCTGATCAATTAAGAGATAGGCACTAATAATATCTTCTAGAACCAAATTCCCAGCCTCCAAACTTACTAGGAACTTTGTAAAGAAAAAAAAAACAACCTAAATGCCTTCACCAAAACTATCCCAAAAATGTTCACTAGTGTGAGAAGATACTACTGTGAAAAGTTATTGATGATCAAATAGTTTGTCATTTATGTGCATCACACACACACACAAGAATGAAGGTTTTAATAGAGCAGGAATAGTGTCTGGCACATGTATTTATTTGATAACTATTTGTAGAATGAATCAATGCAAAGCTTCCTGGGCTGCTATTTTTATTCATCTGCTTATGTTTTTTATCCTCCTTTTAAATCAGGATTAAGACCAGGGAGGAGAATAAGAAAGACCCAGAGGACAGGCATCAGGATAATTAAAGTAGAGAGGGCCACCTAATAAAGTACAGGATCTTCCATATTCTCCATTGAAAGGAACTCTATCAGACATGGAAAATAGGCTCTCTCCCTCTAGGATCACACACCCTGTTAGCAGCATTTGATTATTCTAGAAAAACCCTGCTTTGGTATTGTCATTCACTGGCTCTAAACCCCCACACCTGGCAATCAGCCCGCCATAGTACCATTATTTAATGGCAGAATAGTTGAAAAGAGTTTGGGTTTGGAAGTCAGGAAAAACTGGGTTCAACATTCCTTTTAGACTAGTTGAATAAGTGACTTTACCCTTCTTTTTTTCCTGTTAAACAGGGATGTTAATGTTAAGTACCTCACTGAATTATTGAAGGAATTAAATAAAACACTAGCATGCTGTCTGGCTAGTATGCAAGTGTACAAATGGTGATGGTTATGGTAATAGTTACAAGTTCTCATGGTAGGTGGTCACAGGGCCCATCTGGGACTCACTGGCTGAAGTCCTTGCGTAGATAAATAAGCATGCATCAGGCCAATTCTCCAGGTCTGTGTTTCTCATCTGACAACTAAGTGCTTGGACCAGGTCATTTCTAGGAACTTTCTGTTCAACTTTAAAGTTCGATTAGTGTGTTATGATGATTCTTAAAATAATTGAGACAAAACATTAAACACATATTTCTTTTTTATTAATCAGAATTTAAGGGAAATAACACATTTGTGTTGGGTATTTCTCACTTGTGACTCACATGTTGGATAGCTTTTTCCAGTCTAAATATGTTAAGCTTCATACTCACATTTATTAAATCATTGGGAATCCTGTGATTCATATAACTAACAGGAGGATTGAGAAAATCATTAAACAAATGCCAAAAGAATTCACACAAAAGAATTGAGTTTGTTGTCTCACTTTTATGATTCCATGATTCTTGGAAATAGTTTTATAAATTTAATATATAATACAATCCTCTTTTGTGAAAATCATTTTTTACCTAAAATTTCTCACTCTTTGTCAAACATATGAATCTATGAGCTGCATTAAATAAGTATATACACTGAGATGCTAAATACATTTTTCTCTTAGACAAAGTGTAGGGTATGCTAAAGACCTGTACATTAAGGTATGACATTAATGGAAGAACAGACAGTGAACTGAATACATTTCGATTAAACTATGGCATATAGAAGTCTAAGTGCCAGGAAACATATCTACTAGGTTATTTTATTTTCTCCTTTGAAATAATCAGAATCCAACTTGCCCCTTGTTAAAAATGATTGAAATAGCATGGTCCACTTCTTGAAGAAGTCATGAATAGAACCCAAATCCCTGGAGTCTGCTGTCCATGAAATACATAAAGGCTGAATGCTCAGAAAAAGTGGAAAACAAAAATAGTTCTGAATTCTTGGACAAATAAGAAGGGCTGCTTTAAGCAAAGACTAAATTGGATTGGAACATATGTTTGGATTATTCAGCCAAAGTACATAATCAAGTATAACAAAACAAAAGCTTGATACCAAACTTGTGGGGAAATTTGTTTTGTCATCCTGAAATCTTCTCCACTTTAAGCAAATCTTCCTCACCCAAAAACAAGTATCTTATCATACACTATGTTATTTGTCCTGGTCCACTGCAGTGACCATAAAGGTAAGGAATCAGTCCACTATTTAGAGAAAATCCTGATTACATAAATTTAGTTTTCCAGTGGAGAAATTAGTCAGTTTAAATGTATTTTACCTAAGTACATATCTGCTAAATACTATATAATGTACTTGTCAAATTATTAGAAATCAGTAAGTCACGTTTCTATATGTTCAACACTGAGCCAGACACGTTGAAAGACATAAAAGACAGCCCCGTCATCACAATGACTTTAAGTAAGCATTTGTTAATATTTGGAAACCTCAAGTCAAAAAGCTTAATAAAAATGCAGTGATTTCATATGTCTACCAATTCCAATTCTCAAGTTCAATTGATTCAAATAATATAATTCTAAAACTATATGTTTGGAAGGACTCCAAGCCTTATTGTCACCACTCAAAATTTCTACCCACATATAGAACAAGCTTTTCTTTTCCTAGAATCACTTCTTCCTGGAAGTAGTTTCCACTTCCAAATTAAAACTGGAGCTTTATCTTCAGCCCTACTTTTCAAATCCCCCTCTTAATCTAGTGCTTGCCTCTCCCAACCTCCTGGCACATTACTTAAGTCCTTCCTCCTCTCAAAGATCAGACTCCAGTTTCAAAGCAAAATTCTAACATCTTTAATAGTACAGGCCAACATTACAAAGTTCATAGGCAAATGTAATTTATAACTTAGAAATTCATACACATTTCTTTTACATACACATGCATAAGCCTGCTTTCAAAATGCCAGACTTCAACATAGTATTGGGAGTTCTGGCCAGGGCAATCAGGCAAGAGAAAGAAATAAAGGTATTCAAATAGGAAGAGAGGAAGTCAAATTGTCTCTGTTTGCAGATGACATGATGGTATATTTTAAAAACCCCATCGTCTGAGCCCAAAATCTTCTTAAGCTGATAAGCAATTTCAGCAAATCTCAGGATAGAAAATCAATGTGCAAAAATCATAAGCATTCTTATACACCAATAATAGACAAACCTATGGAGCCAAATCATGAGTGAACTCCCATTCACAATTGCTACAAAGAGAATAAAATGCCTAGGAATCCAACTTACAAGGGATGTGAAGGACCTCTTCAAGGAGAACTACAAACCACTGATCAAGGAAATAAAACAGAACACAAACAAATGTAAAACATTCCATACTTATGGATAGGAAGAATCAATATCATGAAAATGCCCATACTGCCCAAAGTAATTTGTAGATTCAATACTATTCCCACAGAGCTACTATTGACTTTCTTCACAGAACTAGAAAAAAAACTACTTTAAATTTAATATGGAAGCAAAAAGAGCCCATATAGCCAAGACAATCCTAAGCAAACAGAACAAAGCTGGAGGCATCACACTACCTGACTCCAAACTACACAAAGCTATACTCTCTCAGAAGAGAGTGACTATAATATGCTTGATCTCCCCAAAGGAGACAACATGGAAAAGGACTTCAGTTGTACCAGGAGGAATTTAATTTAGAAAGCAAGATTTCCTGACATTGTGATTGAAGGTTCAAACAGGTTACAAAACTTGTTATGAAATCTCTTCTTAGAGGTCTCAAAAATATAACATTAACAGTTTTGAAATAAGACCTTGAAGAGCAAATGTTGATGATTTTGATTAATCCTTTTTGAGAGAGAATAGTTGATCGGTGACTCTGGTAGCTAAGGGACTGGCCATGCAAAAACCAAAACAACATGGTACTGGTACCAAAACAGAGATATAGACCAATGGAACAGAACCGAGGCCTCAGAAATAATACCACACATCTACAACCATCTGATCTTTGACAAACCTGACAAAAACAAGAAATGGGGAAAGGATTCCCTATTTAATAAACGGTGCTGAGAAAACTGGCTAGCCATATGCAGAAAATTGAAACTGGGCCCCTTTCTTATACTTTATACAAAAATTAACTCAAGATGGATTAAAGACTTAAGTGTAAAACCTAAAACCATAAAAACCCTAATAGAAAACCTAGGCAATACTATTCAGGACATAAGCATGGGCAAAGACTTCATGACTGAAAAACGAAAAGCAATTGCAACAAAAGACAAAATTGACAAATGGGATCTAATTAAACTAAAGAGTTTCTGCACAGCAAATAAAACTATCATCAGAGTGAGCAGGCAACCTACAGAATGGGAGAAAATTTTTGCAATCCACCCATCTGACAAAGGGCTAATATCCAGAATCTACAAGAAACTTAAACAAATTTACAAGACAAAAACAAATAACCCCATCAAAAAGTGGGCGAAGGATATGAACAGACACTTCTCAAAAGAAGATATTTATGTGACCAACAACATATGAAAAAAAGCTCATCACCACTGGTCATTAGAGAAATGCAAATCAAAACCAAACTGGGATACCATCTCACACCAGTTAGAATGGCGATCATTAAAAAGTCAGGAAAAAACAGATGCTGGTGATGCTGTGAAGAAATAGGAACGCTTTTACACTGTTGGTGGGAGTGTAAATTAGTTCAACCATTGTGGAAGACAGTGGGGCGATTCCTCAAGGATCTAGAACCAGATATACCATTTGGCCTAGCAATCCCATTACTGGGTATATACCCAAAGGATTATATATCATTTTACTGTAAAGACACATGCACACGTATGTTTACTGCAGCACTATTCACAATAGCAAAGACTTGGAACCAACCAAGTGTCCATCAATGACAGACTGGATAAAGAAAATGTGGCACATATACACCATGAAATACTATGCAGCCACAAAAAAGAATGAGTTCATGTCCTTTGCAGGGACATGGATGAAGCTGGAAACCATCATTCTCAGCAAACTGACACAGGAACAGAAAACTAAACACCACATGTTCTCACTCATAAGTGGGAGTTGAACAACAAGAACACATGGACACAGGGAGGGGAACATCACACATCGGGGTCTGTTGGGGGGTGGGGGGCAAGGAGAGGGAGAGCATTAGGACAAATACCGGGCTTAAAACCTAGATGACGGATTGATGGGTACAGCAAACCACCATAGCACATGTATACCTATGCAACAAACCTGCACATTCTGCACATGTATCCTAGCACTTAAAGTATAATTTTAAAAAAGAATTTTTTAAACCAAAGCTTCTAACATGACATGAGTTGGTTGCTCTCCTTTGTGGAAAGCCCATGCTTGGTAGTCAATGCTTTGCAGTAGTGAGTTTACCACCACAGACAATAAATCCTATCTGTAGTGAGGGACAAAAAAGGTGTCATTCTAGGAGAAATACAGAGGTAAAAGAAAGCAAGTTAGGCCTAAGAGAAATTATTGTTGCTGATTGTCCATAAAACTTGGCTGCATCCCTCTCTTTTAATGCTTGCTTTGTCCAGGACATCACTGGATTTGATGAGCCAATAAATTCCCTATTTTCCTTAAACTAGTTGAAGTTGGGTCTAAGTCACATGCAACTCAAAGAGTTTTAACTCATATAATTGCCCTCATTTTTTTTATATACCCATTCCCCTTTCACCAATTGCAAGCTTCTGGGATGCAGGTGTATTAGGCTGTTCTTGCATTGCTATAAAAAGTTCCTGAGACTGGGTAATTTATAAAGAAAAGAGGTTAAGTTGGCTTATGGTTCTGCAGGCTTTAGAGGAAGCATGGTGCCAGCATCTGCTCGGCTTCTAGGGAGGCCACAGGAAGCTTACAATTATGCGGAAGGCAAAGGGGAATCAGGCACATAGCGAGAACAGGAACAAGTGAGAGAGAGATTGGGGTGGGGGTGCCACACACTTTTAAATGAGCAGATCTTGCAAGAACTCACTATTCCAAAGACAGCAGCAAGCCATGAGGGATTTGCCCCCATGATCCAAACACCTTCCACCAGTCCCCAACTCCAGTATTGGGGATTACAACTCAACATGAGATTTGGGTGGGAGCAAATATCCAAACTATATCAACAGGTGACATTTTTTACTTATCCACCGTCCTTAACATGATTTGTTGCACAGAGTGGCCACGTAAATAAATAAATGATAGAATGAATGAGTTGAGTGAATATGCCATGAATTAATGAATCTAGAAGAATAACTTACTATTAAATTCAGCAGCAACCAATATCTCTACCCTGTCTATGACTGGTGTATTGTCACTAACAAGTGCTAAGGTAACGAATTTAAACACGTAGTCAATCTAAAATGGGAGATGTAATAGAAAACATATACAAAGATAAACATATAAAAAAAATTAGCCATGGAAATAGCTATTTATTCCATTTATTACTGATTAAATAACAGTTTATATTAGGTAAAAGAAAAATCAACACCCTTCTAAACTTACCACAATTTTAAACTTAGGGACCATCATGAACCAAAGTTTATATTAACTAAAATTCCCTCTCTCTTTTTCTGTTTTTATAGGTATTTAAGTTTAATGATATCTACATTTTCACACAGATCTTTATAGATGCAAGAAGTATAATACCAATGAAAGCTTTAAATATGATACAAATGACCTTGTAAAGACATTTCATAAAATCGTTCATTTAAAAAAGTAACAAAATGTTTCTAACACAAAGGTACATTTTTAAGAGAATAAATGGGTGTTTGAATGAAAATAGCATGGTTGATTTAGATTCTTTTTCCACCAAAAAATACAATTCAAGCTAAGAGTAAGCAGAGGTTCCCAATGCTGCAAGATGGTTAACAGTATATAAACCATCTACACTGAGCTATTCATCCATTCAGTTCAATTTAAGAGAAAAATAAATAGGATTTTAGGCCTCCAACCTTTACAAGGACATACAGTGCTCTGAGAGTTCCACTTGGCTTCAGCCTTTGTCCAAATTATCTTACATTCCAGAATTCTAGAATCAGCCCACACCAGATGGATTTTTCAAGTTTATTTTGGTCTAAACTTGAAGCCCACAGGAAGTATTGTGAGCAGCTCCAGGGTTTGAGATGTGGAAAGGCTCTCTAGGGCTTACAAATAACCACTTTGTGTCAAATTAGCTCAATGTAGCTGGCAAGAGACTGACCGTGCAGCTGTAGGGAGTTGCATTGCCAGTCCCTTAGCTACCAGAGCCATTGACCAAATATTCTCTCTCAAAAAGGATTAATCAAAATCATCAACATTTGTTCTTCAAGGTCTTATTTCAAAACTGTTAATGTTACATTTTAGAGACCTCTGAGATTTCATAACAACTTTTGTAACCTGTTTAAACATTCAATCACAATGTCAGGAAATCTTGCTTTCTAAATTAAATTCCTCCTGGTAAAACTGAAGTCCTTTTCCATGTTGTCCCCTTTGGGGACATCAAGCATATTATAGTCACTGTCTTCTGAGAAGCTGTGTCCCTCATAGCTGAAGGTAGTCATCCTACTTAATATCTCCAAGGTCTTATTTTACGATCATATCACCATCTGTGTGATTCTCCTCAGAATCATTCCCAAGTTCTTTGTAAACCACGAAGTCCTACACTGGAAGTAGTACTCAACCTCACTTCATAATCTCTCTTTAGCAGGGGTAGTTGATTCATAATTTAGCTGTAAAATCTTCAACAAGTACTCTGCCTTCAACATATATATCCTCATAGTACCACATTCACAGTCCCTGTAATTTCACAGAGGAGTGTCCAGAAAAATGCTATCTACACTCACTATTTCCTCTCCCTAACTTTCTCCTCAACTCAGGAAAATCTGGCTTTTGCTCAAATAATTAATTTTTTTTTTTTTGCCAAGATGTGAGTTGACAAATCTAACGAACACATCTCAATAGACTTCTTGGCAGTTTTTGACTCCCTTGCTGTCTTCTGTCTTGGTAGTATCACTTTTCCTCTACCCCTCAGGAAGCACCTTCAAAGTTTTCTTCAAGGCTCCTCTTTGTCTGCCTTTTAAATGTTGATTATCCCCGAGGTTCCTATCCAGGCACTCTCTCTCTCTCTCATCACATCTGCTGTTCCTTACTCTCAAAACTTTAGCTACGCCTATTTACCAGTATATGTTAGAGCAATGTCTTCAGCTTAGATCTTTCTCATAAGTTTCAGTTCCCTTTGTGCAACGCCTACCAGAAATTGCACCCACATGAACACAAACTCTTCAAACTTAAGATATTCAGCTCTCCATCCCTCATAAGGCTACAATCATCCTACATTTTCTATGTAGTGAATGGCACAGCATTCACCCAGTGTCTCCAGCTAGAAATCTAGGAGTCATTCTTGCCTACTCATTCATTCATTCATTTACTAAACAACTCTATCTTTGAATCTCCCCAATCTCTGCACTGTACAATGTACTTGGGATAGAATAGTAAGGAAAGCAACAAAGTCCCTACCCTTCTAGAGTTTACAGATTAGTGACAGAACAGAGATTAAATAAATTACAAGCTGATACTCACCAGACCCCTTCTAAACTAGGCCACAACTCAACTCAGTTCCCTGGGATTCCCAACCAATGGACCCAAGGCTTGGCCCTCCTGAGAAATAGTCAAGAAGGATATATTTGCAGAGTGAGAATGGAGTTTGAAGCACAGGTTAGTAAGTTCACCGGCATGGTGTGATGCCTATCATGGTGTGGAACAGAGTTGGGACTGGAAGAGAAGAAGGAGAACAAGAATAGGCTATAGGCCAGGGGCCAGATGTCCCTGTGCTTCCACTTTCCTGAATGGAACTTCAAGGATTCCAAGAATTTTAAATTCAAATATGCTTTCCCAGTCATTATAAAGGTATATTTGTCAAAGTAGAAGGAAAAAATAGATTTTACTTAAGCTTTTTTGAGTTTGGCTTATAATTTTTAAGTATTTAGACATATACTACATGAACTTCCATTCATACCTTTGCCCCACAAATATTAGCAGCAGCCCTGAAATGTATTTGGTAATACTGAAAAAGATAAAAGAGAGATAAAGAGAGAGAACCACAAATATACAACATGAAGAATGAGAAGTAGATGACATTACTACATATACAATAGAAACTAAAGAGAGAATACCAAGAAAAGCCTATCATTTGGAAAAACTGGATAATTTTATTTTAAAAAAACTATACAAAAATTGCCTTATGTAAAAAGAGAAAATTTAAATAGTCCTATAATATTAAATAAATTGAGCAAAACAATAAGTAAAAAATTATCATGAGGGAAAAATAAAATCACTGGGATCAGATAATTTTACAGGTAAATTCTATCAACACATTCAAGAAACAGATTATTCAAATTTTATACACACTCTTTCAAAGGACAAAAGTTTTCATCTCATTTTGATACCAAAACTAAAGAAGGACAGTGTAAGTAAGGAACATTGCAAGTTAATCTCAGATATGAACACTGATGCAAAATGCTGAATCCAATATTAAACAAGCCAAATCCAGAAATTAATAAAAATAATATGCTATACCAAATTTAGTGTACCCCAAAACTGCTAGAATGATTTTCACTAGAAATTCTATCAATAAAATGAATTACTTTAACAAATTTAAGGAGGAAAAAGGTGTGATCATTTCCATAGAAAGAGAAAAAGCATCAATAAAATTCAAATCTGATTCATAATAAAAACTAACAAAGGAAAGATATTTCCTTAAAGAGATGATGAGTACCAAAAAAAAAAAGAAGAAGAAGAAGAAGAAGAAGACGAAGAAGAAGAAGAAGAAGAAGAAGAAGAAGAAGAAGAAGAAGAAGAGGAAACTTCAACAAAAGTTATTTAATGGTGAAACATTAAAAGTATTCGTTAAAATCAGGAACAAGTAAAGGAAGAAACAAAAGGTTAATTTCTGGAAGTAGAATAACTGAGATACAGGAAATTAGTATTTTAATTTTAATAGATAATACAGAAGCACTCTTCCAAAAGGTGTTGATTTTACAACTCTAGTGCCCACTTCCCTATACCCTTACTGGCACTGAATATTATTCATTTTTTTAATCACTGCCCATCTGTTAAGAAAATAAATTTTATTTTTGCTTTGTGAAGATTCTGTTTATGTCATTTGTAGAGTCTTACTTAATATTTTAGGTTGTTGTAGCTTACCATTGTTACTGAATATTGAGGGAGACGAGGATGAGAAAGGTTGCCAAGTCTTAACTGAGCTTAATGGCATCAGTAAAAAATGAAAATGATCTCTAAGAAAACTTGGCCAAAAGGGCATTATAAATCTGTGTACTATAACAATGTTATCTGCACCAGAAGTTGAGCCAGGAAATCTGTATCCGTGCCTCATGCCTTGTTTCAGCCACCATATCTTTCCAGAGGCTTCATGGCAGGCAAGCAGTGCAATGAGAGAATTCTGGTGTTCTCAACCATGGCAACTCTCACAGACACCGGTGAAGGCCTCTCCCCTAAGATCTCAGACCTGGAGATGCCTCTGTCAAGCAATGGCTCTCGGGTGAACATGTATGATACAACTTCTATTATCGCAATCTGGAACTGTATTCACCAACATATGCATATCCAATACTACCAGAATCTATGAAAACTCAGTGATAAAAAAATCAGAGAGTCAAATTCCCCCAGGTTTCTGTTTTAACTTCTTTCTTGCAGAAAAGACCTCTTTTCTGGATGAATGCTCTTTCACAGAAACCCATTTCTCAGTCTACAAACATAGTTTCTGGATAATAATTTGCAATAAACCTTTTGCTCAAATCACCAAGAACAGGAGGTCTGAAATACACTTCAGAGTTGCGTGACTTTTGAAACCCACCTCAGAAGCCCTGAAACTGTTATTTGTTGCTCTTTTTCAGAGATAACCTCAGTCCTTCCTCACTGAGAATATTAGGGTTAAGATTTAAGAATACAGATAAAGTCTTTGAATTCAGATAGCTCTGGATTAAACATCAGCTCTTCCACTTAAAGGCTGTGTGACCTTGGGGGAGTTCCTCTAAGCCTCCATTTCCTCCTCAGTTTTTTTTGTTTGTTTGTTTTATTGCTGTTGTTGTTGTTTTGAGATAGAGTCTCACTCTGTCACCCAGGCTGGAGTGCAGTGGCCTGATCTCAGTTCACTGCAACCTTCACTTCCTGGGTTCAAGCAATTCTCCTGCATCAGCCTCCCAAATAGCTGAGACTACAGGCTCCTGCCACCATGCCCGGCTAATTTTTATTGTATTTTTAGTAAAGATGGGGTTTCACTATGTTAGCCAGGCTGGTCTTGAACTCCTGACCTCGTGATTCGCCCACTTCGGTCTCCCAAAGTGCCGGGATTACAGGTGTTAGCCATCGTGCCGGGCCTCCTCCTCTGTTGTATGAAGACAGTATAGCCTGGCACTGAATAATCAAGAAGATCAAATGAGACAATGTACTTAAATCATAGCTTTAATAAGTGCTCAATAAATGGTAGCCATCATCACTATTATTTCTCTCAAAGAATACTCCTTTTTAGATTCCCCAGTCCCTCTTGCTTTTCTTCAGTTCCCTCACCTCCTCAAAGAGCTATGGAGCCCAGCCTTGGATTGGCTAAGTCACTCAAATCCAGAGCGCAATTCACAGCTATATCCATACTGCGCCCTCTAGTGTCATTTTAGGGACTACGTGACTCTGGAAGCGCCGTTACCTCCAGGATTACGCCAGGGGTGTTAAGTTTCTCTCACTATGTCAGGTGCATGCCCTCCACTCCCAACGTCACTCCACAGCTTGATAATGGTGGTGCTCACAGAGCACTGATATTCATTTAGGTCTGGGTGAGGCTCACATTCCATAACGTGGGATGGAACGAATCATCTGTCCCTTCTAACAGGGAGCTTTCAAGCTCCATAAACCTGGAGACTCATAAAACACATTCATCTCCATATGTCCACCTGGGACCACTGGGCACATAGATGTAAATTTTATCTGGAAATAGCCCTGAGTGCCCCCATGCATGTGTAGAGCCAGGGGAACACACCTACTGGGAGGTCATACTCACCACCCCCCTTCTAAACCAGGCCACAGTTTAGAACCCCTTGGTTATATAATATGGATAACAGATGGCTAATACATGTCTTTAATGGCTTGAGATTATATCTGCTCTTGAGCCTGTGTGTTCAAAGGTAGTAAAACCAAAACACTGGTGAAATGGTAGAAGAAGAATAATAAACTTGTTGACACAAAATTCCAACACAGATTTTCAATTGCTCATCTCTGTTCAATATGAGAAATGAGAGCTGACACCTATTCAGCACTTGCCACATGTGAGGTACTGTTCTAAAAGTTTTCCCTATATGAGCTCCTTTAATACCCAGAACAACGTTACAAGGCATTTATTTTTCCAATGTTTTAGATGACAAAACTGAGGCACAAAATGGTTAGTAAGCGGCCCGAGATTGAACATTTACCAAATGGCAGATCTGGGTGAGTAACAAATGGCATTTTTTAAAAACACAAAATTATAACTTTAGAAAGCTTATCAGAGGGAAAGAAGGTAGGAACAAAGGAATGAAGAAAGGAATGGACGAAGGAAAGAAGGAAGGGAGAAGAAAGAAAGAAATTAAGAAAAATGACACGTGATATGTTTTAACACAAAGCAGACTCCCGTCAGTGTAACCAGATGATGTCAGCAGGATGGTGAAAGGACTCACCATAAAGAAAGGAACGTTGAAGCTGTTGAAACAATCCAATCAACTACTTCTTGACATTCAGACAGTGGTCCAATCTGGGTTGAAGACCACTATGAACTCTTGCTTTGGGTCACACTTTCTAAGACCAAGCCATGCCTCCTAAGACTCTAAACCATACCTTCTACTAGAAAATATAAGAAATATAGTAGCTCTCCCTAAGGGACTATTTCATCATTCAGAAAGATGATAACTTGGATAGATATCTATGTTAATCATGCTTTGAGAAGTTAATAAGATGTTACATTTGTTGAAAGGTAATTTAAACAGACTAAGACACCAACCTGAAATGTGCCCAAAAAGGTGATCATGTGCCCTTAAACAGACCTTCATCTACACTGTAAGCCATGTAGGTATCCATTTTATGTGTCTCCTAATCTTCCATTATCAAATTATTTATTCTTAGCATATTATAAGCAATAGTAGCAGAGGATCATTGGCTTGGTACTAACTGTGGTTTTCACCTCTTGTCCTGAACTGAATCTGCAACAGCAGAATTTTCCTTGGCTCTTACAGGTTATAGGAAATGGTGCATTCCTGGTCCTCTTTGAAGTATAGTTCCTACTAATCCTCTTGTCAGATGCGGAGATCCCCAAACAACCTCAAAACCTACTCTAATAGGGCCCCGTGTAATCCAAGGCCACTGGCATTTGCCAGCCCACTCACACCAGTCACCATCTCTTCCCAGCAGGAGGTTTCATGGCACAGATACCCCTGACCTACTTAAAGAACTCTAAGCTCCTACAGCACAAATACATGAATAAATATATACCAGATGCACAGATCAAATTTAAGAAGAATAGATTATGGATATGGAACTGTCAACATGACCCTCACAATCACATTTTTTCATCCTCCCATGTGGTATCCACCTGCAGTACATTGTCAGTGGGTTTGGTTGAAGCTCAGTAGGTTCTCACTTTCAAAGTTGGCTTTGTGCTTATGGGATTTTTTCTTTTTAGCTTTGTTTTCAGTGATGCGGGTGCCCATAGAACTAAAAATTATCTAAGATAAATGGTTCACCTTTAAAATTTATCTGTAAAGGAAAACTGTATTAATATTATCATTAGAAAGACTTCAGTTGTCCTTGTCCTTTTACCATTAACAACATAATAAAAATTACATCAGAACAACTACAGAAGCCCAGTATTTTATTCTTAAAACTATTCTTCCAAATGAAAATGATTCCTATAAAACATGCACTAAACTTTTCTAAATAGAGACTTAAAAATTTAAAAGCATATAGATAGAACAAAGAAGTAGAGATTAAACTAAGCAATAAGAATCTGAGTCAAGGCTGGGTGCAGTGGCTCACGCCTGTAATCCCAACACTTTGAGAGGCTGAGGTGGACCGATCACCTGAGGTCAGGAGTTCAAGACCAGCCTGGCCAACATGGTGAAACCTTGTCCTACTAAAAAAAAAAAAAAAAAAAAAAATTAACCAGATGTGGTGGTACACCCCTGTACTCCCAGCTACTCAGGAGGCTGAGGCAGGAGAATCACTTGAACCCAGTAGGCAGAGGTTGCTGTGAGCCGAGATAGTGCCACTGCACTCCAGCCTGGGTGACAGAGCAAGACTCCATCTCAAAAAAAAAAAAAAAAATCCTGAGTCAATACCCAAGTTCACCTTGGACAAAAAAATAAATTACCCTTGTAGCGATCAACCATCCTGTGTCTTTACTTACAAGTTCGGGAAGCAATTCTAACAACCTACATACATGAAAAAGATTCCAAATAGCTTTGTAGGTTTACTGTCTCTCAAAGACAAATTCTTAGCTGACACTTAGAGCCTCTCAAAGACAAATTCTTAGCTGGCATTTACTCATTTAAAAAAAAAAAAAAAAAAAAACTTCAGGCCAGGTGTGGTGGCTCATGCCTGTAATCCCAGCACTTTGGGAAGCCAATGTGGGCAGATCACTTGAGCCCAGTGCTGGGATGGGCAGCAGGTGCTTGGAGCCAGAAAGCAAGTAACAAAACACATCCAAGTGGAAAAAAAGTGTTCAGTATCACTCAGTGATGCCCAAAAGCACTTCAAAGCAAAGCATCTATGAGGTGATTATGAGTGTCTATGCATGGAACCAAGAAGAATAATGAAATGAGGTTAATGTTGGAAAGCAAAATGACAGTAAATCTGAGAGAGAGAGTGGAGTTTTGCCCACCCATGGCCATGCTGTTCCTTTTTCTAAAATGCTCTCCTTTCTCTTTCTCATCTCTTGCCTATTTAACATGAAGACTCATTACATATGTCAATACTTCTTAGAAATTTCCCAAACTCTCTTGGCTGAGTTGAATGTGCACTGCCTTAATATTCTGCTTGTTTCGATACCCATTTACCTGCTGTTGTAATTGTCAATATGACTTCTCTAAGTACCCGTAGAAAGCAGGATATCCCTAGTGCATGACACAGTACCTAGCACTAAAACAGTGCCTGATGATGGCTGTGGAATGTGCACCAAGTGTGATATTATCAAGAGGAAATCTGGATAGAAGTCAAAAGACCTGGTTTTTCATCTCTGTTCTGACACTATATGACTTTGGGCAAGTCTTTTCTCTGTGCCTGAGTTTTCAAATCTTTAGAATGAGGAATTAATATTATTATTATTATCATTATTATTATTATTTTGAGACACAGTCTCTCTCTGTCACCCAGACTGGAGTGCAGTGGCATGATCTTGGCACACTGCAACCTCCGCCTCAGAGTTCAAGTGATTCTCCTGCCCCAGCCTCCCTAGTAGCTTGGACTACAGGCACCTGCCGCCATGCCTGGCTACCTTTTATATTTTTAGTAGAGACAGGGTTTCACCATGTTGGCCAGGCTGGTCTCAAACTCCTGACCTCAAGTGATCTGCCTGCCTCGGCCTCCCAAAGTGCTGGGATTACAGGTGTGAGCCACCTCGCCCTGCCAAGATTATCTTTAAAGTTATTTAAAACTGTAACATTCTATGGTTCAATAGTGAAGTTTTCTTCTCTACTTTTCATCTTGAATTCAAAACGTGCTGTACTGTTAGTATTTCTCATCCCGAGTTGATCCATTGTAACACCCTTTCTTAACATCCATTACACCTAGATTCATGACCAGTAAAGGAGCCAATGTTTGCTGTTCTATTTTTAGAGGCTTTTTGTCATAACTATACAAAACTGTGAAGGTAGCATTAATTGCATGATCTCCACAGACACCTGTAAGCAAGCAAATATAGGTGATTTTCACATTCTCATTTACCATTCTTGATTTTAAAAAATCATGTCATATCACAAACTTCTCATATGCAAATATGCAAGCACAAGGAGAGCATTGTCACTGCATTCAGAAGAAATCTACCATGGAGTTTAGTTATGAAAACCTACATGCTTAAAATGATTCTTATCTCTAGTGAGCAATACTTTGCAATCCTCGTTCTAACTCTTTTACTTGTTCTTTGTCTTTCCTTGGGCCATCTTCCAAGACCCTCAGTGCAGAAGTACTCTTTCTTCAACTCACTGCTGATGTGTCCTTTCCAAAATACAGATAGAAACACAAATATCATATTCAAATACTTTTCCCTTTATAGCTTTCAAATTTATAACCTTAGAACAAGAAAGGACATTACAGTTTATGCAGTCACAATTGTTCTGGTGAGTCAGTGAAGTAACCACACTTTTCAGTTGCATACATTTAAAACAAATATGACTAAGTAATTGTTTACATTTTCTGTAACCCCTAAACCATATAATCCTGAGCAAGTAACTTCACCTCCCTGAGTCAAATGTGAAACTGGAGAATTTGAATCAATAATACTTGAGGAATCTTTCCTTTTTTAAAATTCTATACATTTTTTTAAGTTTTATTTTAGCTTCAGGGTTACATGTGCAGGTTTGTTATATAGGTAAATTGTGTGTCATAGAGGTTTGGTGTACAGATTATTTCATCACCCAGGTAATAAGCGCAGTACCCAATAGGTCATTTTCCAGTCCTCACCCTCCTCCCACCCTCTGCCCTCAAGTAGGCCCAGGTGTCTGTTGTTCCCTTCTTTATGTCCATGTGTACTCAATGTTTAACTTCCACTTATAAGTGAGAACATGTGGTGTTTAGTTTTCTGTCCCTGTGTTAGTTCGCTTAGGATGATGACTTCCAGTTCCATCCATGTTGCTGCAAAGGATATGTCTTTTTATGGCTGTGTAGTATTCCATGGTATATATGTGCCACATAAAAGTCTATAAATATATTACCATCTCTTTGCATGCAAAGAGATAATTTGAAAAAAAAACTGATAACAAAAATGATCATTATAAAATTAGGACTGCTTGCAATAAAAAGGAACAAGATCATGTCCTTTGCTGGAAAATGGATGGAGCTGGAAGCCATTATCCTCAGCAAACTAAAACAGGAACAGAAAACCAAACACCGCATGTTCTCACTTATAAGTGGGAGCTGAACAATGAGAACACATGGACACAGGGAGGGGAACAACACACACTGGGGCCTGTCAGGGGGCAGGGGAGAGAGAGTATCAGGATAAATAGTTAATATATGTGGGGCTTAATATCTAGGTGATGGGGTGACAGGTAGGCAGACCACCATGGCACACATTTACCTCTGTAACAAACCAGCACCTCCTGCACATGTTTCCCAGAACTCAAAGTAAAATTATCCCAGCCCGCGGGATCGTCGAAGCAGGCCCTGGAGGAGGGAGTGGGAATTTGGGGGACAAGAGACACGAGAAATGGAGACAAGACAGTGCTCTGATCAAGTCTCGTTTAATGGCAGTAATGCAGTGCCTTATATACACTTGGAGGGGAAGGGGTTGGGCCAGAGGCGGAGATGATCTCATCGCAGAGGGCGTGACCAAGTAGGTATTGGTTTCTCTGGTCGAAGGTCATGTTGCACCTGCGCTGTCAGTTGGTAATTTTCCCGGGCGCGGGATGGTGCCTGCGCTACAAAGTAACAATTTTCGCAGCCGCGGGGAAAAACAAGTGAAGAAGCAGGAAGAGCGCCATCTTTTATGAGGTATTGATACAAAAGAGAAACAACAAATCTAGGGAGGAGGTAGAAGGTGGAAAGGAATAGAGCTCGGGCGTTTAATCATTAATTATTATTTGCTATGGCCGGGGCGCGCAGCTCCGGACAGGTCCCCCTTTTTATTATTTTATGATAAGAAATGACCCCTCGGGAACTGCGCCTGTCTTAGGTTGGGTCATCTCATCCCCATCTTCTAGGCCCGTCATGGGATAAGGCAGCAGCAAGGGCGGCCCTCCTGTCTTAGGCTCCGATGGAGATAGTGTCCTCTTACCCGTCATTGACTGTCCAGTTCAGCACGCAGGGGAGGTGGTCTTATTAAGGTAAATAAGACTCACCATTTTCCGTCATCTCAAGGCGATGATAATGGACCTGTATAGGCTTGGCCTGGAAGGCCTCAATTTGTTGTCTAACAAACGCCATAAGCTTATTAAGGATTATAGGCCCGAGAGTGAGAAAGAGTAGAAGAGTAAGTAAAGGACCAAGGAATGGCAGGAGATAGGGGAGAAGTCCATCGAGTCCAGTCCACAAGGGATTGGTGGCCAGGCCTTTTCTGCGCTTTTCTAGTTCTTCTTGTAAAGTCTTTATCTTATCTCTGACGATTCCGGATTTGTTGGCGTAAAAACAGCACTTTTCCTGGGTGATTCTGTCTGACGGAAGTTCAGATATTTGTCCCCCTCTGCAGTCACAAGGCTGGCCGTAACGTTTTCGTAATAATTCTCTTGCTTTACGAGGGTCACCAAAACCTGCATAGACTGTCACTATGCTATATAGAGCGATTATTTTCCAAAGGAATCTCATTTTAGGCTTCATTTTCTGAAAAACAAAAAGGAAGAAACTTCTCAGGGAGATTTATCTTCCCTGGACTGACAATGGTTATGATTTATTTGTCTTACCAATCTTTCAGGCAGCCATCTGGCTGCATCATTTTTTTGCGAGAAGATGCATACTGAGCCTCTTCCCCAAATTAAAACTGGATCGGGGCCATGCCATGAATTATCAAGTGGATCTTTCCATTTTACCATTGCGAACTGTTTTTGAGATTCAGGATGCCAGAAACGATCGGCAGCAGATTTTCCATGACTGTCCAAATTTAAAAAATTAAGGATAAACAGGGCATGATTGAGTATGTTTCTGGGGGTACCCTTCACGGGGTACCAGCTCCCCCCTTTTAATTTTGTGATAACAGTTTTTAATGACAGATGAGCTCTTTCTACTATACCTTGTCCTTGGGGATTGTAGGGAATGCCTGTGGTATGTTTAATTTGTAGGGTATTACAGAATTGTAAAAAGGCTTTGGCTATATAACCAGGGCCATTATCTGTTTTAATTTGTTTGGGTATTCCTAAGATAGAAAAGCAGTGTAATAAATGAGCTATGACATGTTTCGTGGCCTCTCCTGTTTGGAGAGTTGCAATAATGAACCCACTATAGGTGTCTATGCATACATGGATATATTTTAATTGACCGAATTCTGAGTGGTGAGTAACGTCCATTTGCCAAATTTCGTTGGGAATGAGTCCTCGGGGATTAACTCCTAGATGAGGAACAGGTAAATGCGTTATGCAGTTGGCGCATTGTTTAACTATTTGTCGAGCTTGTTCTCTGGTAAGTTTAAACATAAGTCTTAAGGTTTGGGCGTTTAAATGATGTAAGGCGTGTGCTTTTTGTGCTTGTTGTAAATTGTCTGTAGTGACTGTGGCTATGGTTTTTGTTGCCGTGTCGGCTGTTGCGTTACCTTGTGTTAAAGGTCCCGGTAATCCTGAATGTGCTCTAATATGTCCAAGAAAAAAGGGAGTAGTCCTTTTTTGAATAAGTTGTTGACATTGTAAAAATAGGTTAGCTGTGTCTGAAATATGTTTAATTTGAGGCACGGTCTCTAAGAGGGGTATTGAATGAGCCAGGTAGGCGCTGTCTGTGTAAATGTTAAGTGGCTGACAAGGAAAAGCTGATAATGCTGCAATTATAGCTTGCAATTCGACCAGCTGAGCTGATGTATAAGTGGTCTGGAATTTAACGATTACATCATTGTAGGTGTAAGCGGCAAGTCCTGTGGAAGATCCATCAGTGAAAATTAGTAATGCGTCATTGAGAGGTTCTTTACTGGTAATATGGGGAAACACAAACGCATGAAGTTTGCAAAATTGAATGAGTTTGTTAGGTGGGTAATGGTTGTCAATTGTGCCAGTGTAAGAAGCGCAAGCAATTGGCCAGGCTTCCGTATTTTGTAACAGCCAATGGATGTGAGATTGAGTGTAGGGCTGTATAATGGTAGAGGGTTCTATTCCAAAGTATTTTCTACTGTTTTCTCTTCCCAAGATAATTAGATCAGCTATTGCATCATAATAAGGCAACAAAACCTTTTTAGGGGAGGAAGGCAGGTGTACCCACATAATGGGATTATTCTGCCAGAATAAGCCAGTAGGGGTTATTGCTGTGCTAAAAATAATGAATATTAATGGCTGAGAATAATCAATACTGGTAACAAATTGTGTTGCAATGGCATGCTCTACCTGTTGGAGTGCTATTAATGCTTCTTTGGTAAGGGACCTGGGAGATTTTGGATTAGAGTCTCCTTTTAATATATCGAAAAGAGGTTTTAACTCTCCTGTAGTGAGCTTTAAATACGGCCGAAGCCAATTTATGTCTCCCAGTAATTTTTGGAAATCATTTAAAGTTTTTAAATGATCACGACGTATAACGGCCTTTTGATTAATGATTTTGGGTCCATTAATTTGGAAACCAAGATAGGTGTATGGATCTTGTAATTGTACCTTTTCTGGGGCTATTTGTAGTCCGGCTGCTGTTAACTCTTGTTTGAGTTGGGCAAAACACTGTAAGACTTGTTCGCCAATTTCTCCTGCTATTAAAATATCATCCATATAATGTATAATGTACATTTGTGTCCATGTTTTTCTGACTGGCTCTATAGCAGCAGCTACATATTTTTGACACAAGGTAGGACTATTGGCCATACCCTGAGGTAAGACTTTCCATTGATAGCGCTTCATTGGTTGCTTAAAATTTGTAGATGGAAGACTAAAGGCAAATCTTTTTTGGTCAGCAGGGTGAAGGGGAATTGTAAAAAAGCAATCTTTAAGGTCAATAATGATTTTAAAATATTTTTGAGGAATCGCAACCGGTGAAGGCAATCCTGGTTGTAAGGCACCCATAAGGATCATAGTGATATTTACTGCTCTTAAATCTTGTAAGAGTCTCCATTTACCAGACTTCTTTTTAATAACAAAAATAGGTGTATTCCAAGGAGAATTACTTTCCACAATATGTCCTGCCTCCAGTTGTTCCTGCACTAACTGTTGGGCAGCACTTAATTTATCATTGAGTAAAGGCCACTGATCAACCCAAACGGGCTCATCTGACTTCCAAGTAATGGGGTCAGCGCACCTTTGGGGTGCAGGTATGTCAGTGACCTGAGCTAAAAATTTCCAAACCCCTTTTTATCAAGTTGTCCTGAAACCAGTATAGGCTGTGGGATACCGTTTTCTCCTTTTCCAAGACCTTTACCAGGGGTGTATCCTTGAGTTAACATTTGTGCAGTAACTGTATCATTTGGACTACACATTATAATTTTCATTTGAGAAAGCAGATCTCGCCCCCACAGGTTAACAGGTAGGTAAGGGATGACAAATGGCTTAATGAGGCCTGAATTGTTTTCTTTATCTGTCCATGTTAGGTATTTAGAACTTTGTTTAGGATTACTGCTTTGCCCAATTCCTCTCAAGTGAGTTAAAGTCTCTGTGGTAGGCCAATGAGAGGGCCAATCTTCTTGTTTAATGATAGTTACATCGGCCCCTGTGTCTATTAGCCCAGTGAATGCCTTCCCGTCTAACCATAAGGTTAGAGAGGGTTTTTGATTTGTAATTGGTTGCACCCAATATATATCTGATGATCCGAAACCTTTTATATTTCTATTAGAGTGTTGGATATTATTATCTGTTTTAACCAAAGGTAGTAGGATTAACTGAGCTATTCTAACTCCTTGAGGGACAGTAATAATGTTGTTAATAGCTCTGGCCATAACTTTAATTTCTCCTTCATAATCATTATCGATAACTCCAGGGAGGACTTGTAAGCCTCTCATGGTGACACTACTTCTTCCTAAAAGTAGCCCAAAAGTGTTAGGTGGTAAGGGTCCATATATTCCAGTATTTAAGGTTTGTGGTCCCATTTCAGGTGTTAGTACTGTGTGGGAGGTGGAACTGAGGTCCAGTCCTGCACTTCCTGGGGTTGCTCTACTAAGCTTTGAAATGGATTGCTGTTGCTGGCTGGAACAAAGCTGACTGCCCCATATGCTTGTTTCGGGGCCTGGGGCTGGCCCCTCATCCCGTTTCCCTGCCTGGCAGATAAAGGATGTCCTTGACTGTCAGTTTTAGATTTACATTCGTTTGCCCAGTGTCTTCCTCTTTTACACCTTGGGCAAAGGCCTGGGATTTTCGCTTCTGGATTTTTATTTTGGTTTTCATGGCAATCTTTTGCAAAGTGTCCCCTTTTACCGCACCTAAAACATCCCCCTTTATCTTTACCTTTGTTAATGAGGAAGTCTCTTACTGTTTGGCCGCTAAAAGCGGCGGCCATTGCTAGGCCTTGTTGATATGAGGGCCCAATATCTGAACAAAGGCGAATGTATCCTGTTAAATCTGTTTTCTTTCGATAAGGTCTGATTGCCGCTTGGCAGGCGGGGTTAGCATTTTCATAAGCTAACTGTTTAACATAATCTACACCCGTTTCTGCATTTCCAAAAATTCTACCTGCCGTGGTCATAAGTCTATGCACAAAGTCTGAAAATGGCTCATCGGGTCCTTGTTTGACCGCTGTGAGTGAGGCCCCTGGATCTCCTTTAACGGGAAGTTTTCTCCAGGCTTTTATAGCGGCAGCCTGGATTTGTGAGAACAATCCAGGATCATATTGCATTTGGGCCCGAGTGTCTGCATAATTACCTGAACCCGTTAACATATCAAAATCCCAACCGTTTCCTGCCTGTTGATTTCTTTTAGCTGTATCTCTACAATTTTCAAAGAACTCTGACTTCCAAATTAAGTGGTCTCCCCCAGAAAGGACTGCCCTAACTAAGGTATTCCAGTCTGTAGGAGTGAGCCAATTCTCAGCTACAGATTCTACTATAGCAAGAGTATATGGAGCAGTAGCCCCATACTGAGAGGCAGCAGTCTTTAACTCTTTTATAATAGTAAAGTCAAACCCAGTATGATGTCTCCAAGCCTGTCCCTGTTCATCTATGGTTTCAGTGACCGGAAAAACGTCTTTGGGGGAGGAGTCTTCTCTATGTCGGCTAGCAACCAACCCCCCTCTTGGAACATGTTGTCCAGGCCGCTGAGGTGGGCGCAAGGAACCCTCCATAGCGTCTGAATTGGATACTTTTTCATTTCCTGTTTTTAGCTTTTGGAGCCTAATTATCAATGATTGATGTAACTCTTCAAGTTTAATTTGCTCTTCTAGTTGAGCAATTTTTTGTTTTAATTCTTCTTTGGGATCTATTGCTGCCATAACAATGGGCGCAGAAGCCTCATTATATGTCTTATTATATGGGGGCGGGTATGAAGTAAAGGGAGGCAGATCAGGGTTGTGATATTTAGCTGCCTCTTCCTCTAAATCATCCCAATTTATGTCCGATGGATTAGGCTTATTAATTTCCTCCTCTTTTTGAAGCATCTGTAAAATTGGGTATTTTTTTGGTTTGTTTTCGTGTGGCATTTCTTTATCTGTTACAGAAGGAGACTTAATTTCCTCATGATCACTTTCGAGGGAAATGAGGTCCTCCTCCGTATCTTGCGGAGGCTTTGCGAGGTTAGAGCAGGAGCTGACCTTTAAAATATGCTCTGTCTGAGCGACCGCAGCCATGACTTGCGGATCGGCCTCCTTTTTATCTATTAAATCTCTAATGAGGTTCCAATAAGAGAAGGCGGTCACAGGAATTTTTTCTGGCCCAAAAGTATTATAATAGTCTTGAAGACAATCCCCTACTCTACGCCATCTTTTGATATCAATAGTTCCTTCCTGTGGGAACCAAGGGCAAGTATCTTTTACAAAATCAAAAAACTTAAACAAATCATTACCTTTAACCTTTACTCCTCGTATCTTTAAAGCCTCTTTTAATTGTCCTACATAGATCTGATGCTGACTTAATTCTTGTCCCATTTCGGACGCGCCACTTACCTTCGATTCAGACGCGGCAGGTTCCCGTGGAGATCGGAAGAGTTTTACTCCTTTTGTCTGGGTTAGTGGTCGACCGTCCTTTGGCGTCCTCTTCCTCACGGAGTCCCTCGTTTCCAGGCCCCACGTTGGGCGCCACGTATCCCGGCCCGCGGGATCGTCGAAGCAGGCCCTGGAGGAGGGAGTGGGAATTTGGGGGACAAGAGACACGAGAAATGGAGACAAGACAGTGCTCTGATCAAGTCTCGTTTAATGGCAGTAATGCAGTGCCTTATATACACTTGGAGGGGAAGGGGTTGGGCCAGAGGCGGAGATGATCTCATCGCAGAGGGCGTGACCAAGTAGGTATTGGTTTCTCTGGTCGAAGGTCATGTTGCACCTGCGCTGTCAGTTGGTAATTTTCCCGGGCGCGGGATGGTGCCTGCGCTACAAAGTAACAATTTTCGCAGCCGCGGGGAAAAACAAGTGAAGAAGCAGGAAGAGCGCCATCTTTTATGAGGTATTGATACAAAAGAGAAACAACAAATCTAGGGAGGAGGTAGAAGGTGGAAAGGAATAGAGCTCGGGCGTTTAATCATTAATTATTATTTGCTATGGCCGGGGCGCGCAGCTCCGGACATAAAATGAAATTAAATTTTAAAAAAATAAAAATAAATAAAATAAAATTAGAACTGTTCAAATCAATCCATTCACGTAATATTTATCATAACAATCATGTCTATTTTCCACATAAGGCCACATGAAAACAGACTTTTACAAAGATTCTCAGAGTATCCTAAAGTTTACAGAGAATAAGACACCATTATTTTCTTTAGAAGTTCTAAGTCCTGAAGTTACCAAGACAGTCTGTCAATCAGTCTTTTTCCTGACAAATATAAAAATCTCAGCTGGGCTAATTACTCAAATTCCTCCTTAAATAAAAGTAAAGAATCACTTATTATTATCCCAGTTTACCACCTTTTAAAATTAACCCCAGAATTTCATAAAAGTTTTGGTTTTATTTTATTCTCATCATCACATTATACTTGTGAAATAAGTAGTGCTTTGGCACTGATTTTTGAGATGAGACTGTAACAGCTGAAAAAATGTTAAAACTTGTGAAAAATGATCCAGCAATATACAGGCCAATCCAGACTACCCTAGAAAGTTAGTAAAACACAAGGAGATAAGGTTATTTTTTATCTCAATACGAGTTAGAAAAAAAATGCTTCTTTTTTTTTTTTTTTTTTTTTTTTTGAGACGGAGTCTCGCTCTGTCGCCCAGGCTGGAGTGCAGTGGCACAATCTCGGCTCACTGCAAGCTCCGCTCCGCCTCCCGGGTTCACGCCATTCTCCTGCCTCAGCTTCCCAAGTAGCTGGGACTACAGGCGCACGCCACCACGCCCGGCTAATTTTTTGTAATTTTAGTAGAGACGGGGTTTCACCATGTTAGCCAGGATGGTCTCGAACTCCTGACCTCATGATCCACCCGCCTCAGCCTCCCAAAGTGCTGGGATTACAGACGTGAGCCACCGCGCCCGGCCAAAAATGCTTCTTATAATTGAATTTGATTGCTTTTATTCTTGCCTTCTCCTAAATGTTATATCCCACATCTTTTTACACTAAACTTGTACTCTACTCAATGAACTAGCATTCTACAATTAGCCTGGGAACCTGAGATGTTTATGATTAAAACTCCCAGCAAAATCAGCATACAAGGGACATACCTCAATGTAATAAAAGCCATCTATGACAAACCCACAGCCAACACAATACTCAATGGAGAAAAGTTGAAAGCATTGCCTCTGAGAACTGGAATAAGACAAGGATGCCCACTCTCACCACTCCTATTCAACATAGTACTGGAAGTCCTGCCAGAGCAATCAGACAAGAGAAAGAAATAAAGGGCATCCAAATTGGTAAAGAGGAAGTCAAACTGCCGCTGTTTGCTGATGATATGATTGTTTACCTAGAAAACCCTAAAGACTCTTCCAGAAAGCTCCAAAAACTGATAAAAGAATTCAGCAAAGTTTCCAGATACAAAATCAATGTACACAAAATGGTAGCTCTTCTATACACCAACAGCAACTAAGCTGAGAATAAAATCAAGAACTCAACCCCATAGCTGCCAAAAAAAAAAAAAAAAAAAACAAAAAAAAAACTTAGGAATATACCTAATCAAGGAGGTGAAAGACCTCTACAAACAAAACTACAAGACACTGCTGAAAGAAATCGTAGACCACACAAAAGATGGAAACACATCCCAAGCTCATGAATGGGTAGAATCATTATTGTGAAAATGACCATACTGACAAAAGCAATCTACAAGTCTACATATTAAATGCAATTCCCACCAAAATACCACCATCATTCTTCAAAGAACTAGAAAAAACAATTCTAAAATTTATATGGAACCAAAAAAGAGTCCACATAGCCAAAGCAAGACTAAGCAAAAACAATAAATCTGGAGGCATAACATTACCTGATTTCAAACTATAATATAAGGCCATAGTCACCAAAACAGCATGGTACTGGTATAAAAATAGGCACATAGACCAATGGAACAGAATGGAGAACCCAGAAATAAAGCCAAATACTTAGAGCCAACTGATCTTTGACAAAGCAAACAAAAACATAAGGTGGGGAAAGCACACCCTTTTCAACAAATGGTGCTGGGATAATTGGTTAGCCACATGTAGGAGGATGAAACTGGATCCTCATCTCTCACCTTATATAAAAATCAACTCAAGATGGATTAAGGACTTAAATCTAAGATCTGAAACTAAATCTAAGATCTGAAAAATTCTAGAAGATGACACTGGAAAAACTCTTCTAGACATTGACTTAGGCAAGGATTTCATGACCAAGAACCCAAAATCAAATGCAATAAAAACAAAGATAAATACCTGGGACTTTTCAAACTAAAGAGTTTTTGCATGGCAAAAGAACTATCAGCAGAGTAAACAGACAAGCCACAGAGCGGGAGAAAATCTTCACAATCTGACAAAGAACTAATATCCAGAATCTACAAGTAATTCAAACAAATCAGCAAGAAAAAAACAAAACACAACAAAATAAAAGAACAACAATCCCATCAAAAACAAAAAGGTGCAAAAAACAAACAAAAAACCTTAGAAATATACCTAACCAAGGAGGTGAAAGACCTCTACAAGGAAAACTACAAAACACTGATGAAAGAAACCATAGATATGAACAGACAGTTCTCAAAAGAAGATATACAAATGGCCAACAAGCATATGAAAAAATGTTCAACATCACTAGTAATCAGGGAAATGCAAATCAAAACCACAATGTGTATCACCTTACTCCTGCAAGAATGGCCAAAATCAATAAATAGTAGATGTTGGCATGGATGCAGTGATCAGGAAACACTACTAAACTGCTGGTGGGAATGTAAACTAGTATAACCATTATGGAAAACAGTGTGAAGATACTTTAAAAACTAAAAGTAGAACTACCATTTGATCCAGCAATCCCACTACTGGGTATCTATCCAGAAGAAAAGAAGTCATTATACAAAAAAAAGGAAAAATGCTTTCACATGCATATTTACAGCAGCACAATTCGCAATTGCAAAAACATGGAATCAATCCAAATGCCCATCAATCAACGAGTGGATGAAGAAACTGTGGTGTGTGTGTGTGTAAATGGAATACTACTCAATCATAAAAATGAATGAATTAATGGCATTTGCAGAAACCTGGATGAGACTGAACACTATTATTCTAAGTGAAGTAACTCAGGAATGGAAAAACAAACATTGTCTGTTCTCACTCATAAATGGAAGCTAAGCTATGAAGATGCAAAGGCATAAGAATAACACAGTGGACTTTGGGGACTCAGGGGGAAAGGGTGGGAAGGGGTTGAGGGATTAAAGACTACAGATCAAGTGTAGTGTGTACTGTTCAGGTGATGGGTGCACCAAAAATCTCACAAATCACCACTAAGGAATTTACTCATGTAACCAAACACCACCTGTTCCCCAGTAACCTATGGAAATTTTAAAAAAAATTTTAAGTATACTTTCTCAGTTTGACAGTGTGGCATAAAGATAAAATGTTCATTTAGGACTTGATGTATTTTTAACTGAAAGTAATAACATAATTTAAATTTTAAAGAAAATATTTTATTGAAGTGCTCAATTTTCCCATTTTTTTAAATTGAAATAAAATTTGCATAGACTGAAATGTACATATCTTGAATGTGCAATTCAATGAGTCTAGAAAAATATATATACCCAAATATGACCACCCAAATCAGGATATTAATTATTCCCCTTTCCCAAAGGTGTTCTTGTGCCCCCATCCAGTCAATCTGTATCCCACATAGGTAAAAACTGTTCTGATTCTGATCACCATAGAATAGATTTACCAAGCTGGGCAGGGAATTTCATATAAATGGAATCTAAATATATAAATAAATCTATTATGTTGTATGCACTAGTAGTTTTTTATATTGCTGAGTAACATACTACTGTATGACTATGCCATAACTTGTATATTATGAATAAAGTTGCTATAGCATCTTTATTGACAAATTTTGGAGACAAATATTCATTTCTCTTGCATAAATATTTATTAGTGGAATTGCTGTGTCTTAGGCAGATATATGTTTACTTTTACAAGAAGTTGCCAAATAGTTGTACAAAGTGATTGTATCCTCTTATATATCCTCCAGGGTTAGAGTTCAAATTACTCCACATCCTTGCAAACATTTGGTGTTGTTTTAAATTGTGTCTATTCTATGGGAAATAAAATGTCATATCATTTTATATCTCACTGTAGTTTTATTTACATTTTCCTGTTGACTTGATCTTGAGCAATATTTGAACATTCATACATCTGTTAAAAAGTTGCTGTTCAAGTCTTTTGGATATTTTTTATTGAATTTTCTTTTTATTATTATTTTATAAATACCAATTACAAGTCCATTGTAAAATATATTTATTGACAGTCAGTCTGTCACTTGACCTCATTTTCTTTTGATGTTTGTTGATGAACAGAAATTTTTAACGTTGTTATTTTCTTTTTTGGTTACTGCTTTGTAGAACTCTAAAAATCTTGTGTGGGTACTAATACTGAAGATATTCTCCAGTGTGTTTCCCTATAAAGTTTATAATTTTAACTTTTATATTTCTGTCTATGATCCATATTGAATAAATGTTTATTCCTGGTATAAGGTAAGGTTCTGTTTTATTTTTCCCCATATATTTTTAGTGCTACTTTAATTTTTAAAAACACATTCTATAATGTTTACAACAACTATAAACAAATGTTATTGATATTTTTAATATCTGGCAATCCTGGTAAGTTTACTTTTAAGTTCCAGCAGTGATTTTGTAGGTGTCTTAGAATTTCTGTGTAAAAACTTGTTGCCTGTAAACAGACAGTTTTATTCCTTCCTTTCTTATTTGTCATCTTCTTGCATGCTTGCAAGCCAGGACTTCTAAAACAATGTTAAATAGAAGTGCCCACTGCAAACTTCTTAGTCTTTTCTAAGTCCTTGGGGAGAAGCTTTCAAAATGTAAGTATGATGTTAAGTAAGATATTTTCTAAAGGCTTGTCACAAATTGAGCAAGTTCCCTCCTATTCTAAGTTCCTGAGAAATTTTATCATAACATGGTGTTGAATTTCAACTTTTTCAATATCTCAATTCCTAAAATAGGTATAGGGCTACTTAGCTTTTCTATTTCTCTTTTTCAACTCAGTTTGGTACTCATTATTTTTCCAGGAATTTGTCCATTTCACCTTAGTTCTTGAATTGACAAGCATAAGTTATTTCACAAATATCCTTTTACTCTTCTTTCACTATCTATAAAATCTGCATTTACATACTCTCTGTTAATTCTGATACTGGTAATTTATGTATTCATTCTTTCTTAATCAGTCTTGCTGGGGATTTGTATTAGTTTTTCATTGCTATTATAACCAAATGCCACAATCACAGTGTTTAAAACAACAGAAATTTACTCTCTTAAGTTCTAGAAGCCACAAGTCCAAAAAGAGTCTTGCAGGTCTAAAATCCAAAGTCAGTATGGCTGGCTTTTTCTGGAGGCTTCAAGGGAGAATCTATTCCTTGCCTCTTCCAATTTCTGGTGGGTGCCGACATTCCTTGCTTCTGGCCACATACAGCAATCTGTTTTCCTTATCACACTTCCTTCTCCTCTTCTGTCATCAAATATCCCTCTGCCTCTCACTTTTAAGAACAACTATGGTTACATTCGGGACCCACTCAGATTATCCAGGATAATCTCCATATCGCAAGACCTTTAATTTAATCATACCTGTCACGTCCCTTTGCTATTCTGTTCTATATTTTATTGATTGCTAATGTTATCTTTTTATTTCCTTATTTTTAATTACTTTGGCTTTGATTTGCTCTTCCTTTCTCTTAAACAGGGCTCATTGATTGTAAACATTTTTTTCTTTGCTAATATCAGAGCTATCAATTTCCCTCCATACAATCTTTATCTCTATCCCCAAACATTTTGATATGCATTCATTAGTTAACCACATTCTCTAATTTAGCTTGTGACTTCTTCAACCCATGAGTTATATAGAAGTTTTTTTTTTTAACTTTCAAATATTCATGGATTTTTCTGATTATATTGTTGTTATTGATTCCAGTTTAATTCCATTGTGATCAGAGAACTAACAAAGATTAAGAGAGGTCTGAGAATTTACCTCACTTGCAAGCTAATAAGTTAACCTGACACAAATTTACTGATGCTGGCAGAAGACACAAGACTGCAAATCAGAAATGAAGGACAGTTACAACAATAATAGTAGCAAGAGTGGCCGGGCGCGGTGGCTCAAGCCTGTAATCCCAGCACTTTGGGAGGCCGAGACGGGCGGATCACGAGGTCAGGAGATCGAGACCATCCTGGCTAACACAGTGAAACCCCGTCTCTACTAAAAAATACAAAAAAAATAGCCGGGCGAGGTGGCGGGCGCCTGTAGTCCCAGCTATAGGGAGGCTGAGGCAGGAGAATGGCGTAAACCTGGGAGGCGGAGCTTGCAGTGAGCTGAGATCCGGCCACTGCACTCCAGCCTGGGCGACAATGCGAGACTCCCTCTCAAAAAAAAAAAAAAAATAGTAGCAAGAGTATTAGCATTTGTGCTTGTTCCCTAAAACCTAATTCCCCTATAGTGATGTAAAGAAGACCAGGTGATATGCTTGCACATGCAGTGCATTGTAATACAGAAGAAAAACTTCAAATTTAGGGATTTTGAATCTTACATAATAAACTGGAAGTCTATCTGGTCTTTGCACCATAGGTCACTAAGACTCCATTCAGGCCGGGCGCGGTGGCTCACGCCTGTAATCCCAGCACTTTGGGAGGCCGAGGCGGGCGGATCACAAGGTCAGGAGATCGAGACCACAGTGAAACCCCGTCTCTACTAAAAATACAAAAAATTAGCCGGGCGCGGTGGTGGGCGCCTGTAGTCCCAGCTACTCAGGAGGCTGAGGCAGGAGAATGGCGTGAACCCGGGAGGCGGAGCTTGCAGTGAGCCAAGATCGCGCCACTGCACTCCAGCCTGGGCCACAGCGCGAGACTCCGTCTCAAAAAAAAAAAAAAAAAAAAAAAAAAAGACTCCATTCACTTGTTTTTCAGTAATTTTTCCCTGTGTTCTTCAATACGGATAAGTTCTATTAATCTGTATGCAAGTTCAGTGACTTTTTCTTCTGCTGTCTTCAATCTACTGTTAAGCCTAGCCATGGAATATTCCTTTTCAGTTATTGCACTTCTCTATTCTAGAATTTATATTTGCTTCTTTTTTGTAGGTTTCATTCCTCTCCTGAGAATCCCCATTTGTTTTCTCATTATGAACATCCTTTTCTTTAAGTCTTTGAACATATAAAGCTATTTTAAAGTCCTCGTCTACTTATTTCAACATTTATATCAAGTCCATCTATTTCTGTAATCTGCCTTTTCCCATGACTACAGATTATATATTCCTATTTGTTCACATGTATAAACATTTTTATTGCATATGATATTGAGAATAATACATTTAAGAGACACTTGATTCTGTTATATACTCTGAAGAGTGTTGATTTTTTTTTTCTAGCATGCAGTTTAATTACTGGTTGATCAACTTGATTTTGAAGAGGCGTTTTAAAATAGAACTTCCATAGATGTGGGGAGTTTGTTAGTGCATGTCTTTTTAAATTTAGCCTTTGTGCTAGGGAAAATCCTCTAGTCTTATAACTTTTGTCTTTACTTCTAAAGTGTTTTGGGGTTTCAGTAGAAAGCCCAAGGCACCAAGGCACATATCAAGCCCTTCCAAATAAGCAGGACTCTAAATTATCTCCTCTCTGGTGGGAGTCTGTTCAAATGTCCCTTCAGCTCCTTCAGCCTTTCTGCTGTTGCTTTCTACTGGAATCCATGAAGCCTCCTCTGTGCATATCAAGATCAAATATCAGCCAAGGATTTGAGAGACTTTATTCATGGAATTTAGTGCTCTCTCCTTCATAATACTTCCCCTCTAAATTTCTAATCACTCTTGCAGTCCCAAACTCTATACCCTTATACATCAAGTCAGTAAGACGGCAGCTTTCTCCTTGAGTACTAGCTGTCCCAGACAATACTCCATAGATTGGATTATCCACTCAGGAACAAAAATATTTACAAACATGTAAATCTTACCCAGCAAACTTCCTGTCTTTCAAGGGATGAATTTCTTTCAGTTTCTGCTCGCTTTGGGTAACTCTCCAGTGTCTTCAAATAATAATGGTTTGTTTCCTTTCATGTATTTTGCAGAGTCTATGATTGTTATCTCTAGAAGAGTTAGTCTGACACAAACTACTCTGCCATCACAGGGACAGGAACTTAACTCCACTGGTACATAAAACCAAAAAAGTAATTATAAATGAATTTGCACTATAAAAAAAGATGATCCAAGGAAAAGGCAATTTCCTATCTGCCATCTACAAAACAGGTGAAACAACCCAATATAACCCACTTTGCAGGAGACAGGATTAACAGTATAACTAAAACTATTATTTATTTCATTATAAGTCAATGTGGAAACAAAAACGGTGGGAAGGTAAAATTGTTAACACTGGGACTAGCTAAATCTCATTTGGAATTCTGCATCCTTATTTAAGTCAGGTTTTCTACCTTGACTCTGTGAATCTTTCCTTAGTATTTATAACAAAACTGGAATTATACTCTGTGTGTGTGTGTGTGTGTGTGTACATATTCTCATGCATAATTGTGAAAAGAACACAGCATCTATCTTTGTGGTGGAAGGGAATCTAACCACCTTCATTTTAGCTTATAATTACATGTAAAAATAAGCATGATTTGTAAGTTATTTCCAAACATGTGGGGACAGAAAACTAAAACATATTTTGAGAAATAACAATGCAACTATTGAAGCTAATAGTACAGTCAGAAAAAAAAAAAAAAAAAAAATGCCTTAGGTAAATTGAGACATTTCCAAAGCTAAGAGTGCCTAATGTTGAAAAGGAGCCTACAATCTAAAGTTTTTGTTTCCATGAAGAACATACATGAGCCTATAGTAAAATGTGCAAATATTCTAAACTCTTTGGAATCTGCCCCCATCACAACGACTACCTCCCAAAAAAATCTGTGATGCCCTAATACCCAAGACCTGTGGCAGCAATCTCTGTTACAATGACAATTCCCTAGAGCAATGCTTTTCAAAATATAATATGTACAAGAATCACCAAAAGATCTTCTTAAAATGCAGTTTTATTTGTGAATGAGGCTGTAGATTTTGTATTTCTAACAAGCTCCCAGGTAGTACTACTGATCCATACTCCACATTTAGAGGAGCAAAAGTGTAGAATTCAGATGGATAATTACTGCTGATAAGTTCAAACTAACATCATGCCTTATTTTCCAGGAATGTCACCTCTCTGAATAGAGTAGATATTGGCTAGGACTAGGTTGAGGAAAGCCAGATACCTTGTAAGCAAAATTTGAGGAGACACTCTGAGGTATTGACCCTGAACTTGTGTGACCCTGAAAGTGAGTGCTTCCTTATATTTTGTACCCTGGGCACCTCTCTGGCCTGACCATAATCTTGACCCTGGTGACAGTTAAGATAAGAATAATAATGAATCTGGGAATTAACACTTCAAGAATAAAGAAACACACGGAATAGGAGAAAGAAGACTGGAAATGTGACATAACTTTCATCCACTCTAAATTATATTGGCTATAACTCTTCCTTGACCCCTGCAGTGCCTGACACCATGTGAAAGGAAGGAGTCAACCTACTCACCCAGAATAATAAAAAGAATATCACAGTAGTGGAATATTGCAGAAGATACCCAAAATTTCTAATTTTTATTAGTGGCACAGAATTTACGCTTTAGCCATTAAATATTTCATACAAATAGAAGGAATTTTTCACTGTGCTTTTGAATGACAATATGCTGGTTTTATAAGTGACTAAAATCAAACAAATTCAAGAAAGAGCAATAATTAGGAACCTTGTTTAATTCACTTGAGGGTTATGAATTCTGCTATTTAAAAATGTATCTATAAGAGTATAATAATATGGAAAAGGGTCATAATGCAAAATTAAGTTTTAAAATGTATAATATAGGCTGTGGCTCACTCCTATAATCCCAGCACTTTGGGAGGCCAAGGTGGGTGGATCACTTGAGGTTAGGAGTTCAAGACCAGCCTAGTCAACATGGTGAAATTCCAGCTTCACGAAAAAAAAAATACACAAAATTAGCCAGGTGTGGTGGAGGATGCTTGTAATCCCAGCCACTTGGGAGGCTGAGGCAGGAGAATCACTTGAACCTGAGAGGCGAAGGTTACAGTGAGCCAAGATCGTGCCACTCCACTCCAGCTTGAGTGACAGAATGAGACTCCATCTCAGAAAAAAAAAATAAATAATAAAATGAAATATTTTGAAATATTACAACTACTTTTTGAAAAATTATACATAGAAAAAAATTTGAAATATTACAACTACTTTTTGAAAAATTACACATAGAAAAAAATCACCAAAATAACATTTAAATTTTAACCAATGGTTTCCTTTAGTTTAAAAAAAAAAAAAAAAACTATGGCTGACTCTTTTTTTCCCCTCCATCCCCTTTTCTGATAAGCATGTGTGATTTTTTTAGCTGAAATATTTATGTGTTATCAAGACGAATCACCTCCAAGTTTTATTCATAAAGAAACTTAACCAGTAGAGAGTTTAACAATGCACTTGTCAATTATCATAAATTTTTTGAAAGCCAGTTCTTACGTTAAATTTATAGAGTTGAGCATCAACTAAAACAATCATTACCCTTGACAAAATTCTAATCAATGATGAAAACCATTATGCAAAGTTAAAGAGAAACCTTGTCACCTTTAGTGTTCATAAAATCCAGGGAAAGAAACATAAGGCATATTCAGGTTACTGTCCTAGACTTCAAAAAAGTGGATATTTTAATGCTTTTTTTTAAATTTTAAAACATACATGATTCTACAACCTGGCATCCTGAGAAACAAAGGTGGGTCAAGAGGGTTAGGAGTGGTCAAAATGGCCCTGGTGCCTGAAGGTAGTAAGTTCAAGCTATAATGGGGCTGAACAGTCTGTGGGAAACAAGACCTAACTCAATCTTAGAGGATGACAAAGGAAAATTTTCAAAAAGCTAAACCAGGATTCTCATATAATTATGTGAATTGGTGTCAAAGTCTTATTTAGCTCATTAATGAGGGAACCAGTAAGAGATAAAGTCGGCTCAAAGGTCATTTGAAGAATTGGGAATTTGTGGACATCTCTAAAAGATGAATTTAGAATGTGATTGTTAGTTAGATACAAAACTGATTAATGGCCTAGAAAGCAATAAAATTATAATTTTGGGTTATCATTTATACTACACAGTTACCACGTAACTTCACGGTGTCTAAGCTTTAATCAACTAGTAAATAACAAAATCAACACAAGTGCAGTCTTTTAAAGAAGTAAATAATCCATGAATGATACACATAATGCCATTGATGTCACCTCTGTTTTACCTTATTTCTTTGTGTTGAAAAATTTTTCTTAGAAGGGGTAAGAAAGCTTTTCCAAAGAAGATGATGTTTAAACTAAGATTAGAAGACAAGCATAAACTAAGATTAGAAGACAAGCAAGCAGTCTAAAAGGGCAGGTGAGAGCATTCCTGGGTGAGGGACATGCATGTTCACCAAAGGAAAGGAAATGGATTTATAACTAGGGACAATGATAAGGACCCAGAAACTTGTAAAATAGCATTAAGGGCCAGATGCAGTGGCTCACACCTGTAATCCCAACACTTTGGGGGGCCAAGGTGGGAGAATCGCTTGAAGCCACGAGTTTGAGACCAGCCTAGGCAACAAAGCGATACCCCATCTCTATTTAAAAAAAAAAAAAAAAAATTAGCCAGGCACCATGCTGGCTGCCTGCAGTCCCAGCTACTACAGAGGTTGAGCTGAGAGGGTCCTTGGAGCCCAAGATTTTGAGAGTGCAGTGAGTTAGGATTGCGCCACTACACTCCAGCCTGGGTGGCAGAGCAAGCCCCTGTCTGTTAAAAAAAGAAAAAATAGTGTAAAGAAGGCTAATTAAAGTCTGATTTTCTTGCCAGCAAGTCTTGTTCCTTCCAGTTAATTCTTCAGACTCCAGCCAGTGTGATCTTTCTAAAGAGCTCATTGAAAATCTGATCCTTTCAGTCGTCAGCCTACAATACTCCACTGTCTCCCCTTTGCCTACTGAAGAGCTGTGCTCCTTAGACTGGCTCTCCATTCAGACCCTTCCTAACCTGCCTTGCTAACGCCCTGTGATGAAGTCTTGCTAAGTCGCTTACAGTTTCCTGCCACCATCCTGCACTCCTTTCTACTCCTTGGCTGACTTTCTCACTGTCTGCCTAAATCGGTAATTCACAACCCTGGTTGCACATTAAAATGACTTGAAAACTATGAAAACTTACGGATGCCCAGCTCCCAGCTGCAGATCAATTAAATCAGAATTCCTGAAGATGAATTTCTAGCTTCAATTTATTAAAGCTGCACAGGTTATTTTAATGTGCAGCCAAAGTTAAAACGTAATAATATCAAAGAACAAAGTAGAAAAGGTACTTGCTTATTCCAACTCCTTCTCAAAGCCCTCCTTAAATATCGTATTCTCCATGAAGCTCTCCCCGAATTCCTGCTCCCACTCCTGCACATTAGTCATTCCATTCTCAGTACTCCTGAAGCGCTTGGAACATATCTCCTCCAATTACATCAGATATTCACCGTGGGACTAATAGTTTAATGATAAGTGATAAAATTCCTCAAACACAATCCTTAAACAAACAGTTTAATCAAATGACTACATCAGAATTCTGGAACCAAAACAGAGCAGTTTAAAACCACCAATACTGTCTTTTTAGCTTTTTTGACCAAAAAAAAAAAAAAAAAAAAAAAACCACATATTGAAAGAAAAGTTTCTATATCATATGTGTACAGCTTGCTGAATTTTAGAAACTAAACACAACCCTATAAAGTAGCCCTCAAATCTCACCAGTATCACAAAAATCTCTACCACCCTGCACTCTCTTCCCCATGACTGTTAATGCCTAAAGTACTATGAACCTGACTTCTAACATGGTAGATTGATTTTACCTTTTTCCTACTTTTTAAAAGGAACCATCCAGTATGTAGTCTTGTGTAGGTTTCTTCATTCAGCATTATGAGACTCACTTATATTGTTGCATGTATTGTAGACCATTCACTGTTATTGTTATATAGTAACCCATTAATTGAAGACAGTACAATTTACTTATCCATTCTACTGCTAATGAACATTGTTTATTTTCCAATTTTTTGGCTATTATCAATGTACTGCAGTGATATTCTAGGACATATGTTTTGATCATATGAATGAATTTTTGCTGGGTATATACCTAAGAGGAGAATTACCTAGTTATAGGATATGCATATGCTCCCCTTTAGTAGATACTGCTAAACCACTTTGTAACAAATTTTTCCTTTGATCAGTCCTGTATAAGAGGGCCAGTTCCCTCACCAACACTTGATAGTTTCCATCATTTTTATGTAGCTATTTTCATGGTATCCCATTGTGGTTTTAGTTTACAGTATTAAGTTTAATACAATTGAGCACCTTTCATATGTTTATTATACACTTCATTGCCTCTTTTGTGAAGGTTTTGCCCACTCTCCTATTGGGTTGTTGTTGATTTTTCTTACTAATTGTGAAATTTGCTAATATATTATGGAGATAAGTCCTTTGTTAGATATGTATACTGCAAGTACTTTTCCCACTCTATAATTCGGTCTTTTGAGAAACAGAAGGTCCTGCTTTTATTTACTCTATTGTATCACTATTTTCTTGCATGTGAGGGTATTTGATTCCTATTTTAACAAGTGTGCCTACTCCAAAGTCAGAAAGATGTTCATCTATGCTTTTTCTAAATGTTTTATAATTTTGTCTTTCACATTTAGATCTACAGTCCATCTGGAATTGACTTTTGTGTACATGATATGTTTTTTGCCATGTGGCTATCTGATCAATGCAGCATTATTTACTAGAAAGATAATCTTTTCCCCTCTATACTTCTATCATAAGCCATTTGACCACATACACGAGAATGAGAACCAGGTCCCATCTCCTCACTACTCCAAGCACTGATGGGAGAAGAAGGTCTTTTATATGATCAGACTGGACTCCATTGGTTTAAGAACCAAGCATGGCCAATCCTAGATGTGATAGACATCAAGATACACACCTTGCTGGGCATGGACAAAGACCAACAAAACTTCCTTGCAATTCTGTCTCAGCAGAACCTTCACTATCTAACCTTATTCTGACGTCTGGTCATTGCCATTTCTTAGCCTGCATCTGTTGATTTTGCTGGTGATGCTGTAAGAGGACCTTTCTCTGATTTTTCCTACTTCAGCTAAGCCCACTTCAGGAGCCCATAGACATAGGAGCCACACTGAGAAATCTATTCCCTTTTTACATATTTTGTGGTAGTCATCAGCAGATTACTTTTTCTCCCAAGTTCTCCCATTTCTGACATTAAATTTCTGAGGTCTCTACCCTTTCTCCAGTTACTTTTTTTTTTTTTTTTTTTTAAGGCAGAGTCTCACTCTGTCACCAGACTGGAGTCCAATGGCACAATCTCAGTTCACTGCAACCTCCACCTCCCGGGTTCAAGCAATTCTCCTGCCTCAGCTTCCTGAATAGTTGGGACTACAGACATGTGCCACCACACCCAGCTAATTTTTGTATTTTTAGTAAAGATGGGGTTTCACCATGTTGGCCAGCATGGTCTCGATCTCTTCACCTCGTGATCCGCCCTCCTCAGCCTCCCAAAGTGCTGGGATTACAGGCAGGCGTGAGCCACCGTGCCCAGCCACCAATTACCATTCTAAGTCTCAAGCTTGCAGCCATCTATCCATGTCTGCTAGACTACAGGCTGCTGCCTACATAAGACCAACCCAGTCTCTACAGTGCTTTTTACAATAACCCAGTATGAATTGCAGATGGAGCCCCCCAGCTCCTTCCATCGAGAGCAATGAGATGAAGAGAGGAAGAGGGCAATCTCTCAACAAGTCAACCATTACAGAGCCTTGAGAACGTTAAAAAGTCCGGCCTGCCACTAGCACATTGTAGTTTATTTTTTTGCCTCATTCTGCCTACCTCAGACCCTTCAACTCCTCACTTTTCACATATCTGGAGGCTAATCCCATGTGAGAAACACTTCGGAAAACAAGTGTGACAACTTTGCCTGAGTCCCAGAAAGAAAGCTCTCTCTGAAGGGGCCCTTCGGTTGTTTTCCCAGGTGAGATGTTTAAGACTTGATCCCTGTTGTCTGAATTCCTTTCTCACCACACCCAAGGTCATTTTAATGAAAATTCCAAAGTCCAAGCCAAGAGGATAGAGTTGCTGTTAATCCTTCAGCAGTGCCGTCATTTGATCCCTAGACCCGCTGGGGTGATTATTGTGTGTCTGCAGAGCAGGGCTAAGCAGGCAGGAGGAGGAAGTGATTGACCCTGCAGGAGGCCTGTTTCCTGGCCCTTGTTTCTCTGCTGGTGCTGCTGCTACCTCCCAAGCCCTCCCACCACCCTTTCTCCCTATCACCTCAAGATAATGCTGACACTCATGGCTGTTCTTCACCTTTTGGGGATTTCACTAATTCATTAACATCTTGTTAATATGATTCAGTGTACTGACTAAGTTGAATCAGCAAGTTATTTAATTCCTGGTTTTTTTGCATGCTCAGAGGAGCTAAGGTTGTGTGTGGAACGTGCAATTATACTTCTTGACACCTTTACATCTGTGACTTAGCATTTCATCACAAGGTTTAAAAACTGTTATAAAAGGAAATGGAAAATGTAAGAAACAACTTGAGTGCTTTAAAAAAAATGCGTTAATTTGTTTTTATTTTCTCTCTAACTTCCTGAGTGATGAGAGAATGAAAGGGCTGACGACCAAATGTCTGGGATGTTTTGGGACCTCTCTGTCCCCTGGGCCAGATATGGGAACATTCTCCAGTGCTGCAAGGACTAATCATCAGGCTCTCTTGCTCCTCACTAACAACCAGGCAGAGCGGCAGCCCCCACTTCCTGTCACGCTGAACTCTGGAGGCCACTGATTGCAACCCGGCCAACCTGCCGCCAGCCTTCAGCAAACCTGCCAAAGTCATCTGCTTCGATATTTTCTTGCCTCTTGAGATTAAAGGGGTACATCCTTCCCCACACTGTCTGAAGAGAACAGAGGGGTACTCTCTGCTTCAGGGTGTAAAATGGACTCTTTTCTTTTCAGGGCCTGGAGGCAAACATGTCTAGGGAAAAGCACTCTGACAGGAGAGACTTTACTTCTATTAAAATACTCAGGCTTAAAAAGACTGGAAGCTTTAAGACAGTTTTGGATACGGAAACTGTAAGTAAAGACAAGATTTGAGGCATGACCATTATAAATAATGTCTCTAACATGCTCATTTTTTTTTTTTCACCAAACATAAAAGTGCTTAGGAAAGATAAAAATGAATCTGATTATTTTTTTCATAGGAATGATACCACATCAACTTTTAGTCCCTACACCTGTACCTCTTTCTCCTCCCCTTAACATCTGCCTTTTTCTCTCACAGGCACTGTTCAGCTCTAATGGGGAGACGTTGATGATCTGCTGCTGAAACAGTTCCCATAGACTGGTGGCATGTAGTTCCCCTTCTGTTCTTCACGACTGGCTCTAGGGAGCATCCCTGGATTTTAATTCTCAAAAGCCATGGTTAAACAGAATAGGAGTCTACTTCAAGCTGCTACGGATGATGTGTTTGAACTTCTTGATTTATTAAGATGTGTTCCTACCTTCCTTAAGAAAAAAGTGAGAAATTTTAGCTATTATTCTAATTCCTGTGAAAAGAAAAAAAAAAAATACAATGTATTATTTAGAAGGCCTACCAAGAGCCCAAAAGCTCATTATCCCAAAAGACACTCTATAAACTTCACTGCCTATCCCTGGCCTGGATCTGCACATGTGCACACACAGACATGCGGAACAGAGAAGTCACTTCAACTATAGCACTGCTACTTTTTCAGGAAAGCCAAAATAATCCTCTTCATATAATTGTTGGCACCACACATAACCTCATAAATCATACCAATAAAATGTTTTAACATTCCTACAGTTTTCAAATCCCACATTAACTCATAGCATCCTCCAAACACCCTGTGAGATGTGATTTTACTTTCCTCTTTTTACAGAGAAGGACCTGAGGTTCAAGAAGGTACAGAAAACAAGAAAATGCAGCAGGGACCAGAACCCAGGGCTTCTGACTCTGAATCCACAGTCAGATTCTAGTCTTGCATCTGTGATCACTCAACAGCCTTGTGTACATTGGATATTGAATCTAAGTCTTCGATTCCTTTATTGCAAAAAGGATGAGAAGGAGAAGGAAGTAGAGAAAGGTTGAACCAGTTGATATTTAAAGCCTCTTAATTTCCACAGTTCCATAAATCCAAAAGCCTTTTTAGGATACTTGAGTGGCCACGGCCTCTCCTCAGATTTCTTGAGAGTAATCAATAAGGGTTTTTAGCCTCTTCTTTGTGTAAGGGAGAAGTCAATTGAAGTTACAAAGACCTTGAGATTTCCATCAAATCAACAAATGCACATCTAATGAGAAGGCTGTTGCTCTTCTCAAAATCTCTGCAGATCTGTGTGGCATATGCCCTACAGTCTACATCAAGTTTTCTGTACCCACTAAAATCTAGACTTTAGCCTCAAGCAGCTGTTATTTTCATTCTTCCAGTGAGGACTCTGATGTACCTGTGTCCCCTCTTTCAATTCCTCTACCCTACAAACGACACTCAATGAAGGCATTGGAGTATCTATTTAGCAGATTATACTGAAGTTTTTTCAACAAGGGAGGTGGCATCAGAGCCCTTTACATTAATATTCATTTTGACACATCCTCTTCTTAAAAATACTCTGCAACCCCAGTCCACATGGCTTTCTCATTGGCTGGCACGTCTCTAGCAATGCTTTGCCTGCTGTCCTGCTGCTCAGACCTTCCAGCACCACCATATGCAGGGGAGGAGGGAATGGAAGCCTAACCTTTTTCATTTAAAGGCAATAACAAGGAAGCTTTCCAAATAAAAAGCCATGGTGTCCAGCCATAGGAGCTTTCCTCTTCTAGGGGCAGACATAGCAGTAATCAGTTGTGTTTTTAAATAGATTATTTTTGTTTCTTATAGTGACACTGATGTCAGCTAATGTGATAGAGCCGAAAGAGCACCAAGTCTGTCACTCAGGCCTCCTTTTGCATCTAGATCTCAGTTTCTTTAACTGAAGTAAAAGGGGCTTGGAAAAGAAATGGATTTCTAACTTTTTCATGGAGGGGAGCTTCTTATTAATTCCTACGAAACGTGGGACTCTTCAAGAGGGAAGAAAAGAATGCACTGCCGCTCCCAGCTGCTGATGACAGCACAGCGATTGAGAGCAAGGAAAGGAGGAAGCAGAGGAGCCCCACCAGCTCAGCCAAAAGAAGCCTGGCAGTGTGATGTGCTGATCAAAGTCTGAGAGCCTGGTCCTAATCCTAGCTCTAGGTTACACATACCAGTACTGATTGTAATCAAATCGCCTAACCTATTGTGTAAAAATATGTAATTTCTGCCCCATCTGTCTCACAGGGGTTACATGTGACTAAAAAGGAGTAACGTATACAAAAGCATATAAAATGTTATTTAAAAACATATAATATTTAAGGTTGGGCACAGTAGCCCAAGACTGTAATCCCAGCACTTTGGGAGGCCAAGGCAGGAGGATTCCTTAAGCTCAGGAGTTCAAAACCAGCCTGGGCAACATAGTGAGACCCTCTATTATTAAAATAAAAAAAAAAGAAGAAGAAATATATATATGTGTAACATTTACTCTTAGCTGGTAATCTCTCCCACTTAAACGGCCAGCAACATCAAGAAGTCATCCAGTGTAAACCATTCCTCCACTGTAGATTTCTATTAAATGGATCACCAATCTTACTTACCGGGATTGTCTTATGTCAGTTTTGTGTCAATTTTCTAAAACACAACATCTTAGAAAATGCAGGTAATCCTGTGTAATGCCTGTGGGGGATATCTGATTGCAACTGTCATTTTGTATTGACATACTGGCACAGGTTGGCTGTGTATGGATCACATTTGAGACACATGTTTTCATGAAAGTCATATGAGGGGGAGGGGGAGGAAACATATTCTTCCTCCCCTCTATTTTCTTTTCAAAAAACACAAAATGTGGAGTAATTTAATATTATTGTTACTATTTTTATTATTATGTTTATCATTATTATTGTGATGTACAGATTATTTTCCATTCTGGCCATTTGCCTAGATATTATAAAGCCTCATCCTTTAAAATCAAGAGACAGTCTTCCTTTAGCTAGAACTGCCATCTTCCAGTGATCCACCAAAATGGGAAACACAAAGGGGAAGAGGAGAGGCACCCCATGTACATTATTTCGGCCTTTTAGGAAACATGGAGTTGTTCCTTTGGCCACATCCATGTGAAACCGTAAAAAAAAAAAAAAAAAAAAAAGGTGATATTGTAGACATCCAGGGAATGGGTACTGTTCAAAAAGGAATGTCCCACAAATGTTGCCATAGCAAAACTGGAAGAGTCTAGAATGTTACCCAGAATGCTGTTGGCATTGTTGTGAACAAACAATGAAGGACAAGATTCTTGCCAAGAGAATTAATGTGCATACTGAGCACATTAAGCACTCTAGGAGACAAGATAGTTTCCTGAAACACGTGAAGGAAAATGATCAGAAAGAGAAGGAAGCCAAAGAGAAGAGTAACTGAAGCGCCAGCGTGCTCCATCCAGAAAAGCACACTGTGTGAGAACCAATGGGAAGGAGCCTGGGGTGCTGGAACCTCTTCCTTATGTCATAATAGGTATAAAAAAAATAAAAGATCTCTGGACTGAAAAAAAAAATCAAGAGAAGATTTACAATGTATGGAAATAACTGTAATTTATCGTATTAATTTGGGCTACCAGTTGCATCATTTAGAGATTGTGCAAATTGAGTTCACAAATATCACAGCTTTGGAAGATAGAGAAGTGGTTTTGAACATAGAGATTCCAGGGAAAAAAAAAGTAATAATAAGATTAAGGTTCAAATCTGCAGTTAAATTAGGAAAATAAATAATTTTTACACAATAATTTATTTTGTCCAAGTTCAAGGAAAGATAAATATTTTTAATGACATACACTACATTGCATTTTAGCATTATTTATTTCTCTTTTTAAACATAGATTCTGTGGGCTTTTTGCCAGAATTACAAAATTTCTACATGTTTATTTCTACAAAGGATAAAAGAATAAAGTCACCCAGCAAGAGGTAACCACTGCATGACTTCATAACTGAAAGAAGGGCACTTAAACCCATAGGGCTTATGTCACCACAAACATCTTTTGATGGTTTCGCCTGGTATCACCTCTTTCTTGTTCCTTTTCAGGAACCCTGCTTTCTAGAGCTTGCCTTATGGAGTGGGGGGTTAGAGTGAGGAACTGCCCTGACCACAGAGGATTGAGCAGCATCGACTGTGTGCTAACTGAAAGTTCAGAGGGAGGCAGTTTGGCCCTTCCTTGGACCTCTAGCTGAGAGAAGGGATGTACATGGAGTGGCACCAACAGACCCAGGCAGATGCTCACATTATGAAACATAAATGCAGAGTGAACAGAGTGTTGCAAATCACTCAGCTTGGCTAGCTGCTGCCAAAGCAACTCAGTACTCCTCATGAAGCCTGCTCTGCATTCCAGAAAACAAAAAAAATTATAGAGGCCTGATAAGATAACCAGGTAATTAATGAAGCAATTTCCCCTTCCTGCTCACATGCCTGTATTTATTTTTTAATATAAATTATCATCATCTTAAGCAATAAGTACACTCTCTTCCTGTAACCTTTAAGAACTTAGCCAAATGGAGCAGAACAAACAGTTCACGTCTTGGTGTCTATTTTGTTTCCGTTTTTAAGCTTACGCCCACACACACAGAATCTTGTAAATATATTCGGCCTTTTTGGTTTTTTGGTTGGTCTTTGTTTTGCTTTGGCTTTTTTTAATTTTATTTTTAAAGGACTGGTTTTGTTCTTTTAGTTTTATAGTCTGCTTTTTCCTAGGTTATGTAAAATGGACACTTTTCAATGGTAGCAAATATTCAGTTCCTCCAGTGAATTTTTAAATAATTCCAGCAGCAGGATTACTTTTCCAACAACATTGTATGTGGATTTCCAGTGTCTAAAAACTAGACCTGTGCAGTCCCATCTCTTCCCTTGATACATAAACTTCTCAAGGAAGACAGCAGAATACAGGTCAAAAAATACTTCCCCTGCATCATTTCTCATGAACACATGGTAGTACAGGTCCCTGCTGTTCAATTAAAGATATTCTTGCATATTTTTTTAACCTTGCTAGGTAAATTATTCAAACAGCCAGAAGGGAAATAGTCTCAGAATTCTGTATTGGGCAAAATCATTAATGACTAGCTGGTAAGGGTCAGGAATGATGCAAAAACACTTGCTCTGCCAATGTGTTTCATTCTGGACTTTGTGTTAAACTAGTTTTTACAATTTGAGATTCTGGACCTTGTCAGAGAACTCATATATGCCAAATTGTTATGTAATCATTGAAACTACAAGACTTTTGAAGCACTAAAGAGATAAATAGAACAGTTTGAGGGGTTTTTGGCCCGATCAAGGCAATCCATCTTCTGAATTACTTCTACAGCCACGCAGAGCATGATTTCCTATTGAAATTGTTACTCAGAATATTATCTCCAAGTGGCAGCCTGGCCTTCATCCTGACCATGGTTTCATTTGAAAATAATGTGCATTATAAAAGACAATGGGTCCCCTACAGATCATTTTAGTTTAAGGGTCTAACTGATTATGACCAAGTTCCACTGGCACTCCAAATCATAAAGATAGTGCCATGTTCTATAGAGAGTTCCTTGATAGAATTTGTGTATATCTCAATAGGCTAAAACTTCAGAAGATTCTGTCACACTAGATTGATAGAAGCTGATGGACAGGAACATGGAATCCTTGTATTCTAATAGACAGTTAACTTGTGGTAGGTAGAATTTGCTGGACAGCTTTACAATGTGAACAAACAGGATGCCTGTCCTTTATGGGCAGAACCTCTACCATTTGTTCCCCAGAAAAAACAGGTGTGTGTGTGTGTGTGTGTGTGAATGTGTGTGCAGACACATGCTTTTAGCAATAAATGTCTTATTCCTTCATATCCTCTTTGCCCCTTTTATGAAAAAGAATTATGTTAGGCTTTAGTTGATATTTACTTCCATTTCTAATCAAGGTACATGTATTCAGCATTTTATATCTACATTAGACTGTAAAAGTAAAAAAAAAAAAAAATGCAATCATCCATGCATATAGTTTTGAATACAACAGCAACAGAAGTATTCAGTGAACCATCAGTCAAACAAGAAAATTTTGACAGACCAGCAACACATGAGAAAGCGTAAGAAGGGTTAAGAAATCAAGGGAGAAAATTAGATGATAGAGATGAGAAAAGGAAAAAAGACATGAAAGCAGGTGAAAATGTGAAAAGCAAGGAAGAAATAAAAATGTTCTTTAGAAGCAAAACCTTGAGCAGAAGTTTAAAGCATGGACACTAGTGTCAATTATTTAAAAATTGTTTAACCTTTGTTCCAATTTCTTCTTCTAGGAAATGCATCCCACCTATATCATAAGACTATTCCCAGGGGCACATGAGGAAATGCCAGTACAGCCTTTTGCTCAGTAGTCAATGTGAAGTACATGCTTAGTATATGTTAGCTATATATATAAACATATATAACATTAAGTATAATTAACATTAAGGTTACGTTAATTACCTCTCCGCAAACATGGTTCAGATGTCCCAGCATTCTAGCAAAAGCATCTAAGTCTTTTTCCAAAGTTTTCACTCTTCCCCGATTCCTTTGCCTCTCTTTGCTACTGTTTAATATCCAAAAAGTCATTCACAAAACAAAACATCTCACTTTGCACAAGGACTCATATTAGGGAAACAATCCAGTCCTTCCTTAAAAATGGTTGTCATCTTTAAATTGAAATTTTTCTCTGTATTTCAACCTGATTTCTTTTTTGAGTGAGAGAGTTCTGAGGACAAAAGCCATATTGTCTTCTTTCCTGTCCTTCACAGTAACCAATTCAAAACTGTTCACAGAGCAGATAATCAATACCTATGATAAAATGAACAATGTGCCTACTAAAGACAGAACAAGAAGCAGAGGTTAATTGTAAAAGTCTATCAAATTTCAGACTCCTAATGAGAATTCCTTGAGTCTTCTGGGTTTCACCTTTTTCACTATAATTGAAATGCCAAGCACAAACTGAGCATGTCTGCTAACAATCTGAAAAGAAAATATATTACAATGATTGTACAGGGAAACTTGGAAGTGATTTTCTCCTGGGCTGGGGGTTTAAACAAACAGGAAGCCCTGTTTAGGATTTGTCTTCATCATCTTTCATCACAAGTCAGCCTGACTTCCTGATGAAGAAATGTGGAACCGCTTTCAGGTTCTCAACCAGATTGGACAGAAATGCCAGCTTTAAATGCAACTTTAAATTCAGAAGCTATTTCTGAACACCCACATTTCCACCAGACCACAGCTCTCTAAAAGTAAAATTTTGTCTCTTAATTTCTATAAGCAGTGGGCAAAAAATGGACCTTTTGTTCTAACTCCACAGTTAAAGGATCACATTTTTTTTCTACGACTGAGCATCCAGAGGGTATGAGGAGCAAACCATACAATCAAGAAGGATAAATTAATAATTATGGACTCCTTAAAGCGTTTTCTTCTCAGTATTAGCATATAGTTTCTGTAGATACTTGAAAAAATATTACTTATGAAATGAGACTTTAAAGACTCTCTATTAAAATCTGATCGTGATTTCAGAATAGAAAGTACAAAATACGTCATCATTTGTCTCTAGTCTATATATCTAAAACATACTTTTCAAAACTAGCAATTTCTTGTTAAACTTCTAATTTCATAAAACTTTTGTTTAAACTATCATTACTAAAACAACAAATATAGCAACTTTCAGGTTTAAGTAAAACTTGAGGATTTTTTTTATTCAAATAGATAGTTTTCTACAAAAACTCTAGATAAATTGATGATTCTTCTACATACCTAAAGAAGATGATGCCAAAATTTGATCAAAAGATACAAACTGAAAATGACTAGTATTTTATCTAATATTAAGTAGAAAAATACAAAATCAGGGCTCTTGCTACTCTCAAAATTATGTTGAACTATACAATATTTTTAACAATATTCGCCACACTGTGCAATAGAACTAAATACATATGTGTGTGTGTGTATATATATACACATATATATATTCCTCATGCCTCAGTGAGATTTTTGAACACTTTGATCATCATCTTCCCATCCTCTGTAATGTCACTTTGTACCTCATAAATTTATATAATTATAAATTGATAATGTATAATGAAAAATAAAAAATAAAAAGTATATTGACTTACCAATTCTCACCATAGACATTTATCTACTGGGGCTACATAGATTTTTCACCTTTTGAATTTTCAAAACCTTTTCTCACTGTTATTTCCAAATATTACTTATTTCAAGTCTCCATTCTTATACTATTCTTGAAAATGTTGGATTAACATAAGAAACGAAGAGCTTTTATAATACAGATAAGGAAACTAAGAGCAGATTCATCAAATATGATTTTTATCAGACTAATAACAATACACGTCTGCAATTTAAACAAATCTTGACTGAGTTAAATTCTAGAAGGCATTGTTTAATGTCAAAGCCCAGAGGAAGACACTCTAGGCAACTACCACATCACAAACATTCCAGATGTTTCTTGAACACACAGTTCCCTCCCCACTATCAGCCTATGACGACCACCATTCAGCCTTTTGTACTATTATTCTAAATTGCATGTTGAATATTTATTTTTAAAAAACAAAAGAAACAAAAGAGAAAGAGGAAAATAAACCTGAACAAAAACATATACTTTGTTTTCTGTCCAAGAAAATAAAATGTGCATTTGTTGAGAAACATATGAACGAATTTCCTTAGAATGATGTAACCCCTCCTAAAAAAAATCACAGAAGTCATCACCATGGGTGGTAGGATGCTGAGTTTCCCACAGGAAGCAGCACAGGTAATTGCTTGTTTGTTTTTGTACTGAGAAGCATTCTATTATGTGCCTACAGGTTTCTTCTATGAGAAAATCTGCTGATGGGCCATTTTGTTTCAGGCATTTTGTAGGCATTTGTCTCATGTGTTTAGAAAGTCCATTATCTTAATATGTGTTCTGCAGAAAAAATGAGTAAATGGGAAATACATGTGGTTGGCAAAAAAGCTATACTATGACATAAGAAAAAAAAAATCTACAATAAAGTAAACATATGAATTCCACCTTTTAAAATAGATTCCCTTCTGGAATAAGACTGCAAATTGGAGAATAGCTAAATTATCTGTCCAGTTAAGTTGTCTGAAAGAAATTTAAAGTCAGGCCACTATCGGGCAAGCCCCATTAAAGGAAGCAAGAATTCCTTCGTCACTGCCTTCATCCCCCGGATCCCAGTGAGGTCAATTTAAGAGTTCTACAAATAACCCTGGCTGGTATACACCGAACCACATAGCATGCTAGATGGTGGGGATACAGAAATGAATAATATGTGGTCCCTGCTGTCACGGAATTTATTCCATCAGAAAGAAACAGACCCATAAACAGATCATTCCAAAGTAACAGGGTCTATAATGACAGAGCTATTCCCAGAGTGCAGTTGAATCCGAAGGAAAGGAGGGTACTTGGCTCAGTAGTAAGAAGGGAAAAGCCTCATGGAAGGCTTCCCAGAGGAGACAAGCTCTGTCCTGAGCTTGGAAGAATGGATTGGAGACTTGGAGTCTGCAAGGTAAAAATGGGCAGACAAACATTACACAAGAAGCACAGACACATAAATTCAAAGCAAGATATGATGTGCTAGGCACTGAAAGACAGTATCACCTGGGTACAAATTTTAAAGTGGGAAGACGAGGTTGCAAGAGCGCAGATCTTAGGGAATATCTGTACCATGTTCAGGAGCTTGGATGTTATCCAGTGGGTATTAGGAAGCACCTGGAAAACAGAACTCCTCCAATTCCCCTCAGAGAGTTGATCTGAGGGGAAAAAAAATAGGAAGAAGGAAGGCTGGACAAAGGAGCAGAGACATAAACAACTACAGCGATAACAATAATCATAGAAAGCTTACTATGTGCTACTATGGGCAGCTAAGGGCCTTCAGTGCATCTCATTTAATTCTCAACAACCTAACTGTTATTTTCCCCATGTTACAAGTGAGAAAACTTAAACTTAGAGGGTTTGAGCAGTAGAGATGCTAAACTGAGGCCACGCAGGTAGTGAATGGCAGGACTGGAACTGGAATCCAGGCCGTCAGAATCCAAATCCCCTAAGTGGGAAGAGATTGCCCTAGTAAAGAGAATAACTCTAGGTTTTAACAATGCATTTAGTGAGGCAATACGAGCAAAAATCAAACAAACAAAACCCCACAAAAAACAAAAACAGACTTCCTTGAACAGAAATGTCATGAAAAAAGAAGAGACTAGGCTGGGGGTGGTGGCTCACGCCTGTAATCCCAGCACTTTGGGAGGCCGAGGCAGGCGGATCACTTGAGGTCAGGAGTTCAAGACCAGCCTGGCCAACATGGTGAAACCCCATCTCTACTAAAAATACAAAAAGTAGTTGGGCATGGTGGCAGGTACCTGTAATCCCAGCTACTTGGGACACTGAGACAGGAGAATTGCTTGAATCTGGGAGGCGGAGGTTGCCATAAGCTGAGATTGCGCCACTGCACTCCAGCCTGGATGACAGAATGAGACTCTGTCCCAAAACAAACAAACAAAAAACACCACTACCAACAACAAAAAAACTAGTTTAATTATCTTAAGAATGTCTGTGATAAAAAAATTAACATCTGTACTCTTTTTCCAGCATGCTCCAAGTATAGACGATTATGAGGCAAAGTAATTTGTTACTACTAACCAAGAATCTTGGATTATAAATGAAAATTCTGTAGGGAAAAAACAATGTCACACATCTAGAAAGAAACTGTGAACAATATGCCTTACTTGATATGCATACACATATTCTCCTAAGGAAAAAAAATTGCCATGCATGCAAGGCCTGGCTACAAAAGGAAGGGATTTGCCTAAAGTTCTAACAGTGGAAGTGAAAAAAATCACTTTAGAAAATGTCTCGTGTCAGCAAAATGCATTTCTAATTAGCTGTACCTTTCAATTGGCTAAATAAAGAGAGCAACTAATTACTCTCACCGGGAGTTTCTTCATTCAATGTTTTTTAGTCATAACTAATAACCTCGAGAGCTTCATGATTCTCAACATTTCTTCATATTCGGGCAGTTAATCTGACTATTGGGTCTGATGGCTCTGTAAAAAGACACTGTCCTGAAAATTGTTATATTCCATAAACTACAGGTTAGTTCAAACATATAATAATGCCAGCTTCAAGAAGACAATCCATAAAGTCATCATTTTTATACCTCTAATTTCTATATTAATCTTTTTAAAAACAATGCCTTTATCATCATTATTAATACTTACTGGTGGCTGATGACATCTTTAAATGATTAATGCAGACTTACATTCCAAACATCCTAAAATTCATTGATTCAGCAAATTTGTATCAAATGTCTAACAGGTCAATGAACTACAGAGGATGTTTTAGTGATAAGTAAGACAGGGAGTTGGAAACCAAGAGCCTTACAATTTAGTCAGCATCTCATTTTATCTACTAACTCCCATAATCAAGCATAAATACTTAAATAAACTCATAGGCTAATCTTCCACAATACCTCTAGCAAAGTTTATCTCCTAAGGGGCGATCTTTGTTCTATTTTCTGCATATCTTAACCATATTAAGAAACCCAGCCCATTTAGTAAGACTTCTATTTCTATGTCAATGGTGAATATGTTGCCTGAAATTTGTACTTTTTCTTTCTAAATGCAGCAAAGTTCTAAATGTTCTTGTGGAGGAAGAAAGCCAACTACAGAAATTATTTACTTTTTTAAAATTTTAAATGTGACATCTTCAAGTCATACTTTCCACGATAAAACATTTCCACTTGCTGACGTGCTCCTCTCTAGCTGAAATGACACAATCATTTCAACCCATTGAATTTAAAACTGAAATGCCTCTTTCTTCTTTCAGAAAGAAAGAGCCACCCTATGATTAAAACTTCCCACAGTTGCTTTTAAAGTGCTTAACGTTTACAAAAAAAAATAAAGTTTTCCTCTATTTTTATCAGAAATTACCCTCCCTACACAAACACTGTGGCTGGCTCTGAGTGGCTTTGCGACAGTAGCCTTGCCCTCCCTCCATTCCCCGACTCTTTCCAGGAGTGCAAGTAGACAGTTAGCTCCCTTTGAGGATTTTCTATCTTGTTCCATGGCCTCCCTCCAAACACTGGTTCCTTTCCCCTTTCCAGCGGCAGCTTCCCTCACATTGCTGAACAGCACAAAATGTCCTCTCAATCTGGTACTAGTTGCTATAGGAAATTGAGGTTTTAGATGATATAGCAATTAAACCAAACAACCTACTTAAACCTTTTCAAGCAAGAATATCTATGAATTACTCCTGAGATCATTATGTTTCCCTCTGCACTGCCTTAATTAGGTCATTGTCATTATTAAATTATTTATTCACCAAACACTTTCTAAATGTCTCTATTATGCAAATCACTTTATTAGGCCCTGCAGCAGAGAACTTTATGAAATTGGTACCTGCCTGCCCTCTGGTAACTCAGTCTAGAGCAGGCCCATGCCAGCCTACATAGCTCTATCACAGGAAAATGCTACTGAAGTGCTAGAATAGAGTGGGGAAAAGGCAGAGGGAATGGGAATGTCAGGAAGAGAGTAGCGCTCGCAAGATTCTTGGGGGAGCTGTTGACCTTGGCAAGAAAAGATTTTATTGATGTTTTGAGATTCAGCTAAATGAAAGCATCAAAAAGCACAAAAATTACTGAAATAAAGTAAAGAGGGACCCCAATTCCAAACAATTAAAACACAAGTAGGTATTCTTTTTTGGAATAAGGATCTGCCTAACAAAATCTCAATGTTTATAGCTTGGGGGAAATCCCTGAGAAATAAAACAAAGATTCATAAGAATCAAGTTTTAAACCTTACTCATCTTAAGGCATCAACTGTCTCCAGGGACCTGGGTGAGACTGGAACTCCTCTTTAGCTTATTTCCATTCCAGTCTCAAGAATCTCCACTAATCCTGGCCACTCTCCCTCACACAAAACTCCTTTGGTCTGCATGGTTCAGGTTTAATGAAGCCACAATGATGCCTTCGCCATATTAGTATATGGCTTTTCCACATTCAATGTTCATTTAACAAACATTTGCTGAGTACCTATTACCTGCAAGACTCTTAGCTAAGGAAACAAAGATGAATAAAACATAGTTATTACCTTTAAGGAGCTCACAGCAGGAGATCATGCATATAAACAGCTACCTGAAACAAAATATGAGAAACACTGAAAGATTTGTAAGTATGGAGTTGCAGACAAACAAGAGAGGGGCAAGTAAATTGACAAAGGGAAGGAAAGGAACATTCTAGGAAGACTTCATAGCAAGGAGACCTTGAGGAGCATGCAGAAGTATGCTCACTCTTTGCCTACAGGATGGTAACCAACTATCTGGGAATGAAAGCAAGAATCAGAGTTTAAAGTAGAAGATTAAAAGGGTGAAGTATGCTCTGTTAAGGGGTCTGCACCTGTCCTATAGGCATTAGGAAGAACTTGAAGCTACTTAGAACTTTTTTCTTAATCCATCACCTCAATCATTTATTTTTTCTTTTTGTTACAAACAATCCAATTGTTATTTTTAATGTACAGTAAGTTACTGTTGACAGTAGTAACCCAGTTGTGTTATTAAATACTAGATCTTACTCATTCTAACTATATTTTTGTATGTATTAACCATCACCACTTCCCCCTTATCTATGACCCTTCCCAACCATTGATAACTATCATTCTACTCTCTATCTCCAAGAATTCAATTGTTTTAGGTTTTATCTCCCACAGATAAATGAAAATATGTGAAGTTTGTCTTTCTGTGCCTGGTGCATTTCACATACCATAATGACCTCTAGTTCCATCCATATTGCTGCACATGACAGGATCTCATTCTTTTTTATGGCTAAATAGTACTCCATTGTGTATATTCCGCATTTTCTTTATCTATTCATCTGCTGATGGACAATGAGGTTGCATCTAAATCTTGTTTACTGTGAATAGTGCTGCAATAAACATGGGAATGCAAATACCTCTTTGATATACTGATTTCCTTTCTTTGGGATTGTGGGATCATACGGTAGTTCTATTTTTAATTTTTCAAGGAAACTCCAAACTGTTCTCCATAGTGGTTGTACTAATTTACATTCCCATCAAGAGTGAAAGAGGGTTCTCTTTTCTCCACATCCTTGCCAACATTTGTGTTTGCCTGTCTTTTGCATTACTAACGACTGTTAAACAGAATATATATATATATATTTATGTTTGACATATATGATATATATGTTATATATGTAAAGAGCTACTGTTACACTAATGTTATAATTAATGTTCTGATAATATAATCGGCACTGTATTATGGGCCAAGCATGGTGGCTCATGCCTGTAATCCCAGCACTTTGGGAGGCCAAGGCAGGTAGATCGCTTGAGGCCAGGAGGTCAAGACCAACCTGGGCAACATGGCAAAACACCACCTCTACAAAAAAATTAGCCAGGTGTGGTGGCATGCACCTGTAGTCCCAGTTACTTGGGAGGCTGAGGTGGGAGGATCACCTGAGCCCAGGACAAGGGGGCTACACTGAGCCATGATCATACCATTGCACTCCAGCCTGGGTGACAGGACAAGACTCTGTCTCAATAAATTAAATAAATAAATAAATAATTACATATGTACGTAATGAGAGAAATAAAGCTAAAAGCAGGAAAATGAACGAGGAGACTAATAGTTCAGGTAAGAGGTGAAGAAGATTTGAGCTTAGTGAAAATTGGGATTGAGAGAAAGACACAGAGAACTACTTCAAATGTATAGTTGATAAGTTTTTGTTTCTGGTTTGGTTTGGGTCAGGATCTTGCTCTACTACTTAGGCTGGAGTTCAGTGGCACAATTATGGCTCACTGTAACCTCAACCTCATGGACTCAAGGGGTACTCCCACCTCAGCCTCCTAAGTATCTGGGACAACAGACACATGCCACCACACCCAGCTAATGTTTTTTTAATTTTTTTGGTAGAGACAGGATCTTATATGTTGCCCAGGCTGGTCTTGAACACCTGGCTTCAAGCAATCCTCCTGACTTGGCCTCCAAAAGCTGGGATTACAGGCTTGAGCCAAATGCCCAGCCTTAATTGATAAGTTTGGTTACCAGTTACATATGTGCAGCTGAGGGACTGAGAAAAATTTAGGAGGGCCTCTAGGTTTCTCGCTTGGAGAAGGGGCTGCAGAATTTCCATTAAGGTATATTGAGACTCAATTTATGTCCGAGCATGTCATTAATCTTAGAGAATGTCCTGCATGCAGATGAGAAGAATGCATATTCTGTGGTTGTTGGTTGGAGTACTCTGTAGATGTCTATTTGGCCCAATCAGCAAAGTTTACAATTTGAGTTCATAATTTCTTCTTTGGTTTTCCGCCTTGATAATCTGTCTACTGCTGTCAGTGGGGTGTTGACATCTCCTCTATTACTCTGTGGATGTCAAAGTCTTTTCTTAGGTCTAGGAGTAATTGCTTTACCAATGTACTTCTGCTAGGTAAAACATTAGGCTGTTTTATGTCTTCTTTATAAAGGCATTTAGCAGGATAAACTTTCCTCTTAATGTTACTTTTGCTGCATCCCAGAGGTTTTGGTATATTGTATATCTATTTTCATTTGTTTCAATAATTGTTCTGCACACAGAACCTCCTCTAAGATTGACCACATGCTTGGACATAAATCAAATCTCATAACAATTCTGCACCCCCTTCAGCAATAATTTGCTTTACCAATCGCTTTACCAATGTTGGACATGTATATATTTAGAATAGTTAACTCTTCTTGTATAATTGAACCCCTTATCATTATGTAATGCCCTACTGTGTCCTTTTTTTACTGTTGCAGGTTTTAAAAGTTTGCCATTTGCATGATATATCTTTCTCCATCCCTTTACTTTGAGCCTTTGGGCATCATTAAATATAAGATGAATCTCTTGAGGACAGTAGAAGGATGAGTCTTTTTTTTGTTGCTCAATTTGCCACTCTATGTCTTTTAAGTGGAGCATTTACACTGCTCAATAAATTCAAAAATATCAAATTTATACCAAGTAGCTTCTCAGGCCACAGTGGAATAAAAAATAGAAATCAATACTAAGAAGAACTCTCAAAACCACATAAATACATGGAAATTAAACAACTTGCCCCTAAATGACTTTTGTGTAAAAAACAAAATTAAGGCAGAAATCAAAAAACTTTTTGAAACAAATGAAAATAGAGACACAGCACACCAAAATCTCTGGGATGTGGAAAAATCTGTATTAAGAGGAAAGTTTATACTGCTAAATGCCTTCATAAAGCAGACATAAAACAACCTAACCATGAACCTAACAGAAGTAGAAGAACAAGAACAAACTAAATCTAAAGCTAGAAGAAGAAAAATATATAAACTCACAGCACAGTTAAAAGAAATTGAGATCCCCCAAAAAACATACAAAGGATCAATGAAAAATTGGTTCTTTAAAGTATTATCAAGGTTGATATACTGATAGCTAGAATAACCAAGAAAAAAAGAGAGATCTAAATAACACAATCAGAAATAACAAGGGGGACGTTACAAGTGATCCCACAGAAATACAAAAGATCCTTATAAACTACTATGAACACCTCTATGCCCACAAACTAGAAAATCTAGAGGAAATGGATAAGTTCCTGGAAAAACACAACCTCTCAAGATTGAACCAGGATGAAACAGAAATATTGAACATACCAATAACAAGTAATGAAAATGAATCAGTAATAAAAAGAAAAAAAACCTACCAACCACAAAAAAGCTCTGGACCAGATGCATTCACAGCCAAATTCTCCCAGATGTACAAAGAGCTGGTACCAATCCTACTGAAACTATTCCAAAAAATTAAGAAGAAAGGACCCTTCCCTAACTCATTCTACAAAACCAGTGTCATCCTGATACCAAATCTGGCAAGGGCATACAACAAAAAAAGAAAACTGCAGGCCAATATCCCTGATGAACATAGAAGCAAAAATGCTCAATAAAATACTAGCAAACTGAATCCAGCAGCATATCAAAAAGTTAGTTCACCATGATCAAGTGGGCTTTATTCCTGGGATGCAGTGATGGTTCAACAGACACAGATTGAGAAACGTGATTCATCACACAAAGAGAATTAAAAACAAAAACCAAATGATCATCTCGATAGATGAAGAAAAAGCTTTGCACAAAATCCAACAACCATTCATGATAAAAACCCTTAACAAAGTAGGGATTGAATGAACATACCTCAAAACAATAAGAGCCATCTGTGACAAATTCACCACTAACATCACAATGAATGGGTACATGCTGGAAGCATTCCCCTTGAGAACTGAAACAAGACGAGGATGTGCACTGTCACCACTACTCAATATAGTACTAGAAGTCTTAGCCAGAGCAATCAGATGACAGAAAGAACTAAAAGGCAGCCAAATAAGAGGAAGTCAAGTTATCCATATTCACTGACAATATGATTCTAGACCTAGAAAACCCTAAATATTCTGCCAAAAGACTTGTAGACCTGATACACAACTTCAACAAAGTCTCAGGATACAAAATAAACGTACAAAAATCAGCAGCATTCCTTTTTTTTTTTTTTTTTAGATGGATTCTTGCTCTGTCTCCAAGGCTGGAGTGCAGTGGTGCAATCCCGGCTCACTGCAGCCTCCTCCTCCCAAGCTCAATCAATTCTCCTGTCTCAACCTCCCAAGTAGCTGGGACTATAGGCACATGCCACCACACCCAGCTAATTTTTGTATTTTTAGTAAAGACAGGCTTTCACCATGTTGGCCAGGAAGGTCTTGATCTCCTGACCTCGTGTTCTGCCTGCCTCGGCCTCCCAAAGTGCTGGAATTTCAGGCGTGAGCCACTGCGCCTGGCCAATCAGCAGCATTTCTGTACACCAAACCTGAGAACCAAATCAAGAATGCAATTTCACTTACAATAGCCACAAAAAATAAAATACTTAAGGAAAAAATGAGATATGTAGATGACACAAACAAATGGAAAACTATTTTATGCTCATGGGTTGGAAGAACCAATATCATTAAAATGTCCATACTGCCCAAACCAATCTACAGATTAAATATTATTCCCATCAATTACCAATGTCACTTTTCACAGATTTAGAAAAAACTATTCTAAAATTCATATGGAACCAAAAAAGAGCCCAAATAGCCAAGGCAATCTTAAGTAAAAAGAAAAAAGCCAGTAACATCACATTACCCAATTTCAAACTATGCTATAAGGCTACAGTAATGAAAACAGCATGGTAATGGTACAAAAATAGACAGATAGACCAATAAAACAGAATGCAGAACCCAAAAATAAAGCCACATACCTACAATCAACTCCTCTTTAGCAAAGTCAACAGAAATTACAATGCGGAAAGGATATTCTATTCAATAAATTGTGCTGTAAAAACTGGCTAACCATATGCAGAAGAATGAAACTGGACTCTGATCTGTTACCATATACAAAAATTAAGTCAGGATGGATTAAAGACTTAAATCTAAGACCTTCAACTATAATAATCCTAGAAAAAAAGCTAGGAAATACTCTTTTAGACATTGTCCTTGGCAAAGAATTTATGATGAAGACTCCAAAAGCAAATGCAACAAAAGAAAAAAATAGACAAATAGGACTTAATTAAACTAAAGAGCTTCTGCACAGCAAAAGAAACCATCAACAGAGTAAAGAGACAACCTACAGAATGGGAGAATATATTTGCAAATTATGCATCTGACAAAGGTTTAATATCCAGGATCTATAAGAAACTTAAATCAACAAGAAAAAAGCAAATAACACCATTAAAAAGTAGACACTTCTCAAAAGAAGACATACAAGAGGCTAACAAATATATGAAAAAATGCTCATCATCATTAATCATCAGATAAATAAATGCAAATCAAACCCACCATGAACACCATCTCACACCAGTCAGAATGGCTATTATAAAAAAGTCAAAAAATCACAGATGTTGGTGAGGTTGCAGAGAGGGGATGCTTATACACTGTTGGTGGGAATGCAAATTAGTTCAGCCCTGGTGGAAAGCAGGTTGGAGTTTTCTCAAAGAATTAAAAATAGAATTACCATTTGACCCAGCAATCCCATTTCTGTGTATATACTCAAAGGAAAATAAATTGTTCTATCAAAAAGACACATGCAGTTGTATGTTCCTTACACAACTATTCAAAATAGCAAAGACAAGGAATCAACCTCGGTTCCCATCAATAGTGAACTGGATAAAGAAAATATGGTACCTATACACCATGGAATACTACACAACCACAAAGAAGAACAGAATCATGTTTTTTGCAGAAACTTGGATGCAGCTGGAGGCCATTATCATAAATGAATTAATGCAGAAACAGCAAATGAAATACCCCATGTTTTCACTTATAAGTGGGAGCTAACCTTTGGGTACATCCACACACAAAGATGGGAACAATAGACACTGAGGACTCCATAATGGAAGAGTGGTGGAAACAGGGGTTGAAAAAGTACCTATCAGGTTTTATGTTCACTATTTGGGTGAGAGGATCATTAGAAGCCCAAACCTAAGCATCACACAATATACCCATGTAATAAATCTGCACATGTACCCCCTGAATCTAAAATAAAAATATATATATATTTTAAAAAGGAAATCTCCCTCCTTATAAAAAAGTTACACTGAGCATAATAAAGGTAGAGCTGTTTGAGGCAGAAGAAAATAAGGTGATTGAAGCTTATTAAGTAAATGTTATCCATTAGCAATTCAAATTGATTCATCCAGAAGTTAGTTGAGAAAATTTATGAACATCCTGCTCCCCACACAAAGATACATTGGAAAAGTAGAGAAAAGAATTCAAGATTATTTTATCTTAGACTAAAATAAACATTCAATAGAAAGATAACTGGAAAATCTCAAAACAGTTGGAGATTAAACAACACATTTCTAAATAACACAGAGAGCAAAAAGAAATCTCAAGAAAATTTTAAAAATATTTTGAACTAAATAAAAATGAAAACACAACAAAATTTGTGGGATACAGTGAAAGCAGTTCTTAGAGAAAATTTATAGCACTGAATGCATGTATTAGAAAAAAGAAAGATCTAAAATTGATCATCTAAACTTCTACCTTAGGAAACAGGGGGGTTGGGGGCAGGGAAGAGCATATTAAATCACAAGTAAGCACAAAAAAACGAAACAAGAAATTAAAGCATAAATCAATGAAACTTACAAAAGGAAATAGAGAAATAAATGAAACCAAGAGCTAGTTATTTGAAAACAGCAATAAATTAATGAGCCTCTAGACAGGCTAAGAAAAACAGAGAGAAGACACAAGTTACTAACATGAGAAACAAAAGAGGGGACATCATTACAGATCTCATGAACATTAAAAAGAAAATAAAGGAATATTTTAAACAACTCTTTGCTCACAAATTTTGTAACCTAGATGAAATGAACCAATTCCTTAAAAAACACAATCTACCACAGGTCACACAAGGAGAAATACATAATTTGAACAGCACTACGTTAAAGAAACTGAATCAGTAATTAATAGCCTTCAAAACAGAAATCACTTGGGCATGATAGATTCACTGGTAAATTCTACCAAACATTTAAGGAAGAAATTATATCAATTTTCTACAACGTCTTTCAGAAAATAGAAGCAGAGCAAGAACTTCCTAACTCATTCTATGGAGACACAATTACCCTAATACAATAATGTGTACAGTGTGTCAATGTAAATTCATTAATTAACAAATGTACCACTCTGGTGCAGGATTTTGATAGTGGGGAAGGCTGTATAAATGTGAGGGGAGGGAGATATGGGAAATCTCTATACCTCTGTCCAATTTTGCTGTGAATCTAAAACTGCTCTGAAAAATGAAGACTATTTTTAAAAACAAGATACTTAAAAAGTAAATATTCAAGCATTACCTTTTTAAATGTAATTTTATTTTTTTATTTACTTTTATTTTTCTATAAGTTATTGAAGTACAGGTGATATTTGGTTACATGAGTAAGTTCTTTAGTAGTGATTTGTGAGATTTTGGTGCACCCATCACCCAAGCTGTATACACTGCACCATATTTGTAGTCTTTTATCCCTCGTCCTCATCCCACTCTTCCACCCAAGTACCCTAAGTCCATTGTATCATTCTTATGCCTTTGCATTCTTATAGCTTAGCTCCCACATGTCAGTGAGAACATACGATGTTTGGTTTTCCATTCCTGAGTTACTTCACTTAGAATAATTGTCTCCAATCTCAACCAGGTCACGGAAAATGCTGTTAATTCATTCCTTTGTATGGTTGCGTAGTATTCCATCGTATATATACACCGCAGTTTCTTTATCCACTCATTGATTGATGGGCATTCAGGTTAGTTCCACGTTTTTGCAATTGTGAATTGTGCCTCTCTAAACATGCATGTGCAAGTATCTTTTTCACATAATGACTTCTTTTCTTATGTATAGATACCCAGTAGTGGGATTGCTGGATCAAATGCTGATTTAATGCAACTATCAAATGGTAGTTCTACTTTTAGTTTTTTAAGGAATCTTCACACTCTTTTCCATAGTGGCTGTACTAGTGTACAGTACACTGCTGGCTGTACCAGCAATGTAGAAGTGTTCCCTGATTACCAAATCCATGCCAACATCTACTGTTTTTTGATTTTTTGATAATGGCCATTCTTGCAGGAGTAACATGGTATCTCATTGTGGTTTTCATTTGCATTTCCCTGTTCATTAGTGATGTTGAGTAGTTTTTCATATGTTTGTTGACTATTTGTATATCTTCTTTTGAGAACTGTCTATTCATGTCCTTAGCCCACTTTTTGATAGGGTTGTTTGTTTTTTCTTACTGATTTGTTTGAATTATTTGTAGATTCTGAATATAGTCCCTTGTCAGATGTATAGATTGTGAAGATTTTCTCCCACCCTGCGGGTTGTCTGTTTACTCCACTGACTGTTCCTTCAGCCGTGCAAAAGCACTTTAGTTTAATTAGGACCCAGATATTTATCTTTGTTTTTATTGCATTTGCTTTTGGGTTCCTGGTCACGAAATCCTTGCCTAAGCCAATGTCTAGGAGAGTTTTTCCAATGTTATCTTCTAGAACTTTTATAGTTTCAGGTCTTAGGTTTAAGTCTTTAATCCATCTTGAGTTGATTTTCGTATAAGAGATGAGGATTCAGTTTCATTCTTCTACACGTGGCTTGCCAATTATCCCCGCACCATTTGTTGAAAAGGGTGTCCTTTCCCCACTTTATGTTTTCATTTGCTTTGTCGAAAATCAGCTGGCTGTAGGTATTTGGGCTTATTTCTGGGTTCTCTGTTCTGTTCCGTTGGTCTGTGTGCTATTTTTATACCAGTACCATACGGTTTTGGTGACTATGGCTTTATAGTACAGTTTGAAATCAGGTAGTGTGATACTGCCAGATTTGCTCTTTTTGTTTAGTCTTGCTTTGGCTATACGGGCTCTTTTTTGGTTCCATATGAATCTCAGAATTGTTTTTTCTAATTTTGTGAAGAATGGTGGTGGTCTTTTGATGGAGATTGCATTGAATTTGTAGATAGTTTTTGCCAGTATGGTCATTTTCACAATATTGACTCTACCCATTCATGAGCATGGAATGTGTTTCCATTTGTTTGTGTCATCTTTCTTACAGCAGTGTGTTGTAGTTTTTCTTGTAGACGTCTTTCAATTCCTTGGTTAGGTATATTTCTAAGTTAGTTAGTTAGCTAGTTAGTTAGTTTGTTTGTTTGTTTGGTTGGTTGGTTGGTTTTTGCAGCTATTGTAAAAGGGGTTGAGTTCTTGATTTCATTCTCAGCTTGGTTGCTATTGGTGCACAGAAGACCTACTGATATGCGTACATTAATCTGTATCAGAAAACTTCGCTGAATTATTTTATCACTTCTAGGAGCTTTCTGGAGAAATCTTTAAGATTTTCAAGATAAACAATCATATCGTCAGCAAACAGTGACACTTTGACTTCCTCTTTACTGATTTGTACGCCTTTTATTTCTTTCTCTTGTCTGATTGTTCTGGCTAGGACTTCCAGTGCTATGTTGAAGAGGAGTAGTGAGAGTGGGCATCTGTCTTGTTCCAGTTCTCAGAGGGAATGCTTTCAGTTTTTCCCCATTACATATTATGCTGGCTGTGAGTTTGTCATAGATGGCTTTTGTTACATTAAGGAATGTCACCTGTATGCCAATTTTGCTGAGAGTTTTAATCATAAAGGGAAGTTGAATTTTATCTAATGTTTTTTCTATATCTATTGAGATGATCATGTCATTTTTGTTATTCTTACTGTTGGTTTGTTTTTGTTCTGTTTCCTTTAGTTTGAATGTTTTCAATTATATTTTAACTTCTGGGATACATGTGCAGAACATGCAGGTTTGTTACATAGGTATACATGTGCCATGATTGTTTGCTGCACCCATCAACCTGTCATCTACATTAGCTATTTCTCCTAATGCTATCCCTCCCCTTGCCCCCAACCCCCAACAGGCCCCAGTGTGTAATGTTCCCCTCCTTGTGTCCATGGGTACTCATTGTTCAACTCCCATTTATGAGTGAGAACATGCAGTGTTTGGTTGTCTGTTCCTCTGTTAGTTTGCGGAGAATGATGATTTCCAGCATCATCAATGTCCCTGCAAAGGACATGAACTCATCCTCTTTTATGGCTGCATAGTATTCCACAGTGTATATGTGCCTCATTTTCTTTATCCAGTCTAACATCAATGGGCTTGTGGATTGGTTGGTTCCAAATCTTGCTATTGCGAATAATGCTGCAATAAAGATATGTGTGCATGTGTCTTTATAGTAAAATTATTTATAATCCTTTGGGTGTATACCCAGTAATGGGATTGCTGGGTCAAATGGTATTTCTGGTTCTAGATCCTTGAGGAATTGCCACACTCTTTCAACAATGGTTGAACTAATTTATACTCCCACCAACAGTGTAAAAGTGTTCCTATTTCTCCACAACATCTCCAGCATCTGTTTTTTCCTGACTTTTTAATAATTGCCATTCTAACTGGTGTGAAATGGTATCTCATTGTGGTTTTTATTTGCATTTCTCTAATGACCAGTGATGATGAGCTTCTTTTTCATGCGCTTCTTAGCTGCATAAATGTCTTCTTTTGAAAAGTGTCTGTTCATATCCTTTACCCGCTTTTTGATTGAGTTGTTTGTTTTTTCCTGTAAATTTAAGATCCTTGTAGATTCTGGATATTAGCCACTTGTCAGATGGATAGATTGCAAAAATTTTCTCCCATTCTGTACGTTGCCAATTCACTCTGATGATGGTTTCTTTTGCTGTGCAGAATCTCTTTAGTTTAATTAGAACCCATTTGTCAATTTTGGATCTTCTTGTACTTGCTTTGTGTTTTAGTCATGAAGTCTTTGCCCATGCCTATGTCCTGAATGGTTTTGCCTAGGTTTTCTGCTAGGGTTTTTACGGTTTGGGGGGTCTTAGGTTTAAGTCTTTAATCCATCTTGTGTTAATTTTTGTATAAGGTGTAAGGAAGGGGTCTGGTTTCAGTTTTCTGCATGTGGCTAGCCAGTTTTCCCAACACCATTTATTAAATAGGGAATCCTTCCCCATAGCTTGTTTTTATCAGGTTTGTTCAAAGATCAGATGGTTGTAAACGTGTGGTGTTATTTCTGAGGCCTCTGCTCTGTTCCATTGGTCTATATATCTGCTTTGGTACAAGTACCATGCTGTTTTGGGTACTGTAGTCTTGTAGTACAGTTTGAAGTCAGGTAGTGTGATGCCTCCAGCTTTGTTCTTTTTGCTTAGGATTGTCTTGGCTATACAGGCTCTTTTTTGGTTCCATATGAAATTTAAAGCAGTTTTTTCTAATGCTGTGAAGACAGTCAACAGTAACTTGATGGGAATAGAATTGAATCTCTTAATAACTTTGGGCAGTATGGCCATTTTCACGATATTGATTCTCCTATCCATGAGCATGGAATGTTTTTACATTTGTTTGTGTCCTCTCTGATTTCCTTGAGCAGTGTTTTGTAGTTCTCCTTGAAGAGGTCCTTCACATGTCTTGTAAGTTGTATTCCTAAGTATTTTCTTCTCTTTGCAGCAATTGTGAATGGGAGTTCACTTATGATTTGGTTTTCTGTTTGTCTATTATTGGTGTATAGAAATGCTTGTGATTTTTGCTCATTGATTTTGTATCCTGAAATTTGCTGAAGTTGCTTATCAGCTCAAGGAGTTTTTGCGCCGAGATGATGGGGTTTTCTAAATATACAATCATATCTGCAAACAGAGATAATTTGACTTCCTCTCTTCCTATTCAAATACACTTGATTTCTTTCACTTGCCTGATTGCCCTGCCCAGAACTTCCAATATCATGTTGAATAGGAGTGGTGAGAGAGGGCATCCTTGTCTTGTGCTGGTTTTCAAAGGGAATGCTTCCAGATTTTGCTCATTCAGTATGATATTGGCTGAGGGTTTGTCATAAATAGCTCTTATTATTTTGAGATATGTTCCATCAGCACCTAGTTTCTTGAGTGTTTTTAGCGTTAAGGGTGTTGAATTTTATCAAAGGCCTTTTCTGCATCTATTGAGATACTCCTGTGACTTTTGTCATTGGTTCTGTTTATATGATGGATTACATTTATTGATTTGTGTATGTTGAACCAGGCTTGCATCCAGGGATGAAGCTGACTTGATTGTGGTGGATAAGCTGTTTGATGTGCTGCTGGATTTGCTTTGCCAGTATTTTATTGAGGATTTTCACATTGATGTTCATCAGAGATATTGGTCTGAATTTTTCTTTTTCTTTTTCTTTTTTTTTTTTTTTTTTTTTTTTTTGTTGTTGTTGTTGTTGTGTGTCTGACAGGTCTTGGTATCAGGATGATGCTGGCCTCATAAAATGAGTTAGGGAGGAGTCCCTCTTTTTCTGTTGTTTGGAATCGTTTCAGAAGGAATGGTACCAGCTCCTCTTTGCACCTCTGGTAGAATGAGCCTGTGAATACTTGTGGTCCTGGGCTTTTTTTGGTTAGTAGGCTATTAATTACTGCCTCAATTTCAGAACCTGTTATTGGTCTATTCAGAGATTCAGCTTCTTCCTGGTTTAGTCTTGGGAGGGTGTATGTGTACCAGGAATTTATCCATTTCTTCTAGATTTTCTAGTTTATTTGCATAGAGGTATTTATAGTATTCTCTGATGGTAGTTTGTATTTCTGTGGGATTAGTGGCAATTTCCCCTTTATCACTTTTTATTGTGTCTATTAGATTCTTCTCGCTTTTCTATTAGTCTGAGTAGTTGTCTATCTATTTTGTTAATCTTTTCAAAAAACTGTCTCCTGGATTCATTGATTTTTTTGAAGGGTTTTTCATGTCTCTATCTCCTTTAGTTCTGCTCTGATCCTAGTTATTTCTTGTCTTCTGCTAGCTTTTGAATTTGTTTGCTCTTGCTTCTCTAGTTCTTTTAATTTTGATGTTAGGGTGTTAATTTTAGATCTTTCCTGCTTTCTCATGTGGGCATGTAGTGCTATAAATGTACCTCTAAACACTGCTTTAGCTGTGTACCAGAGATTTTGAGATGTGTCTTTGTTCTCATTGGTTTCAAAGAACTTAGTTATTTCTGCCTTAATTTCATTATTTACCCAGTAGTCATTCAGGAGCAGGTTGTTCAGTTTCCATGTAGTTGTGCAGTTTTGAGTGAGTTTCTAAATCCTGAGTTCTAATTGATTGTACTGTGGTCTAAGAGAGTGTTTGTCATGATTTCCATTCTTTTGCATTTGCTGAGGAGTGTTTTACTTCCAATTATGTGATGAATTTTTAGAATAACTGCTATGTGATGCTGAGAAGAATGTATATTCTGTTGATTTGTGGTGGAGACTTTTGTAAATGTCTATTAGGGTCTGCTTGGTCCAGAGCGGAGTTCAAGTCCTGAATAACCTTGTTAATTTTCTGTCTCATTGATCTAACACTGACAGTGGGGTGTTAAAGCAACCTGCTATTATTATGTGGGAGTCTAGGTCTCTTTATAGGTCTCCAAGAACTTGCTTTATGAATCTGGGTGCTCCTGTATTGAGTGCATATAGATTTAGGATAGTTAGCTCTTCTTGTTGCATTGATCCCTTTACCATTATGTAATACCCTTATCTTTTTTGATCTTTGTTGGTTTAAAGTCTGTTTTATCAGAGTCTAGGATTGTAACACCTGTTTTGTTTTTTTTTTTTTTTTTCCTATCCATTTGCTTTGGTAAATATTCCTCCATCCCTTTATTTTGAGCCTATGTGTGTCTTTGCACGTGAGATGGGTCTCCTGAATGCAGCACACTGATGGGTCTTGACTCTTTATCCAATTTGCCCTGTGTCTTTTAATTGGAGCATTTAGCCCCTTTACATTTAAGGTTAATATTGTTATGTGTGAATTTGATTCCGTCATTATGATGCTAGCTGGTTATTTTGCCCGTAAGTTGATGTAGTTTCTTCAAAGTGTTGACGGTCTTTAGATATTGGTGTGTTATTGCAGTGGTTGGTACCAGTTTTCCCTTCCATATTTAGTGCTTCCTTCAGGAGCTCTTATAAGGCAGGCCTGGTGGTGACAGAATCTCTCAGCATTTGCCTGTCTGTAAAGGGTTTTATTTCTCCTTCACTTATGAAGCTTAACTAGGCTGGATATGAAATTATGAGTTGAAAATTCTTTTCTTTAAGAATGTTGAATATTGGCCCCAACTCTCTGCAGAGAGATCTGCTGTCAGTCTGATGGGCTTCCCTTTGTGGGTAACCTGACGTTTCTCTGTGGCTGCCCTTAACATTTTTTCCTTCATTTCAACCTTTGTGAATCTAACAACTCTGTGTCTTGGTGTTGCACTTCTTGTGGAGTATCTTAGTGGTGTTCTCTGTATTTCCTGAATTTGAATGTTGGCCTATCTTGCTAGGTTAGGGAAGTTCTCCTGGATAATATACTGAAGTGTGTTTTCCAACTTGGTGCCATTCTCCCCATCACTTTCAGTTACAGCAATCAAACGTATGTTTGGTCTTTTCACATAGTCCCATATTTCTTGGAGGCTTTGTTTGTTCCTTTTCATTTTGTTTTCTCTAATCTTGTCTTCACCCTTTATTTCATTAAGTTCATCTTCAATCTCTCATATCCTTTCATCCACTTGGTCAGTTTGGCTACTGATATTTGTGTATGCTTCAAGAAGTTCTCGTGCTGTGTTTTTCAGCTCTATCAGGTCATTTATGTTCTTCTCTGAACTAGTTATTCTAGTCAGCAGTTCCTGTAACCTTTCATCAAGGTTCTTACCTTCCTCGCACTGGGTTAGAACATGCTCTTCTAGCTCAGAGGAGTTTGTTATTACCCACCTTCTGAAGCCTACTTCTGTCAGTTCATCACACTCATTCTCCGTCCAGTTTTGTTCCCTTGCTGGTGAGGAATGTGATCCTTTGGAGGAGAATGGGCATTCTGGTTTTGGGAATTTTCAGTCTTTTTGCACTGGGTTTTCCTCATCTTCATAGATTTATGTACCTTTGATCTTTGATGCTGATGACCTTTGGATGGGATTTTTGCATGGGAGTCCTTTTTGTTGATGTTGATGTTATTACTTTCTTTTTCTTGGTTTTCCTTCTAACAGTCAGGCCCCTCTTCTGCAGGTCTGCTGGAGTTTGCTGAAAGTCCACTCCAGACCCTCTTTGCCTGGGTATCACCAGCAGAGGCTTCAGAACAGCAAAGATTGCTGCCTGTTCCTTCCTCTGGAAACTTTGTCCCACAGGGGCATTGGCCAGATGCCAGCTGGAGCTCTCCTTTATGTGGTGTTTGTCATTTGTCAATCCCTGCTGGGACGCGTCTCTCAAGTGCTCTGCTGGGACATCTACTGCTCTCTTCCAAGCCAGCAGGCAGGAATATTTAAGTCTGCTGAAGTTGCACCCACAGCCGCCACTTCCCCCAGGCACTCTGTTCCAAGGAGATGGGAGTTTTATCTATAAGCCCCTGACTAGGGGTGCTGCCTTTCTTTCAGGGATGGCTGCCCAGAGAGGACGAATGTAGGAAGGCAGACTGGCTACAGTGACTTTGCCACACCATAGTGGGTTCTGCCCAGTTCGAACTTCCCACGCAGCTTTGTTTACGTTGTGAGGGGAAAACGCCTACTCAAGCCTCAGTAGTGGCAGATGCCTCTCCCCCCACCAAGCTGGGGCATCCCAGGTTGACTTCAGACTGCTGTGCTGGCAACAAGAATTTCAAGCCAGTGGATCTTAGCTTGCTGGGTTCCATGGTAGTGGGATCCACTAAGTTAGACCACTTGGCTCCCTGGCTTCAGCCCCCTTTCCAGAGGAGTGAGCAGTTTTGTCTCGCTGGGGTTCCAGGCGCCACTAGGATAAGAAAAATAATGCCTGCAGCTACCTCAGTGTCTGCCCAAACGGCCACCCAGTTTTGTGCTTGAAACCCAGGGCCCTTGTGGTGTAGGCACCCAAGGGAATCTCCTGGTCTGCGGGTTGTGAAAACTGTGGGAAAAGCATAGTATCTGGGCCAGATAGCACAGTCCCTCACAGCACAGTCCCTCATGGCTTCCCTTGGCTAGGGGAGGGAGTTCCCCACCCCCTTGCACTTCCTGGGTGAGGCAATGCCCTATCCTGCTTCTACTTGCTCTCCATGGGCTGTACCCACTGCCTAACCAGTCCCAACGTGATGAGCCAGGGACCTCAGTTGAAAATGCAGGAATCACCTGCCTTCTGCATTGGTCTCACTGGGAGCTGCAGACTGGAGCTTTTCCTATTCGGTCATCTTGCCAACATTCCGATCATGTGATTTTTGTTTTTAATTCTGTTTATTGACGTATCACATTTATTGACTTGCATCTTTTAAACCATCCCTGCTTCCCAGGTATGAAACCCACTTGATCATGGTGGATTATCTTTTTGATATGTTGTTAGATTCAGTTAGCTAGTATTTTGTTAAGGATTTTAGCATCTACTTTCATCAAGTATATTGATCTGTAGTTTTCTTTTTCGGTTATGTCCTTTCCTGGTTTAGGTATTAAGGTGATACTGGCTTGATAGAATTAATTAGGGAGGATTCCTTCTTTCTCTGTCTTATGGAATAGTGTTAAAAGTTTTGGTACCAATTCTTTGGCTATCTGGTAGAATTCTGCTGTGAATCCATCTGATCCTGGACTTTTTTTGTTGGTAATTTTTTAATTAGCATTTCAATCTCACTGCTTGTTACTGGTCTGTTCAGGATATCTAATTCTTTCTAATTTAAGCTAGGAGGGTTGTATTTTTCCAAGAATTGATCCATCTCTTCTAGGTTTTCTAGTTTGTGTGCGTAAAAGTGTTCATAGTAGCCTGGAATCATCTTTTGTATTTCTGTGGTATCAGTTGCAATATTTCCTGTTTTGTTTCTTACCGAAGTTATTTGGATTTTCTCTCTTCTTTTCTTGGTTAACCTTGCTAATGGTCTATCAATTTTATTTATCTTTTCAAAGAACCAGGCTTTTGTTTCATTTATCATTTTTATTGTTTTTTATGTTTCAATTTCATTTAGTTCTGCTCTGATTTTAGTTATTTCCTTTTTTTCTGATGGGTTTGGGTTTGTTCTTCTTTCTCTAGTTCCTTGAGGTGTGACCTTAGAAGGTCAGTTTGTGCTCTTTCAGTCCTTTTGATGTGGGCATTTAGAGGTATGGACTTTTCCCTTAGCATTGCCTTTGCTGTATCCCAGAAGTTTTGGTAGGTTGTGTCATTATTGTCATTCAGTTGAAAAACGATTTAATTTCCAACTTTATTTTGTTTTTGACCCAATGCTCATTCAAGAGCAGGTTATATAGTTTCCATGTATTTGCATGGTTTTGAAGATTCCATTTGGTGCTGATTTCCAGTTTTATTCCACTGTGGTCTGAGAGAGTGCTTGATATAATTTAAATTTTCTTAAATTTATTGAGGCTTGTTTTATGGCCTATCATATGGTCTATCTTGCAGAAAGTTCCATGTGCTTTTGAATAGAATGTGTATTCTGTGGTTTTTGGATAAAATGTTCTGTATATAGCCGGGTGAGGTGGCTCATGCTTGTAATGCCAGCACGTTGGGAAGCTGAGGCAGGTGGATCATGAGATCAGGAGTTCGAGACCAGCCTGGCCAACACAGTGAAACCCTGTCTCTACCAAAAATACAAAAATTATCTGGGCATGGTGGCGGGTGCCTGTAGTCCCATCTACTCAGGAGGCTGAGGCAGGAGAATCACTTGAACCCAGGAGATGGAGGTAGCAGTGAGCTGAAAGTGTGCCACTGCACTCCAGCCTGGGCATTTGAGCTAGACTCCATCTCAAAAAAAAAAAAAAAAAAAAAAAAAAAGCTCTGTATACATCTGTTAAATCCATTCATTCTGAGGTATAGTTTAAATCCATTGCTTCTTTGTTGACTTTCTGTCTTGATGACCTGTCTAGTGCTGTCAGTAGAGTATTCAAGTCCTCCACTATTATTGTGTTGCTGTCTATCTCATTTCTTGGGTCTATTAGTAATTGTTTTATTAATTTGGGAGCTTCAGTGTTAGGTGCATATATGTTTGGATTGTGATATTTTCCTATTGAACAGGCCTTTTACCATTTTATAATGTCTCTCTTTGTCTCTTTTAACTGCTGTTGCTTTAAAGTTTGTTTTGTCTGAATAAGAATAGCTACCCCTGCTCATTTTTTGGTGCCCATTTGCAGGAAATGCCTTTTTCTACCCCTTAACTTTTAGTTTATGTGAGTCCTTACGTGTTAGGCGAGTCTCCTGAAGGCAGTAGATACTTGGTTGGTGAGTTCTTATCCATTCTGCAGTTCTGTGTCTTTTAAGAGGAGCATTTAGGCCATTTACATTCAATGTTAGTATTGAAATGTGAGATACCATTGCATTCATCATGCTCTTTGTTGCCTGTGTGCTTTGGGTTTTTTTGTTTTTTGCTTTTGCTTTTTAACATGTATTTTTGTTTTATAGGTCCTGCGTGATTTTTGCTTTAAAGAGGTTCTGTTTTGATGTGTTTCCAGGATTTGTTTCAAAATTTAGAGCTCCTTTTATCAGTTCTTGTAGTAGTGGCTTGGTAATAGCAAATTCTCTCAGCGTTTGTTTGTCTGAAAAAGACTGTATCTTTCCTTCATGTATGATGCTTATATTCACTGGATACAAAATTCTTGGCTGATTATTGTTTTGTTTGAGGAGGCTGAAGATAGGGCCCCAATCCTTTCTGGCTTGTAGGGATTCAGCTGAGAAACCTACTGTTAATCTGATAGGTTTTCCTTTATAGGTTACCTGGTGCTTTTGTCTCACAGATCTTAAAATTCTTTCCTTCATCTTAACTTTCCATCATCTTAACCTGATGACGATGTGCCTAGGTGATGATCTTTTTGCGATGAATTTCCCATGTGTTCTTTGTGCTCCTTGTATTTGCATGTCTAGGTCTCTAGCAAAGCCAGGGAAGTTTCCCCCTATTATTTCCCCAAGTATGTTTTACAAGCTTTTAGATTTCTCTTCTTCCTCAGGAACACCAATTATTCTTAGGTTTGGTTGTTTAACATAATCCCAGACATCTTGGAACCTTTGTTCATACTTTCTTATTCCTTTTTCTTTGTTTCTGTTGCATTGGGTTAATTTGGAGGCCTTGTCTTTGAGCTCTGAATTTCTTTCCTCTACTTGTTCAATTCTATTGCTGAGACTTTTCAGAGCATTTTGCATTTATTAAAGTGTGTCCAAAGTTTCCTGAATTTTTAATTTTTTTTTTTTTTTTTTTTTTAGATGGAGTCTCACTGTCGCCCAGGCTGGAGTGCAGTGCAGTGACATGATCTCTGTTCACAGTAAGCTCCACCTCCCAGGTTCAGGCCATTCTCCTGCCTCATGCTCCCAAGTAGCTGGGACTACAGGCACCTGCCACCACACCCGGGTGATTTTTTGTATTTTTAGTAGACAGGGTTTCACCATGTTAGCCAGGATGGTCTCAATCTCCTGACCTTGTGATCCACCTGCCTCAGCCTCCCAAAGTGCTGGGATTACAGGTGTGAGCCACCGTGCCTGGCCCCTGAATTTTTTGTTTTTTTCTTTAAGCTTCCTATTTCCTTGAATATTTCTCCCTTTGCTTCTGTATCATTTTTTGGATTTCCTTGCACTGGGCTTTGCCTTTCTCTGCTGCCTCCCTGATTAGCTTAATAACTAACCTCCTGACTTCTTTTTCAGGTAAATAAATCCGAGATTTTTCCTTGGTTTGGATCCACTGCTGGTAAACTACTGTGATTTTGGGGGAGTGTTAAAAAGCCTTGTTTTATCGTATTACCAGCATTGGTTTTCTGGTTCCTTCTCATTTGGGTAGCCTCTGTCAGAGGGAAGGTCTAGGGCTGAGGGCTGTGGTTCAGATTCTTTTGTCCCACATGGTGTTCCCTTGATGTAGTACCCTCCGTCTTTTCCTAAGGAAGTGGCTTCCTGTGAGCCAAACTGCAGTGATTGTTGTCTCTCCTCTGGGTCTAGCCACCCAGTGAGTCTGCCTGGCTCTGGGCTGGTACTGGGAGTTGTTTGCACAGAGTCCTGCGATGTGAACAGTCTATGGGTCTCTCAGTAAGATACCAGACTCACTGGTATCTATGGATACCAGTGCCTGTTCCGGTGGAGATGGCAGCAGGGTGCAACGGACTCTGTGAGGGTTCTCAGCTTTGGTGGTTTAATGCTCTATTTTTATGCTGGTTGGCCTCCTGCCGGAAGGTCGTGCTCTCCAGAAAGCATCAGCTGTAGTAGTGTGGAGAGGAACCGGCAGTGGGCGGGGCCCTAGAGTTGCCAAGATTATATGCCCTTTGTCTTCTGCTTCCAGGGTGGGTAGGGAAGGACCATCAGGTGGGGGCAGGGCTAGGTGTGGCTAGGCTCAGACTCTCCTTGGGCAGGTCTTGCTACGGCTGCTGTGGGGGATGGCAGTGAGATTCCCAGGTCAGGTCACTGGAGTTGTGTACCTAGGGGGATTATGGCTGCCTCTGTTGAGTCATGCAGGTTATCAGGGAATTCGGGGAAAGCCGGCAGTCACAGGCCTCGGACAGCTCCCACACAAAGTGAAGGGCTGGTCTCACTCCCACCAAGTCCCTCCCAACAGCCCCAAGTCTGTTTCTAGGCAGAGGGCCAGACGGGCTTGAAAACTTGCCGCAGGCTACCTGCCTCCCAGCTGCAAAAGAAAGGTCTTGGTACTTCCCCCACCTGTGGAGTCTTCACACTGAATTTCAGCCCTCCCCTGAGTTCTGAACAGCAGGTTTGTTGCCTGTTCAAATTGTTTCAAAGTTCAGTTAGAGAAGTCCTTCTCCCTGTCTAGTTTTAACCCCTGCTCCTTTGGCCACCCTCCTGATGGATCCCTGTGGTGCCAGGCAGGAATGGCATGTTAGGGGACCCAGTGACCTCCCAGGACCTTTCTGCAGCTTCTTCTATCCCTGTATTTCACTTGGTTCTCTAACTTGACTCAACTGTAGGTAAAATTGGAAACTTCTCCCACAAACAGAACTTCAGTTTCTCTAGTGAGGGTGTGTGTTCAGGAGAGGATGGTCTCCCTTTCCCACTTCCACAGGTGGGACACTCACAGTATTCAGGGTGTCTCCCAGGTCCTGCAGGAGTAGTCTGCTTCCTTCAGAGGGTCTGTGGGTCCTCTCAGGATTGCTGGTTTGTTCTTGCAGTCAATCTGGACCTAAAATTCCCAATGCAAGCCTCCATGTGCTGCTCTGTGTAGAGCTGCATTCTAGTCCTTCTTCCCATCGCCATGATGACCCCTAACTCCTCAAGTGTTACCTTTAATTCTACTCGCTGAGGTCTGATTTATGGGAAGAGATTGTTTCCCTTAATAAAATATAGTAGTCCCCTCTTATCTGAGATTTCACTTTCCTCGGTTTCAATTATCCATAGTCAACTGCAATCTGAAAATATTACATGAAATAAGATATATCGAGCAAGACAGATCACATTCACTTAACTTTTATTATGGAATAATCTTCTTATTGTTCTATTTTATCATTAGTTGTTGTTATTAATCTCCTACTGCACTTAATTTATACACATTATCTTAAGTCTGTATGTACAGGAAAAAAAAAAAAAAACATAGTATATAGAAGGTTCAGTACTATCCACAGCTTCAGGCCTCCACTGCAGGTCATGGAAAGTTTACCCCATTAATAAGGGGGAAAATACTATATTCAAGACATATTTGCTGATTGGATCGATGCAAATACATTTGTTGTATTAACAAATAAATTGTCACTTAAATGAATTAGAATGTAATCTGAGTCCATACCTAGAAACTAGAAAATCTTCTGTCCCCTTCCCATCTGACCCTGACCCTCTAAAATTTGGTCTGGGGAATCTCCACTGAATGTAATTTGAGGTAAATGAGTTGTAAATATTTAAACACTAAAAGGCTTAGAAAGTATTATATTGTCCTATATCTGGCTTTCCGCTAAGTTGAGAACTTTTGGGTTTTAAGAATCATGTGGTAGAGCATCAGAGTTTTAATCTACACCACATTATACATGGGCACTACTTAAAAGATTCTGTACTCACTGTACAAACCACTATACTGGGAACTTGGAATTAAGAGACCAATAAGAGACAGTTTTTGACTTTACCTTATTAGAGTTTTGGAGAAAACAGAGTGTCAAAAAGGAAAATGTCCCTCTAAATAAACTTTTCTCGGAGAAGTCAGAGAATATATGATATATATATATATCTCCTCAAAGAGGATATATTTATTTAGAGAGACATTTGGGCTTGTATTCCCCTAGTTTGACCTATATTTCTATTTGTCTCTTAGGGGCAGAATATAAGGAAATCACTAAGCAGGTTTCATATATGAGGCACCATTAGCCAAATCCAACATGAGAAGATCAAGCCCTGGAACCACTCCTCTAATTCAATTTCTTGACTAAGTACTACCTGAAAAAGAGCAAATGTGTCCTAGAATTGATAACATAGGGTTAGGACAAAAAACTTCGGATCTCTAAGACAGGAAATGTGCTTATCTTCCCATTAGAAACACACTTCAAAGAATTAGGCACATACTTCAAAGGGTGTTTACCAGCCTGTCTCTCTGATGCCTTGGTCTAGTAGCCAGTAATAACACCCCATTAGCACCTCATTAGCCAGAACTCAAGAATGCTGGAAGGCATTCCTGGATGAAGCAAGCATCCCCAGACTGAAACTACAAAGATTTCTCCACTTTTCTTACCACTTTTGTAGATACCACAAGGGTCAGTCACACTCAAAAGTAATATATGTCAGAGTTCTGGAGTTGGTGTCAGCTAAACAAATAGAGCAAGGTAGAACACATTTTAACACCCAGATATCATATATCCAAATCTTCCTTTTAAAATACACTAAAATAGGCATACAGTTTTGGAGCACGTTGGTGACATATGTCTCCAAAATTCTTGACTGATAATGAAATTTTGTCCCCAACCTCAGACTTCACTTCTTAGTCTCTTTCACTTTCTACATTATGAGAATTCCTGTTGCTTGTTTACCATTTAATCTGGTAACTCATAGTACAGCACCCGTCACATTGCAGGCACTGATATTCTCATACAAGAGTTCAAAACACTCCTTCCTCACAAAAAGCAAAATCAACTCCCTAAAGAGATTCCATTATTTGTACATGGTTTCTACTCACATGGCATAGTGCAAGAGAGTTGGACCCATTCTATAAACTTTTTAAAATGTATCTCATATAGTACCCATCAGACTGAACAAATATGCCCACTTAGAAAGTTAACATAAACTATTCAGTTGCCAGACAACTAAGATTTTCAGAAACTTTGTAAGTGTTGTTTGAATGTCAAAGGAAGGCCAAAAATTCTGACATATTGTGGGGGAAAAAGTGGCGTTTCTTGATGCTGTTTTGTTCTAGAGTTGAGTAGAGTATGCTCTTTTTATGAAGCTAAAGAGAAAAGTGAAAATAAGACGACATTGGGTACAGTATAAACTGCTCTGGTGATGGGTGCACCAAAATCTCAAAAATCACGGCTAAAGAATTTATTCATGTAACCAAACACCACCTGCTCCCTAAAAACCTATAGAAATAAAAAATACATTAAAAAAAAAAAAAAGTGGAAATATACGATGAAAATGAAATGACTAATATTCTTTTAAAGTAAAAGACAGGCCGGACACAGAGACTCACGTCTCTAATCCCAGCCCTTTGGGAGGCCGAGGGGGCGAATCATGAGGTCAGGAGTTCAAGACCAGCCTGGCCAATACGGTGACACTCCATCTCTACTAAAAATACAAAAAATTTGCTAGGTGTCGTGGTGGGTGCCTGTAATCCCAGTTACTCAAGAGGCTGAGGAAAGAGAATCACTTGAACCCAGGAGGCAGAGGTTGCCGTAAGCCGAGATCGCGCCACTGCAGTCCAGCCCAGGCGACAGAGTGAGGCTCCGTCTCAAAAAAAAAAAAAAAAAAAAAAAAGGAAAAGCATTCTGATGAAACCGTATTGGTATTCTTCATATTCTATGAGCTGGATAAAAGGTCAAAAGGTCAAGTTTTCCACAGAATATCAAGCAGTGATTCCACTTGGAAATTCCATCGAATAAAAGAACGAAAGGAAAACTGCCTTATTTGGTATACCACCTTGTGAAAACACATTGATAAATGTCACGTCATGCACACAATTCTAGATCAGTTACATAGCTGGGGGGAAATTTACTGACTATGCAAACTATTTTATCGCTAAGGATCTGATGAATGGTTTAAGGAAAACAATACAGATACATGTCTATAAATCAAGTAAGAAAGAGAGATACAATAAAACCTGATTCTTCCTCCCAGTCCTAACGTCAATTACCACCATCAACAGTTTCATCAAATTCCCAATTCATAAATGTATTCATATTTTTATTCAAATTGGTACATATATATACATTGTTCTGAATCTTTATTTGTATTTAATAATATATTTTAAAGTTTTTTCCATATGAACGTAAACATAGCTCTTTTTGTTTTTTTTTTATTTTAGTAGCTGCATGACATTCTATTGTACAAACTTATATAGCAGGTCACTTAATGTTGGGGTGTTTCCAGTTTAGTAAGCTAGGTGTGAAGTTTTCTTTTTTCAGAATTTGGTTTCAATGTTGTGGTAATGTTGTAAAAAATCAGTTGGAAGAGCTTTGATACTTCCACAGTCTTGATCTTTTTTCTTTCTTTCTTTTTAAGGGTAGTGCTTTCACAATGTACTTTCCTTTTCTTTTCTTCCTTGTAATTATTCTGTTTGGAGATTTCCTTTACATCTAAGATATGTACTTTCCTGGAAAATCATCTATGTATCCAGGTTTTCAAATATATTCATGAAAAAATTCCTAAACATTTCTTGAAATCCCATCTGTATCTGATTGTTTTTTATTTTGGTTTCGTTTCATGTATTTATGTTATCTCCTTTTTCTTGTTAAATTAGGTTAGCTAGTGATTATCTGCGTTACCAGGGGGTTCTTTCACTTACTTATTAGTTCTATTGTTTTCTTATATTCTAATGCATTAATTTTGCTGTTATCTTTATGAAGCCTTATTTCTGCTTTCTTTTTCTTTTCTTTTCTTTTCTTTTTTTCTTTTTTTTTTTTTTTTTTTTTTTTTTTTTTTTTTTTTTTTTTTTTTTAGAGACAAGGTCTTGTGATATTGCCCAGGCTGCACCTGAACTCCTGGGCTCAAGGGATTGTCCTGCCTCATCCTGCTAAGTAGCTGGGACAACAGGTGTGCACCACCATGCCCAGCTTTCTACTTTCTTAAAAATAATTGTTCTGGTTTTTCCCTAACTTTTTATGTTAAAAGATCATTTCGTTTGGTGTCAAGGACATACATTTTCTCCTGAGCATGGCTTCAGCTATATAAGTTCTAATATGTAATATTTTTATAATAGTGTTATTTTCTAGTGCTCCACAATTTCAGTTCTGACTTTTCTCTTTGAGCTAAACATTGAGTTGTTTTTTGCTATTATTGTTGATAACTCTAGGTGGTTGGGATTTTGTTGTTATTTGTCTTGAATTCAAATATTTTATTTTATACTAAATTTCTAGTTTCAGTGTGTTGTCATCAATTACCATATTACACAATCTTTCTAGTTTATGGAATTTATTGAAGTTTTCTTTGTACTCAAAAATATGTTGTTGGGTTTTAATATTCCAAACATGTTACAAATGAGATGGCATTTTCTGATTTCAAGTCAAGGAATTTGTTCAATATTGTTTAGATTTCATTATGTATATTTTTCAAGAACGATGCTTGGTTCTTCTATTCACAGCATTCTTTTGTGTCTGAGATTATCTGTCTGTGTCCTTTACACTTAAATAGTTTGACTTGGTCCAAAATTGTCAAATTCTCTGGTAAGTTTCCTTCCTTCACAACCTTTCTCTCCTTCATTTTCTTTCTTCTATGACCTCTCATTTCAAAAATAACATTGTCTTTAATTTTTCTAATAACATGGAAGATTTTATGTTTAAAATGTTTCTTCTACTCCCTGGCATACCATTAGTCTGATATGACTTATTCATCTATCTTATATAATAATAATAATTATTGACCACTTTTTATATGCCACTTTACCTGGATGAGTTCCTATTTCTTTCTTTTGTCTTACTATCCATTTGTATATCCCATGCTCATTCTTTTCAAATGATGACTGTATCAGTCTACTGGAGCTTCCATGGTAAATACTATCAAAATAAATACCACAATAATTTAATATAATAATACTTTAATACTATAATAAATACCATAAAAATACTACAGACTGGGTGGCTTAAACAACTGAAATGTAGTTTAAGCCACAACAGAAATATCATTTAAGCCACCCATTTCTCCAATTATGGAAGTTGGAAGTCCAAGATCAAGGTGCCAATACGGTTGGTTTCTGGTGAGGCTTCTCCTGGCTTATATACAGTCACCTTCTCACAATGACCTCAAGTGGCTTTTCCACTGTGCACATACAAAGAGAGAGAAAGCTCTGGTGTCTCTTTCTCTTCATAAAAGAACACCAGTCCTTCTGAATTAGGGCCCTACATTTATGATCTCATTTAACCTTAATTACCTCTTAGACAGCCCTGCCTCCAAATACAGTCATATTGCGGGTTAGGGTTTCAACATGTGGTTTGAGGTGGGGACACAATTTAGTGCATAACAATGACAGAAAACTGGTACTGCAAGAATCTTGAATCCGAATAGACTGTTTCAAAATATTTTCTTGGTAATTCTGAGGCCCGGGTGTATCTCCAGCTACACGATCCACGCATTTGAGTTACTAAACCCCCATTCTTTCCATCTACATCCCTCAACACGGAGTGCAGAGGATATCTCCCCAATGCACTGCAAGGCATTGTAGGGCACCGGGAATTGCTTAACTGACTGTCCTAAAAATAATGTATGCGTTTTTATGTACACATGTACATACATTTTTGGATACTTGCAATTTTTTACATAGACATAATAAATTTTGCTAATGTAAAGCATATATAGCACACAATTTACAACATATCGAATATTGATTATAAAGTCTATATAGCCAATTGATTATCACAGAATGCTTCTCTTGAATTTTACCAAACTCATACTCAAAGTATGGTTGCAATGAACAAATGTTCTGACATGAATGTTTGGTGATACTTTATGTTACTAAGTAAGATGAAAGTGATACAAAAAAGATGCGCATCTCAGAACTTCATTCTTTCATCAATGACTTGAGCAACTTTCAGACAATAGTTTCAAATACTAGAAGAATACTTCCACAGTTTTTTGTGCCATGGCACAATACTCTCAATCTGCATCATTAACATTTTCTTCATCACTTTAATTCTAATTAATAAACAAAACAATAAGTCAAGTATTGATATGTAGCATTTGCAGATTTTCATGGTATAAATACTCCCACCATGGCTGTTTTCAAGTTACCAATGTGATATATTACCAAATACAGGGTTGGAAAGAGATGCGCAGTAGTTCACTTTCAGATAATATTTTCACCAGACAGATATAATTGATGGGAATAACCTCAAAAGCATAGATAATAATAGTGTATCATTATTAAGGTGTGATGAGTTTTGAGTACTTATTGCCTTTGTTTCTCATATAATTTATTGTGAGTTTGTAATATAATTTTTAATAATGGCTGTGTTTAACAATTGATTTGCAAACTTTGGAAACTTATCCATTGGCTCTAGAGAGCAGGTATGAGCCATCTCCAGCATATGAGTCTTCAGCTCTCTGCAATTCCCTAACAAATCTTCACCTTCTATCTTCTCTCTTCCTAGTGGTCAGCCTGCTTGTGATAAAATGGTATACCTGAGCATTTCTGAATTTCCACCCTGACCCTGCTCCTCCTTGGTGGAGTAAACCTGAATTCAGTGATCTTCCTCTAACCTATCCAAATCCCCAGACTCTGGCATTCCAGAGAGAGAGCCTTGATTGGGCTTTCAGGATTGACTCCCAAACTGTGAAGCACCATACTTACTGCAGAGATCATGGATGTATGTGCCAGTACACTAAGCCTTTTCTAAGTTTGGTCTTAATTTCATTGTTTTGAGCACCTATACTTTGTTGTTACGGTTTGTATGTGTAATTATTGCCCAGTATTATTGCAGATGGCCTTTGTTATCTGTTTTTCATCACTGTTGTTGTTGTTTATTAGTTCAGGAAATAAACTAGGATATAAATACAATTCTTCTGCCATCTTTAGTCAAAAATCTGCATTTGGTCCTAAATTTAAACATTTTTCATTTGAAAGCCAAGTTCCTCATTACATATAATGCCCTTGAGAAATGCAATTGAAAAGAGGTACAATAAGAAAATAAAGTATGGCAGTACCAAAATAAATGTTCTTCACAAACAAAAGTGCTGAGTATATAGGAAATGATTACAACAGTGAAAAAGTCTGTATGTTAGTACATTTGCTAATCTTATACAAATGTTTAGAGGACCAGATCTTTTTAATCCTCAGCTGAAATGTATTACAAATATTGTTTAAAGATAAGGAAGGAGGAAATATCTACATGTGTTTCCCATATAAATGGAAGATACAATTTTTAAGGAGGGAAAACAAGGACAATTGAGTCACAAACAAGTCATTCCAAAATGGTGGATTCTGTGGTATTTATTTTCTGTTTGTGGAACATTTACAATACAAAAAAAACAAAAACAAAAACAAAAAAAACCCATGGTCTACATCATTCCCACAAAGTCTTCTATTTGCTGAAAGAAAATATGTCATTGTGTAGAAGAAAACTAGAGGAAAAACAGAGGTATGTGATTAACATTCTCGGTGTTTCTTTTTTATATATACAGATTTATTTCAGAACACTTTGAGACATATCCTAATATTTAACATTGAAAAACTTGAACAAATACACATTTTAGCAGATATTTCTTCTTCAAAATTTACTTCCGTATGAGAGGGGGGGAAATAGACAATATGACCGAAAGCAAGATAGTAAGAGAGAAAATTGCATATCTGGGAAGGATGAAAAAGAATGCATGAGATGGCAACAACCCATCCAATGTGAAACTATTTATCAGGCCAAAAGTCAGCTATCTTCCCATAGGAAGTTGTACGGGGGAAGCATTGGCAAATCTTATCTTCCGAGGGAGATAGACGGTCCCTGGAGTAACAACAACTCCATCAAGTTTTCACTGAAGAGTTTCCAGATAAATAATGTCTTTCCACAAATAATCTGCTCTCAAAAGGCAGCCCCCAGACATGAGAAGCAGGAGGAATGGCTAAGGGCTGTGGAATTTTCTGAACATGAACAGTGAAGAATGTAAGTCTTTGTAACTGAGGAATGAGATCACTTTGAAAAATAAATGTCTAGAACCAGGGCCATTGCACAAGTAGGCACGTTTTCAGGGCCTCAGAAAAATGCATTCTCAAGATTAATCTTTACATCTGTTTCCAGAGCCCTCATTCAAAAGTTGACACTTTTGTACAAAGAACACCCTAGTGCTGACTGTGACAAGCAGACAGCATTGCCAGCAATCTACTAGCAACTCATAAATCTGTGGGAAATACTCCACATATAGTCCAGCCACCCTCACTAAACCCTTGCAACCTCTCCTTGCCCCTGAAATTTGGAGGCTTAGAGCACAGAGAAAAAACAAAAGCAATATAAAGTGTGAGAAGAAAGTAGCCTAATATATAAAATAAAAGACAAAAGCAGACTGGATTATGCCAGCAAGCCATCTGCACAGCTGAAGGCTTCTTCACGCAAAAAAAAGGCTCCACTGTTCCTGAATCAATTGCTTCCTATTCACAGGCTCACTGTATAGGGCTAAATTCAAAATGGCTCTCGGGAAATTCTTGCCAATCCTGTGGTCTGATTTTAGGCTCTATTTTTCCCTTTCTTTTAAAGACCCAAGGATGTAAGTATGTATCAGTGCTGTAAACTTGCCAGCGTTCACTGGAATGAGTCAAAGGACCTGGCATTAAATCACAGGGATTTGAGTTGCTAATAAATACAGCAGGCCCCATCCATTGTTGATTAATTCTGACTGAAATCTAAACACCAAACAACAAACACTCTTCTGAGCTGCTCTGGTACCCATTAGTTTGATGTGTTTATTAGACAGGACTGTGTTCTTTCAAGTTTATTAACAACAGATTAAAAAACTGCAAACAAATCTAGGTTTCTTTTTATGATTTAAAAGTGTGGGTACCATTTACTAATGTTTTTAGGGTTAACTGTAAATCCAAACAAGGTTGAAAAAATCATGTCAAACTAAGATCTTGGTACAAAGTATGAATAGTTATTGTCAATGTGCACCTTCCATTATTCAAACAGTTAATTTATTTTTTAGAATTGTCATGTTTTTTAAATGCATCCTTGAACAGGGCCTTAAGGAGTATCATAGGTTGAAAAATAAAGTTTTTTCAAGTAATATGATTTATTGCATACTTTTAAAGATTATAGAAGTTAATAAGACATTTTCATGGTACTTAATTATATTTGTCATGTAGCAGAGTTCCTGTAGATTTATTCTGATTGGGTCAACTAGCACATATCCATAGAATGTGCTGTATATTATCTATTAGCAGTGCATCAAAGTAAAAAAAAAATCACAAGCAAATGCACACTGTACAAAGATAATCAAAATGCCCCAGTATCAAGAATTCGAATGATCATATTACAAGCACAAATTTTCAAACCATTCAAATATTTTAACCCTGACTATTAAAGTCTGAGTGAATCCTTGAAAATTTCCAAGGTGCATACTTTTAATAAATTGGTAGAAGTCCTGAAAATCTCAAAAAGGCCCAATTATTGCTATTTCAAAGTCTTCAGTGGAAACAAAGATATGAGACACATAAGTCATATTTACAGTTCTAGGAAAATGACCCTAAAGATATTTACCTTAATCTAAGCTACCTAAAGCCTGCAAATTAATTTTACTGATTTAAAAACCATATATTTATATTCTCTTAATAGGTTTTACAACTAAGTAAATTTTAAATACCATGTAATTTTAAGCACTTTTCTTTAAATAATGTGTGAAGGAGAATAATTTTCATGTTTTGGCTAAACAGAAAACTTATTGTCAAATCTAGAGCCTTGGGAAATCCATCATGTCCCAAGGTCATATGAAGCAACATTTGGAGTTGTACAGTTTTCTATAACTGCATCTGCTATTGCAGTTACAAAATATTCCAACTCAAATCTGTTCTTGCAATATCTAAATTTTCCCCTGAGTCTCCCAGACCACCAGAGCTCAACTCAGCAACTCCAAAATTAAATTATTACCTCTTTTAATACTAAATCATGTTTTCTTAATTTTAACAGCATGTAAACTACCAAGCTTTTATTCCCTGTTTTTTCCATGAGCACATAAAAGCCATGCTAGTGAAGATCAGAAGACAAGTATAGTGGATTATAAATTTGATTGGCCCATTCAACCCAAAGATTACTACTATTACGGTGGTATTGGTGGTGATTACTATCATGAGACACAAGTAGTGTTTGACTTTATGACATCCATAAACAAATCCTCTTCACCAAAAGAGAGCATTATAAGCATTTCAAAAAACATATGATACGAAAAACATAGCATTGTGTCGAAAATGGTGAAGACCTAGATACTTCATTGAAAAAAAAAAAAAAAAAAAAGTAATGCTGCCCCTAGTACATGCTTCCATGAATAATTCATTGATTGAGAATAGAAAAGAGGACACAAGGGAGGTAGAGAGGAGGGCAGGGGAAGAGGGTTTGGGGAAGGAACAGAAGTATGTTAAAGCTTATTACAGTAGCATGAATCAAATAATGTTTTCATAAAATAATAAGAGAATAAAGAACACTTATTACCAATAATTGATGACTAATTATTCCACTTCTATTTATTAGAGAATAAGCACTTTATAAAACTAAACTTTGCAGTGTTAATTTTTTGAAAATATATTGACATAATTAGCATCTTGTTATCTTTTGAGATAGATATAGAAAATACAGAATTTTATGGGAAATTCATCGAGGTTTATTTAATACTATTTGAAACACAATTTCTTAGTCAGAAAACTAAATGATGTTTTGGATTAATATCTCAGGTCTTTAATAATGTAGCCCTGTACAAAATTCTTTTTTCCTATAATGCCCAGAGATGCTCTGATTTCCCGTGCATGTGGTTTTGACCTTGTCCTTTGTCTTTCACAGAATCTATCCCTTCTCTATCCATCTGTCAACATTAGACCCACTCTCCAAAGTCTACCTCAAAGGCACCAACGTTAAGAAATAGAATATAAGCTAAGAGGCAGGTGACCTTGTTCTGGAAATAGATCTAACTGAAGAAAGAAAGCAATCATTACATACACCAGAATATCTCAAAATTCTGGGTAGAATTTCCTCCTAAAATTACACTTAGAGTGAGAATATTATAAATCTCACTTCTCTCCATTGAAAACAAATCATCTTCTAGATCCCCTAAATACTGATTGAGTGCCTACTATCTGAAGAGTATTGTGCTAATCTCTAGGTGCCATTAACTGCCACCCTTTCCTAACCACCCAGGTTTGTTCTCAACCACCGCTTTAAACCTCTGCTTTGACATTTAGCACATTCTGCCCCTTTTGGTATTTGGGATTTTTTGGCTTGGTGGGGGAGGGGAACGTTGGTCATCGTTGCTTATTTTTCATGCTCCACTATATTAAGAGCTCCTCAAAAACAAGAAATTGTCTCTATAGCCCCTAATGTATGGTAGCTGGAAATAGCCAACGCTTAATGATTCCTAGTTGAATTAAGCTAGGACATAAAACTGAGTTTCGGAGAACAAAACCCAAATTACAAATTCCATTTTCAGTACCACTAGGAGATTGTTAAAGTCCATCACAAAATATGTAAAATGATCCCCAAAAGCACAGGAGTGCAGCAAGGGAAGGTGCGGGGCAAAGTGATGAAAGGACTTTAAGGCTCTGCAAAAAGAGCTGCCAAAGTGACTTCTGCTTTTCAGAGGTAAGGAACACACCCTGTGCAAAACCTCAGTTAAATCCCTTTATCTGCAAGAGTTGGAAGAGTATGTTTGGTCTAGTCTCAGGAACTTCCCTGTGCATGATTTGATTCCTAGGAAAAAAAGGAGAAAAGCATCAAGCCACACAAGCCATATTTTCAGGGAGCATGAAGAGAGGAAAAAAACAAAACTTTGCACTGTAAAGTAGCATAACAAACAAGAACCTCCCAAAATGGCTGTCAATATCCATAGGAAAACTAAAGGCTAGCCAAGTGATACACAAAAGCCTCAGTTACATAAAAACTTTAATTTTTCTGAAACCAGCACTGACCCCTCCCTCAAGTGAGCCTCCTACAAATTGCAGAAAAACTCATCTTATTCAAAAATAGTTTATCAAGAAAGAACATACACAATATCAAATCAAAGGTATTACACATAAAAGGGGTCAAGGAACAGGAAATACAAATGACAGACCCAGATTAGTCTCCAGAAAAATGCTACCACTGAGAAGACGAATAGAGTGACTAAATGCTTTTGCCATTAATTTAAAAATCTCAGTGAGGTAATTGTTTCTGTGACACTAAAACATAAAGCTGTACATACAAGATGCAAGAACTCAAGAAAAAATTAGGACTCTTGGAGGGGATGAAATATGAACTTAAAGGTCAGGGAACGGATAGAAGAAAAAGTAAGATTATCATAGAAATGAAACTGAAATAAGAAGGTGTATGAGAGAAAATAGCCACTGCCAAAATACAATAAAGGATAAAAAGAAAAAGAGCAAGCAAAAATGGAAATAAAAAGATAAAAAGGATTAGAAAAGGAAATGATGAGCTAGGCATAGTGGCTCATGCCTGTAATCCTAGCACTTTGGGAGGCCAAGCCAAGAGGATCACTTGAGCAAGCAGTTCAAGACTACCTTAGGCAACTTAGGAATACACTGTCTCTACAAAAGCTTTTTAAAAAATTATGTGGGCATGGTGGCATATGCCCATGATCCCAGTTACTTGGGAGGCTGAGGTGGGAGGCTCACTTGGGCCAGGGAGGTTGAGGCTGCAGTGAGTCATGATCCTGCCACTGCACTCCAGCCTGGGAGAAAGAGCAAGACCCTGTCTCAGAAAAAAAAAAAAAAAAGGGTGTGGTGGCTCACACTTGTAATCCTAGCACTTTGGGAGGTTGAGGTGGGGGGATTGCCTGAAACTCAGGAGTTCATGACCAGCCTGGGAAACAGGGCGAAACCCTATCTCTACTAAAAATACAAAAAAATCAGCTGAGCGTGGTGGCAGATACCTGTAATTTCAGCTAATCAGGAAACTGAAACAGGAGAATCGCTTGAACCCAGGAGGCAGAGGTTGCAGTGAACTGAGATTGTGCCACTGCACTCCAGCCTGGGAGACAGAGCAAGACTCTGTCTCCAAAAAAACAAACAAAGTAAATGATGGTCAGAGAAAAAACAAAATTTTCATAAGCCGGGAAACAAAAGAAAAATAATAGAACAACACATATACTTAAATATAATTCAAGAAACCTTTCTGAAATAAAAGATTTGGATCTATATACTAAAGTATATTAAGTACCCCAAGAAAAATGGACCCATAACTGTCAACAAGTAAACAGCTCCTAGTAAAAGTTAAACAAGAAAGAAAGTAGGCATTGGAAAGCCAGGCAAAAATATTAAGGAACTTATTAGGAGAAAATGTCAATCTGGAGTATTTATCAAAAGCAAGATAAGGCTAAAAGATAATGAAGTTTGTTTGCAGTGGAAGATAGTGTAGATGTAACTATATTACATCTGGAAGATAGGGTAGCTACTTCCAGAACATTTTCAAGGAAAGAAAATAACCCCATGATTTTTTTACCCCAAAGTCATTCAAGGATAAAGACAAAAAACAAACATTTTTGTATATGCAAAACAATCAATCAAGGAATATTCCTCAAGAATATCTCACCCACTTTTCATTCAAGGAGTGATATGGTTTGGCTGTGTCCCCACTCAAATTCATCTTGAATTGTAATCCCCATAATCCCTAAAATACCCGTGTGTCAAGGGCGGGACCAGGTGGAGGTAATTGGATAATAGGGGTGGGTCCCCCATGCTGTTCTCAATGATAGTGGGTGAGTTCTCAGGAGACCTAATAGTTTTATAAGGGTCTAGCATCACTCACTCAATCCTGCTGCCCTGTGCCTGCTTCTCCTTTGCCTTCTGCCATGATTGTAAGTTTCTTGAGACCTCCCAAGCCATGCAGAATGTAAGTCAATTAAACCTTTTTTCTTCATAAATTACCCAGTCTCAGGTATTTCTTCATAGCAGTGTGAGAACAGACTAATACAAGGAGGTTCTGGATAAACTGGCTCAGTGCAGATTGTTTCGGGCAAGGAAACAAGTGAGCAGCCATGACTTTCAATTATGGTATTATTACGGTGAACATGGTCCTACAAATCAAGTTGGACTTTAGTATGGGGTTTAACTATCCCAATACTGGAAGTATCAGGATCAATTAATGCCAAAGATGCCTGCCAATGAAACTATCCCATTAACTACCCCAAGCCTGCTGCTTATTGTGGTAACCACACTGTCTCACGGCCTTTACCACCCTGCTTTCATCATGCATTCCCACTGAAATCACGTGGGTTAACTATTTCCATGACAGCATCTCACTTCCTGGCCTATATAGGACAACAATCACTACAATGATGAACCCTCACCATAACTTTCCAATTTCTTGGTAAACTTAGTATAGTCTGGGCCCTTTTAGGACATACAGTTGTCCCTCATCCCTCAGTATCCAAGGGAGATTGGTTACAGGAGCTCCCCAGGATACTAAAATCTAAGGATGCTCAAGTCTCTTATATAAGACAGTGTCGTATTTGCATATAACCCATGTATATTCTCTTATATACTTTAAATAATCTCCAGATTACTTATGATATCTAATGCAATGTAAATGCTTATAAAAATAGTTGTTACACTGTATTTTTATTTTATTAATTTTTATTGTTGTATTATCAATTTTTTTCAAAACATTTTTTATCTGTGGTTGGTTGAATTCACAAATATGGAATTCAAGGATATGGACAGCCAACTGTATAGTTATGAAGTGGGCAAGTGGGTCAGACATTATAAATCTACTTCTAAATCTTTGGATTCCTTCATTAATATTTTACCAGGGAATTTCTGGCATCTTGATTTCATTTAGTTTAGGGGGTCATTCGAGTTTTTAAACCAACTAACTGACACATGGTTAGAACCAGCTTCAACTTCTCAAACTTGTATTGAATTCAGAATTTCCAGTAAGTGTGCCCACAGCAATGAAATGAGCCTGAAAATTATGCTCCTTCCTTTCTGGTGTAGCATCATTATATTCTACATTCATGCATAGTCTTCAGATTTCTATCGATATAAACTAGCCAAATCTTGGAATTATCGTGTTATATAAATATCTCATTCCTGGTCATATCTGTACTGGGGCATATTGGGATTTGTAGTTATAAAGAGGCCCGAGGGTGACAGAGGTAGTGTTTGGGAGAATGGCCAACCTTTTATGAGCCAACTCCCTTGGACGAGGCACCACTAACCTCAGGAGACAGGTAAGGATTGACTGGCACTGATAGAGTGATTTGGTGGGTCAGGGTATTCAGATTCATTCCAAAACCACCCAAATGGCCACATTTCAATTCTCATGTCCTACTTTTCGCTAACAATATTGTATGTTCTTATAAGAGACCTAGAAAGATTGTGAATTCATCTTATTTTGGAACCCACAGGCTCAGCCTCTTTTTTTCAGCTACATTATAGTTTTGACTACAAAAGAAGGGATTCATTTAGAGCAAGAAGCTCCCTGGACCCAGTATCTTGAATTTGTCATTGTTGTCCTTAAATTATCCAGCATACCCTGAAGCAGTTACTGTACCTCACCTTGAATTTTTCATTTACTACCATAATGGTCTAACCGAATAATAGTCACTTCATCTGACAAAACATATATTGAATAGAGCACCTGGCTCAAGATATCACAAGTGATACTTTAAGTAACTGTTCACTACATGCTATGAAGTATCAGTGTCTCCTTTTCTAATGGTAGCCAGATTGTAACTGCATTCAAATCCAATGAGGTCAGCTAACTGATCCCAATTTCCTGTTTTAAAGACTTATTGCCATTACCCTACTCCTGTTATTAAATATTGTATCTGTGAAGTTTCAACCCAAGAAACAAAAAATGTTTTAGTTATTATAAGCTGTGAAATACTTAATTTAGGGAATAAGATGCTTTCAAAATCATTGAGAAGTCTGGAAGATCAGGAGTTAGAAGTTTGCTCTTGGAAATAGTGAATTTAAAAGCTTACCATGGTGCTGACTTGGGAAATCAGGATGCTTCAGCAACTGCCTCTCAACACTAATGAAACTGGTGATCAGATCTATAACACCAAGTGCAACTCCACAACCACTACAGTTGCAATCTTTAAGTTAAATAGGCCAATAAGAGTCTTAGGCTTCCTATTTATTTCAATCCTATCAAGCAAAATTCCAGTAGCAGAGCTGACACCATAGAGACCAGATGTCAAAGGCGTAGCCTTAAAGACAGACCTGGTTCATGGTAAGCCAGAGGCAGTCTGAGGGTTTCTCACTGTGTGTGGTGGACAGGCCAAATAGGAATCCCACTGCTTTCTACAACCTGTGCAACCTCACCACCACTACCACCACCATTCACCTACGTGCATGCCCACATTTGACCACAGCTCAGCCCTTACATTCTTATATCAACCTGTTACAGAAAGAGGCCAATTCTGAGCAGTTCTGTTATACTGCCTGTTTAACCACTCATTCCATTAGTGTATCCCAGATTATGTAATTAAATTGCATCTGATATATAATCAAAGCCAGCCAGAATTGACAAATTTTGACATAAACCTAACTAAAGCCCAGTTTAGGATCTTGGATATATGAAGCCATTATTGAAAACTGGAAGAAAATATAACAGGAGCCCATGCCAATGAGCTAACAGCACATTCACCTCAGATATAAAAATAAAACATCATTACTAATGCTAACACAGTATGGATTCCTACACTTAAGGAGCAATGAGTAAGCAAGTTTGAGGCTCCAAGATGTATATCTAAAGATCATCATACTTCCATGGAACTTTAGAAGAAGAAACAATTTTAGCAATTATCTTGTCCAAGCTTACATGTGTGTTACCCAAATAAACCTAGGGCATCATATGGTGTCTCAATACATATCATCTTGCTGAAAACACAGTCCAGCAACTAAAATTTTAAAATGCTTTATTTCTTTAATATTGTATTCTTTTTACACAGAAATCCTTCAAAAATGTCTGTCCCCATTATTGCTTTTCTTAATATTTTACACATACTTTGCAATTATTCTCCTAATCTTTTACTATCAACAACCAACTGTCAAAAACCTTCTCCTCAACCTTTCCTGTTTATTAAATAGACCAACGTAGGCTTTTTAAAAAGAATTTTTTGGGCCAAGCGTGGTGGCTCATGCCTCTAATCCCAGCCCTTTGGGAGGCTGAGGCAGGCGGATCATGAGATCAGGCAATCGAGACCATCCTGGCTAACATGGTGAAACCCTGTCCCCACTAAAAATACAAAAAATTAGCCAGGAGTGATGGTGGGCACCTGTAGTCCCAGCTATTTGGAAAGCTGAGGCAGGAGAATGGCATGAACCCAGGAAGCGGAGCTTGCAGTGAGCCAAGATCACACCACTGCACTCCAGCCTGGGCATCAGAGCAAGACTCTGTCTCAAAAAACAAAAAACAAAAAAAAACAAAAAAAATTTTTTTCCTTCTACTTTTCCCAAAACTCAGAGATCCTAGGAGCTGATCCAGCCAACAAAACTTAGTCTGTTGGGAAATGTTTTGAATAACTATACATAAAAAAGTTAGAAACCTTGCTGTATATGTATATATTCATAAGATAGGTCTATGTAAGTCTAGTAATTGAACAGATAATTGAAATTTGATTGTTTTTTGAGCCTCTTATAAACTAATGAACCATTGTAAGTTTCTGCTTCTTAAAAAACACTGTATTACCAAAAAAGAAAGACTAATTAGAAATAATATTTGTATTTGAACTAAACAAGTAAGCTGCTGTATTGCTACATGATATAGTTTGGATCTGTGTTTCCAACAAATCTCATGTTCAACTGTGATTCCTAGTGTTGGAGGTAGGACCTGGTGGGAGATGATTGAATCATAGTGGTGGTTTCTTATGAATGGTTTAGCACCAGCTCCTTGATACTGTTCTTGTGATAGTGGGTGAGTTCTTATGAGATCTAGTTGTTTAAAAGTGTGTGGCACCTCCCCGCTCACTCTCTCTTGCTCCTGCTCCCACCATGTGAGACACCTTGCTACCCCTCTGCCTTCTGCCATGATTGGAAACTTCCTGAGGTCTTCCCAGAAGCAGAAGCCACTATACTTCTAGTACCGCCTGCAGAACCATGAGCCAATTATACCACTTTTCTCTATAAATTACCGAGTCTCAGGTAGTTCTTTATAGCAGTGTATCAGGGGAACCTACCCCCAATGGTTATCGTGGGTTCTTTTCTATTTCCTAAGCTTCTCGGCTGGTTTGAGAAATAAAGGAAAAGAGTACGAGAGAGAAATTTTAAAGCTGGGTGTCCAGGGGAGACACCACACACCGGCAGGTTCTGTGATGCTCCCCGAGCCATAAAACCAGCAAGTTTTTATTAGCAATTTTCAAAAGGAGAGGGAGTGCACGAATAGGGTGTGGGTCACAGAGATCACATACTTCACAAGATAATAAAATATCACAAAGCATGTGGAGGCAGGGCGAGATCACAGGACCATAGGATGGGGTGAAATTAAAATTGCTAATGAAGTTTTGGGCACACATTGTCATTGATAACATCTTATCAGGAGACAGGGTTTGAGAGCAGATAACCTGTCTGACCAAAATTTATTAGGCTGGAATTTTCTCATCCTAATAACCCTGGGAGCACTACAGGAGACCGGCGCTTATTTCATCCCTTCGGCTTCTACCATAAAAGGCGGCTGCCTCAATGGGGCCGTCTATAGACCTACCCTCAGGGCGCATTCTCTTTCTCAGGGATGTTCCTTGCTGAGAAAAAGAATTCAGTGATATTTCTCCTATTTGCCTTTGAAAGAAGAGAAATATTGCTCTGTTCCACCCAGCTCACTGGCAGTCAGACTCCAAGTCTTATCTCCCTTGTTCTCCGAAGATTGCTGTTATCCTGTTCTTTTTTCAAGGTGACCAGATTTCATATTGTTCAAAAACACATGTTCTACAAACAATTTGTGCAGTTAACGCAATCATCACGGGGTCCTGAGGCGACATTCATCCTCCTCAGCTTACAAAGATGACGGGATTAAGAGATTAAAGTAAAGACAGGCATAGGAAATCACAAGGGTATTGATTGGGGAAGTGATAAGTGTCTATGAAATCTTCACAATTTATGTTCAGAGACTGCAGTAAAGATAGGCATAAGAAATTATAAAAGTAAAAAAAAAAAGAAATTATAAAAGTATTAATTTGGGGAACTAATAAATGTCCATGAAATCTTCACGATTTATGTTCTTCTGCTGAAGCTTCAGCCGGTCCCTCCATTCGGGGTCCCTGACTTCCCACAACAGCAATGTGAGAATGAATTGATACAGAAAATTGGTACCAAGAGTGGGGTATTGCTATAAAACTACCTGAAAATGTGGGTAGTAAGCAAAAGTTGGAAGAGTGTGGAGAGCTCAGAAGGCAGGAAGATAAGGGAAAGTTTGGAACTTCCCGGAAACTGGTTGAATGGTCTTTACCAAAATGCTGATAGTGATACAAACTGTGAAGACCCAGCAGAGAAGGTCTCATGGAGATGAGAAACTTATTGGGAACTAGAACAAAGGTCACTTTTGTTATGCCTTAGCAAAGAACTTGGCTGCATTGTGCCCCTTCCCAGGGACCTGTGGAACTTTGAACTTGATGGTTATGATTTAGCTGTCTGGCAGAAGAAATATCTAAGAAACAAAGCATTCAAGATGTATCCTGGCTGCTTGTAACAACCTATGCGCATATATGTGAGCAAAGAAATAACCTAAAGTTGAAATTTGTATTTAAAAGGGAAGCACAGTGTAAAAGTTTGGGAAACTTGCAGCCTGGCCATGTAGTAGGAAAAAAAGCCCATTTTCAGAGGAGAAATTCAAGCAGTCTGCATAAATTTGCATAAGTAAAAAGGAGCCAAGGGCTAATAACCAAGACAATGGGAAAAAGGCCTTGAAGGCATTTTATAGACTTTCACAACAGCCTCTCCCATCATAGGTGCAGAGGCCTAGGATGACTGAATGGTTTCATGGGCCAGGCCCAGGGCCCCACGGCCCTGCACAGCCTCAGGACACTGGTCCCTACATTCCAGCCACTTGATTCTAGCTGGGCTGAAAGGGGCCCAGGTACAGCTCAGGCAGCTGCTTTAGAGAGTGCAAGCCATAAGCCTTGGCAGCTTCCAGATGGTCTTAAGTCTGTAGGTGCACAGAGTGCAAGAGTTGAGGCTTGGGGGCCTCCACCTAAATTTCAGAAGATGTATGGAAAAGCCTGGGTGTCCACGCAGATGTCTGCTTCAGGGGTGAAGCCCTTATGGAGAAACTCTACTAGGGCAGTGCAGATGGAAAATGTGGGTTGGAGCTTCCACACAGATTCCCCACTGGGGCATTGCCTAGGGAAGCTGTTAGATAGAAGAGGGGCATCATCCTCCAGCCGCCAGAATTGTAGATCCACCAACAGTTTATACCCTGTGCTTGGAAAAGCCACAGGTACTCAATGCCAGTCCATGAGAGTAGCCATGGGGGCTAAACCGTGCAAAGCCACAGAAGCAGAGCTTCACAAGGCCTTGGTAGCCCACCCCTTCCATCAGTGTGCCCGGATGTGAAACATGGAGTCCAAGGACATTATTTTGGAGCTTTAAGATTTAATGACTTCCCTGTTGGGTTGTGGATTTGTACGAGGCCTATAGCCCCTTTCTTTTGGCTTATTTCTCTCTTTTGTAATGGAAGTATTTACCCAGTGCCAATACCGCCATCATATCTTAGAAGTAACTAACTTGTTTTTTATTTTACGGGCTCACAGGTGGAAGCGATTTCCTTGTCTCAGATAACTTCAGATTTGGGGCTTTTGAGTTAATGGTGGAATGAATTAACATGTTGTGGATTACTGAGAAGGTATGGTTGTATTTTGCAGTATGAGAAGAACTTGAGATTTGGGAAGAACCAGAGACAGAATGATACGATTTATATCTGTGTCCCCACCCACCCAAATTGCATGTTCAATTGTGATTCCCAGTGTTGGAGGTGTGGCAAGGTGGGATGTGATTGGATCATGGGGGAAATTTCTCATGAATGGTTTAGCACCATCTCTTTGGTGCTGTTCTTGTGATAGTGGGTGAGTTCTCATGAGATCTCATTGTTTAAAAGTGTATGGCACTTCCTCCATTGCTCTCTCTTGCTTCTGCTCCCACAATGTGAGACGTCTCACTCCCCCTTTGCCTTCTACCATGATTAGAAGCTTCCTGAGGTCTCCCCATAAGCAGGAGCCACTATGCTTTCTGGGTTCAAGCAATTTCTCCTGCCTCAGACTCCTGAGTGGCTGGGATTCCAGGCATGCACCACCATGCCTGGCTAATTTTTATATTTTTAGTAGAGACAGGGTTTCACCATGTTGGTCTGGCTGGTCTTGCACTCCGGACCTTGTGATCCACCCTCCTCGGCCTCCCAAAGTGCTGGGATTACAGGTGTGGGCCCCAGTGAAGGTTTTTAATTATGAAAGGATATGATATGATTAATGGGCACTCTCTGTGGCTTCCCTCAAATATAAAATCCAAACTCTTTACTGTGACCTGTAAGACCCCCACCTACCTCTCCATCTTCATCTCCAACCCTCTTTCCTCTTGCTCATTTTCCTCATGGCACAGAGACCTCATTGCTATGCATCAAACCCACCAAGACTATCCTCACTTCAGGGTCCTTGTACCTCTCTTCTCTCATCTGGAACATGTCTCCACAGATCTCTACATGGCCTTATGACACACTTCCCTCAGGTCTCTACACACATATCACTTCTTACAGGGGCGTTTCCTGACCAGAGAACATTATTTACTGACACTACTGATTCAGTCATAGACCAATAGTGTGTGACATTAATTTTTAAAAATACCCATGTATCTTGGCTTGTACTGTAGGTTAAGTGCTTTAAATACATTATTTCATTTAATTTTCATAACCCTATGAGATAGATATAGCATTTTTCTCTTTTACAGACGAAGACATTGAAATATGGAAAGATTAAGGGATGGCCATATATTGTACCTTAAGTAAATAGCTACAGTAGATAGAATACTTTGTATTCAAACACATGTCTTATTATCATTTCTGAAGGAGAAGAGACAGAAAATGGAGCACAAGAAATATTTGAAGATATAATGCTCAAGGACTTCCCAAACTTCATGAAACACCACAAACCACAGATTCAAGAATCTCAGATACCCTCAAGCAGAAAAATACCAAGAAATACAGACCTAGGGAGTTACTACTAAACTGCTAAAAATTGAGGACAAAGAGAAACATCTTCCATCAGCCTGAGGAAAAGGAAATATTTATACAGGGGCCAAAAATAATAATTAGACCTTCCTCTTGTCAGAAACAATAAAAGCCACAATGATAGAGTAATATCATTAAAGGTATATTAGCCTGTTCTCACACTGCTATAAGAACTACCTGAGACTGGGTAATTTATGCAGAAAACAGGTTTAATTGGCTTTCACTTCCACATGGCTGATGAACCCTCAGGAAACTTACAATCATGGCAGAAGGTGAAGGGGAAGCAAAGCATGTCATATATGGTGGCAGGAGGCAGGGGGAAGTGCCATACTTTTAAACTGTCAGATCTCATGAGAACTCACTCACTATCACAAGAACAGCTTGGGGAAAACTGCCCTCATGATCCAATCACCCCCAACCAAGTCTCTCCCTGGACACATGGGGATCACAATTCAAGATGACATTTGGGTTGGGACCCAGAGCCAAATCATATCAAAAGGTAATGAAGGAAGTAAAAATTATCAAACCAGAATTTTATATTCAGTGAAAATATCCATCAAAAATGCAGCTGAAATAAAGACAATGGTTTAAACAATGCATCTCCATTAGACCTTCACTCGAATGCAAAAAAGTAGAAATATTTAGTGTCTTGATGAGTATTTGTTAAAACTGATTAAATTGTATACTTAAGGTATGAAGAGGTCACTGTAAGTAAATTACAACTCGATTAAATTTTCGAAAACTGGAAACTTACAAAATAAGTATTCACTGCATATATAGGCATTCTTTTTCAATTCATAACAGCAAAACATATTACAAATATTATTTCCTTAGATCCCATTTCAGTTAGGACACTACCCAAATGATAATGTGGCTAAAGAATATAATAGCCTATACTTAGCTTTAGAGTAAGTAGTACAGCATAACTAGAAAGTATTGTAATGCAAAAAAAAAAAAAAATTCCTAGGACCAACAGCAGTGGAAGTAAAAATAATAACTAATTTTCCCTAAAGCTGGTATCCTGCCATTAATGAAAAATGTTTATCCAGTAGAGTAGGGAAAATGTGCCAGTAAGAACTCATCTGGTAGCTATATTCCCCATTAGAAAATCAGAACATAAAAATCATGCACATTATAATGGAAACAAAACAAAAAGAGCAAAGGACAAAAAGAGAATGCACATAAGGGAAAATTCAAATAATAAAGTTATGAAAAAAGTTCAACCTCATTAATCATCAAAGAAAGTCAAAATATTATGAAAACAAGAGGCCTATGGGAGCCATTCAGATTTGCCAAACCTTTTCGAAGGCTGGTACATGTGCTGGAAGACTGATATTCCCATGCTTTGCTAGGCCAGATTGCAAATTAGCAAAAGCTTCCTAGAAAGCAAACTGACTGGCCGGGTGTGGTGGCTTACACCTGTAATCCCAGCACTTTGGGAGGCCGAGGAGGGTGGATCACCTGAGGTCAGGAGTTCGAGACCAGCCTGGCCAACATGGTGAAACCCCATCTCTATTAAAAATACAAAAATTAGCCAGGCATAGTGGCACACACCTGTAATCTCAGCTACTCAAGAAGCTGAGGCAGGAAAATCACTAGAACCCAGGAGGAGGAGGTTGCAGTGAGGCAACATCATGCCATTGCACTCCATCCTGAGTGACAAGAGTGAAACTCCATTTCGAAAAAAAAAAAAGCAAACTGACAATGTGAATTATGATTTTGAAAAATATTCACAGACCAGCCTGTGTAACAATAAATACAAAAATCAGTCTAGTGTGGTGGTGCGTGCCTGTAGTCCCAACTCCTCAGGAGGCCAAGGCAGAAGGACTGCTTGAACCTGGAAGGTCAAGGCTGCCATGAGCTATGATTGCACCACTAAACTCCAGCCTGGGTGACAGAGTGAGACTATGTCTCAAAAATACTTTTTTCCCACAGCCTTTAACCCAGTAATTATACTTCTGTCTATTAGAAAAGATAATAAAGAGATAAACAATATTTTTTATTTAAAATTTTCAGTGTAATATAGTACTACTACAGTAGTACTTCATTTATTTTATGAAAAATGAGGAAGTTATCATTGCAAATGTCTGATTGTCAGAGAATAGTTAAATCAAGTGTGTTCAACCTGCAGCCCATGGACCTCATGCGGCCCAAAATAAATTTGTAAACTTTCTTAAAACATTATGAGATTTTTTTCTAATTTTTTTCTTAGCTCATCAGTTGTCATTAGTGTTAGTACATTTTATGTGAAGCCCAAGACAATTCTTCTTCCAATGTGGCCCAGGGAAGCCAAAAGATTGGACACTTCTGAGTTAGATAATAAGATAGCTAAATAATGGAACTGTATGTAACCATTAAAGCAATTATGTTTCAAATAAGTTTAATGATACGTATAATGCTCACGAAACTTTGTTATGTAAAAAAGGCCCCCAAAACACTGAAAATAGGTTTAACAAAATATATACACATATGTTATATATGTGTATACATTATACATTACAAATTATCCTGATTACATAATATACATATATGTATATATAATATATAATTTTAATGATATGTATTATGGTCATTAAACTGTATATTTGTATTATATATGGTATTGTATACATATATACATATATGTATTACATATAATACCACATATGTTGTATGTATGTGTTGTATATATATGTTGTATATATATGTAAATATGTTGTGTATATATGTACATATGTGGTATTATATATAATACATATTATATATGTGTATATATTATATATACATATATGAGTGTGGGTATGTGTAGAACTGGAGTAAAATACAGAAAAATATTAACAATGATAGGATAATTGGTGATTTTTGTTTTCTTCTTAATCTTTTTCTTAATCTATTTTCTAAATTTCTGTATCTTGTACTAAATAATAAATTTAAAATAGTTTTGAAAAAATATACCTAAGTGTAAATCAAATGAATATCCCTATTCATAATAGCAACAAAACTACAAAATATCTTTTAAAAATGTAAACAGAAATGTGAAGATATATGTATATATATTTAACATATGTGAAAAATAAAAACGTTATTCATTTGACAAATATTTATCTTCTATAATGCTTGAAAATATTCTAGGCATAAGTGGTACAGCAGTGAACAAGGTCATGTGCTTCATGACAATATTCTCATGAAAGATTTAATATTGCAAAAGTAGTTGATTAGAGATTAATTCTGCCTATGATAATGTTTCAATTTAGTGGGATTCCAAATTCTCAAGGTTACCAGGGAATTTTGAGAAACTTGAAAAAATGTTTTTGAGGTTAATATGAAAAAATATTACAGAAATAACCAAGATATGACCTTCATATATTGCTGAGAAGAGTATGAATTACTATATTACTATATACTTTTTCTAAAGTAATGTTGCCTCCACAAATATATACAACTATTATTTATTAATTAATAATAAAATAAAATAATTTTTTTTTGAGATAGCGTCTTGCTCTGTTGCCCAGGCTAGAGTGCCGTGGCGCGATCTCAGCTCACTGCCACCTCTGCCTCCTGGACTCAAGCAATTTTCCTGCCTCAGCCTCCCGAGAAGAGTAGCTGGGATTACAGGCGTGTGCCACCATGCCTGGCTATTTTTGTATTTTTAGTAGAGACGGGGTTTCACCATGTTGGCTAGGCTGGTCTTGAACCCCTGACCTTAGGTAATCCACTCGCCTTGGCCTCCCAAAGTGCTGGGATTGCAGGCGTGAGCCACCGCACCCAGCCAAATAAAACAAAATTTAAGTAATGTGGCAATATTTATCAATCAAAACATAATATATACTTTTTTACCCCCAAAATCCCACTTTAGGTTATATATCATACAATAAGTACTTTATCATTTTATTTACTATTAATTATTTTCTTATGTATTATGTAATCAGGATGTCTAAGAACTAGGAAAAGCATTGAATACATTGTGAAAAATCTATATAGCTACTAAAAATGACTATATTAATGACTACTGTAGAAGTACATCCATAACATATTTTTAAAAAGGAAAACAAGTCACAGATTAATGTACACAGTATAAACCAATTTTTATTGTAAAAAACAACAACAAAACCTCTCTTTTACGCAACAAAGAAAGAAGCTCTAATAATTCAGTAAGAAAAATAGAAATGGCAAAACTGACAAATTTAGAAAGAGCGAGCTCTAATTAATTTTAACATTTTAATGCCCAAATTTACAAAAGTAGTAACAGGAAACACAAAAGAATGTGTCTGAGTGTCGTAATTGGAAGAAAAAAAATGTTTTTAAGACAAATATGTGAGGCATACAACAATAAGTAGCAAAACCATACTCACTTATATTTAAAATAAGTAATCAGAATACTGAGCCTGGGACTAGTTCTGATAGTGTGAAAGGCTAAGAAGACAGAGATCACAATTCTTAGTGATCAAAGGGGCAGGGATTCCAATGAATCCCTCTTCTTGACTGGGATGCTGAAGGGCTGCATTCTCAGAATTAGGATGGATAAGTAGGAAACAGGGCCTTGTGGAAACTAAAGTTAACTGTCAAATCGTTTCAGTTTCCAAAATTGAATTGAGAAGATACTAGAATAATGGTGGCCCCAGATGCCTAGGAGAAGAAAACCTTATAGAGAAAAATAACATTTCTTCTTGGCCTAGAATTGTTTCTAGAAAAAATACTTTATAATTACAATGTCTAGTAAATAATTTTTTCAAAACATACAGGATACAAGACATATGAATGAAAACCGGAAGAAACAATAGAGTAGAGAAACACATCCACAGGAGCTTCTTATGTCAGAAATATCAAACACAGACTTGAAAATAACTCTACTTCTTTCTCCCAAGCAAATCAAGAACAGAATTCAACATTTCAGGAGAAAACTGCAATCTATGAAAAGAACCAAATGGAAACATAAAACAGAATAACCCAAATTTAAAATTTAATGGAGAGGTTTTAATAACAGATTAGACAAAGCTCAAAAGAGAATTTGGAAGATATATCAGAAATAAATATCAAAACACACACACACACGGAGGGACAAATAATGGAAATTTCAGAAGAAGGCAGGAGACATAGGATATTATGAGAAAGCCTGAAATAGGAATAATCAAATTCCCAGAAGGAGATGAGAGGAAGAATGAAACAGAAGAAATATTTGAAGAAGCAATAGTTGGAAACTTTCAAAATTCATTTTTAAAAATTAATATGCTGATTTAGAAGGCAGCATAAACCCCAAGTAGGAGAAGTACAAAGAAATATATGCACGCTGGAGCACAACTTATTAAACTCCTGAAAGCCAAAAAGGGCAGGAACATTTTTAAAGCAAAGAAAAAAGACAGAACCTTCAAAAAACAATGAGAATGAAAACTGAAATCTCAACAGAAATGATGGAATAGATCCAAAATTCTGAAGAAAAGACCACCAACACAGAACTCTCTACCAATAGGAAATCTCCTTTCAGAAAGATGAGAAAAAGAAAAATAAGAGAGAGACAGAGAATTCCCCAATATTTTCTTCTAAGTGTTTTTAAAGATTCAGGTCTTTAATCTACCTGGGAATGTTTTCTGTGCATGGCATGAAGTAATATTCCAATTTCATTCTTCATACACATCATCCTGGCACAATTCTGAAAAATATATCCTTTCCCTACTAAGTGGCCATTAACCCTCTCTTATAAATCAAGTACCCATGTATGTATGGGTTTATTCCTGAGTTCTTTTTCTTCATTCCACTGATCGATTTGTTTATTTCCATCACCATACCACACTGACTTAACTACTGTGATCAAACATTATTCATCAAAAAATCTTAGCTAATCTGCATCTTGGCACTTCCACATAAACATTAGAATCAGCTTGTCAAATATCAACAACAAAACCTATTGAAAGTTTGATTCTTCCAATCCTTGAACATGACAAATGCCTCATTTTATTAAGATCTTTTATGTCCTTCAATGTAATTTCATATTTTTTTCATAAAGATCTTGCCTGAAGTTTGTAAGGCTTATTTCTAGTTGCTTGATATTTTTCCCATGATTGTAAGTGGCATTTTAAATTTTACTTTTTAACTGTTTGTTGTTGATTTATAGAAAAACAATTTATGTTTAACTGATTTTATACCCAGCAATCTTTAAATGCTATCTTATAAACTCTGATAACTTAGCTTTGAATTAGAGGGAATTTTTCTAGATACACAATTAAATTATCTTCAAATAATAGCAGTTGTCTTTCTTCTTTCCTATCCTTATAAAATGTATTTATTTTTCTTGCCTCACTAACCTCAGATTCCAGTACAACGTCAAAATACACTGTTTTATTCCCAATCATATTCGGAATATTTTTCAATATTTCAACATCTAGAATTATATTTAGAACAGTTTTTTTCCAGATATCCTTAATCATGAATATGCCTTCAACTCCCAATTTGCTAAGAGTTTTTGCCACAATTGGGTGTTGAATTTTATCAAATGCCTTTTCTTTCTCATCGAAATGGTCATCTGACTTTTTAATCTGTTAGTATGGGGAATTGCACTAATTGATTTCTTAATGCTAAAACCAACTTACGTCCACACACACACACAAAAACTCAACTTGGTCATGAAGTTTTTTCAAATACAATGTTACATTTGGTTTACTAATATTCTGTTTAAGAATCTGGCATCTATGTTTATGAATGAGACTAATCAGTCATTCTCATTCCTTATATTCTCTTTGTCAGGTTTTTTGTATCAGGGTTATGCTGGAATCAACAAATGAGTAACTGATTTACCCTTTTTTATATGCCTTAGAATAATTTGAAGAATATTTTAATTACTACTGTTTTAGGAGTTCCGGAAAACTCTTCAGTTAAAAAAACAAATGTGGTCCTTGAGGTTTCTTTGTAGGAAGATTTTTTTTTTTTTTTTTTTAGCTACTGGCTCAATATCTTTAATGGTTATATTACTATTCAAACATTTGATTAAAAATAAATAATACTTAAGAGGATTCAGCCACTACTCTATTTGGTCTATAATTTGGGACATTGAACACTGTAAGATTTAAATGCTTTTATTTTTCTCCCATTTTACAGACTAAAACTAATCTAAGGCAATTCTTATGCCAAGACACCTGTATCACAAGGGGCTCAGGTTACGCTTGCAAAAGGGAAGCAAGTGAGAAGTGTTGCCACGTTTCTCCTGGTTCGAGTAGCCACTCCTGATAAGCTGCCACGTGGCATATGATGATGCATTACTGGGTCCTTTTGCCTGCCGCTGCAGTGGTTACAAGAAATATATACGGTTTTCTTTTCATAGTGATATACCCAAATCTTGCCAATGAAAAGACATTTTTCTGACCACAATAGGCATCATCATCATCTCTTTCTCACAGTTTATACCTTTACAAGAAAATTCCCCTCTACCACATAAGATGCTTTTCAAATGCTATTTCTATTGTTCTGAAAATATTTTTCTCACCCTCTCCCTCATTCTGATATGACTACTCCACTACATTAATGCAGCTTTATGCATAGCTCAGGGTAGGGAGGGTGACAGTGCTCTCTGGTTTTCACTTTACGCAAATCATTTCATATGTTTCACATTTATGGAGGTTGGACTCAATCACTCATTCAATGTTTCTAAAGCTCTGCTATGTTCTGGTGCCAGAGCCCATAATTACCATAAAACAGGTTGATTTCAGGCCGAATTGCACTGGAAAATGACATTTTGAATTTTTATTGGCACTTTGAAGAGAACATATTCTTGTCTAGTTATTGTACTTTTAACAGAAATGGTCTTTCCATATGGACTATAAGAAAAAATATCTAAAATTTAAGATTCATTCCCTGCTCTTATAATTTTTATTAGCATTTTAAGCAAGTTCAGTGCCCATCAGACCTAGTTCTAGTTATTTTTATTGATGCCATATAGACAATTCATAATCAAAACCAAAAGAAAAACTGCTATGTCTCCTCTGCTTCTGCCAGAAAATTGGCAGAAAATCCTAATTTAAAGCTCACAGGAAAAACCCAGAGGAAGCATGCAGAAATCCTTTATGCTATATTTCCCAGCAACAGAATATTTTCCTACCTTTGAAAACTCAATTAAATTTTACTTCACCACAAGCGTGAAAACCAGGTGGAACCTAAGAATATCATCCTCACTCTGGTTATCCTTATAAAAATAACACTGTTGATATTTTACAACAAACAGTATCAAACCCTTCTGACTACCCTAGCAAAAATGTTACATCAGAAACCATGAATATGGAATATTGATTTTCCCTTTAAGAATGAAAAAAGAAAGTTGACTAGTGCATAAATCTTTCTGCTCTGTGTACTTCATCAAGAAAATAGCTATTTTGTCTCCCAATATGGTATGGTTGCCCTTATATTACAAACTCTTCTGGGTGGCTGTTCCTATAAGAGAGGCTTAAGTAAGTTCAGCCACACAATTTTCAAAAGAATACTGTCAAGTGACCACTTAAGCCCTTAGCTTCCCCTAGGCTTCAACCAGCCTGTGAGCGCATCTGAGGTTGACTTTACTTTTCTCCAGAGAAGCCCAGTTACTGTTTCTTTGTGGGCTTAGAAAGAAAAGCAGTTGGTTTCATTTTTCTTTTACTTGTGTTAGATTAATATTGTTCTAACTAGGCCATTCTCTCAAGAGGCTTGAGTTGAAGAAAAGTAAAATATGAAGGCTCCCAGCAGCAGCACCGACTTTTGTAAACTTGTGACATAGATCAGTTTTGCTTGGTTCTGTCAGGGCCAAAGCTTCGTCTACACATTGTTTTATTACCATGTCAGATTGGTACAAACAGAAACACAAAGCAATTCAAAACACCAAGCAGAATTCAGAATTATTTCAGCAGGCCGGTTAGAAAACTGGGTTGCGGAGAGTCTTCAGGGTTTCTCCGAATGCCTGGTGAAGTCAATTGTCCAAATTCACGTAGAGGGTTAATGGCCCCACCAGGTCTAGAAGTCAGTTCTCCCATCTCCCTATACCATGTCCACATTATGTTACAATCTTTAGGTGTTAAGTTTGACAAACCAAAGCCAATATCCTGCTGCCATCAGATGTGGTGCTGGATTCACATGAAAGAATAGGCTTAGAGGTGTAAGTTTAGACATACACAGGTGAAAATTGCAGCCACTGACTTTCCCAGGAGAAAAAAAAAAAATCTGAAGAGAGTGCATTTCATATGAAAAGTGTAAGATTAAAGATTGTAGTACCAATACTTTGTGAGTAAATTTGAAGGCCCAAGATGCATGGTGATTTGAAATTTTGCTAAGACTGAAAGATTAACTGTCCTGTGAGCCTAGCCTCAAGCCTTACATGCATAGCTCAGCACAGATTTTTTGTTGTCTGTTCCTTCACTGCACATACTAATGCTCATAGAGTGATATTCTTTTAAAAATGTTTACAAAGAAAAATGGCCTAGAAGAGAAAGTCAACTAGATGTATGAATGAGGAAATAAAGCAAAAGCAAGAATATCTAAAAAGGATGCTCTGTAGATTAAATATTAGGTAAAGCGCATCTCTTGAACTTGAACAGGTCCATAGCATTTGATCAATTAACAAAAAAAAAAAAAAAAAAAGAAGTATTCTTTGCGTTCTTAACACATACCTGGGCTAAATATTGGAGAGACAGTTGTCAACACCTAAGACACAGTTTATATACTCAATGAGGTACAAATAAATCTCAAATGAGATGACTATTATCAAAGAAGTACAAGGTGCCTTACTAAAAGACATCTTAATGTCACTAAGTGGCCTGACATTGTACTAAAGGTCAGAGGGCACCTACCCGAATGGATGACACTGAAACTAAGACTTGTAATCTACATGGAAATAATTCATTAATTATTTTGGCAAATGCTTCAGTCAGTCCAAAAACTGTATTCTATGGATAAAATAGTATGCTGTTGGGGTCTTAGCAAAGTTAAGTGTTCTCAATCTCCTGAAACTATTTAACTCTCAAGAATGTTAATGATGTAAGAATCACACTGAAGGTGATGACTGAGAATCACCTCCTGCTAAGATGCGAGATGATTAAGAGAAATCTGGCTGGAGAGGTGAGAGGAGGTGAACAATTGCATAAAAAGCCACAAGATGTTAAGAAGGATAAGGAAAAAGAAAGGAGGATTTTATGAGGGAGCTTCAGGAGAGTGGTGTGAGTGGAGGGGAGGAGGCAGACGTGCCTGCAGTGATTGAAGAGCATTTATGGGGACTGGAAAAGGAGAGTGCAAATATCTTCATGCTTTCCAAGTTGTCACAGGTGGCTGCCCTTCCTCACTTCAGGAACCTCCTGCTTCCTATTTCTCTCAAGAAACTGTTTTTAATCGGAGGCCGAGAAGAGGAACACTCTTGTGTGTCTTTCCTTGAACATCACCACCAACTGACACTAAACATTAGCCTATCCTAAACATTAAACATTTTATTTATTCGACATTTACTTCTCACAATCAGATGCTTTTAGATAGACAGCAAGCCAGAGAAAATATCTGTGGCTCTGAATTATTGATAATTAAATGAATAAAATCAATACTAGTCAGGGCTATTCAAAGAAAACTTACTTCTATAGAGCCATGTAAGAACCCTGTCTTCAAAGTCAAGCCCACTCTCCTTTCCCGCTATCTCCACGTGGCCCCATGGCTCCCAGGCTCCACCGTGTCTGCCATTTACATTCTCTCTGCTCAAAAACACTTCAGGTTCCCTTACCTATATAAAGATGAGCATGCCTGAGCTTGTGCTAAAGAGCCCTTCACAATGTAGTCCCAGGTAGCCAACTTTTCAGAATTGCCTTTTAAAAGCCTTCCACTTCTGCCCAGTCACCTACTCCCTGTTTTTCATGCGTTTTCCTCCTGAATGAAAGCAAATGTTCTTCCTCATATGATCAGATTTCTCTCGGACGCCTCGGCCTTATGCCCTCCATTTCACCATAATTGAGAGACTATAAAGTATTTATTACAGTGCCTGGTAATAGTTGGTACTCAAAACATTTTCTTTCCTTTCCTCCCTCCAGTAGATATTTATTAATGAACTGTGAAATGAGTGATTATCTAGTTTCTGTTGCATCCGGTATGTGTCTTGCATGATTACTTTTTGATTGCTTAACCTTCTTCTGATGTCATCTTCCCTTTTTTTTTTTTTTTTTATTTTAGATCTAAGTTCCTAGAAGTATAAAGTCTGTTTACTGATGTTGTAAAGCCAGCACCTGGAACTTTTAGTCACCCCATAAATACTTCTGGATGATGACAGCTCATTTTCCTTAAATGAGTCAGTATATACAATATATCCAATTAATTGAACTGTGAATTTATTATGTATCATAGGATTAGCAGACAAATAAGTCAAAGGATTAAATTTATGTAATCCATATAAAATTGATTCCACAAGAAAATATACTTTTTACTTCTCTTTTAAATCTATGCTATCTTTCAATAACTTTCCTGTTTCATCCTATTTTGTCATAATGAAAATTATATCTGGGCTTCAAAAGAGATCTCAAACTGTTTAAAGTTACTATTTTTTAAATGTAATATTAAATACAATTTGTGGAATGCAAAATAGCTACCTCTTCTCCAGTTTAAGCAAACGCCGTTTTCAACACAATAAAATTATGCCTCTATGTAATATATTCCTCATATATAAAAATATATTTATCATATATTATATATATTATAATCTCCACCTTATAGCTTTCCAATAAGTTCCATTTTCAACAAACGTATGTAACACTGTGGTCTTATTTCTCTAAGTAGCTACATGATAATGACATAAACATTCCTCACCCATGTTTATCATAGAATAGCACCATTTTTCACACTAAAAATAACAGCTAGTAAAGTTGTACAAAATTCACTGATTGCTTCCAAAACTTTTTGTCAACATTTTAAACTGCTCTGTTTCATGGTCATAAAGTTTTGAACCAAAGACATTTGGAAAGAAACTGAAACCATGTGAATCAGAGAAGATGGGAACAAGAATAATGAAAGTTGACTGATGTGAAACCCACAAATCTCTCATAGTTTTAACCAAAAAAACCATATAAGATGACCGTGCTTTCCTCTTTTCCAACTCCTCCCTCCCCACTGCTTTCCCGCCATCACACACACCCTGCCCATAGCCTGTGCTATTTTATATGATTTTCACTAAACTGATATTTTCACTAAACTTATATTTTTCCCACCTCTTGAGAAAATGAAGAAACACTCGCCACCTGGTCTAATAATTACCAACTCAAAGTACATTGTCCTTTGTGGACAGCATTCAATTATTTATTAATTCTACGAACTTCTACTAAGGAGATGAATCTGTCTTAAGTATTAGGGAACTCTGCTTGCATCTGTACATCACTACAAACCAGTTGATTAAAAGACTTTTCAAGTACTTAGTCAGCTATTTTGTCTACATAAGCGAGATGAAAGTGGATTTTAGTTTCAGGGAAAGGTTTTGTTTTGCTGTCTATTCTTTTCTTTTCTATTTCATTGAATTTACCCAGAATTAGGATACCATGTGGACAATAAGGACTACAGCTCCTTTAAGTTCGCACAAATAACTGATGGTAGGCAGATAGCAGGACAATCGCAAGTACGGGGTCGGGGACACTGCCTTACACATGGAACTGTATGACAGAAAGAAATAAGAACAGAAAATCTTATCCTCAGGAATTTAACTGGGAAGATAGAGGACACAAAACCATGGTAAGTTTCAACCCTATTATTTCTTGTCTGCTCAACCTGGGCTAGTCCTGTCTCCTCTGTGAGCTTTCACATAAACTTTACCTTTTTATTATTAGAAGTAATACAGTGGAATTTAATCAACTCTAAAGGCAGCTGAGAGGCAGGACCAGGACTAGGTGCAAAATATTAAGAGGTGCCAGAAAATGCAGTAATTAAGATCAATAAGAGCTTAATATGATTTTGTTTTTAACCAAAAAGCTATGCCTCAGGGGCTAGATGCTTGTTTTTAAACTAAGTTTCATTGGAACCAGGGCCAGGATTAGGGTGAGGTAAATGAGACAGAATTGTTCAAGCACAGAGCAGCTCCTGTCTTTATTTAAAATTTTGATAAGATGTTCATCATGGATTTTTTTGCATTAATTTTGATTTTTTTAATATTTCATTAAAATTTCATTATTGAGGTATTTGAAACCCCCTTAAATTGTGTCTCCAAGCTGAATGCCTCACTCAGCTCACTCTAGTCTAAGCTCTACAAGACTCTAAGAAAAACAAAAAATAAGAAACTAGGACATTATGCAAGATATACATAGAAAATTATTGAAACTACTGGCCAGCAAGTAGCTTTAATATTTAATAGATATTAAATTTTATTTTAAACATATAAATCTCACAAAAAGCCTAATACTATAAAAATCCAAAACAGGAAAGCCATCACTGTAGGCAAGTAGAAATGTATGGAAAAAAAAAAAAAAAAGGTTTTTAAGAAAAGAATGACAAATCCACCAGCTAGTTCTTGGGTTTTTGTGTTGGTTTTCATTTTATGTTTTTCATTTGCTTGTTTTTTGGTTTTTTTGGTGTTTTTTTTTGGGGGGGGGGGTATTTTTTCATTGTTTGTTTATTTATTTATTTATTTTGCCTTCTCGTTGCTATGACTGCAGTATGTTTAGTGTGACTGTTCCATTTCATAGACAAATCTTTGAAATGCAGACTGGGCCGGGCATGGTGGCTCATACCTGTAATCCTAACACTTTGGGAGGCCAAGCTGGGTGGATTACCTGAGGTCAGAAGTTTGAGACCAGCCTGGCCAACATGATGAAAACCTGTTTCTACTAAAAATACAAAAATTAGCTGAGCATGGTGGCACACACCTGTAGTCCAAGCAAAGGTTGCAGTGAGCCAAGATCGTGCTACTGCACTCCAGCCAGGGCAACAGAGTGAGATTCTATCTCAAAAAATAAAAATAAATAAATAAATAAATAAATAAATAAATAAATAAATAAATGGGGGAAAAAAAGAAAATGCAGACTGGAACTTCTCAGTTTCCACCAACTGTTTATATACTGAGAAGTATAACCTGCTTAGAAAGATAAATATAGATCCAATATATTCAAGTATATTTTCACAATTTCTTGCCTTTCTTAAAAGGTAAATGCTTTCTTGACTCCTTGTAAACACCTGATTTCTCTGGTTTTGCCTCTATCTTGAGTTAGCTTTCCCCACTCTGTACAGGTGCTGTTTTACAGGCCATTCCCATAAAACTGGTCCAAAGAAAAGGCAATAAAGTTGTAAAATCTAGGGCCTGATGTACAGATGTGTCCAGTTCAAACTGGAAGAGTGGGGAGTTTGTGAGATTTGAGATTTAGAGCTCTTGAGAACACTTTCTTCATTTCCCCTCTACCTGTGCAAGGCCCCAGCTGAAATAACTTTTTACTTATTTAAATTACCTTGGTTATCTTATCAATGATGCCCATAGATGAATGGGCTTTAAAGAAGGGATTGCCTTCAACATCTTTTTAAAAGACATGTTTCCTAGCAAAGGGATGCAAAATCCCCACAACTATCCAAAGGCATTTGAAAGTTTGCCTTCAAAACACAGCATTATTCTATTACACATAAGAAATGAGAAAAAGAAGAAAAGGAAGGGAAGATAACACTTTTTTTTCTTTTTTTTTTTTTTTTTGAGACGGAGTCTTCTTCTGTTGCCAGGCTAGAGTGCAGTGGCATGATCTTGGCTCACTGCAACCTCCACCCCCTGGGTTCAAGCGATCCCCCTGCCGCAGCCTCCTGAGTAGCTGGGACTACAGGCGCCCACCACCACGCCCAGCTAATTTTTTGCATTTTAGTAGTGACGGGGTTTCACGATGTTGGCCAGGATGGTCTCGATCTCTGAACCTCGTGATCCGCCCACCTCAGCCTGCCAAAGTGCTGAGATTACAGGTGTGAGCCACCACACCCAGCCAAGATGACATTTTTTTGCAGAGACTTGACCTTATCCACACATGTACTCACACACACATGCACACCTGGCCTAGATCCTGAGTTTGCTTTATTGACAACAAATTAGCACACTGTTTCTCACTATATCCTATCATGAGTATTTATTTGTAAAATCTTAAGAAAAGAAAGCTCCTTTGAGACCAGGGCCTTCACCTTTCATCTTTGTATCTCCAGGACTTGTCACACAGTAGGCTTCATATAATGGAATTAACGAATGAATAACTGAGCATGCTTGGTATCTTAGTAAACAAAGACAGTTGTTTTTCCCCCAAAATCCAAATTTACCAGCACAAAACTGCTTGCTTATATACATCCTGCCAAGGGCTGTTTGCTTGTGGTCCTCCCAATACCTAGGGCACATCAGAAACCTAAAGGCAAGCATAAGCCCAAAGTGATCTAAGGTAGGGAAATAAGATCCTTGGACCAAATTCAGCCCAATGTTTGTATTTTGTAAATTATGTTTTACTGGAACACATTCAGTCAAGTTGTTTTTACATTGTCCATATCTGCTTTCACGTTGAGTAATTGCTATAAACACCATATGGCCCTGTAAGTCTAAAATGTCTCCTACCTGGCCCTTCACAGAAAAAGTTTACCAATGCTTGGTCTAAGGTCATTCACCTTAATGACAATAAGACCAACTCTGCTGGGATTCATCAACTTCCCCCTTACAAACTCCTCGTAGTAATAGGTCAGCCCATTCATCTAGGACTATCATGCAATTCTGGACTCCATATATTATTGCAAGCAGCTATGGCCAAATACTCCACGGCATTCATGAAATAAACTCAGTGTTATCATCAACCACACAAGCAAACTTTCTTTAACACCCTCCTGTGGTCTGAAATCTAGAGACCTGGTTTTTTGGAAGGGAAATCAGAGAAAGACAGTCCTTGAACTCTGGTGGATGGGATCCCATCAGGTTCTGTTAAGAACTAACATAGCGCAGAGGTTCCAAAATGGCCAAATAGGAACAGCTGCTGTCTACAGCTCCCAGTGTGAGTGATGCAGAAGACAGGTGATTTCTGCATTTCCAACTGACATACCGGGTTCATCTCACTGGAGCTTGTCAGACAGTGGGTGCAGGACAATGGGTGCAGCCCACGGACTGTGAGACAAAGCAGGGTGAGGCATCACCTCACCCAGGAAGGCCAAGGGGGTGGGGAATTCCCTTTCCTAGCCAAGGGAAGCCGTGACAGACAGCACCTGGAAAATCGAGTCACCCGTACCCTAATACTGCACTTTTCCAACTGCCTTAGCAAATGGCACACCAGGAGATTATATCCCGCTCCTGGCTCGGAGGGTCCCACGCCCACAGAGCCTCCCTCACTGCTAGCACAGCATTCTGAGATCTAACTGCAAGGGGCGAGGGGCGCCCACCATTGCTGAGGCTTGAGCAGGTAAACAAAGCGGCCGGAAAGCTCAAACTAGGTGGAGCCCACCGCAGCTCAAGGAGGCCTGCCTGCCTCTGTAGACTCCACCTGTGGGGGCAGGGCATAGCTGAACAAAAGGCAGCAGAAACTTCTGCAGACTTAAACATCCCTGACTGACAGCTTTGAAGAAAGTAGTGGTTCTCTCAGCACGGAGTTTGAGATCTGAGAATGGACAGGCTGCCTCCTCAAGTGGGTCCCTGACCCCCGAGTAGCCTAACTGGGAGACACCTCCCAGTAGGGGCCGACTGACACCTCATATGGCCAGGTGCCCCCTGAGACGAAGCTTCCAGAGGAATGATTGCACAGCAACATTTACCACTCTGCAATATTTGCAGTTCTGCAGCCTCTACTGGTGTCTGGAGTGGACTTCCAGCAAGCTCCAACAGACCTGCAGCTGAGGGTCCTGACTGCTAGAAGGAAAACTAACAAACAGAAAGGACATTCACACCAAAACCCCACCTGTACGTCACCATCATCAAAGACCAAACGTAGATAAAACCACAAAGATGGGGAGAAAACAGAGCAGAAAAACTGAAGATTCTAAAAATCAGAGCACCTCTTCTCCTCCAAAGGATCACAGCTCCTCACCAGCAACAGAACAAAGGTGGACAGAGAATGACTTTGACGAGTTGGGAGAAGAAGGCTTCAGAAGATCGTTAATAACAAACTTCTCCAAGCTAAAGAAGGATGTTTGAACCCATCGCAAAGAAGCTAAGTCAAGACCCATCAAGATAGTCAAGACCCATCAGTGTGCTGTATTCAGGAGACTCATCTCACATGCAGAGACACACATAGGCTCAAAATAAAGGGATGGAGGAAGATCTACCAAGCAAATGAAAAAAAAAAAAAAAAGCAAGGTTTGCAATCCTAGTCTCTGATGAAACAGACTTTAAACCCACAAAGATCAGAAGAGACAAAGAAGGCCATTACATAATTGTAAAGGGATCAATTCAACAAGAAGAACTAACTATGCTAAATATATATGCACCCAATGCAGGAGCACCCAGATTCATAAAGCAAGTCCTTAGAGACTTACAAAGAGACTTAGACTCCCACACAATAAAAATGGGAGACTTTAACACCCCACTATCAACATTAGACAGATCAACGAGACAGAAAGTTAACAAGGATATCCAGGAATTGAACTCAGCTCCGCACTAAGCAGACCTAATAGACATCTACAGAACTCTCCACCCCAAATCAACAGAATATACAATCTTTTCAGTACCACATCACACTTATTCCAAAATTGACCACATGGTTAGAAGTAAAGCACTCCTCAGCAAATGTAAAGGAACAGAAATGATAACAAACTGTCTCTCAGACCACAGTGCAATCAAACTAGAACTCCGGATTAAGAAACACTCTCAAAACTGCCCAACTACATGGAAACTGAACACCCTGCTCCTGAATGACTACTGGGTACATAACGAAATGAAGGCAGAAATAAAGATGTTCTTTGAAACCAATGAGAACAAAGATACAACATACCAGAATCTCTGGGACACATTTAAAGCAGTGTGTAGAGGGAAATTTATAGCACCAAATGCCCACAAGAGAAAGCTGAAAAGATCTAAAGTTGACACCCTAACATCACAATTAAAAGAACTAGAGAAGCAAGAGCAAACACATCCAAAAGCTAGCAGAAGGCAAGAAATAACTAAGATCAGAGCAGAACTGAAGGAGACAGAGACATGAAAAACCCTTCAAAAAAATCAATGAATACAGGAGCTGGTTTTTTGAAAAGATCAACAAACTTGATAGACTGCTAGCAAGACTAATAAAGAAGAAAAGAGAGAAGAATCAAATAGACGTAATAAAAATTGATAAAGGGGATATCACCACCAATCCCACAGAGGTACAAATTACCATCAGATAATACTATAAACACCTCTACGCCAACAAACTAGAAAATCTAGAAGAAACTGATAAATTCCTGGACCCATACACCCTCCCAAGACTAAACCAGGAAGAAGTTGAATCCCTGAATAGACCAATAACAGGCTCTGAAATTGAGGCAATAATTAAGAGCCTACCAACCAAAAAAAGTCCAGAACCATACGAATTCACAGCCGAATTCTACCAGAGGTACAAAGAGGAGCTGGTACCATTCCTTCTGAAACTATTCCAATCAACATAAAAAGAGGGAATCCTCCCTAACTCATTTTATGAGGCCAACATCATTCTGATAGCAAAGCCTGGCAGAGACACAACCAAAAAAGACAATTTTAAAGCAATATCCCTGATGAACATCAATGTAAAAATCCTCAATAAAACACTAGCAAACTGAATCCAGCAGCACATCAAAAAGCTTATCCACCGTGATCAAGTGGGCTTCATCCCTGGGATGCAAGGTTGGTTCAACATATGCAAATCAATAAATGTAATCCATCATACAAACAGAACCAAACACAAAAACCACATGATTATCTCAATAGATGCAGAAAAGGCCTTTGACAAAAGTTTTGTAATAATGAACTCAAAAGGAATATATAATCTTCAGATCACTAGAAGACAGGTTTTAGTGGGAAAATATGAGTATTTTTAGGAATCATACAGGAACAAATGGTCATCAAAAGGAGACCCAAGACCCAAAAATTTCAGAACAAGATGACTACATGAGATGTGGCCGTTTCCACCCCATATTTATGAAATAATTCCAGAGATTGTTATGCTGTAATCTGCATTCTTTTATTTTCTTTGTTTCCTAGCCACCTTCTTTCCTCTTTTGCTCATCTAAAGTTATATTTTACTATGTTACTTCTACATTATCTTTAGGGCTGCTATTCTCAGTGTTGCTTTTCACATGCACAGTCATTTTATAAGTCCAATATGTGACTATCATTTACTTATTAGCTGGAAAATCAACGTGGGGTTTGCACATTTTCACTTGAGAGTCATCTAGCTTCCCTTGGTACCAGTTCCCTGTAGTGAATCAGTTAGTTTCTTGGGTAACTGGATTCAACTCTTAGGTTATTTTTTTTTTTAAGTTAGAAAATGCACAACAGGTCAGCCCAGACGGTAATCTTACCCACAGCATCACATCATACCTAGAAAAGAAGATTCCTGTCTCCACCAAAAGAATATTCTAGAATCTTTTGAGGGTGAAAGCTTTTATATCCAAATGTTCACAGAAATAGAAATTAAAAGAGAACTAGAAAATGGATGGTATGTATTTGGAGGCTGTATCATTTTCACATATCATATAAATAAACATACTTCACTTTTGCTTTATATCTACCAAATAATTTCAGCAATACAAATGTCATTGCCTGGTGATACATCATTCTTGATGAGGAGCACCAAATGTTAAAACACTATTTGATAACTCCATGGGAGTATTTGATAACCACATAGGGAACAAAATCAAATCACTGGGTAGTCCCCAGTCACTGGTATTGAATTTATTGAATAAAAATCAATAGGCTCCTACTAAAAATTAAACAAGGATTGTAATCTTGGTAAATGGATTCCTACCTTTAACATGATCTCTGACATCACCTAGAGTCCATTTTGCCCCATGAGTTTCCCCTCAAGGAAAAAGAGATCATTAGAAAACTTCATTTAAGAAGAAGAAAAACTGAACCTAACTATTCAGGAAGATTTGTGAATTAATTCCTTGTCTCCTCAAACCTCTTCTCTTGATGCTTTACAAAAGGACTAGACAGCAGGCAGGATCCTACACACCATAGTTCAGGGAAGAGAGTTAAACAATGCCACCAAGTCTATAGAATTTCTTACATGAGAGATTCATGAAATCGGACAGGCAGTGGTTCAGAACAGAGATACTGTAGACCAGGGTCCCCAGTCCCTGGGCCAGGGACCAACACTGGTCCCTGGTCTGTTAGGAACCAGGCCACACAGCAGGAGGTGAACACAGGCAAGGGGGCATTACTACCTGAGCTCCACCTCCTCCTCCAGCAGCATTAGATTCTCATTGGAGCACAAACCCTATTGTGAACCTGTGCATGTGAAGGATCTAGGTTGCACACTCATGAGAATCTAATGCCTGATGATCTGAGGTGAAAGAGATTCATCCCAAAATCACCCCTCACCACTGTTGTCCATGGAAAAACTGTCTTCCATGAAACCAGTGCCTGGTGCCAAAACGGTTGGGGATCATTGCTGTAGACAGAATGTCAAGCTACAAAGGGTGAACATATGCTGTTTTAGGTTAAGAATGTTGCTCTCACATCCCAACAGATTTCTCTGGAATCTTTAAAAAAAAAATCCGAGAAGCAACCAAAGAAATCATAAACTTGGTTAATATGGCTAATAACCACATACAGTATTTGTTTTATCATTACCTTACTATTCCAAGAAACTATAGCCCAGTAAGATAAAAGTTACAAATTACTAATCTTCCCAGGAACTTTCCAAGAACTGCATTAAATTAATATTGCTTGTTCAACTCTTCTATACATAGTACAAAATTATAGTTTACCTCCCAAGACTCTGAATTTCCTCACCTCACTAGCAAGGTCCTAGCCTTGCTGTTTACACCCACCTTACTCAACCTTAATCAAGCCTCCACGATGAAAACCCACCTCATACTAGACCCCAAACCTCCTAAGAATCCCAACTTTGCCATCCTCATTCCAAGACTAAGACTTTGTCAAGGCAGTTCCTTACGAAGGTAAGAATAAACTCAGCTTTCATAAACAACAGATTGTTTTGGTGATATTTTTGAAGAGCTAGAATTCAAAACTATTAATATTCCAGTTCTTCTAGATAGCCAAAGGAAGAATATCCACAAAGCCATAGCTTTCTTGAAGTTCAGAGTAGGAGAAGTTATGGGAAGCTTACTTCTGGTACCACCACCATTTGTAACTGTTTCTTCTACCTTCATTTCTGTCACTTTGTGCAAATAAGTTGGCCTGCTTCATTCTCTCTGCTATCTAATCAAGGGTTTTAAATACCATTTCCCTCTGATCTTCTTTCCATGGATAATCACACACTCACACAACTGCTCAATAGGTATCAGGGGCCTCTTTGATTAGCTCCTTATGCATACCCATTCTTTCTTTCCTATAAATAAAATTTCATTAAATATGGAATACAGAATCTAAAATATGGAATACAGAATCTAAAATGACATTCACTGATAACACTGCTAGCATAAATGAACCAGAAGTATATAGCTTTAAGAGAAGATATTAAAAATTCAAACAGTTGGGAAAACACCAGGAGGCTATTCCCATCCATATTGGCTTAGTGCATTTTACTATTTGAGAGTCTTGATTCTGAAGGCTACTATGTGGAATTAGATGTATCAGTTTATCCTGGACTGTCTTTTCAGTCATCCACCATAGGTATACCTTCCCTAATGTACAGTTCAAGGTTATAGAGTAGTTTTAATTAGTATTTATTAGTTGTATAAATAGAATCAGCTCATGATGGAATAACTAGAACTAGAGTATTATTATAAAAATTGTAAGAGCTTCTAAAGAGTGAGGATGTGTGAAAACCTACTGAAACCCTCTAAATAGAGAGAAAACGAGGAAAAACAATGTTAGAAAAGATCAATTTAAAACCCCACTTTTTATTCCAGCAAAAGAGAAAACATAAGAGTGCACTCAATAAAACAAAGCATCTCTTTACTTCTTGATGTATTTGTGATTATTCAGTTGCCACTTACCTTTTACCATATAGATATCTTTAAAGTATGTGGTAAAAGAGGTAGAGTGAATAAAGTGGCTAGAACATATATAATTATTGCCAATTGCTATCTTCAAACTTCTAGTTTAAACATGTGTCCAAATAACACAACAATAATTACCTAGTACTTTTCTATTATACTCTAATCACAGATTCCCTGCAAAACTTATAGGCCAAAAAAGAAAGATAAAATAAAATCTTCTTTGAAAACAGCTACTATTCTCCATCCCAAAAGATAATTCTTTCATTCACACCTTTCAAGTGCAATCATCCTTACTTTTCCAACCTTTTCAAGCTCTATCCTAGGAAGTCTGAAAATCAGAAAAATAGTAATCAGGCCCCTAAAGGGATAATTAATGAAAATTAAGATATTTTATTTGAGTTTGAGGATACCAAGACCAAGATACCAAGTTTGAGGATACCTTAATTTCTTACCAGCGCTTGTCCTGGGTCACTAATATGACATATTTATGTTTTAAATTTTTATGAATACCTATATAAACCTAGTGAATAATCAAAGATTCTGGAGAAAAGTAACATATTTGATGCTGCTGCTGCTACTGCAGCTATCATTTGAAAAAAAAAAAAAAACTTTCCACAACGTAAGTGCTCATTAATAAGGGAATTATTAGCCACAAGTGGTAGCTCACACCTATAATCCCAGCACTTTGGGAGGCCAAGGTGGGAGGATCACTCGAGGCCAAGAATGCAAGACCAGCCTATGCAACATAGCAGAACCCTGTCTCTACAAACAATGCAAAAATGCCAGGCACAGTGGTGAGCATCTGTAGTCAAGCAACTCGGAAACAGGTAGATCACCTGAGCCCAGGAGTTCAAGGCTGCAGTGAGCTATGATCACACCACTGCACTCCAGCCTGGGCAACAGAGCAAGACTCTGTCTCTTAAAAAAAGGGTCAGGGTAGGCGGAGGCAATTATTGCATGAAATATAGAACACATGCAGCTGTAAAAAGAAATGAGACCAGTCTCTACATATTATTGTCCAGTGATCTCCAGGATACATTTAGTTTTTACAAAGAATTGGGGAGAAATTTTGTGTAGTATATTATGGTTAATATTAGAAGAATTTAAATATATACACATCTTTGCTAATAATAATAAATGAAGGATTAAATCATAAATATTTTTAAATGAATCCTTGGAGTGAGGAAATTGAGTTAAGGAGATAGAGAATCTCAACATCTTTGAATACTTTGTTTTATAGATTTTACTCTCGAACCACATTTATAAATATCTTACATAATTATAAAATTAAACTACATTTCTCAAAAAGATACCTCATTTATCTAAAAATAAAATGAAATAAATATAAACGTGTATCCAGTTGGTGGCAAAACCACACAAGGATGAACTACTTCAAATAGACCTAAAATGCAATAATATGTCTCCATGAGAAGGACCCTAAGGACAAAAATTACGCAAAATCGAAAAAAAAAAAAACTTACACTTTCTCAACAATAAATTTGTTGCTAGCATTGTTGGTATTGTTTATTCTGAAATTACTGTGTATCTATTGTGGCATAAAGGAAATGGGTAACTATATTAATGTTATTAAAAATCTAGGTTTTCATCATAAAAACAAAAAAAAAAGTTAAAATAAAAGACAATCCCATTGCCTGAGTTTAAATTGAATGTATCAGAAGAAATTTATGATATTGTTTATCTTTTTAAAAATTCTATTTCTAGCTGTGTTTTTATCAAGCTAGAACAATTACCAACCCAATAGCAATGATCACCCCAAGTGTCCAGATATGTTCTTGAAATAGACTACTAACTGGAACCAGGGCTTCTTGGACAAATGGCTAATTTTAGACATGAGACGGACCATGTACAAGATGACCCTGGAACAACATAGCTGAAGTCACAACACTGATAGTCACAGGATCATATGAAGAGCACTCAAAAGAAAGAGTTTTCTCTGGCCAAGGTTAGATCAATTTGAGCATCAATAAGAATAACTACAATGAATTGAAATACAAATTACAACTTCATAACAAAAAAAAATCTCCTTGGGTCACCTTTGGAGAATATGAGGGAACCAACTCATTATTTGACAACTGATAAATATGGGGAAAAATTAAACTACTTTTCTGCCTGTATTGTATGAACTGAATCTCATGGCAACAATTCAGTTGATAGGAGGAAGTTTCTCTTTATAAAAATATTTTAATTAATAAAGAAAAAATTATCAAATAATAACATTATTATTTTTTAGCCATTAATGAATTACTGAGTCAAGAGCTATATTATCCACTATGGTAATCATTAGCCACATGTGACTATTTAAATTAAAAGTAATTAAAAGTTTTTAAATTAAAAGCCAATTTCTCAGCCACACTGGCCACAATTCACATGCTTAGTAGCCATGTGTGGCTAGTAGCTACCATATTAGATAAAACAGATACAGAATACTTCCATCACCATAGAAATTTATATTAGTGAGTGCTGCTCTAGAGAGTCTGGAGTACATGATGAACTTCAATTGCTGCCAAACTTTGAGTGATGAAAGTACATAACAGCTTTTTGCAAAAAAAAAAAAAAAAAAAAAAAAAAATCAAACCTGAATAAACTGAAGCCTCTGGATCTAACTACCAATTTACAAGAAATACAAGGGACAGAGGAATGTCTTATACGATGCCACGGGGATCCAGGCAGCAAATTCCAGATTGTGGCATGTTACATAAGACACAATACAGAACACAAATGATGCAGTTTTAGCAACAAAAAAGTTGCAAGAAAAAAGTTACATTCCCTAAATCTATTTAAAAAACAAAAATAATTATATTTTAAAAAATTGATAGAGGAGGAATTTATAATTCCATGAGATTTAAGAAACATATCAAACAATTATAATCTATAGCTCTTATTAAAAACCTGTTTCTAACAAACTATAAAATAAATAATGACAAATTTTAAAACAATAATGGAAATGTAAACACTGACTAGATAATTGGTAACAAAAAACTATTAAGCATAATAACGATATTATGAGGATATTTTAAGCATCCTTCCCTTTTGGGTACTTATTGAAATATTTGCAGATGAAGTGATAAAATGCTTGGACTTTGCTTCAAAACGACCTGGATGTGAGACCTTGGGGAAGTAATAAATGAAATAAGATTAGTTATGACTTCTTTGTTGGAGCTAGATAATGGGACATGGAAGTTCATTATATTATTCTTTATATTTTGTATATGTTTGAAATTTTCTGTAGTAAATAAAACCTTCGTTGTATCAATCAATTACAATCCATTGTCATATAAATCTGTTAATGGCAGATGCACTAGCAAGAATATTTAACCATTCTTTATGTGTGATGAAACAATGTATATCTCAAATATTGCTAAAGCTCATTACAACACAAATGTCCATTGTAGAATGCTTAAGTTTTACATAAGATTTTTTTGTCCAAATAACAAATTAAAATGTTCATCTTCATTAGAACATTACTCATTTCAAGGGATAACAGTCAGACATCACTCTTAATATGACACCAGTAGGGGGAGATAGATGCTGGATTTCCTCTGGGAATATTTTTTTAAGAAATAATGTATGTTTAATCTGACAGTCTGAATGATTTTAGGTGGAAGGACACTCCCCTGCTGTGTTTTCAATAAGAAGTATGTCTCCATGCTTCATTTTCCAGCCTTTCATTTCCAACAAAGGAATTCTTTGCTCTGAATCATTACAATCCATTTTCCATTCCAAATATATGGTCAAATTAAAATAATAACACTGTCCAAATTGTTCCTCTGCTTCTCTCTTATCATAGCTCCTCCGTGGACTTTCTAAAAAACATTCAAGTATTAACCCCCAAAATATTAACCCTTCTTAATCTCCCAGGTATAATGCTAATTTAGCACTTGGCTTAAGCTTAAATGCCATTTATTTATACAACCATTTCTTGAATATCTACCATGTGCAGGGCACTATGATCAGGGCTACAGTTATCATGAAGAATAATAACTAGTTCCTAACCTCAAGTAGCTTACAGTTTATTAGGGAACATAGCATAAAGTAGGATAGGATAGGATAGGATAGGATAGGATAGGATAGGATAGGATAGGATAGGAGATACACATGGTAGTATGGGAGCCCCTGGAAGGGCAGCTAACCCATTCCTGGAAAAAGACTTCCCAAGTGGAATATACAACTATGTATTTAATTTATTCTTTAATTTGTTTACTCAACATATACTCATTTTATCCACTCAAACACATATTGAGCACCTTTTTTGAACAAGATATGGTGTTCTGTTGATTCCAATCACCATAAAGTCTTTTTGCTCAAGATGTACTATCTGATAGAGCATGCCTACCTGTAATGATGACCAGTTCTAAACACTTCTTTATTTTGTAAAGTTGGCATTTTCAATGTAAATTTCTCTTTCCACCGGAAAACACCAATGATATTCAAATAGTATTTCAATGTATTTTGTACTAGTTTTTGAAAAATATTTTATGTTATATCCTTATATGAAGCCAAATAGAAGCTAGTTATACTTTTTCCTTAAAGCTTACACAATCTTTTATGCTCTTTAACCAATTTATTTAAAATATTTTTGTTGTCAAGACCATAATACCACAGAAGAGACTTCTCTTATGGTGCTCCCACTTCACTAAGCCTGGGTTCATTTACGTGGTCCTCTCATGGCCAGTAAGGGGAAAATTTCTCTTCCTGGACTTATACCTTTTGGCTTATGGCCTTTCATTTCTTCCTGGTCTTCCTAAGTGTCTTTCCCTCCTTCACCCCAGCCACAGTCACATCAAGTTAGCTAAATGTAAACATAAACTTTCTATCTTATGACATCTGTCACAGAATTGTCCCAACTTGTCAACAGTCTTGGGTATTTAAAAAGTTCCACAGGGCCTCCCTTGTACTACTTTTATTTTGTATCCCAAAGAGGCTGCACTTCTTAGAATTCGGACCTAGTCTCACCTCCCTCCTTCCCCAGGTCTAGGCTGATACTTACGCTGAGATTCCAGAATGTGTAAGGGATCTTTACCTGCATAACCCCAGACCTTCTATTTCACCTCAGGTCAGAAGAGTGGCAGAGCAGCTGGATGCCTCCTCAGCCACCACCTCAGCTGGCATCTTCCTGAGGTGTCCTTTCAAGAAGTCTCTGATTAGTCTTTAGTTTGCTTTCAGGCATTAAGCCTCGTATTGAGTTTTCTTTTCTCCAAAGTGCTTTCTGGATTCTGTTTTCCCCAGGCTCTTCTTCCTCTTTTCTGTTTGTAGTCCACCCTTGTTCTGGTGGTACTGCAGCCCTTCCACTGCAGATTATCTCTATCAAGTTATTTGACACTCATCCTCTCCAAATGTCATGTACACGCCCTCTTATCTTCCCACCATTCTGTCCTATGAACTCTGGACCTGGAGGTTTCCATCTCTGATACACGACCTCTGACTTACATCCCAGATGATCTTTCCCCTGCAAAGTTCCAGTAGCTATCTGATGACAAAAGGGGGTGGTTTTCTCTCCCAAAGACCATGCCCCTGACCTTTCCCCTTTCTTCCATCTGGCCATTCATCATACCCAGAGCATCTACTGGGAGCTGGATGTGTAGTTTTTTCAAGTGGACCACTATTTTTACTACAGTGAAAAATGACTTTTAGGATAAAAACTGTATCCTAAAATGATGAGCGGAGTTGCAAGGATATAGTGTCCTGTTACTTGGCTTTTTGAGGGTTGAGCATCAGCCTCCTCTAAGCCCTCTCTGGGTTAGTATCATTTCTTATCACAGGCAACTCTCCTAGCCCTGCCGCTTGGGGGCATCTATCTTCACTGGTTTCTTCTATTTTCACTTACTGCTGCAGATGGAGTTCTCAGTCCACTCCCTGGAAATGTTGGGTCCTTCTCTGCCTTGGCCTTAAGGTCACTTGCTCAGCTTCTATCATAACTGTCCTTTGGTCATATGCCCTAGCATCTCAGGAGCATCCCACATTTATTGATTCATTCTTAGTTACTCTGACGTTCTTTGCTGTTCTTTTCAATAGAGGGCTTCCTTTTATTTCCCCAGGATATTCTTCACTTTACATCAGTTCATGGTGGTGCCTCTTCTCCCTCCCTCTCTCTCTTCCCATCCTCATCCTTCCCCCTCTGAAATTTTATTTTTTCTAAAGCTTCAAGTTTATTTGCAACTCTGCTGCCAGCATCCCTAACCTCTTAGGTGAAAAATCACAAGGGTCAAATCAGGCACATTAGTTTGGTGAACTTTCAAACATTCCTCTCTCTGGAATTTTGATCAGGGATCTGACTATACTATCGTTGTTGTTTTGACCTTAATTACATGTGCACTTTCAAGATTCTGTTTCCATTTTACCGCATCTAGTTAAAAAATCACCATGTTTTGGAGGGAAGCATATTTTGATCAATTTTATATTATTTTATTTAGAATCCCTTTGCTGTATTCTCATTGTTGTGATCTGAGTACCTGATGTAAAAATAGTGCAGTAGTGTATGTTCATTTGGAATGGATGAGGACAAAACCTGGAGTGAATTACCTAAAGAGTCTAAGTCAGCTATGTGACCTAGGTTGCACATCAGAACTACCTGTGGAATCTTCATAAAGTGAAAAAGATATGCCTTTCCCTCCCCTGAGCAATTCTGATTCAGGAACTTGATGGGAAACAGAACTACTCATCTACATGATTCTTGAGATAGTGACATCTATAGCCATAAGGAAGGTACAGTTCCTGGAACTTCATCGCTGTGAACTAATATAAGTGATAAACATGGCCTTCTGTGATTTCACCTTGCCCTCTTTGCTTCTCTTCATAGAACCAAACTTCATATGGTTTCCTTACTCTTCACAGCCCCATCTGGATGTTCTAAAGTAACAACAAAAATAATTGTTTAGATGGACTGATACAGTTTAGCTGTATCCCCACCCAAATATCATCTTGAATTATAGTTCCCATAATCCCCATGTGTCATGGAAGGGATCCGGAGGGAGGTAACTTAATCATGGGGTGGTTACTCTCATGCTTGTCATGCTGTTCTCCTGATAGTGAGTGAGTTCTCATGAGATATGATAGTTTTATAAGGGACTTCCCCCTTCACTCAGCACTCATTCTCTTTCCTGCCAGTCTGTGAAGAGGTGCCTTCTGCCTTAATTCTAAGTTTCCTGAGGTCTCCCCAGTCATGCAGAACTGTGAACCAATCAAACCTCTTTCCTTTATTAACTACCCAGTCTTGAGCAGCTCTTTATAGCAGTGTGAGAACAGACTAATACAGTAAATTGGTAGCACAGATAGTGAAGCGCTGTTATAAAGATACAAGGGACAGAGGAATGTCTTATATGATGCCATCGGGATCCAGGCAGCAAATGCCAGATTGTGGCACATTATGATAAATGTCCTTTAAGTGCCTAGCATAGTTCCTGTCTTATAGTAGATGGAGATATTATTATTCATTACTGCGAGGGTTAATACTGAGTGTCAACTTGATTGGATTGAAGGATACAAAATATTGATCCTGGGTATGTCTGTGAGGGTGTTGCCAACAGTGTTGCCAAAAAAAATGTGGAAGCGACTTTGGAACTGGGTAATAGGCAGAGGATGGAACAGTTTGGAGGGCTCAGAAGAAGACAGAAAAATGTGGGAAAATTGGGAACATCCTGGAGACTTGGAGGGTTCAGAAGACAGGAAGATGTGGGAAAGTTTGGAACTTCCTAGAGACTTGTTGAATCGCTTTAACCAAAATGCCGACAGTAATATGGACAATAAAGTCCAGGGTGAGGTGGTCTCAGATGGAGATGAGGAACTTGTTGGAAACTGGAGCTATGGTAACTCTTGTTATGCTTTAGCAAAGAGACTGGCAGCACTTTGCCTCTGCCCTAGAGATCTGTGGAAATTTGAGATTGAGAGAGATGATTTAGGGCGTCTGGCAGAAGAAATTTCTAAGTGGCAAAGCATTCAAGAAGAAGCAAAGCATAATAGTTTGGAAAATTTGCAGTCTGATGATGCAATCGAAAAAAAAATTTTCTGGGGAGAAATTCAAGCTTGTTGCAGAAATTTGCATAAGTAACGAGGAACTGAATGTTAAGACAATGGGGAAAATGTCTCCAGGGCACGTCAGAGACCTTCATGGCAATCCCTCCCATCACGGGCCCAGAGGCCTAGGAGGAAAAAATGGTTTCATGGGCCAGGCCCTGGGCTCCCTGCTGTACCCTGCAAAGCCACAGGAGCAGAGCTGCCCAAGGCCATTGGAGCCCACCTCTTGCATCAGCATGCCCTAGATATGAGACTTGGAGTCAAAGAAGATCATTTTGGAATTTTTAAGGCTTAATGACTGCCCTGTTGGATTTTGGAATTGCATGGGACTCGTAGCCCCTTTGTTTTGGACAATTTCTCCCATTTGGAATGGATATATTTACCCAATGCCTGTACCCCATTGTATCTAAGAAGTAACTAACTTGCTCCTAATTTTACAGGCTCATAGGTGGAAGGGACTTACCTTGTCTTAGATGAGACTTTGGACTTGGACTTTTGAGTTAATGCTGGAATACTTTGGGGGACTGTTAAAAAGGCATGATTGTGTTTTGAAATGTGAGGACATGAGATTTGAGAGGAGCCAGGGGCAGAATGATATGGTTTGGCTGTGTTCCCACCCAAATCTCATCTTGAATTGTATTTCCCATAATCCCCACATGTCACAGGAGGGACCCAGTGGGAGATAATTTAACCATGGGGACAGTTACCATCATGCTGCTCATGCTGTTCTCATGATAGTGAGTGAGTTCTCACAAGATCTGATGGTTTTATAAGGAGCTTCCTCCTTCATTCAGCACTCATTCTCTTTCCTGCCACCCTGTCAAGAGGTACCTTCTGCCATAATTGTAAATGTCCTGAGGCCTCCCCCGCCATGTAGAACTGAGTCAATTAAACCTCTTTCCTTTATAAATTACTCAGTCTTGGGTATTTCTTCACAGCAACATGAGAACAGATTAATACATGGACACATGAGTAAACAACCCAAAACCTTTTTCCAAAGGAAAAGAAAGAGTGGAGGCATTTTGTTACGCTAATTTATCTGCAATAAGGCATGAGAATTTCTTTTTGTACTCAGGGTGGCCCTTTGATTTATTTATCATCTAATACTCTTCATAACATGGGGACATCTGAACGAGGATTGAAAAAAGTATTTGAATCTTTAGAAAGAATGGAAACAAAGTTACCAAAGATCTTACTTGTTCACACATTTATTGAATGACCATGTCTTGTCTACTCAATGCCAGGTACTGTTAGTCATTGACATTTTCTACAATCAAATTTAGTAGCCCTTAATTCTTTTTTTTTTTTTTTTTTTTTTTTTTGAGGAAGAGTCTCCCTCTGTCATCCAGGCTGGAGTGCAGCAGCTCAATCTCTGCTCACTGCAACCTCTGCCTCTCGGGTTCAAGCAATTCTCCTGCCCCAGCTTCCTGAGTAGCTGGGATTACAGGCATGTGCCACCAGGCCTGGCTAATCTGTGTGTGTGTGTGTGTATTTTTAGTAGAGACAGGGTTTCAGCATGTTGGTCAGGCTGGTCTTGAACTCCTGACCTCATGATCCACCCACCTTGGCCTCCCAAAGTGCTGGGATTACAGGCGTGAGCCACCATGCCCAGTCCCCTTAATTCATTTTCAAGAGCCTGAGTTCATGAGAGAAAAGGAGAGGGGGAAGCTAGTTTCTTTATGCTTTTGTCAATCCCCTTCTCTCTTTATTCTATACCTTATCATTGCCATTTTATTTTCAATTCTTTTCCATTTCCTTTCAAGTCATGTATGCAGTCAGCAAGAGGGGACGAATACCTTTCCTTCTCTGCTAAGAAATAGCAAGGGATCTTGAATAACTTTGCTTCTGATATGCATTAACTGATCCTGTTCTACCTGTTTTTGCTGTTGGATTCCTGTCTGTAAGACATTGCTGATGATTTCTAAGTAATCCATTTGTCCCACAAGTAGGACAAAGTATTCCCTAAAATACTTGAAAAAGTATACAGTAGAGGAGCCTAGAACAACAAATCTGGTTCAATTCTAGCCTCCTGTAACTATCTACATGCCCTGAGGGAAGCCATTTATACCTGAGACTCCATTTACCCCATCTGTATAATGGACATGAAGACCTACATGTATTAGTCCATTATCATGCTGCTGATAAAGACATATCTGAGACTGGGCAATTTACAAAAGAAAGAGGTTTAATTGGACTTTACAGTTCCACATGGATGGGGAAGCATCACAATCATGGTGGAAGGCAAGGAGGAGCAAGCCCCATCTTACATGGATGGCAGCAGTCAAGGAGAAAATGAGGAAGAGGCAAAAGTGGAAACGGCTAAAACCAACAGATCTCATGACACTTATTCACTACCATGAGAGCAGTATAGGGGAAATTGCCCCCATGATTCAATTATCTCCCACGGGGTCCCTCCCACAACATGTGGGAATTATGGGAGTACAATTCAAGATGAGATATGGGTGGGGACACAGCCAAACCATATCACCACATAAAGGGTGATAAGTATTATAAGCAATGTCTTTTAAGTGCCTAGCATAGTTCCTATCTCACACTAGATGGAGATATTATTATTCATTAGAGCAATGGTTAATACTGAGTATCAACTTGATTGGATTGAAGGATACAAAGTATTGATCCTGGGCATGTCTGTGAGGGTGTTGCCAAAGGAGATTAACATTTGAGTCAGTGGGCTGGGAAAGGCAGACCCGTCCTTAATCTGGTGAGCACAATCTAATCAGCTGCCAGCGTGGCTAGAATATAAAGCAAGCAGAAAAATGTGAAAAGAGAGCCTGGCCTAGTCTCCCAGTCTACATCTTTTTCCCATCCTGGATGCTTCCTGCCCTCAAACATCAGACTCCAGGTTCTTCAGTTTTGGAACTTGGACTGGGTCTCCTTCCTCCTCAGCTGGCAGACGGCCTATTGTGGGACCTTGTGATCATGTGAGTTAATACTTAATAAACTCCCATATATAGATATGGAGTTTATGGCAGACTCCTATATAACCAGCACTAACTGCCATTAAGCTTTAAAAATAAAAGAGTTTTGTCAGTAATATATGAATGGCTTATAAATGAACACTTCAAATAATCCATTACACAATCTCACCACTCAACATCATACTGTCATAGAGCTCTTATTAAGCAAGAGGACATGTCATGTGAAAGACCCGAGATACACTGAACCGTATTACATCAGTACCCTGTTTTGTTTTTACCACTGGACAATTCGTTAGACTGATTTATTTTCTGTTATTACTTGCCATTGTTCCAGGTAAAGGAAAGAAGGAAGAAAGTCTCTTCCTTTGAATGTTAAAGATTTAATTGCAGCTGTGCACGGTAGCTCACGCCTGCAATCCCAGCACTTTGGGAGAACGAGGCAGGTGGATCACAAGGTCAGGAGTTCGAGACCAGCCTGGCCAACATGGTGAAACCCCTTCTCTACTAAAAATACAAAAATTAGCTGGGCGTGGTGGCGGGTGCCTGTAATCCCAGCCACTCGGGAGGCTGAGGCAGGATAATCATTTGAATCTGGGAGGCGGAGGTTGCAGTGAGCTGAGATTGCACCATTGCACTCCAGCCTGAGCAACAAGGTGAAACTCTGTCTCAAAAAAAAAAAAAAATTAATTGCACCTAATTTTGAACAAAAGCATGGAGAAAACATCACTTACCTTCTCAAACTCCATTTTGTACACCCCAATTGATTGAGTGGTCCTTTCCCACCCTCATCCACAGATCACAGAGACACAGTTAGGGCAAAAGAATTCTTCTCTAACAGCAGATCTGCCTGGATACAAAAAAAAAAAAAAAAGAAAGAAAGAAACAGGAAATGTTCTAAGTGACTTTCATCCATTTATTTCCAAAGTAAATAATCCCACAGAAATGGATAGGAAAAAAATTTAGCCTACATTCTTTTACTTAACAACATAGTTCCAGATATAGTCTTCAGTTTTATTTTCATAACAAGTTACGTTCTTAACATGTCACAGTGTATTTCAAGGAAAGCATTCATTTGTCATGGTTCCAAATATTAATGACTCCAATGAAATTGATGTTTCTGTCATTTCTAGTTGTCAACTCTTTCCTCAAGGTCTTCTCTAGCAACAAAATCCCAAAATTCTTTAAGAACATGAAGATGGCTCTTGATACAATTTTTTTGTATTATATTGCATGTTAGATCTACAAAGAGGCTCTTCTCCCTATACTGAGAGAAACTCTTTCTCATTTGAGTCCTTGTGTCTTCTAAAGAGGATCACTGTATGGTATTGTTTGTTCTTAATAGTAGTGATCAGAATGGTAACACTACGCAAAGAGTGCCTGTAGGGCTGGGCTAAATATTTTACTTATTAGTTTATTTAATCCTCCAAACTTCCTGTAAAATAGGTTTTCATTTCTGCATGGCATAAGAGAGATTTTCAAGGAATTAAGAGGCTGGAAGTCACAATTTGGTAAACTCTGGAACTAGTAAAATCTACATCTCTCCCCAACTCCAAAACTCGTATTCTTTATACAGTACTAACCAGAGTAAGAAGGAAAATGTGTAAATAAATTATGCTACTTGACAGTTACAGAACCTAAGCAATTGATAAATGCAAAGTCTGCCGGTAGTGAATCAAGAGCAAAGTCTAAGGGTTGAACCCAAGCAGTCCCAGACATCCAATCCAGAGCCATGTTTGGGTTAACATTCATAATGTTTTGATTTTTATCCAAAATAATTGCCAACATTTAAAACTATGCAGAATTCTCATAAAAAGCAGGACTGAGAACTTCTATTGACAAATCAGAATATCTAGCAACTTGGGCCTCCACATACCCACATGGTAGCAATAAGTGAAGCAAAGTAGTAGATGCCCCTTCGGACAGGACACTCCTCCCATGCACTACAGCCTACTCTCTGCTGACTTAGCTTTTGTGCCTGAACCCTCGGGCTTTTGAGTTTGTGGCCCTCCTTTTCTCCATGGCATCCAATGTAGTCAAATCAGAAGGGTAAAATGTTCTCAACTTCATAAATATACATTGTGTCAAAAACTATAAGAAAGAATGTAACTTGTACCTTTTCCTCAATGGTTTCTTCTTGGGGATGACCCAGAGATTGTGAGGGTTTGGAGAACAGCCTAGGGCCTTCAATTAAAATAGTTTTGTCTTTGGTTACTACCGGAATAAACCTGTAAGCAGACAGCTGTTTCATGCCAGCTGAAATTCTAGTCTTGGGTGGGATGGCAGAGGTTTATGACTTCAGATGAGAAACAGGCAGGAACAGATTATATTCTTATGCCAAGTTTCTCTCTTTATTGCCATGGAAGCAAGACGAGCAACGCAGAACGTGGAAAGCTTTGCTAGAGCAGTGTTTCACTCAGACTTTCTGCAAGACATCAGGAGCTGCTCAAGATTTTGCAAACACATTTATGGGAAAATCATGGCTATAGAAAAGCTCCTAAAATTAAAACAGAGCTGGAAAAGAATAAAGATCATTGCATTTGTCTTTAAACTTAGAAGCAGAACCCCTGGGATTTAGCATTCTATAACAACACTGGAAACATTATTAACATTAATAAATAAACATCTGGATTGACTTGAAGTCTAAAGTTAAGTGTCCTAAATATTTTGGCTCAATTTTAACTATACTGCTTTTTTCTAAATTCTCAAATGTTTCTTCTGTCCTTAGCTTATACTTCATTTTCTTCTAACTCTTTTAACTCAAATCTTTAAATGGACCTTGTTGTATAAATGTTTAAGCATCAAATGTCTATAAAAAGATATGGAATTGACATTGATTTCAGATTTAATATTTGTACAATGTGGGTTCTTTACATACTTATATGCTTTTAATTGGAATTATATAATCACACCATTTGTTTATCTTTATTTCATATAATGCTTTGTGTTATATACAATTTCAAGAGTGCCAAAATTTACCAACAAAGTTTTAGTTGAGCTAAAATTAAACCTTCATGCTATTATGAAGTGATCTGTTATTTCCATTTTTTAATATAAAATTAGCCAGTTAGCCCAATTTGGGATAGTATTAGGGAGAACCCATAAAATATGGTGGCATAAACCACATTAAGCCATAATCATGGCCAAGTTTCACTTGAATTCTCAAATGTATTCAAAAAGCAAGAGTAAAGGTCAGCAAAACACATCTTCACCAAGAAAAGTGCAGTAAAATCAATGCCAAATTAAATGGGCCAGCTACAGAGAATTCTACCCATAAACACAATGCTTATACTTAATCTGTTTCTCACCACCTTCATTTGAGAACATTGGTCTCAGGTCCCTAGGCTGCTGTTCTGCCTTGAGCTTTTTTGTCATTGCAAGCCAAGGGGTTGCTATGCAAAGTCCCAATGCATGGAACCCGAGTTAATCATTCACAGGCCTTTTTGCCTGAAATAAGATGCTTTTCATTTCCCTTGGCTTATGTGAATAATGAAAAAAGAAAACAAACAAAGGAGATAACTGCACAATGTTAAAAGATAATCCCTTAGCATAACTATTGTCTAGAAGGCTGAGCACTGTAGTCAGGCAAAAATCCAGTCTGCATTCAGTGACTACACTGACATTTATTTATAAGAGATTATGCCGTGACAGAGCTTCAAGTCATTTAGAAATGCTCCCATTCCCCAAGGCCTTCGTTATATTTATATGCAGGAGCCCATATTATTTTTCCTGGTGTTATGGCAACAAGGATTTCAGTGTTTACAGAGCTATCAAGTTCTGACAGGCCAAGCCAGGGACTTTGCATCACTGGCTTGCATTAAAATGGAGCGCGAGACCTGGAGAGCTGAACTGGATCTCTGCTGTCTGAACAACTAATACCTGAGCAGAACAGGGTTAGGAAGCAGGCAAACGGTGCTAATCAACTCACAGAGCCACTTTCCCTCAAGGGAATTTGCCCTCATGATCCTGCGGTTTAAGAAATATATTACAAAGTACGCTGAACCTAGGAAGTCACATTAAACTCAAAAGAAAAACAAAACTCAAATTCCTACTACAATTTTGCACTCTGTGTGGATGTTTTAAAGCTGTGTTGAATATCGTACGTTAGAGTCCTTTATTAGGCCTCTAGAGTAGAGAAAGCGGAAATGAAAATGCAGTGGGTGAAGAAAGGGCAGAACAAATACTCTCTCTGTGCCCACCTTTGGTTTTTAACTACACAATGGAGATCAGCCCAGCTTACGTTCACACCTAATTTAACCACTGCCCAGGGCCCAGTAGTTTCTAGCATACTCCAGCTCTGAAGCTAATTACCGCAGGAAGCTGGTTATGAAAATGTCCTTGAAATATCTGTATCTCACAGACAAAATTATTTTGAGAACTTGTCCCCTACTCCACGAAAATAAGTACGCAGAACCAGGACCTTGCGTTCCATGATTTTCTACATTGAAGTTGTTTTCTGGAGTTGGTCCAAACTCCCCCATATTCTCTGACTAGACACAGAGCTAGAAATCATTAAAAAAAAAAAAAAAAAAAAAAAAGTCCTTCCAAACATACTCTTTGGACATCTTGGTTCTAGCTGGAGCAGGAAATAAAAGCCACAAGCTTAACCTCTGATACAAGAAGCCCACCACCTTCCAGTTCTTCCAGTTCTAGATTTGGGCCTGGGAAGTAATCAAGTCGGAGTAAAATGAAACAAGGAGTTCTAACCACATTTGTTTTTCTTCTTTTTCTTTCTCTCTTTCTTTTCTTTTCTTTATATATGTGTGTTCATAAGGGTATTGGTACTTATTTGGTTATAAAAGTGTCACACTGAATTGTAGAATGAACTTCACACACATCTAAATCCTTTTTAGTTTTTTGGAGATAGGGTCTCACTTTGGCAGTGCCATCTTGGCTCACTGCCACCTCGACCTCCCAGGCTCAAGTGATCCTCCCATCTCAATCTCCCAGGTAACTAGGATTACAGGCAAATGCCACCATGCCTGGGTAATTTTTTGTATTTTTTTGTAGAGACAGGGTCTCACTATGTTGCCCAGGCTGGTCTAGAACTCCTGGGTTCAAGTGATATGCCTACCTCAGCCTGAGATTACAGGCATGAGATACCACACCCAGTTAATTTTTTTTTAATTGAGGTTTTGTTCTGTTTGAAAGGATAAATAGCAAGAAATATGCAGATATTCTAATGCTTACGGTGAACATTTCAATGACTAATAAACCGAGACTTGCCAAGTACAGTAGACAGGTGGAAAAAGTTTTATTTACACAGTATACACTTTTAAGTCATATAAAACAATTTTTAATGGCAGTAAAGGTAGTCACAATAATTACACTAAATATCTCTGTATGTCTTTCTTAGTAAACTAGAGCTACATAAGAAAATAGCTAGAAATGGGTGGGTGTGACCTCCTGGATTTTCCCCTTGGAAGACACCAGTATTGTCAGGACTGCTTCACAAGACTCACTAGGAAGCCTGGGAGAGGCGCAGTTCTTTGTGGCCCAGATACACACCAAGACCATTCTCTCATTAGCAACAGTGACCACTGTTTACAATACCTGTTGCTATCAGAGACTTTACCTTTCTTTTCTTAAAAGTTAATCTTGCTTATAGTTTGTCAGCTCTTTTGGGATCCTGGAACACAAACTAGATTATCTGCGGCTGCTCTTCCCAGCAGCCAGAGATTAAAGGATATAATTTAAAGTTGTGCTTTTGGTGTCTTTGTATTTCTTTTGGTCTGCTCACTTCAGTTTACCACACAGCAGCTGCAAAGGCAGCTGATGTCATCTTCATCACAATGGTCTTCATCATTATCATCAAGAGAAGAACTTATTACAAACGTTAATTTCCCAGATATCTTTCCTAAGTGCTCTCAAGAAAATTATGTAAGCTTGGGTCTTACCATAAACTCTGTAAATTCATCATTCATTCATTCATCATGTATTTCTTAGCCTTTAACTGTGTATGGCACTGTACACTAAACTAAGGATACAGTAATATACAAGGTAAACGAGGTCTTTAGCCTGATTGAGGTTAAATTCTATGGGGAGATAGTCAAATACAAATAAATCAACAAGTAATACAAATACTGGTGTCAAGTTTGCTAAAAGGGAAATTAAGACTTTATGATGAGAATAATATAGATTATCTTTAGATATTGAGTGCTTAAAAACTTCTTCCCTGATAAGAAGGGACCTGTTGGGTAAGAAAACATTTCTGAATTAATAAACTAAAAACATTCTATTTGTGGTAAACCTAATGCTGCACAGGGTTCTTAATGACAACTTAAATTAGATAAAATATTTCTGCCATATTTTACATCTCTCAGTTTTCCAGAGAATTGAACTGGATGATTTGGTGGAAGACTTACGTCTTAGTCCAAAGCTTGATACTACTTCATTAACTAATTCTATCTTTTGACCTCATTCATATTTTGGCTCCCACAACAGACCAGGACCTTCCTTTACTGAAGGAAGGTATAGAAAAGTGTTTTATAAACCAGCAGATTCATGAAAAATTTCTCTTAGTATCCATCCTGAATTTACATACAAAATAAACTAAATGGTTTATATACAAATCACTAATGAGAACATCTAGTACTTTCATCAGATTTTTAAAGGGCTCTGTGACTCCAAAAAAAAGGATACAGGCACTCAGACAGATGAGTCTAAAGTAGTCCATTGCTCTGGAATCTTTCAAAAAGTTGACTTGGACTTTCCCCCTCCCCCCCCCCCATAATAGGCCAAGCTTCAGCTTCTTCATTCCACATAATTTTTAAAAATTGGTTTATAATCCAACATTTGTGTTTAATTACCTATTTCAAGATCATAATAACATGAGCTCTTGAAATATCAATAAGGCAAATACGGGCAAATGACTTTTGTTCGGTTGTCAGTTACAACCCAACAACCTCTCCATGACTATTTCAGAGACATATCTAACAGGCTAAAAGGAAGTCACTAGAGGTTGCTGGTCCTCAGGCTCATCTAGAAAGATAATCCCAAGACACACTTATGACTGCGGAGATGTGGGTCAATGCAAGGCCATTCTCTATCCCTGATCCAACCCAAGAGAAAGTTGATTGGATGCAGGTTTCAAGACCTACAGTAATTAATCATCATCAGAATCACCTGAGGGTTTCTGAATCCGAATTATGTAGATTAGTCATGTGGGTGTAGGTATATGGGTGTCAGTGTACTACCTCTTTAAACTTCTTTTGTATGTTTAAATTTTTTCAGAATAGAAAGATGAGAAAAATTAACTTTGCACAAGCTAATACTACTTTTATATACACCTCTCCACTGGTCCACACGGTTATGATTCAAAAGATTTGCAGTAGAGGCACACATGTTTGTATATTTTGAAAATAAAGAGAAATATTCTCATATGATTAAGATAGGCACACCTTGAAAACCACTGCCCTAAGAGGAAGTGGGAGACAAGCCCTTTCAGCATTCCCTTCAGTATCAACTCCCCTTTTCCCCTCCCAGGAGAGCAAAGAGTGATTTTGGGGGCAGAATACCTGGACTGAACCAGGTATTCTGTTGTTTCCAGTGACAATTACCAGCTTCTGATTTAAGCTTCTAATATTTAGGCATACATATATATTATAAACATATACACACATATATAAGCCTAAATATTATATATATGTGTGTATACATGTACAAATATATATAAGCCTGGTGACAGAGCGATACCCTGTCTCAAAAAAAAAAAAAAAAAAAAAAGCACTTTTGCATTGCATGGCTTATTCCCTTTCTTTTCCTGGTTCGCTCATTAAATTATTGGGTTCTCCTGGAGACATGTCCTTAATTACTGACTTGCATAAGAATTATCATCTAAAAGGATTCACTTTTGGGAAGCCAGCCTGACACCCAACTTTTCCATTTCTAGCTCAGGGATATCTTGATGAACGTATCTCACTCCTGAGTAAATCACACATATTGCAAAGAAGAATGATAGTAATTTTTAAATGATGCAAAAGAAAGCAGTATTAGTATGTCTCAGAAAGTTTGAAGTTCAAGTTCGTATGTTTCAGATAAGCTATATACATATATATATATAGAGCCAGGAGTTTGAGTGTAGGATAGATAACATAGTGAAACCCTATCCCTACCAAAAAAAAAAAAAAAAAATTTTAGCCAGGTGTAGCTAGGACTGTCCTAGCTACTTAGGAGGATTGCTTGAGCCCAGAAGTCCAAGGCTACAATGAGCTATGATTGTGCCACTGCACTCCAGCCTGGGTGACAGAGTGAGACACTGTCTCTAATGTCTCTACAATCACCAGTGAGACCCTCATTAGTGTAACTTAGTAGAATTAAATATACTGAGGGCAAAAAGCATGCCTTCTAGGAGCTGAGTAACTTTGTGCAAGTTATTTAACTTCTCCAAGGCTTAGTTTCATATTTTTCAATGTGGTTAATAATACTCACTATACAATGATTTTTGAAGATTAATTTTTAAAATCTATCAAGAAATGCCTAGCACAACATCAGGCATATAATAGGCACTAAATAAATAATAGTTTCCTTGTTCCTTGAGACATGTTTCTGAACTGGATTGTACTTTTTTTCCCTGAAATTCTTGAGAACAACTGGATTCCAACTGTTACATGTACTAGGGGCAGTCTATTAAAAAGTACAGATCCTTATGAACACAACCTGACATGATGCTGGCAGAGCTCTCAAAAAGAAGGAACTCATAGTTTTCTTTAGTTTTAGCTTCTAGATGAGAAAAAGTTTATTTTTATAGTGTATTTGAACAAATAGAACTGACCTATGTTTTAAAATATATAAAGCTGACTGTATGTATAACTGTGTGTCCAAACTTCTGACATGTTAGACTATCTTCATTGTTTTCCACTTGGACTCAAGGATGTTAAGTTTCAGCATATGGCTGTCAAAGAATGAAGTCTCATATAGAGTGGGGGCATAAGGCCTGGTCTGACAATCTTCTGTAGGAATATATGTTCCCACCTAGATTGAGTGCCTAAGCACCAAGTAACAGTGAAGCAATAAAATCACTTCTTTTTTGTTTTGTTTTGTTTTTAGATGGAATATAGGATTTTGTTTTATTTTCATAATTTCAACTTTTATTTTAGATTCAGGGCATACATGTGTAGATTCATTACATGGGTATACTGCATGATGCTGAGATTTAGGGTACACTTGATTGTGAGCATAGAACCCAACAGTTAGTTCTTTAAATTTTGCCCTCCTCCCCCCCATCTAGTGGCCTCAGTGTGTAAAATCACTTCTGAGAGAAAAAGAAAGCATGTACCAGAAGAAGGTTAAAAGTAAAAATATTTATATGACATAGAAGGGTAAGAGGAATAGAGGAAATTATGAGAAAAGGTAAAAAATTAATGAAAAATAATTATTGGCAAAGTAGTTAATATAAGAGACATACAGTTCTAGCTAACTATTTGTAATTTCTAAACTCAAAATAAGTGTGTCCATATGGATGGATGAGTGGATGAATGGGTGGGTGATGGATGGATAGCCACAGATATTAAAGATGTTATCATAGATTGATAACTGTTGAAATGAATTGAATAAGGAAGAGCATGTTCCAAATTTCTGAACAGTCATACACTACAATTCCCAGATGAAGGCTTTCTTTTTCCATGTGTCTTTGTCATTTTCCTTTTATGTATTACCACCTGGCGCCCTTTTGTTCCCCAGCCCAGTCCCATAAGAATGCAAGTTGCTTGGCAACTGATCCATTCACTCAAGTGTCTCAAGGAAATAACCCTAGTTCCTAGGACAGTGCATGATCCAAGTTATTATAGTAAGTTCTAGTGTTTATACCTAAGTCTGAAGAGACAATCTCTGTCCACAGTATTTCCATTGCAGTCTATGAAAATCCATGTACAAGCCAAAAAATGTAAATGAGAGCAATATGACCTGTTCGTTCTTTCAAGAACTATTAATTTGAAAAAGATGAACAGATACTGGTGCAAGTTAGTCTGATGCTGAAATATTCTTTGGTCAAATAAAACCAAGAAAATGTGTGAATGCTTATAGGCAAAAAAGAAGATATTTAATAGATATTTCCAGTATTTTAAGTAATAGAGGTCATATAAGCCATGCATTGTGATTAAAATGCTGTATTTTTTTATCTGAAACTTCAGCCTTTCCAAACTAAAGCTTAGAAACATACAAATATGTATACACATACCCTTCTAGCTATTTTTCACATTTTAGAGAAAGCAGTAAAACACAAAGAGGAAAGTAATATATTACTGTTTGCTTCAAAGGTTTTAGGGCTCATAGAACTAAAGACAGGGATCGTCTCTTCAGAGCTACAAGGCGTAGAGAATGGAAAGAGTCCATTGGTTTACAAGGACACACTTATTAGCCAAGAGTACATAAATCTGCTAAGCAAGAGACACAGAAGGGTGGCTTGGCATGTTTCTGTTCCATTACAAAACACATTGTCTTTCAGTATGCTAGAAGGAAAGCTACCACACATAGCATAAGGCCAGGTTTACCTCCTTATATTCATTACAGCTAAACAAAAAAAAAATTGTAACCTTATTTTTTCCCTCAAGAGGCATGTTACTATGTGCAGGAACTCTTTATAAAGTAATTATTCCCTTCCCGCCAAATTGAACCATTAGACTCTCATATGTAGAGCATCTTATAGAAAAATACATATATCTTTATTATTTATTGATATGAAACATAAGCATGAAGGATTGAGTGAGTAAAGCTCAGACACCTCTACAAAAACTTCTGCAAAACTAGTGAAATCTATACACAGAAGTATGGGATCATTATGGGGGCAGTTTCCAGGTCTAAAGCGATGAAGTTTTAGTTTGAAAGGCATAACTTTTATTATTTTATCTTGTAATTTAAGTAGTATGTAATAATGAAGTCTTCTGCTATTCTGTACTAAGTGGTATTATCCCAATCCACCCAGAATCTGGCAACAGAATCAGAACATTTTACTCTGAATTAAGAATACCGAAAATATGTATACCTAAATTAAGGCAATCAGATTATGTGTTTCTTTCAACTAACAAATTGGTAAAGATTTTGAAGGATCATGCCCAGTACTGCTGAGGAGTCAGAAAGATCAGCATTTCCACGTACTACTAGTAGAAGTGTAATTTGATGTAAATTTTTGGGAGGAAATTTGTCAATATACATCAATATTTTTTAATGTGCACATTATTTAATCTAGAAATTTAATTGCTAGGAATTAACTCTTAGCAAATTTGGATATTGAGGGATAATTCAAAAGATGTTCATAAAAGGTAGTTTATAATGGCCAGGCGCAGTGGCTCACACCTACAATCCCAGCACTCTGAGAGGCCAAGGCAGGTGGATTGCTTGAATCCAGGAGTTCAAGATCAGCCTAAGCAACATAGCAAAACCCTGTCTCTACTGAAAATACAAAAATTAGCCAGGTGTGGCGGCACATACCAGTAGTCCCAGTTACTCAGAAAGGTGAGGTGGGAGAATCACCTGAACCTGGAAGGCAGAGGTTGCAGTGAGCAGAGCTCACGCTACTGCACTCCAGCTTGGGCAAAAGAGAGAGACTCCGTCTCAAAGAAAAAAAGTAGTTTATAAAAATAATTCTAAAAGAAAACAACTTATATTAATATTTCTAACAATAGGAAATTTGTTCAGGCATTCATTAAACAAATTTTTTGCACATATACCACATCACAGTCTTCTGATAATACAATAGTAAATTTTAAAAGTTCTTTACTTTTAAAAGAGTAAAAGTAAGGAAAACTCAAGTGAGGAAAACAGACAGAATTTAAAATATGTAATTTATAAACAGAACAGGAGCAGTTGATTCTATTGATATGGGATATAAGAGAGGATTCAAGTGTGACTGTGAAGCTTTTGGCCTAAGCAACTGAGTGAATAGCACTGGTGAATCTCTAAGAAAAAAAAATAATCACTTTATCTGACCCTGTGCTGTACCCCTGGGAAAAGGAAGGTAATGAAAAGCCCAGAGACGTTTAAGGAACACCAAAGAAAGAGGAAATGTGTGCCTAACTCCCCAAGGAAGCTGGAGGAAACACTAAGGAATCCAGCACACAGAAAGCAATAACCACAGAGCTGGGGCGGCGGGCCTAGTCTAGGCCCATCTGGAAGCGGGTATCAGAGGTAGCCTTTGGGCCGCCAGAGATGAGTTTCTGAGAAAGAGTAGGGAGGCCCAACGGAGTCTTGTGATCCAGAAAAGGGGGCTACAGAGTAACTTAAGAAGGCCTGGTGATGGGTGTCACAGCAGGAGGGCTGTGAACAAATCAAAAGGAACCTGTTAGAGGTCTGAGAACAGAGTGGGCTGGAAGTCTGTTGCTCACTAGTGTCATGGCACAGCTTCCAGTGTTCAACACAAGAATAAAAGACAGGGAGGTGGGGAGCCTCAACTATACTTACTCCCTGAAATGCTTGGATGTTACGGAATTGATGGTGTACCAGAAAAAGATTAAATCTACCGTTCAAAATAAAGGCCCAGATAAGTCCACGTTGAGTTATAGAAAAATTAATATTATTCCTTTTCCTTCCTTCCTTCCTTCCTTCCTTCTTTCCTTCTTTCTTTCCTTCCTTCCTTCCCTCCCTCCCTCCTTCCTTCCTCCCTCTCTCCCTTCTTCCCTGCCTCCCTTTCTTCCCTGCCTCCCTTTCTTCCCTCCTTCCCTCCCTCCTTCCTTCCTTCTTCCCTCCCTCCCTTCCTCCCTGCCTCCCTTCCTCCCTGCCTCCCTTCCTTCCCTCCCTCCCTCTTTCCTTTCTTCCTTCTTTTCTTCCTTCCCCTTTTCATTCTTTTTTACTTTTTGCATACTGGAGTTTGAGACTGATAAATCCATACCCAAGATATGAAACCCGAATATTATCTAGGTGCTGTAGCTTGTGGGCCCTGGGAAAGTCCTGCTTGATAATTGCCCCCTAACACTTCTGGATTAATTGCTGTACTTTCAAGTGACAAAATTTGAGCCCACCTCTATCTGAGACTTGGGGACTTCCCAAGGAGGTGGACACGGGTGGCACTGCAGCAAGGTGCCTTCACCATACCTACCCCACTGACCTGTCTAATCTACTTTCAGTGGGCCAGTATATGTGCTCATTTGTACATGTGCTACTGATGAGGCAATGTTTTAATAGAAGGAAATTTTCATGACTCAATATTTGAAAAAAATAGACTGATTCATAGGAAGAAAGTGTCAACATCCTTACCACTAACTAAAAGGTACTTCTGCGCCTAGAGGATTTTTCCTACCTCTGTACAGGGAATGTCCATGGTGAGAAGGATAATCATGAGACTATTATGGGTTAACAGAAATTCCCCCTGAAAAACACCCAAATGCTTTGGTTCTAGCTCAGTCCTAACTTTGTCAGAGGCAAGATGTGTCCCAGGGTCAGACGTGTCTTCACTTATATATTAAAAAATGAGATTTTGATTTTTCACTAAATCCCTAGTAAAGTCAGTGACTATAAACAAATCCCCCAGAGTGAGAAACATCTGTGAAGATGAATGCCAAAATGACCCACATCTGTCTCAGCAGTCAGGCTTACTGGTACTTCACAACAGATCCTTTTTCCTAAGATGTTTTTGGAAAGGAAAGGTAAATGGAGCCTGCTGGAACACCACCTTGAAAATGGCCTCATCACAATAAAAGCCCTGGAAGTTATACCAATAACAGACTTAAACACTAAACACAATTATAAATTCTAAAGTCACTCACACCAATTCCCTCACCCATTGGTCAAAGACCTGGCTCTCATTAACTTCTAAAAGAAAACATGAAAAGCTCTCAGAATATTGGTTTCATTTCTGAGTTGATTACCCTAAGATCTCATCATCGGCAGTTTTCCCAGGCAAGATGGCCAAATAGGAACAGCTCTAGTCGGCAGCTGCCAGCGAGACCAACACAGAAGGTGGGTGATTTCTGCATTTCCAACTAAGGTACCCAGTTCATCTCACTGGGACTGGTTAGACAATGGGTGCAGCCCATGGAGGGTGAGCTGAAGCAGGGTGGGGTGTCGCCTCACCCAGGAAGCACAAGAGGTCGGGGAACTCCCTCCCCTCGCCAGGGGAAGCTGTGAGGGACTGTGCCATGAGGGACGGGTGCTATCTGACCCAGATACAACACTTTTCCCACAGTCATTGCAACCCACAGACCAGGAGATGCCCTCAGGTGCCTACACCACAAGGGCCCTGGGTTTCAAGCACAAAACTAGGCGGCTGATTAGGCAGATATCGAGTCAGCTGCAGGAGTTTATTTTCTTACCCCAATGGCACCTGGAACCCCAGCGAGACAGAAGTTTTCACTTCCCTGGAAAGGGGGCTGAAGCCAGGGAGCCAAGTGGTCTGGCTCGGCAGATCCCACCCCAATGGAGCCCAGCAAGCTAAGACCCACTTGCTTGAAATTCTCACTGCCAGCACAGCAGTCTGAAATTGACCTGGGATGCTCCAGCTTGATGAGGGGAGGGGCATCCACCATTACTGAGGCTTCAGTAGGTGGTTTTCCCCTCACGGTGTAAACAAAGCTCCCCAAGAAGTTCGGACTGAGCAGAGCCCACCGGAGCACTACAAAGCCGCTGTAGCCACACTGCCTCTCTAGATTCCTGCTCTCTGGGCAGGACATCTCTGAAACAAAGGCAGCAGCCCCAATCAGCAGCTTATAGATAAAACTCCCATCTCCCTGAGACAGGGCACCTGGGGGAAGGGGCAGCTGTGGGTGCAGCTTCAGCAGACTTAAATGTTCCTGCCTGCCATCTCTGAAGAGAGTAGTGGATCCCCCAGCACAGTGCTCAAACTCTGCTAAGGGACAGATTGCCTCCTTAAGTGGGTTCCTGACCCAAATGACTCCTGATGGGGAGACACCTCCCAGCAGGGGTCAACAGACACCTCATACAATAGAGCTCTGGCTGGCATCTGGCAGGTGCCCCTCTGGGATGAAGCTTCCAGAGGAAGGAACAAGCAGCAATCTTTGTTGTTCTGCAGTGTCCGATGGTGATACCAGGCAATCAGTCTGGAGTAAACCTCCAGCAAACTCCAAAAGACCTGCAGAACAGGGGCCTGTTAGAAGGAAAACTAACAAAAAGAAAGCAATAGTATCAACATCAACAAAGAGGACGACCACGCAAAAACTCCATCAGAAGGTCACCAATAGCAAAGACCAAATGTAGATAACTCCACTGAGATGAGGAAAAACCAACACAAAAAGGCTGAAAATTCAAAAAAACAGAAAGTCTCTTCTCCTCCAAAAGATCACAACTCCTCACTAGCAAGGGAACAAAAATGGACGGAGAATGAGTTTCACGAATTGACAGAGGTAGGCTTCAGAAGGTGGGTAATAACAAACTCCTCCAAGCTAAAGGAACATGTTCTAACCCAATGTAAGGAAGCTAAGAACCTTGATAAAAGGTTAGAGGAATTGATAACTAGAATAACCAGTTTACAGAAGAACATAAATGATGTGATGGAGGTGAAAAATACAGCACAAGAACTTCATGAAGCATACACAAGTTTCAAAAGCCAAATCCATCAAGTGAAAGAAAGGATATCAGTGATTGAAGATCAACTTAATGAAATAAAGTGTGAAGACAAGATTAGAGAAAAAAGAATGAAAAGGAATGAATAAAGCCTCCAAAAAAGACAAGACTGTGTTAAAAGACCAAACCCACATTTGATTAAAGTACCTGAAAGTGATGGGGAGAATGGAACCAAGTTGGAAAACACACTTCAGGATATTATCCAGGAAAACTTCCCCAACCAAGCAAGACAGGCCATAATTCAAATTCAGGAAATACAGAGAACACCACAAAGATATTCCTTGAGAAGACCAACCCCAAGACACATAAATGTCAGATTCACCAAGGTTGAAATGAATGAAAAGAACGTTAAGGGCAGCCAGAGAGAAAGGTTGGATTACCCACAAATGGAAGGCCATCAGGCTAACAGGGGATCTGTCTGCAAAAACCCTACAAGCCAGAAGAAAGTGGGGGTCAATATTCAACATTCTTAAAGAAAAGAATTTTCAACCCAGAATGTCATATCTAGCCTAACTAAGCTTCATAAGTGAAGAAGAAATAAAATCCTTTACAGATAAACAAATGCTGAGAGATTTTGTCACCACCAGGCCTCCCTTACAAGAGCTCCTGAAGGAAGCACTAAATCTGGAAAGGAAAAACTGGTAACAGCCACTACAAAAACAAACCAAAATGTAAAGACCATCAATACTATGAAGAAACTACATCAACTAATGGGCAAGATAACCAGCTAGCATCATAATGACAGGATCAAATTTACACATAACAATATTAACCTTAAATGTAAAGGGGCTAAATGCCCCAATTAAAAGGCACAGACCAGCAAATTGGATAAAGAGTCAAGACCCATAGGTGCTGTATTCAGCAGACCCATCTCATGTGCAAAGACACACATAAGCACAAAATAAAGAGATGAAGATTTACCAAGCAAATGGAAAGCAAAACAAAAGCAGGGGTTGCAATCCTAGACTCTGATAAAACAAACTTTAAACCAACAAAGATCAAAAAAACAAAGAAGGGCATTACATAATGGTAAAGGGATCAATGCAACAAGAAGAACTATCCTAAATATACATGCACCGAATACAGGAGCACCTAGATTCATAAAGCAAGTTCTTAGAGATGTACAAGGAAACTTAGACTCCCACACAATAATAGTGGGAGACTTTCACACCCCACTGTCAATATTGGACAGATCAACAAGACAGAAAATTAACAAGGATATTCAAGACTTGAACTCAGCTCTGGACCAGCGGACCTAATAGACATCCACAGAACTCTCCGCCCCAAATCAACAGAATATACATTCTTCTTAGCACCACATAGCACTTGTTCTAAAATCAACTACATAATTGGAACTAAAACACTCCTCAGCAAATGCAAAAGAATGGAAATCATAACAGTCAGTGCAATCAAATTAGAACTCAGGATTAAGAAACTCACTCGAAACCACACAACTACATGGAAACTGAACAATCTGCTCCTGAATGACTACTGAGTAAATAACGAAATTAAGGCAGAAATAAATAAGTTATTTGAAACCAATGAGAACAAGGACACAAAGTACCAGAACCTCTGGGACACAGCTAAAGCAGTGTTTAGAGGGAAATTTATAGTACTAAAATGCCCAAATGAGAAAGTGAGAAACATTTGAAATTGATACCCTAACATCACAATTGAAAGACCTAGAGAAGCAAGAGCAAACAAATTCAAAAGCTAGCAGAAGACAAGAAATAACTAAGATCAGAGCAGAACTGAAGGTGATAGAGACACTTTTTGAAAAACCCTTCAAAAACATCAATGAATCCAAGGGCTGGTTTTTTGTAAAGATTAAAAAACAGATAGCCCACTAGCCAGACTAATAAAGAAGAGAAGAGAGAAGAATCAAATAGACACAACAAAAAATGATAAAGGGGATATCACCATCAATCCTACAGAAATACAAACTACCATCAGAGAACACAATAAACATCTCCACACAAATACACTACAAAATCTTGGAGAAATGCATAAATTCCTAGACACATACACCCTCCCAAGACTAACCCAGGAAGAAGTCAAATCCCTGAATAGACTAATAACAAGTTCTGAAATTGAGGCAGTAATGAATAGCCTACCAACCAAAAAAAGCCCAGGACCAGACGGATTCACAGCCAAATTCTACCAGAGGTACAAACAGGGGCTGGTACCATTCTTTCTGAAACTATTCCAAACAATAGAAAAAGACAGACTCATCCCTCACTCATTTTATGAGGCCAGCAGCATCCTGATACCAAATCTTTGCTGGCAGAGACACAACAAAACAAAAAAATTTCAGACCAATATCTCTGATGAACATCGATGCAAAAATCCTCAACTAAATACTGGCAAACCAAATCCAGCAGCACATCAAAAAGCTTATCCACCATGATAAAGTTGGCTTCATCCCTGGGATGCAAGGCTGGTTCAACATACACAAATCAATAAACATAACCCATCACATAAACAGAACCAATGACAAAAACCACATGATTATCCCAATAGATGCAGAAAAGGCCTTTGATAAAATTCAACACCCCTTCATGCTAAAAACACTCAAGAAACTAGGTACTGATGGAACATATCTCAAAATAATAAGAGCTATTTATGAAAAACCCACAGCCAATATCATACTGAATGGGCAAAATCTGGAAGCATTCCATCTGAAAACAGGCAGAAGAAAAGGATGCCCTCTCTCACCACTCCTATTCAACATACTATTGGAAGTTCTGGCCAGGGCAATCAGGCAAGAGAAACAAATAAAGGTATTCAAATAGGAACAGAGGAAATCAAATTGTCTCGGTTTGCAGATGACATGATTGTATATTTAGAAAACCCCATCATCTCAGCCCAAAAACTCCTTAATCTGATAAGCAATTTCAGCAAAGTCTCAGGATACAAAGTCAATGTGCAAAAATCACAAGCATTCCTATACACCAATAATAGAGAGCCAAATCATGAGTGAACTCCCATTCATAATTGCTACAAAGAAAATAAAATACCTAGGAAGTCAACTTACAAGGAACATGAAGGACTTCTTCAAGGAGAACTACAAACCACTGCTCAAGGAAAAAAGGGAGGACACAAACAAACGTAAAAACATTCCATGCTCATGGATAGGAAAAATCAATATCATAAAAATGCCCATACTGCCCAAAGTAATTTATAGAGTCAACACTATTGCTACCACTGACTTCACAGAATTAGAAAAAATTACTTTAAATTTCATATGGAACCAAAAAAGACCCCATATAGCCAAGACAATCCTAAGCAAAAAGAACAAAGCTGGAGGCATCATACTACCTGACTTCAAACTATACTACAAGGCTACAGTACCCAAAACAGCATGGTCCTGGTACCAAAACAGATATATACACCAATGGAACAGAACAGAGGCCTCAGAAATAACACCACACATCTACAACCATCTGATCTTTGACAAATCTGACAAAAACAAGCAATGGGGAAATGATTCCCCATTTAATAAATGGTGTTGGGAAAACTGGTTAGCCATATGCAGAAAACTGAAACTGGACCCCTTTCTTACACCTTATACAAAAATTAACTCAAGATGGATGAAAAACTTAAGTGTAAAACCTAAAACCACAAAAACTCTAGAAGAAAACCTAGGCAATATCATTTAGGACATAGGCATGGGCAAAGACTTCATGACTAAAAAATCTAAAGCAATGGCAACAAAAGACAAAATTGACAAATGGTGTCTAATCAAACCAAAGAGCTTATGCACAGCAAAAGACATTATCATCAGAGTGAACAGGCAAACTACAGAATAGGAGAAAACTTTTACAATCCATCCACCTGACAAAGGTCTAATATCCAGAATCTACACGGAACTTAAACAAATTTACAAGAAAAAAACAAATAACCCCATCAAAAAGTGGGCAAAGGATATGCACAGACACTTCTCAAAAGAAGACATTTATGCAGCCAACAAACATATGAAAAAAAGCTCATCATCACTGGTCATTAGAGAAATGCAAATCAAAACCAAAATGAGATACCATCTCAAGCCAGTTAGAACGGTGGTCATTAAAATGTCAGGAAACAACAGATGCTGGCAAGGCTGTGAAGAAATAGGAACACTTTTACACTGTTGGTGGAAGTATAAATTAGTTCAACCATTGTGGAAGACTGTATGGCGATTCCTCAAGGATCTAGAACCAGAAATACCATTTGACCCAGCAATCCCATTACTGAGTATATACCCAAAGGATTGTAGATCATTTTACTGTAAAGATACATGCACACATATGTTTATTGCAGCACTATTCACAATAGCAAAGACTTGGAACCAACCCAAATGCCCATCAATGATACACTGGATAAAGAAAATGTGGCACATATACACCATGGAATACCATGCAGCCATAATTAAGAATGAGCTCATGTCCTTTGCAGAGACGTGGATGAAGCTGGAAACCATCATTCTCAGCAAACTGACACAGGAACAGAAAACCAAATACCACATGTTCTCACTCATAAATGGGAGTCGAACAGTGAGAACATATGGGCACAGGGAGGGGAACATCACCCACTGGGGTCTGTCGAGCGGTGGGGTGCAAGGGGAGGGATAGCATTGGGAGAAATATCTAATGTAGATTATGGGTTGATAGGTGCAGCAAGCCACCATGGCACATGTATGCCTATGTAACAAACCTGCAAATTCTGCACATATGTCCCAGAACTTAAAGTATAATTTTAAAAAATCATGAAATATAGAAAAGAATGAATGCTAGAATAGTATAGATAAGATGCCCATCTTCCAGTAATCCTCACTACACTCTCACTAATCACATACTTACAATTAATACCTTTGTGCCAGATGATGCCTTTAGAAGGAAATCGTTCATTCTAAAATCGCTAAACTCTTTTTCCAAGCCAATATGAGATGTTCAACCACTTTAAGTTTATTTGGAGTGTGGTAGGGATATTTTCTTGGATTGAAAATTGAGTTAAGATAGTTACCTTGTATAGAGTATCAATTCAGCTGAACTTTTTTTTTTTTTTTTTGAGACGGAGTCTTGCTCTGTCGCCCAGGCTGGAGTGCAGTGGCCGGATCTCAGCTCACTGCAAGCTCCCCCTCCTGGGTTTACGCCATTCTCCCACCTCAGCCTCCCGAGTAGCTGGGACTACAGGCGCCTGCCACCTCACTCGGCTAGCTTTTTGTACTTTTTAGTAGAGACGGGGTTTCACCGTGTTAGCCAGGATGGTCTTGATCTCCTGACCTCGTGATCCGCCCGTCTCAGCCTCCCAAAGTGCTAGGGAACTTTTGTTTTTAAGTAGACCTTTCCACATGCCTGTTTTTGAGCTCCTGAAAAAATGGAAAATAAGAGTTGAAGCTATGATACAACTATCAGGAATTCAAAAATCACTTTGTAAATCACTAAGGATTTGCAGTGCAATCCTTGTAAGTATTCAGTCAGATAGTCTGGTCGAGGTTATAAGATTCTATAAACACTCAGCACAACCATTTGAGAGTTACGTGCTGTTGTGTGGTCTTAACTACATCACAACCATAATAAGTTGTATGTAAATCTTTTGTGTTTGTTTGTTTATTTGTTCTTTTCTACCTCTGCTCTAACTTTTCATTTAAAGCCAAATAAGAACATCAAATTAAAACATTAACTCAAGAGACAGAGCAGCAGGAAATTCCGAGGTTAGGTTTCTCATTGCAATTTTAACTTTCCCATGATAGACATTTTCTGTGCTCATTAGCATCTTACATGTGTAGCTTTGTATAAAGAGTCAGATTCTAACTTCAGTTACACCCATTTTATTTTTACTGAAAATGTAAGGGGGAGTAATGAAGAATTAAAGTAGTGCCAGAGGTGAGCAGGCTGGAAAGCAAATGCTGAGGGAGACGATTATGGGAGGCACACAAATAGGGGAGCTCGGAAAAGGAAATAGGAGGCACAGATGGAATTGTGTTAGTGAATACGCAATTGCATTTCAAGATTTCTTCATATGCATGTTTTCATGTACTTCTTTTCAAATAACTGTTAAACAACCATTTGAACCACATTAATTTTATTTATTTTTTATTTATATAGAACTTGAGCGTTTGGTTCACTTTGATTTCACCTCTTGCTTATAAATCTTCTGACCAGTCATTAACTGCTTGTAAAGTCCTGGCACCTCATATATTGTCACTTAATTATGTTATGCTACAGTGGGCTTCCTAGGAGGCAAAAATTCTACACAAAAACACTTATAAAGAAAGCCAGGGCAGACAGCCTGACTAAGCCAGTAAGAATAAAAATTGTTGCTGACAAGGGAATAGAATTGACAACTAAAGCTTTCTCAACCAAAGGGGAAAATGAATAGCCAAGACATTTGAATTGTTGAAGGAAAGGATGTTTCAGATCTGGGCGAGGGGGAGGAACAGAGCATAAAACTGGAAATAGAAGATTAACCACTAAGCCTTCTCAGAATGAATCATAAAGAGAGAAAAAGGATTATTAGCCCAAAGGATCTAGGCAGGAAGGGCTCAGGGCAAAGCTTCCTGGTACATCCTGTCTTCAGGTCTAAGATATTGGAAACCGTTCCTTGCTGGAAGAAGCACCTCATTGGTATAGCCTGCCCAAGACATTAGGGAATAAAAAAGAACTGAAGAAAAACTCATTTGAATTTCAGGACGCTATTAAGTTTTTTAAAACTCTGTTATTTCCATGATAATATGTGATATTACTGAAGATGTGAGCACCCACATATTACTGGGAGCAGCATCAATTGGTACAATCCTTTTGAAAGATAATTAAACAATACAATACAAATCCAAAGCCATAAAACTGTTAATAGTTTTAATGTAGAATTTTCTTTTCTGGTCATCTATCCTATAGAAATACTCTAAATATTAAAAAAATCTCTATTCACAGAAATATTCGTGACAACACTTGATACGAAGTGAAAAAACAGTAACAAGCTAAATATCCAATAATAAAATAAAACTTTAGTAAAATATTCTTGTACATTCACTCAATGAAATAAAAATCTATCACAAAAATCCTGATTATTGAAATACACAGCACCACCTATGAAGTATTTCTGCCTCCCCACAACTCCCACAAAACAGTAAAACTTGAATCAAGCTTTTCAATGAAACTTCTAATTTATAGGGAAACTCAGATTGAAAGGAACAAGACAAACTGTCCATAAGTAAGCAACTCAAGAACTATGGACAATTGATTTAGCTTCTTTAATAATCTGGTGATCTAGGGGAAGGGAAGGAGGAGTTCATCTCTCCAAGAGTTCCGTGTTTCATTGAACGTTTGGTGATGATGGAAATGTTCCGCATCTGTGCTGTTCAATATGGCGGTCACTACTGAGCCCTTGAAATGTGGCTAGTGTGACTTATGGTCTGACTTTCTTAATCTCATTTCATTTTAATAATTTAAATTTAAAAATCCACTTTTGGCCAGTGGCTACCATATTGGATGACACAGTTCTAGATTTAAAAGATTCAAAGAGATACGCAACTATATGCAATGTGTAGATTTTGTTGGATTCTGAAGCAAGCAGACTCGGAAAGACCTGTCTGAGTCTTTCAGGGAAATTTGAATATAGCCTGAGTTAGAGTTAATTCTGTTTAGTGTAATAAAGGTATTGTGGTGGTTATGCCATAAACTTAACTGATTTTTTAGAGACTCATGCTGAAATGTTTAGAGATAAAATGTCAAAATGTCACAATGCCTGGGATTTGCTTTAAAATGCTTCTACCCCGGGCACCGTAGCTCACGCCTGTAATCCCAGCACTTTGGGAGGCTGAGGCAGGTGGATCACTTGAGGTCAGGAGTTCAAGACCAGCCTGGCCAACATGGTAAAACCCCATGTTTACTAAAAATACCAAAACTAGCTGGGTGTGGTGGCAGGCACCTGTAATCCCAACTACTTGGGAGGCTGAGGAGAGAGGATCGTTTGAACATAGGAAGCAGAGGTTGCAGTGAGCCGAGATCATACCACTGCATTCCAGCCTAGGTGACAGAGGAACAGTCTCAAAAAAAAAAAAAAATGCTTCTACAAAGAGAGAGAAAAGAGAAGGATGAAGTAAATGTTGTAAAATGTGGATAATTGTTTAATCTGGGTGAGGTGTATGTAGGGTCATTATAGTTTCCCTTTTTGTGTGTATATTTGAAAGATTTTTATAATAATAATTTCTAAAACTCATAATTACATAAAAAATGCTTATGAATAATATTAATTGAAAAGGCAGAATATAAGCTTGTCCACTCAACAGTACTATGACCATTAACTAGTAATGCATTAACGTGTTGATGCTGAGTTGCAAGTCATCTGTTAAGATGTTCAAATTTGCAATGATTTTAGTGAAGAGCTAAAATACAGTTTCATGCCAGAAAGTGTTTATGGGAATATTTTAAGCATGTTTAAGTGTGGCAGGAAAAAGAATGTGTGAGAATCACTGTAACAAACACATACACCTATCCATACACACCCATATGCCATTAAAAAAAAAAAACCCTACATACAAACACATAGTATCATTTATTCCATAATGGTGGTTTGGTTTTGCTCATGGAATTAAACTAGATAAAGAACAGACAAATTTTTGTAATGTGATTAGGTTACTTTCATAATAAGATTAAAACCACATTTAAATTAAATTTAACTTTTTAAAAAGTGAGATCTGTGGTTTGATATATGGAATTATTCTTAATAGACCCCCAAACTTTTATTGCCAAGACACAAATCTATTTCACCAGAACCCTGCCCCTTTTTCAGAGGCATATGAATAGAATAGGATAAGGATATTCACATATTTGCAAATTTAATGTCATATAAAGAGAAATATAATGCAATTTGAAAAGAAAGGGGATGTTTATATTACCTTAGAACTCAAAACAAATTCTTGCATCTTCTGAGCTTAGTGGTAATATTTAATAATAAAAATAACATCATTTAAATAATGTTTAATATAGCCAGGCATTGTTTTAAGCACTTTATTTATGGTACCTCTTCTAACTCTCACAACCCTTTGTGGTATGAAATATTGCTATCTCAATTTTAAAGCTGGCAAAATTAAGACACAGAGAAATTAAGTAACTTGTCTAAGATCACACAGCCAGCAAGTAGTGAAGCCAAGATTTAAACCTAGTATTTCTGCTCTAGAGTCCATGCTTTTAGGCACTATGCCACACTGGCTCAAGTAATCGTTCTATTGACTTCATTCACTCACAAGTTGAGAAAAAAATATCTGTTTCTCGCTGCCACGTGCACCCCTCCTCATGCAGGCCAGGGAGCCATGGACTTTCTACCACCTTATTAAACCAAAAGTAGCTGGGTGCAGTGTCTCATATCTGTAATCCCAGCACATTGGGAGGCTGAGGCAGGAGAATAGCTTGAGCCCAGGAGTTCAAGACCAGCCTGGGCAACATGGTGAAACTCTGTCTTTACAAAAAAAAAAAAAAAAATAGCTGGGCATGGTGGTGTGTGCCTGTAGTTCCAGCTACTCAAGAGGCTGAGGCAGGAGGATTGCTTGAGCCCAGGGGGTCAAGACTGCAGTGAGCTGAGATTACGCCACTGCACTCCAGCCCACGCAACAGAATGAGACAAAAAAAAGTAGCTGAGCCAAAGAGAGGCACGTTAGCTGCCATTATTGCTATTACTATTATATTATATTATATTATATTATCACTTACATCTGAGCCAAATTCCCACTCAGTCCTTGGTAACTAAATCTCCCCTCCATGAATAATGAATCATCTTCATAGTCTTACCCTCAACGGGCTTCAGTTAACTTTGAAGACAGATCAGTTCAGGTGATGTAATATTGGTTTGTAGGGAAGCAAAGTAATGATTTCTAACCAGGTCATGCAACAGATGTTTTACATGTGGTGCTTTTAAAAGAACAAGTAAGGGTTTTCTTTCTGCTAAGTTAGTTTTTTGAATACCTGAAGTTCAGTCTTTTTTAAAGAGAACCATTTTCGGGGTAGGGAAGGGGACATATTTCTGGCTGATAATAAACAGAACACTGTCCTGTTAGAGTATGTGGAGTATAGTATTATCTTATTTTACTGTTGAGGTCATTTTAAGACAGCAATCATAGCACCTTGCTACTTCTTGGATCAGAGAGACATGCAGAGTTTTTTGGCCCTGTATACATGATCTTAGGTAGCTGTGCTTTTTGAGTTCCCACACTTGTCTTTTTAATGATAGTCTTCTGGTGTCCTCAGTGGAGTTTATCAGTTGTCACATCCGTTGACGTTCTTAGTGCCCTTTCTCTAGCAATCATCCCTCTCCTAATTTGTGGCTTCTAATTTGCTAGTTTGGGAAACCACTCATGCCATAAGTATGAATCTATAAATGTACTTATGCATAAATTTATAAATGTGTATACACTTATCCCTTTCCACAAAGGATGTATGGTGGCTTTTTAAAATTATGCAATTACAAAAAGAATAATTTTTGAAGGAATTTGAACAAAAGGAAAATAAGAATAGATAAATAATAAAGCCAAGGTAGGTAACACATGCAGACTGCATGCTCTGTAGCTCTCTGTAATTGCTACTGCTAGGTAGCAAATAGAGCTCTGGATTTCCTGGAAGCCAAAGCAAACATAAAAAGGCATTCCATTAGTTATAGGTTCACAATGCTCCGAAAATAAAAACACACCAGCTATTCAGAAAAGTACTACCACTCTTAATATTAAGACCTAAGAGAATTTTTTCATCGTATTCATAAAGAAGGGTAATATAGGATAGAATAATGTCTTCAATGGCATTCTGACAATAGCTAATGTAATACATACCAAATAGTGCTTGTTATGAAATCACTTAATATAAGCCAAAAGCAAAAACCCAAGCAAATAACATCTTAAAAAAGCAAGCATAGTAAGGAACTAAGAGATTTTTAGTAAGTAACGTGCACTATATGGGCTGTGTAGTCACTATTTTCCTTGATGGAAGGCTGTTGGCATATACCTCTTAATTGGTGGTCATATTCCAGATATGTAGGTTTATAAACATGTATACATATTTTATGGATAAGTCTATTTCTTTTAGTTACTATACAATTAGAAAACATTAAATACTCCTAGCCACTAGATATAGTTAGTCCTCAATTCCAGCCTCGTTGCTATCTTCATTTTATGAGAAGGGACAAAGAAGTTATCATTTGAACTCTTGTTATAATCGTCAGATTCCAAATCTTCAATAAAAAGATGACTGCCAGTTTTTAAAGAGAATTTCTAAATTTGTAAATTAGCGAAGTGAATTGAAGAGGAGACATACTCTCATTCACACGGTAACTAGGAGATATTCTTTCATTGTGAGCCCTTCTCTGAAGTGAATTTAATCAAAGTTTATTCAGTGAATTTCAAAGCAAATCCACCAGCCCACTTTACCTTCCATTTAGGTCCCTAACAACAGGATTTGAGGACTGCTCTTTACTTTAATTCTTTACTTGTGCGGTACCTACTGTATGTAGAGAATGTTTGCATGTTTGGATTCTCTGAACAACACAATGAATTCCCTACACGATACCGCAACACAATTTCTCAGCTATCAAGTAAAGCTTTTTTATCCTGCTGAGTTCAAAGTTCAAAATTTATTTCTTAGCTTAATGCAATGCTAGTGCAAGTGTGTTTAATATATTCATTCTAAATGCCATCAGAGGACGGTGGTGTCAACATTTTGGCTTTGTTTGGACAGCTTTTGTGCAAGTGCAAACACAGAGTGTATGAAATCTAATGAGATTAGGCGCTTACTGCAAAATTAAAGGCAGGCGACTAGACTTCAAAGACATTACCGCACTGCAAATCCCTGACAATATTTCTTGGGCCACTTCAGCAAACTAAAGTTTGAGAATCACCTTTACCAAAAGATTTTCTTCATAGCAACCCTTTATTAGAATACTTAATATTCAACACCTTCTAAAAAAACACATGCTTTCTTATCTTTCTTTTTTTAAATCATCATTCAGGAACACTACAGTTAAGGAGGATGAAATTAAATCAAGACGAGTGAGAATTAACCAAAACTTTTTCACAGACCCAGAATTAAACATAAATCTTTTAAAAGCTGTGGGTTTTGAGATGTTTTTATTGTTTGGCAAAAATACAGAAAATAATAAAAGAAATCTGACCTCATCAAAAGATGATAATGAATCTTCTAATTTTTTTCAAAATAATTAACATTTAATAAGGGCTCACTACGTCCCAGACACTATTCTAAGTGATTTGTAGGTATTAAATTAATCCTAACCACAATCTTATAAGATTGTTAATATTATTAGTACCAATTTACAGATTTAAAAACCAGAGCTTACCAAAATTAAACAGTGGTTTATTGAACTAGAATAATAAACTGAGGGTACAATAGGAGATATAAGCTGAAAAATCAAGTAAGAAAATAATCTAATCACAAGCATTTAAACTTCAAACAAGAGACGACAAAAGACTCTTCAAGGAAAGGACAATGAACAAACCAGTACTACCTAAGAATCGCTGCTTCAGAGCATACATCAGAATATAAAAACGGGCATGCAAGCTTCATTATGGCAATCCAGGGATAGCATAGTGAGGAAGAAGAAAAAAAAATCAGAGATCAGCTGACAGCCTTCTCACTTACAGGAGAAATGGAGGTATGAACAAAGGAGGGAGATGTTACAGATGACTCCAGTATCATAAGCCTGGTAAACAAGTGTCCAGAGTTGTCAATGATAATAATAGGCTAGTTGGGGGAAATGCAGGTTTGGAGAAAAACAACTAACTTCAGTTTGGGAACATAAATATTAGGTTGCATCATGTACAATTGCCATTTAACCATTTTTACCTATTAAATTAATAATTTCATATGACACAACCTAAGGTTGTGGGATATTCAAGTGGAGAGACTTCTGATAAGTGTTATGTCAGACATGTGTTGGTTACACTAAGAGCTGTATATATGAATTTAAGAGTCATCTAGACAGGGCTGATAACATGGAACCATGTCAGAGGTTACATTTCCAAGGGTAGCAAAGAGGACTGTCATGGATACTCACTGCTGGAAAACAGAAAGAAGCCAGTGACATGAGGATAAACAAAAAGTTCTGCCATCACTGACACTGAAGCCATAAATGACTAATGTTTCGGAGGGCAAAATCAGAAGTAAAAACATTGGGTACAGACGATGGTGTAAGTGGTTACTGTCAAATGGCAATTGCAAGGCTGGCAGGGCTTGGGGGAGCAGGGGTAAGGAAATATGGGTATAAAGATGTATATACATGTTCCATGAGTTTATCCTTGAAAAGAAGATAAAGATGTTTCTTTTTCTTTCTTAATGAGATGACATTATAAATAAATGGGAGTGGGGACCACTTGGTACTTTCTTAAAGAAAGAAAGAGACCCAGGTATTTTTAACAGCAGGAAAAAAAATTCAGCAATATATCAGCACATAGTACTAAAGATAAAAGGTTAAGAACACAATATCTGTTTACAGGAGACAAGATAACCCCCACCTAACGAGAACTCACAGCCCTAGAATGAGTGGAGATACTGCTGGATGACTGAAGATTCTCCAGGAGTGGGGGTATTTCTGCTCTGTGACTTCATGGTGCAGAAACTTTAAGAAAAATGTTTGATAGAAACTGCCAGTGAAAATAATCTGCCCTTTTCCTTGGGTACTTACATTCTCAGAAATTATAATTGATAACGTCCACTAGGTAGTCTTGCTCCTATGTGCAGGTAGAAAGCAGAAGACAGTTCAGATGGGGGAAGGAGGAGTAATTGATGGTCTTAACAGGCTCCCCAAAATAGGTGGTGGATGAACCTCTGTTAGAGGACGACCAAGAGTTGTAAGAGGTCATTGGAAATTTTCAAAATTCAGTGAAGTTGCTGGGAAAGAAACTCTTAAAGGACAAATAGTAAATTACATGCCACTAGCAGCGAGTGTACAGACAAAGCAAGATAATAATCATTAGTAAAAATTATCAAACCCTACTTCTACCACTTCCTTTATCCCCATCGCATGTTACTTACATACACACACACACACACACACACACACACACACACACATATAGAGTCTGAAGGCCGGTATTACTTCTCATTCATATTTCTATTTTGCCAAGGACTCAGCACAGTGTCTTACACATAGTAGATGTTTAATAAAAATATTGGATGAATGGGGCAAACTCCTAAGAGGTTACTAGGTTGATAATTAGAATTTATAACATAATGACTTTCAAACAGATTAAGTGATTAATGAAATTGAGCCCAATAATAACGAACATTTTGAGAGTACTTACTGTGGGCTAAATTTTTACATCAATTGCCTGATCTAATCCCCACAGTGATCCTAAAAGGTAGAGATTATTACTATCATACTTTTACAACTGAGAAAAAAATGAGGCTTAAAGAGGTTCAATATACTCGCAAAGTCACACTGCTATTAAGAGGTAGCACAAGGATTCAAGCTGGGAGTCTGCCAACGTCATCTTGTCTATAAAACATCTGGCCAAGTATCAGGCTTCTGTGAGGTGGAAGCTTCTTTACATAGACGCTGTCGCATAATACAACACAGGTCCCAATACGACAGCTAGCCTGCAACCTGGCATTCGCACTGACTATGTGGCTTTATCTGAGACACTTCACCTTTGTCTTTTCTTATTTGCATAATAAGAAATTAGACAAGATCTTTAAAGTACCTGTCAGGTCTGAACTTCTGAGACTTTAGATTTACTCCTAATAATGGAATTAAAGATGGTTAAAATTCTTGCCCCATCTTGGTTGACTGACACCCAAAAGCACTGAGAATCATATTCCACAAAACAGAGAGGTCTGAAAAAGCGTGAGCCTTAGGAAATTTAGTTGCTGCTCTTAGAAATTTTTATCAATCTCAGACAACTATTAATGTCACCAGTGGACAGTAAAGCAAAGATTCTATAAAATTGTATGGTTTTCATTTGTCCAAACAAACAGACTACAAAAAAGTAGCCACAGAGAAAGTATATGTCACTCTCACCATATCCTCTGGAGGGAGAGAATCACACATGAATTAAAACTGGGGGGTCTAGGCCAGACGCGGCGGCTCACACCTGTAACCCCGGCACTTTGGGAGTCCAAGGCAGGTGGATCACTTGAGGTCAGGAGTTCGAGACCAGCCTGGCCAACATGGTGAAACCCTGTTTCTACCAAAACTATAAAAAATTAGCCAGGCGTGGTCGTGCGCACCTGCAATCCCAGCTACTCAGGAGGCTGAGGCAGGAGAATCACTTGAGCCCAGGAGTTGGAGGTTGCAGTGAGCCAAAATCATGCTACTGCACTCCAGCCTGGGTGACAGCATGAGACTCTGTCTCAAAACAAAAAAACAAAACAAACAAACAAAAAACCTCAGGGGTCTAATACGAATGAGCACCTGTCCCCAAACAGTCATGAATTCAGTGATGCAACTTAGACAGTTTATCTTAGGAGAAGGCATACATTTTTAAAACCAAGGGAATCAAAGACAACAGTATTTTAAAATATAATACCAGATACCTATTAAACTACATCCTTCCAGCCACCAGGAGGTAGAGGCACAACATCCTGTCACCTAAATACAAAATTATCATGTTTATACTTGGACAGAAAAACACTTTCTTCACCCTTGGGCTAGTCAGAACATCAATTATTTAATTTTTCACAGCTCTCTACCATAGACTTTTGAATGATGTTCAAATACTTCACAAGACGGAACAATAGCTAGGAGACATAACTCTTTAGAGGAAGCAATGCACCTCCAGCCAAGAAAGTGGGAAAATCAAGCTCAAGTATCCAGGCCCTGTAGGTGCACACTTAGTTACAGAATCCACAGTCATTGAAAAGGGGTCATTGCACTTTAATACAAAATAAAATGGGTGAGCGGATTCTGTTTAGTTTGCCCTGAGGAAATTAGTCCCTCCCAAAAAAGAGTGTCCCCCAAAGATAAAGTTACTTCATATTTTGTTTTTGTTTTTGGGTTGTTTTTTTTTTTGAGACAGACTCTCTCCCTGTCATCCAGGCTGGAGTGCAGTGGTGTGATCTTGGGCTCACTGAGGCCTCTACCTCCTGCACTCAAGCAATCCTCCCATCTCAGCCTCCCAAGTAGCTGCGACAACCAACACATACCACCACACCCGGCTAATTTTTGCATTTTTGTAGAGACAGGGCTTTGCCATGGTAGCCAGGCTGCTCTTGAATTCTTGAGCTTAGGTGATCTACTGCCTCGGCCTCCCAAAGTGCTGGGATTATAGGCGGGAGCCACTGCACCCAGCCAGGGAGGGGAGATGGTTGCAGGAGTTCTTATAGCAACTCGTTATATATTGATTGCATTTAGTATGTATAGAAGTAGATTGTCATCAACTAGAAAACTATTATTATCCTTGTTGTTTCTCCCTCTTTTAGCCTCTCCAAATAAACTCAGTCTGACCCAAACCTATAAATTGCAACAAATTTCTTTTTCAGGAATTCCAAAGCCTTTTAAAATGATAGATTACTTCTTCTGTTCATTAGTAGAAGGGGGAAAATCCTGCTCTTAGCTGAAGCCAACAAAAAGTATTTGGCAAATCACTATAAAACACCAGAGAAAATGTAATGACCTCTCGTCTTTAGAAATTACTTAGCACTTTGCAGTTAAACCATAGCGCATTATTTGCAGAAGGGAATAAGGACGAATAGTCTATTTTCTCATTAACTGATAGAGGGAGAAATGTAACAGCTCCCGTGACCATGTGAGTGTTAATTGAAAGGAAGTCTCACTTTCACAGGAAAACCGCCCTCAGTAATAAAGACGATGACTCTGACCCACTAGGTTGGCAGCTGCGTCCGGATTCTTGGGAAACCAACCCCTGTGGTTCACCTCACTCCCTGATAATGACAGGCTCTTGCTTTCCCCACAAGCCTGAAAAAGAAATAAAGGAAAAAAAGAGAACACTCTAAAAATAAGAAGAAAGAAAAGGAGAGTAGTGTCCTTGCCAATGCTAGTAACCAAGAGGCCTAGAAAGAGATCACCGGATACCCTGCCATTTATTGCCCATTTCCAACCATAGGAAGCTGGGAGGAGATCTTGCCAAAGGGAAAAAAAAAAAAAGAAAGAAAAAATTTTCTGCATCCTTCCTGTTGACAGGAATGGAACACAGTCACGTAACTCATTCTAGCTCCGTTATTTTTCCCCTGCTGCATAGAGTAGCTTTTTTAGGTCAAAGTTTTTAAGAAAAAGAATTTTAATTTTATCTTCAAGTTTTAAACCCCCACCTTTTATATATCTTCTACTTTTTTCCATTACCTCAAATGAATTTATAGAAATAAAAGACTGTTTTAATCACCTAATCTAAGAAGTTACATTGTCGTCTTTAAATGGATCATAGTTAAATAATTCGAAGTTCCCTTCGTCCACTATTCCAGGGTGAGCCAGCTATTTCTTGAGATTGAGCTTGCACTTAAAAAAAACTAAAACACACACAAAAGAATCCACTTCTTCCCATAGGGAAAATAAGGTCAAATTCCTAGAATAAGAAACCACAATAAATTTAACTTTACTAAAAAAGCCAGTGGTTTGAGGAATGCTCAAACTCAATCCACAATCCACTAATTCATTACATCTCTAAAACAAAGAAAGTAAACACTGTTATTAGTACACAATTATTTGTATATTGTTCTCCAAGTAGAAATTTTACAAAATAGAAGGGTTTCCCTAAAAACAAAAGCTTTAACTTATTATAGACTGGAAATTCTGCAGAGATGAGGTGTTGTCAGAGTGTACTTTCTCTAAGCTTTTTATATACAACACTCTATAATTTCCCCCGTCTCCTGGCTCAGCATTCCACCCTCTTCTCAGTCGCTGCAAAACTTCTAGATCCTTTCTTCCTTTCACTGCACTAATCCCTCTGCCTGGATCAACTCTTCTTCTTCCCTCATTCACTCTCTTTGCTTCTCCAACTTGATCTCATTCTTCATGTTTCGGTGGAAATGGAAATTCTTGCTTGAGAAATTCTTCCCTGAATCCCTAGTCTATATTAAAGCCCACTCTTACCCCACTCCTCATCATTATTTGCTCTCATGTACTCTAACTTGTGTTTCATAGCCCTTAAAACTCTCATTTTGTGGTAAATTCATTCTTTGTATAATCATATATTTAATGGCTATGTAATTTTTATGTAATGCCTCCTTCTGTGTTCATACATTCAAGATAGTAGGAACCATATCCTTCTTGGTCACCACTTGAGCATAATGTAAATACTCAATGAAATGTTTTGAATGAGTGACTAAAGATTTGTTGAAAGGTTACCTATTGGGTACAATGTTCACTATTCGGATGATCGGTACACTAAAAGCCCAGACTTCACCGCTACACAATATACCCATGTACCAAAACTGCACTGGTACTGCCAAAATCTGTAAAAACGAAAATAAAAATTTAAAAAAAATTTAAAGATGTGCACCAAATATTCATTACCATTCTATCAACTCCATATTATTTTTTTATTTTCTGGAAGCCTACAGAATGAAGACTGAAAGTATTTCATCAGAAATCATACTGTCTGAAGCAATAGAATTAAAAAAGGAAAGCAGTCAATAAATCTCTGACCTGTAAAAAGGGAACAGTAAATAAACTTTACCAAATAAAGAGCCACTGATTTTGCTGGACACTAAATCTAGAAAGGCAAGTTGAAAGGGTGAGAGGGAATCAGATTATGGAGAGTTAAATTTGGACTTTAATACAGTATAAACAATCAAAAGTATATGCATAATAAAGTGACATGATAAAGCTGGAGATTATTCCAGAAGTAAAATTCAGTGCTGATTGAAGGGGTAGAGCAACTGATTTGGAAACTACATAGTCTAGGCTTGATGTAAGTAAGGCTCAGTTACTGAGATAGGAGTGGAAATGGGAAAGACAGACTCGATTATGAGAGATCATGAAAGAAGAATTGATAAGACTAGGTGCAGGAGAAGTGCTCAAAATTCCTAGGGATATCAAGACCAGGTGAAATAGGCAGAGAAGAATGGACAGGGTTCCACCATAAAGCGGGGTCCTTCAGCTCCCAACTCTTTGAGGGACCTTCAATAAATCCCTTAACCTCTTTAGCCTCACTTTCTTCATCTATAAAATGAAAAAGGTAGACCAGATGATCACCAAAATTGAGCATTCTCTGAATATGGGTATTCATGGAAATGAGGGAGTCAGCAAGAGCCTTTGATTGGGGGGAAAAAATGTGTTTCGTGCTGAATATTGTGAAATTGTGACATAATGAAAAATATATATATATATGTCTTGTTTCTGGCTCCTGAAACAGCTCCGGAGCTCATTAAGGTGAAAGTAGCATCTTTTGTTTTTCAAAACGGGCCCCTTTTAATCACACCTGAGTTTATGTTAATAAAGTAACTTTTGGGAAGTCCATAAAGAGTGTGGGGGAAGCTGTTTGCCAGAAGAACTAACCAAGTGGTTAGAGAGTTGCAACTTTCAGCTCTACTGCCTGACCTCTGGGGAAGGGAGAGGAGCTTAAGGTTGTGCTGATCACCAACGGCCAATGATTTCATCAGTCATGCTTATGTAATTAAGGCGCCATAAAACCCCTGACTGAAGGGATTCAGATACTTGCCAGGTTGGTCAATAAGAACAAATGCATTTGTCGAGAGGTGCATCATGAGGATAGAAGCTCCTGTGCTTGGGACCCTGGCAAACCTCACCTTACATATCTGTTCATTTCACTATTCATTTGTATCCTTTAAAATATTCATTGTAACAAATCTGTAAGCATAAGTAAACTTGTACCTGGGTGTGAGCTGTTGTAGTAAATTATTAAAACTAAGGAGAGGATTATAGGAACCTCTGATTTGTTGCCAAGTCAGACAGAAGTCGTGGGTGACCTGGGGACCCACCACCTGTGATTGGTGTCTGAAGTGGGAGACAGTTTTGTGGGACTGAGCTCTTCATCTGTGGCTTCCGTGCTAACTTGGGGTATTAGGATCAGAGTCAAGTTAAATTTTAGGATACCTAGTTGGTGTCCACTGAGAACTGGAGAATTGGTTAGTGTGGGGGGAAAAAAACCCCACATGTTTGGTGTTGGAAGTGTTGAAAGAGTATAAAAGCAGAAACAGGAGTTTTTCATTTGAATCTGTTGAGTTTGAAGCAAAATGAGATATCCAGAAAGAGCTCTCCAGCAGGCAGTTGGAAATACAGGACTAGAAAAAAAGCAGGCTAGAGACACAGATTTGAGAATCAGAGTCCTCAGGGTTTAGCCGAGGTGATGGGGGTGCATAGGATAGCAGAGTGAAAATGTGAAGACAGAAGCACATGTGGTCAGCTCACACCCCTCTAGTCCAGGAAACTCTTGCGGCCTTATGTCTCCCTGAGGATACAGGGGTTCGTTTATGGTCCAGGGCAAGGCTTCTGATCCAGCTGCACACTTGCACCTTCCTTATTTCAGACTGGTGGCAAACTGTAACTGGTAAGGTGGAAATAAAAGGAGTTAAGAGCTTTTATTCCCTATTGGTTCCTGTGGCAAGTGGAGAATCCCTGAAGTTGTGTTACAGAGGTCTTAGGTCTCCACTTAAAAGCCATTTACCTATTACACCCCCCTTCCCAATGCCTCCCTCCCCTGGACCACTTGAGAGTTACCCAGAAGCAAAACTGACCACAACATTCATGCAATGCTGCAGTGGCAGACTTGGGAGAGACCCTGGCCCTCTGTCTTTCAATCCAATTCTCTTTGCCAGTAATCACCCCACCTATTAAAAGCATATGTGCTACACCTTTAAAATTCTCCTTGCCCTTAACTGTGAATAGTGTTTCATTGTCTGCTGCCATCCTACCAGAGAGGGAGTATTGTGTAGTTGGACAAAACTTACACCCCTGAGCAGCTGAGAGCTCAGTTTCCTCTAATGATCCCCAGGCAGGCGAACATTGCCAAGGGCATGATTGTATATGGGTTCTTCTGGAATTGCATATGGGAATATTGTTGCTATGTGGCCTGAGCCAAACAATCCTAGAGTCACCTGACATCCTCCATCCAACATTTAGGAGTCATCAAACTTAATTTCCCCTTTGTGCAATAAAACACCAAGAGGAAGCTTTAATAGATTGTATTATGTAACGGTTCTATAAAAATAGCAGGCCAGCGCCGGAGCACTTCCTTCCTGGGGCCCAGTAACCTATGCTGAAAGGATACACACTGGTTGCCCAGGCAACCATGAGAGATGACACTAGGGAAAAAAACAGCAACAAAAGGACCATTTTTTGGCTCAGTCAAATGAGGTCTGGTTTCAAGCTTGTGATACAGTGAATACAGACAGCCTAGCACAGAGCGAGGGAACCAGTTAGTGATTCTACTCAGGCACCAGTAGGCTTGCAAAGCTCCCCCTGCTTTCATGGTTTTTTTTTTTTTTTTTTTCCTCTCCCTTCTTAAAGAGAGGGAAAAAAAGCTTTCCTCTCGTAATTTCATGTTTTATTTAAGCAAGCAAAATCTTTTAGTGAATTTGAACTGTAGCAATCAGGAAACAATGTTTATTCTAGTCTTTCTTTCTCTTCCCAGGAGTTTGAAAAATAATTTCAGTTACTTGCAATTGTCTTTTATTTTCTCCTAGTTTGTTTGGGGTTTGGTTATGCAAGAAGCGACTGGTTTAAAGGCAATAACCTTTATAAACAGCAAAAATTAAAAAGTAAATCACAGATGCTCAAGCAATAATGCATTTTAAAAGTAAATAATAACCATTTATGAGATCCCTCTTCCCAGCAGACATCAAAGAACTTTGTTTTAATAGATCGAAATCTCCTCTCTCCTGCTGTACTGAATTAGAACTCCTAAGTTTTATTATCAACGTCATCATCATCATTATTATTGCCTTGCAAAATGGACTGCCATTTTAATTTCAGAAAATTGGTTTTCCCAATATACTGAGAATAGTGGCAGAAGGTTCTTAAATTTCTGACATGTGCCTAAACATTTTTCCTCTCACAGGGAGGAAAAAGACCCTCAGGGATTTACAAACATGATTTGGAACCTCAGAAAAAAAATCAAGTATGAATCAAATGAGATTAAGTTCAGATCTCTAACATAAAGCAAGATCAATAGTTCTTTCAAAGCGATTCTTGAAATCAGTGCTCATAAATATGTAATGCACTTTTATCTAAAAGACCTGTTTAAATCTTCATATAGTAAATTATTTATTTCAAGATTAGGTACTCAGCACAATGCAGACACCCTCTGATCAAGTGGGAATAAAATCTGTGAAAGCAAATGGTAAGGCATTATGCAAATGTAAACTGCTGGGATTATGATTATCCTGTGCATGGGTAGGTTTGAAGGAAGAAAGCCAAAAAAAAGGAACCAATTATGTATACTTCAGAAAAAAAAAAAAAAAAAACCTATCCTGTTACTTCAGGCCCTGAGACTGCCTCTTGTGCCTCTCTCAAGTGAATTTAAACCCTCACAGCATCTTTTAATCATTTGCTTGCTGGCAATTAACTAATATTAAGACATAGACCAAAGGGAAATGGAAATTTAGAAATTATTCATTTATTTTTATCAATGTATGTTGCCAAATTGGAGGTTCTGGTCTATGAAAGATCCCATTTAGGGCAAAACTCCAGTCCTTCCCCATAAAATTGGTTTAATCATCTATTTACCAAATCTGGGCTCTCCTCAAGATAGATTTAGAGATAAATTAATCCATAAATATCAAATGCTGTGTGAAACACCAAACACCCTTTATTATCAAAGTTGCAAACACAGGCTTGGGACCCTGTGTCTTTGGAGAGAATATATGGAGAACATATGTGCCCTAAAGTTACCGGGCCTTATTTTCATTTTGTGCGAAACGTTTTGAAATCAACAGGCCTAAGTTACAGATTGTTGGGTTTTATCCAGATCTTTATTTTGACTCTGAAAAAAGGACTGAAGAAGTCTTTGATAAAACCAACTAGAGTTAGCATCAAATAGTAGCTCCACTCCAAGGGAGAAGCCTGACTTCGAGGATATAGAATGTTATCTTGCGTGGTCGGCAATGTATCTTTCTCATTTGTGATTTTAACTTACTGATGCTTAAGTACATGGCACAAAATAAAGTATACGAGAGTTACAAAGCATATGTGCCATTTAATTGAAAAAATACTAAATAAAATTAAGCCTGGGTAAATATTTCCCAGGCTGAAAGTTCTGAGTTAGCTTCCTGCATGAACTATGTCAATATGAACAATGAGATTAATCATGCAGTCATTTCTTTTAGAGGTTGAAGAGTATACAGTACTTTTTATATATTTTATATATGAGGAAAGGTACATAATGAAGTATAAGTACCAGTGTTCCTTAAAGCTTGCTATACGCAAGGCTGTTCTGCCTTGTAGGAACTTATACTCTAGATTGGGGTTTAACACATAAACTTTTACAAAAATTATTACCACTTCTAAGCACTGGGTAAGCACCAGAGCTAACAAATGCAAGAAGAGATATTCCGGTGACAGAGAGCTCCGTGAGCTAGACAAACCAGGAAAGGCTCCACAGAGGAGTGGGAACTGAGGTCCTCCTGAGAAAACAAGTAGGATTTAAGCATATAGAAAAGAGTAAAACAGAAGGGCGAAGGTATAGCCAAAGAGGCCCAGATAATAACATCCATGGCATGTTTAGAGGATCATGAGGAGATAGAGGGATTGGAGGTGAAAATAGGGTTCGAAGGAGAGAAATGGTGGATGGCAAGGCAAGAAATACCATTATTTGGATATATAGGAAAGAAAATATAGATCGCTAAACATCTAATGTTGAGCTATAAGGAAATTTAAACACCATTTTCATGTGATTTGGGGCAAGACACTTCTTGCCTCAATTTCCTTGTAAAATGGAGATAATAATAGTAATAATGACACTAATGTATGATGCTTTACACAAATTATTAGTTGTCATCTTGCTCAGCTCCCTCGGTTTACATTTTAATTTCATTTCATATACCATTTCTATGTTGATTTATTTGGTCTCAAGTTGCGATGTCTATCTGGGGAGACTAGATACTGCCAATCCAGGCCACAGCCATGTCTTTTTTTAAAGATCAACAGAGGAGTTGAGGATGTAAATTCTCTCCCACTGCCCAGTGGCAGGAGAGATGCCCTGAGTCATAAGCAGGGTTATCTCCAGATTGAATCAGTCCCCAAAAGAGATCCCATCATTTACCCCTTGACATTCTCATCCATGGGTGGCCAAGAGGAGGATAGCGTCGTGGAGTCAGATCAAAGGGAATGCCCACTGGCGCCATCTCCCCATGGCTGCCAGCTCTCCAACCTACCGCTTGAGAAGTCTGATTAAACGCATGAAAGGTAAAGGGTACCTGGTACCAGACACCAGTTTCTCAGGCTCCTGGAATGGCTCTTACAGCAACAAAAATGACTCTTTTTCCAACCTTGATACTCTGTCTAGCTCCTAAACAACCGGGAAGATTCTCCCCCTTTGCCTATTTCTTTCAAAGTATCTTGATTTTCCGTAACACCTCTCTCATCCTTGTTGCACGTCAAGCCATAAACTCATGGAACTGCTTACTTGTGGCCACTTCATTTTGTTTACTTAAAGATTGTTTTCGTGACTTTTAAAAAGCCATGCCTGCATCTGGAATTTGTAATTCTAAGTCAGAGAAAGACAGTTGTTATGTATTGTTTAAAATTTGTTTAATAAAAAGGAATTTCTTTGAAAACATCAGGCCAAGCTTATGATGTAAATTTACTGCCTGTAAATTTACAATGTAGTGACAGAAACTATAACACAGTATGTTAATTGATCAGTGCTGTAAGAAACATTCACTACAACAGTGAAAGAATAGATGATATTTCGTTTAAAATACATTAACCCAAGACAGGAATTAAGATGTTTTTCTTATAGGTAATTTCTTCTTTTATGGTGCTTTTTAAAATTTTCGTTCATCTGTATTTGCTGACTTTTCTACAAAAACAATATAAATGTCTTACATAATTAGAAAAGAAAAAGCAAGTAAGATGTTGATATATGACTTCAGACTATTCAGTAGGTGATTTTCCACTGAAAATCATTTAACACCAAAAACTTTATTTTTTTTCCAGCCCTTCCTGCAGATGCAGTTAAGTTGATTTCAAGCCTATTTCTGAGGCTGATCAAGCCCAAGTTCTGATACAATGTGCTCACCTCTTCCTGAACCATATTGTTGTTTAAAACAAATCAGAAATCGATCCTGGCCTTTGACTACGGTACTTTAGAAGAGGAAAAAATGAAGCATTTAAAGAGTAGGCTCTCTTAATGGCTCCAAGTTCACACTTGACATTTCCATATGGGCTCAAGCAAAAAGACAGCAGGAGATGGTAAGATCCTTTGCAAGACCTCACCTTGATTTTGGGTTACATTATATATATTCTACTAAAGACTTTCCTGGATACAAAAAATATATATATCCTGGGACTAGAAACCTGAGTTCCTCTCCAACACTGGGGGAAAAGCCACTTGGGGTAGTACTCTGCTCACCTTATGTAGCAAAACACTTACTGAGGACCTGTCCTGATCACTGCGTGGCAGACAGGATAGTGAATACAACTCTCACTCTGACTCCAAGGAGGCTATGCTGTAGAAAGACAGATAAAACTGGAAATGTACCATAAGAAAGTTGCCAAAGAACACAACTTGTGATATGGTCACCATTAGCACCATTCCCTGATGTTTCTGGGCCTTGTTCTTTGGAGTATGTGGTAGGATTGTTCTTCCCTGCCCCTTTGAAGTTAGCTGTAGCCATGTGATTTGCTTGGCTAATGAAATGTGAGAAGTGATGTGCATCACTTTTAAGCAGAAGCTTTAAGAACCAACACGATTTACTACAACCCCTTTCTCCTGCCACAGTGACCTGCATTATTCCAGACAGTGAAAGCTCTGGCAGACAAGAACCCTGAATATGGACAATATGGAGCAGAGTTCCTGCCAGTCTGAGATGGACATGCAAGAAATAAAGTTTTGTAGTTTTAAGGTACTAAGATTTGGGGTTAATTTTTACTGGATCATAACCCAACCTATCTTGATTAATACACAGTTAATTCTCACAGCAATTCTATATTAGTTACTTTTATTATCTCCATTTTACAACTTAAGAAATTGAGCCATAAAGAAAAAAAGAAGCTTGTCTGTGGTAAGTCAAAGGGGATAGTTATATATCTTACCCATTTTCTACTTCAGGAAACTGAGTCTTATATGTAAAGTGACCTGCTTAAAGTCACATAGATCACAGATAACGAGGTCAGACCTGTTCTCTTTTCATGATTCTTTGCAGTAAATGGTTATGCCAAGCAGCTGGGTTAGACAATAAGAAGTGGCCTAAATGGGAGAGATCTCTTCACCTCAGAGCTAATAGGGGTGGCTTTCAGAGAAGAGCTGACATCAGCATTGAGCTATGATGTTCAGGTTTGTTAAGTTCCAAACAGGCAGAAGAAATAGCATCATGCACAGGTAGAGATAGTGAACACTGGACCCAGGGTCAGATAGGGGAGTAGTGGCCGGTGATTCTAAAAAAGTAGGTTGGGTACAGATTGTATACATTCTTGAGTGCCATCCTTAGACATTTTGACTTCTCGGTAGGCAACTGAAAGACTGGATGACAATGAAAATGGTGATTAGATATATTCATTTAGCCACATCTCTCAACACGGTCCAGAGTTGACAAACACCAGTTAATAGTTCAAGTGATACTTTTTTTTTTTTTTTGAGACAGAGTCTCAAAAAAAAAAAGAGTGCAGTGGCACAATCTCAGCTCACCGCAACCTCCAACTCCCTGGTTCAAGAAATTCTCCTACCTCAGCCTCCCGAGTATCTCGGATTACAGGCACGTGCCACCACGCCCAGCTAATTTTTGTATTTTTAGTAGAGACGGGGTTTCAACATGTTGGCCAGGATGGTCTCGATCTCCTCAGCCTCCCAAAATGCTGGGATTACAGGCGTGAGCCACCGCACCCGGCCTCAAGTGAAAAATTTCAAGGGCATGAATTGCAATTTAGCCCATACAGTAGATAGGAAAAGATGAATCTATCATATCTCATAAAGGAAGAATTCCAGGACCAAGTTAGCCAATTGATAGGGGACAGGCCAATGGTGATGAACATGTAAATATCTACGTTAAGAATAATAGAATGCTGCTTTACAACTGTGTGTGAGGAGTTTGCTTAAATATCTGATACTATAAATTTGGCAAATATCATACATTTCACTATCAGCAAAGACCGAGGGATGCTAGAAAAAATAGACCTTAGTGGTGTGATCGGAAGAATATGGACTTTCAAATAAGATTGGCTTACCACTTACTACCTGTGTGACCTTGGGAAAGTTGGTTAAGTCTTTCAAAATCTCAGTTCCTTCATCCTTAAAATAGACCTAGTAATACCACCTCAGAGAATTAAATGCTCCAGTGTATATTAAGACACTTGCAAAGTGCATAGTTCATAGTGGGCACCCAAGAAACATCAGTTTCTTTCCATTAGCATTCCAAACTAGATGGAGATACATATTATACAGTGTTCTTTAATAATCCCCGAGAGCACCCACAGTGTGCATTTATAAATCCTAAATTAGCTAAAATACATTGCAAATACCTTTGCTTATTTTTCTCAAAATATCTTTTCCAAAATAACTTACCATTAAATTATGTTACTATCTGTACTTAAAAAATTGTTTAAACCTGCTCCCTGGGTGACATTGAAAGAGCTGAATTAAGAACCATAAAGTGACTTTAAGCCTTTCCCCCAGTTTAGCGGACACTCCATACCGAACAAATATTAACCATCAAGAGCAGAATGAAGATTTAGGAGAAGATGATGGAATTTCCATAGCTTCCTTCAGCTACTCATTCAAGACTAACAGTATTCATTTGTCGAAGATAACTATCTCTCTTATATTTATGATAATCTCTGTTACTGTTTGCTCCTTCCCCAACCCTGACAAACATAAAGTTGGGCAGAGAAACATTTAAAAGAATGGTGGCTACAGCATATCAATCCTGGCTCACCCTCTAATCCAACAGCAATATAATCACAAACAAAGCCTCTTTCCAAGGAAATGGCACCTGGAGAAGATAGTCTTTCAACAGTAGAAATATACCTATCCAGGAAGACACTAAAGTTCATTTACTAAAGACAGAATCCAAGTTTATATGTACTAAGTACTAAGTAACTATACATTATAAATATTTTTGTGTTCCTGTGCATTTTGTATTACACATAATAATATCAATAAATAGTTGTCATACATGTTTTAGAAACTACTTCTAGGCCAGGCATGGTGGCTCACACCTGTAATCCCAACACTTTGGGAGGCCGAGGCAGGCAGATCATATGAGGTCAGGAGTTCTAGACCAGCCTGGCCAACATGGTGAAACCCCATTTCCACCAAAAATAGAAAAAAATTAGCGGGGTGTGGTGGCGCACACCTGTAATCCCAGCTACTCGAGAGGTTGAGGCAGGAGAATCACTTGAGACCAGGAAGCTGAGGTTGCAGTGACCTGATATCATGCCATTGCACTCCAGCTTGGGCAACAAGAGCAAAACTCCGTCTCAAAACAAAAAAAAAAAAAGAAACTACTTTCAGTTCTTACAAAATAGATGTATTTTAAAATTCTTTGGCAATGTAGGAGGGAATTCTAGAAATTATGCTGAAGGCAGTGGTGTATGTTGCTTTGTTGTATCAAGTATAACTTTCTTAAAGCCATGAGAAGTTCTCAGCTTTTAGTTTAGGGCTATAGCATAAAATAGCTCCCAAGAAATATTACATGCTTAATTCATATTTGAGCCATCAATTGGCATCAAGAGGTAAATAATTTGGTAAATACATATTTCATCTACACAATTGTTTTTCCTCCAAATAATTCTCATGCCAGAAGTGAAAATGGTCAATGAACAGTTATGGTACATGCATTCAGAAATGCAGCATGTGCACCTTACATATTAGAACTGACCTGCAATCTGATCTTTCCTAAACATAACAACCTTTGCCTCACTAGACCTTGACATGCTCAAGAATAAGATTCAGAATACAAATTCAAGTATCTTTTGAATATGAAAATTTCACAGCTTAATCACTCTTGTTCACTGTGGTCCAAAGCATAGGTAGAAACAGTAAATTCTATCAGTGTGGCCGGGCATGGTGGCTCATGCATGTAATCCCAACACTTTGGGAGGCCGAGGTAGGTGGATCACTTGAGGTCAGGAGTTCGAGACCAGCCAGGCCAACATGGTGAAACCCCATCTCTACTAAAAATACAAAAAAACAGCCAGACACAGTGCCAGGTGCCTGTAGTCTCAGCTACTTGGAAGGCTGAGGCAGAAGAATTGCTTGAACCCAGGAGGTGGAAATTACAGTGAGTTGAGATCATGGCACTGCAGTCCAGCCTGGGTGACAGTGAGACTCTGTCTCAAAAAAAAAAAAAAAAAAAAAATCTATCAATGTTTCTCTCAGACATTAGTCTCTTCACTCCTTAAAAGAATTAAACTGTCTCAATCTAGAATTTAAATGACAGGAAAAACAATATAGTTCTGAATAGCCAAGCAAGTTATTCAATATCCTTATTTTTTTAAAAAAAAATACAGAATCTAGTTAACTGGGGGGAAGAGTGTGTTTTTTAAAAAGTAAGATTCTTTTGAATAAACCAGTTGTAATTTAATGAGGTTTCCTTGTAATTCACTTTCACTGAGTTTATTATAAAAGAATACCTGGCCGGGCACGGTGGCTCACCCCTGTAATCCCAGCACTTTGGGAGCCAAGGCGGGCAGATCACTTAAGGTCAGGAGTTTGAGATCAGTCTGGCCAACATGGTGAAACCCCATCTCGACTAAAATACAAAAATTAGCCGGGTGTCGGGGCGCGTGCTTGTAGTCCCAGCTACTTCAGGAGGTTGAGGTGGGAGAATCACTTGAACCCAGGAAGAGGAGGTTGCAGTAAGCTGAGATCGCACCACGGCACTCCAGTCTGGGCAACAGAGTGAGAGTCTGTCTTAAAAAATAAAATAAAATAAAATAACATCTGCAAAATTCTGACTTCTAAGAGTTTGACTATTCTTACCACTATCATGTTGGTTGATTGTTATCACAAGTTTGCCACATTTTTTATGAAAAATAACCACAATAGAGTTGGTTACTAGGAAAGGGAATGGAGAAAAAGTCAACCGTAGGACTAAAGATTTCTAGCTAACTAACAGCATTATTATTAATAAAGCATACAAGAAGGAAACCAGAAAATATCTTGTTAATTAGAATTGCTTCCAAGTAAGAATGTTCCAAAGGATATCATAGGCCTCAGTCATGACTGGTTCTTAAATTATATATGTTTATACACACTGCGGTATTTTTTTAAAGTTTACCAATAAACCAAAAATCTCTGGGCACATATACAGAAAAATAAAATAACCACAATTAAATTAGATTTCACGGTAAAAAGAACATCTAAACCTTAAAATACCTCATAAAAGAAGAGGAAGAAAACAAACTCAGCTGGATAGTCACAGAATGCCAAACCAAAACTATATACTTTTGTCTCATGCCCTGAATGTCAAAGAACTTGAGATAAAAACAACCATAACTGAACATCACGCCTCCTTCCACCTTACAGAGCTACATGATTGGCATACACACCTTCCACATGATGTTGCAGAAATAATCTCATCTCAAGCCTGGTCAATCATTTTTTCAAACATATGAATGATCTTTATATTTTATCCCATTTTCTCTCATGAGAGAGACAAGCCCCAGATTTGAAACCACACTGTGGCCACTTCCTATCTTCAAACACCCTGGCCAGCAAAACCTCTGGGAAATGAGCCAAATGGCTATGAAAAACCTGCAACTTCAACTTCCTTCTGTGGTCCAGTCATTTACCAGACTTAGAACCAAGTAGCAAAATCACTAAAACTCAAACTGGTTTGAGTTGCAGTGTTTTTTTATTTCCCTCTTGCACCATCTGGTAGAAATGATATTGAACAGTCAAATATCCAAGAGGCAGCCATGTTGATCTCCCTTAGACCCTGAAGAGATAACTGGGGCTCCTGGAGGAAGCAGAGAACATGAGACACACAGGTTCCCACAAGACGAGCTAAGCTACAGCTATAGCAGGACTCGAAACACTTTGTGGAAATCGTTATGTTGTAGTACTGAATATCTAAAGACAAAAAAATATATGCATTCTAAATGTCTACAGTTCTTTTCAATATAAGATCATAAAGCAGCCATGGCAGGACACATTTCATCGAAGTACCCTGGAGCAGAGGACATGGAAACATGGAAAGCTGGAGAAACAGAGTGAAAAAATCTGATAACAAACAGACTTTTTACATCTATTTTTCATTTTTTTTCTTTTTTTCAACTTTTAAGTTCAGGGGTACATGTGCAGAACGTGCAGGTTTACACAGGTAAACGTGTGCCATGGTGGTTTGCTGCACAGATCATCCCATCACCCAGGTATTAAGCCCAGCATCCATTAGCCATTGTTCCTGAGGCTCTCCCTCCTCCTACTCCCCACGCTCCAACAGGCCTCAGTGTGTGTTGTTTCTCCCATGTGTCCATGTGATCTCATCATTTGGTTCCCACTGATAAGTGAAAACATGGGGTATTTGATTTTCTGTTCCTGTGTTAGTTTGCTGAGGATAATGGCTCTCAGCTTCATCCATGTCCCTACAAAGGACATAATCTCATTCCTTTTTATAGCTGCCTAGTATTCCATTGTATATGTACCATATTTTCTTTATCAAGTCTATCACTGATGGGCATTTAGGTTGGTTCCATGTCTTTGCTATTGTGAATAGTGCAGCAATGAACATACACATGCATGTGTCTTTATAATAGAATCATTTATATTCCTTTGGGTATATATCCAGTAATGTGATTGTTGGGTCAAAGGCTATTTCTACCTCTAAGTCTTTAAGGAATTGCCACACTGTCTTCCACAATGGTTGAATTAATTCACACTCCCACCAACAGTGTAAAAGCATTTCTTTTTCTCCACAATCTTGCCAGCATATGTTGTTTTGTGACATTTTAATAATAGCCATTCTGACTGGTATGAGATGATATTTCACTGTGGTTTTGATTTGAATTTCTCTAATGATCAGTGACGTTGAGCTTTTTTTCATGTTTTTTGGCCACCTGTATGTCTCCTTTTGAGAAGTGTCTGTTCATGTCCTTTGCCCACTTTTTAATGGGGTTGTTTTTTCTTATAAATTCAAGTTCCTTATAGATGCTGAATGTTAGACCTCTGTCAGATGGATGAATTGCAAAAATTTTCTCCCACTCTGTAGGTTGTCTGTTCACTCAGATGAGTTTCTTTGCTGTACAGAAGCTCTTTGATTTAATTAGATCTCACTTGTCAATTTTTGCTTTTGTTTCAATTCCTTTCATACATCTATTTTTCTAAAGCATATGAAGAAAATGTTTACTTGATGTATATCATAATAAATAAAATAATGTAAACATGAGTATGCCTAAGAAATAGTGGGGGTTTAGTTTCAGAGCACTACAATACAGTAAATATTGCAATAATGTGAGTAACATGAATTTTCCCAGTGAATATAAAAGTTACATTTATACTACACTGTAGTCTACTAAGTGTACAATTGCATTACATCTAAAAAATGTACATACCTTAATTTTAAAAATACTTTATTGCTAAAAAATTTTAGCAATCCTGTGAGCCTTCAGTGAGTCATGATCTTTTTGCTGGTAGAAGGTCTTGCCTTGATACTGATGGCTACTCATTGTATAGGCTGGTGACTACTGAAGGTTGGGGTGGTTTTCGCAATTTCTTTTTTTTTTTTAATTTTTTTGAGACAGAGTCTTGCTCTGTCGCCCAGGCTGGAATGCAGTGGCACTATCTCCGCTCACTGCAAGCTCCACCTCCTGGGTTCACACCAGTCTCCTGCCTCAGCCTCCCGTGTAGCTGGGACTACAGGCGTCCGCCACCACACCCAGCTAATCTTTTTGTATTTTTAGTAGAGACGGGGTTTCACCATGTTAGCCAGGCTCGTCTCAATCTCCTGACCTCATGATCCGCCCACCTCAGCCTCCCAAAGTGCTGGGATAACAGGCGTGAGCCACTGCGCCCGGCCAGTTTTGACAATTTCTTTAGGACAATAATAAAGGTTGCCAAATCAATTGACTCATCCTTTCATGAAAGATTCCTCATAACATAAAATACTGTTTGATAGCATTTTACAGTAGCAGAACTTCTTTAAAAATTGGAGTCACTCTTCTCAAACCCTGCTACTGCTTTATCAACTAAGTTTATATAATATTCTAAATCTTTTGTTGTCATTTCAACAGTGTTCACAGGTTTTTCACTAGGAGTAGATTCCACCTCAAGAAACCACTTTCTTTGCTCATCCATCCACAAGAAGCAACTCCTCATCCATTAAAGTTTATGAGGTTGCAGCAATTCAATCATATAATCAGGCTCCATGTCTAATTCTAGTGCTCTTGCTATTTTCATCACACCTATAGTTACTTGCTCCACCCAAGCCTTTAACCTCTCAAAGTCATCCATGATGTTGGAATCAACTTCTTCCTAATTTCTGTTAACGATATTTTGACGTCCTTCCTGAATCACGAGTGCTTTAAATGGCATCTAAAGTCACGAATTATTTCCAGAAGGTTTTCAACTGACTTTTCCCAGATCCATCCAGATTCCGTCAGAGCATTCACTGTCTATGGCAACTATTTCCTTACAAAATGCTTTTTTTTCTTTTTTCTTTTTTTAGACGGAGTCTCCCTCTGTTGCCCAGGCTGGAGAGCAGTGGCGCCATCTCGGCTCACTGCAAGCTCCGCCTCCCGGGTTCACGCCATTCTCCTGCCTCAGCTTCCCTAGTAGCTGAGACTACAGGTGCCCGCCACCATGCCCGGCTGATTTTTTTGTATTTTTAGTAGAGACGGGGTTTCACCCTGTTAGCCAGGATGGTCTCAATCTCCTGACGTCGTGATCCACCTGCCTCAGCCTCCCAAAGTGCTGGGATTACAGGCGTGAGCCACCGCACCGGGCCACAAAATGTATTTCTTAAATCATAAAACATTAAAGTCTAAATTACTTCCTGATACCTGGGCCACAGAATGGGTGTTCCATCAGCAGGCGTAAAAACAACATTAATGTCCTTGTACATCTTTATAAGTGCTTTTGGGTGATCAGGTCCATTGTTAATGAACACTAATATTTTGAAAGGAATCTTTTTTTCTGAGCAATAGATCATCAGTATACATAAAATATTTAGTAAACCATGCTGTAAATAGATGTGCTGTCATCCAGGTTTTGTTGCCCCACTTATAGAGAGCACAGGCAGAGTAGATTTAACATAATTCTTGGGGGCCCTAGGATTTTCAGATGGTAAATGAACATTGGCTTCAACTTAAAGTCACAAGCTGCATTAGCCCCTAACAAGAGAGTCAGCCTGTCCTTTGCAGCCTTGAAGCCAGACATTGACTTTTCCCCTGTAGCTGTGTTGGCAGCTGCAAATCCATTTGGGTTTGCAGCAACCTGAATTCTCACGTCCTCAGAAGAATTAATTCGACCAAGAGTCATAAAGCAGAGTGAGAGACTAAGTCAAATTTTACAGTACGAGTGAAAGTTTATTTAAAAGTTTTAGGGACCAGGCACAGTGGCTCACGTCTGTAATCCCAGCACTTTGGGAGGCCAAGGTAGGCGAATCACTTGAGCTCAGGAGTTCGAGACCAGCACGGCCAACATGGCGAAACCCTGTCTCTAATAAAAATACAAAAATTAGCTGGACATGTGGTGCATGCTTGTAATCCCAGCACATATCAGGAGACCGAGGGAAGAGAATCGCTTGAACCCAGGAGCCGGAGGTTGCAGTGAGCCAAGATTGTCCCACTGCACTCCAGCCTGGGTGACAGAGTGCGACTCCATCTCAAAAAAGAAAAAAAAAAATGAAATAAAAATAGAAGTTTTAGGGCAGGAATGAAAGGAAGTATGCTTGGAAGAGGACCAAGTGGGCAACTTAAGAAAATCAAGGCCGGGCGCGGTGGCTCAAGCCTGTAATCCCAGCACTTTGGGAGGCCGAGACGGGTGGATCACGAGGTCAGGAGATCGAGACCATCCTGGCTAACCTGGTGAAACCCCGTCTCTACTAAAAAATACAAAAAAACTAGCCGGGCGAGGTGGCGGGCGCCTGTAGTCCCAGCTGCTCGGGAGGATGAGGCAGGAGAATGGCGTGAACCCGGGAGGCGGAGCTTGCAGTGAGCTGAGATTCGGCCACTGCACTCCAGCCTGGGCGACAGAGCGAGACTCCGTCTCAAAAAAAAAAAAAAAAAAATCAAGTACGTGGTTTGACCTTTGATTTGAGGGTCTCATATGTTGGCATGCTTCCAAGGTTGCATTACATCTCCCATTTCTCCCCTTGGGCAGGCTATCCCTATGCACAGTGGCTGCCAGCACTTGTGAGGGACTGCATGCACAGTGTGTTTACTGGAGTTGTATGTATGCGTGCTCACTTGAGGTGTTTTTCCCTTACCAGTCGAATGTTCCTAGAAGATCAAATACCAGTTAAACTCCAATATTTTGCCTCTTAGTGCACATGCTTGAGCCCACTCACTCAGCTCCTAGATTTTATCAGGAAGCTGCTGATCACCACTTTCAGATATTTCTATCTACTGGGAGACTGCCTTTCTCTGGCGCTGGCTGCAATCAATTATTATTTTAGAGAGACTGTTAACAACCACCTGACCATCACCTGATGGTAGCCTGACATTCCTGTTGGGAAGGGGGCCCTCTCCTGCCCTGCTCATGTCTGCCTGACTCCCTATTGTAACACTGTGAAAGTCCTAGGTGGCATCTTCTTCCAGCTGAAGGCTGTTTTGTCTACAGTGAAAGCCCCTTGTTTAGTGTGGTTGCTTTTATCAATTAGCTAGTCATTCTGGATGACTTCTACATCAGCACTGACTGCTTCACTTTGCACTTTTATGTTAGGGAGAGGGCTTCTTTCCTTAAACCTCAGGAACCAACCTCTGCTAGCTTCCAATTTTTCTTCTATAGCTTCCTCACCTCTCTCAGACCTTCATAAAATCGAAGAGAGTTAGAGTCCTGCTCTAGGGCTTTGGCTTACGGGAATGCTGTGGCTGGCTTGATCTTTTATCCAGACCACTTAAACTTTCTCCATATCAGCATAAGACTGTTGCACTTTCTTTTCCTTTCTTTTCTTTTTAAATAGAGACAGGGTCTCACTATGCTGCCCAGGCTGGTCTCGAACTCTTGGGCTCAAGTGATCCTCCTGCCTTGGCCTCCCAAAGTGCTGGGATTAGAAGAGTGAGCTACTATGCCAGGCCTCTGTTGTGCTTTCTTATCATTCGTGTGTTCATTGGAATAGCACTTTTAATTTCTTCAAGAACTTTTCCTTTGCACTCACGACTTGGTTGTTTGGCATAAGAGGCCTAGCTTTTGGCCTGTCTTGACTTTCAACATGCCTTCCTCACTTATTCATTTCTAAATTTGATTTAAAGTGAGAGACTTGCAACTCTTCCTTTCACTTGAACACTTAGAAGCCATTATAGGGTTATTCATTGGCCTTATTTCAATATCATGTGTCTGAGGGAATGGGGAGGCCCAAGAGAGACCAGAAAACCATTGGTATGTGGAGCAGTCAGAACACAGCATCTTATAAGGGAGCGGTTCGTGGTGCCCCCACCAAAATTACAATAGGGACATCAAAGATCATGATTACAGATCACCATAACAGATAGAATAATCAACACAGCAAACCACCATGGCACATGTATACCTATGTAACAGATCTGCACGTTCAGCACATGTATCTCAGAACTTAAAGTAAAATTTAAAATATATATATAATAATAATGAAAAAGTTCAAAATATTGTGAAAATTACCAAAATGTGACACAGAGACACTAAGTGGGCACATGCTATTGGGAAGAATGGGGTGATAGACTTGCTCAATGCAAGGTTGCCACAAACCTTCAATTTGCAGAAAATGCAGTGCCTGTGAAGCACAACACAACAAGGTGTGCCTCTAAAGCTCTAACACAGACCCTGGCTTAGGCAGATGGTTAGTAAATTATGTCAGCTTGATTCGTTCATTCTACAATTCTGACAGAGCATTTACTATCTACCAGTCAGTATCAGCTTTTCTGAAAGATTAGGAAAAGATCATTAACCTTTAGTGTGTGTGTGGTTTTTTTTTCTTTTTTTACATCATAATGATCCTCAAGATTCAGAATCAGCCGCAGTTGAAATTTAACAAGGACAGTGAACCGACTTCTGCTCCAAAGAGGCAGTTGTATAAAGAGCGGCGTTGATAAAAGACCTGACCGTCTCATTCTCCACAAGGATTTCTACGTAGGTTTAATTTTCATTTTCACAATAAGCCTCAGTATTCACCACATGCAAGTATTTAACTTCGAAACCTCAAAATAATCAATCTCTATCATATTATTGTTCTTAAGCAGCCAGAAATCTCTTCAGAGACTTTATTAGAAATGTTGGTAATCCTTCAAAATGCCAATTGGCATCTTTTTCAAACTGCTCTGTAACATCATCTCTATCATCATCCTCCACAGATACCTCCAGAAGGATTCTAGTCAATACTTTCCTGAAAGTATTCACCACACATGTGGGATTAGATACAGATGAGTGGTTGTAATATATATCAGAGGTCACTGGAAATGCAGAAAGGAAATAGCTGCATATTCTATTTCCTCAAGACGAAATTTGTTTATAGGAATTATTGATTAAAAACATTAAAACAATTTCTATGTTCACAGAGTACCTTCTTTTCAGTGATTGCAGTCACCAATAAAATTTGTGGTTAAAATATGTCTTAAAATATGTACCACATGTAGATTTGAAAATAAGCAGAGAAGGAACTGGTGAATTGTTTTGCGAGGAGAAAAAAAAAAAAAAAAAAAAACAGTAAAAGGGAAACATAGATGGATTTCTTACCTTAACTGCCAAAGATGAGACTGAGTCTCAAAATCTTTTTCTTTTTATAATTTACCAAAGTGAAGGGAGTCAGAGAAATTAGGACTCAATTATCCAGATTCCTAAACAATGAGTCCTGCAGTCACCAGTTAATTGTTTAAGCCTCCACTTCCTTTTGTCTGTGTATGCTGGGATGGGAGGGAGGAAAAGAGAAAGGGAACACATAGAAAACAGATGTGGAAAGAAGTATTTATCAACAAAAAGTCTTGGCAAACCATGATCTTTGTATCGCCCTTGCACTATATTTTCCAAGTTTCCTAGTTTTCTCAGACCCCAAAGAATTTGTAGCTAGAGAGGAAAACCAAAGCTTTTTATATGTTTTCCACAGGATTAGGAAGGCATCTTTGGAGAATTCTGATTCTTTTCCCTTAACCTAATATTAATACATGTTTTTGACTCAAGGAATTTCTGTCAAAGAATGGGAGAAATAAAAGGTTCATTTAGCTGGTTTGTTCTGTCCTTGGATTTCCAGGCAGAATAAACAGCACCTTTTGACAAAGGGGGGCCACACGCTGGCTGAGCTCCAGGCAGACACTGGGGGATGCAGTCTGTTTATCAGACAGCACATTGTCTTAACCAGGATGTGGTTGGCCTTTGTAAAAAGAAGTATGCAAATAAGTTTCCCAGAGACCCAACACCCTGTTCCCCACTACACTTGTTCCTTCAGTAGACACATGCTAATGGTGGCTGCCCTGAGAACAGAAGAGAGAGCCACAGAAAGAGGAGAGGAAGAGGAAGTGTCCTGAATTAGGCAGATTAGCCCAACGGATCTTTTCAAGAAATACACCACAAAGAATACAACTCCAAACCACCCTGATTCCCAAAAGAAAAGCATTCTAAAGTAATATTACATATTTTTTAATGCTCAAAAATGTTAAAACTTCTGAATCTGGGTTCATTTATTCTCAGTACAGAGGAAGGCAATGAGGCTTTGAAATGCTGCATTTTCTCTCCAGAAAAATTGCATCACCAGACTCTTCATCAAACCTCTGCCAAGAACGTCTTTCTCAACTTCAGTTGCCTCATATATAAAAAGGTGCTAATAATAGTACCTATGATGTATGGTTGCTGGAAGGATTAAATGAGGTAATTAATGGAAAACAATTTAGCACAATGCCCAGCACACAATCTGGGCTCTGAAAATGCTAGCAGGTTGCATATTAGGCTTTATTGAGCTGTGTATCATAAAAGCACAAAGAATGAAAGAAAAGTATCAGAGGAAAGGAACTTGAGGTGGTAAAGGTAATTACGGAGAAGGAAGAACAGTATCACACTTGCTACTAGAAAGAGTTTAATGAATTACTAGTTTCTATAGACTTTGGAGTCAGACAGACCTGGTTTTACATAACCTTGGGAAAATTCCCTAATCCTATCTGCATCTAGGTTTATTTATCTGTAACATGAGTTTAACACCCACCAAGCAGGGTTTTAGGAATAAATGAGACAATACATGAAAAGGTTCGCCTTCTTTCAGTCTCCTCACATCACCTTTACATGAAAGTGACTAACACACCACCAGGCAAACATAGCCACTGAATAGTGGTTATTATTTGCTTGCTTTATTTACACAATCCTATGGCTGGGTTTAAATTCTAGCTCTGCCACTTTATTGCTGTGCAATTTTAGGCAAGTTGCTTAAGCTTTCTGGGCCTCAATTTCCTCCACAGTAAAATGGGGCTCCATAATAATACCTATCACAACAGGTTTGCTGTGAGAATCAAGTGAGCTAATTCCTACAAGGCCCTCAGAACTAGCTCATGGCACTAAATAAAGACTGGCCACTATTGGTTGTAATCATAGTCTTATTACTTGATGCCAACAGTTAATTTCATTTTACTGCTACATTCTGTAAGGCAATAACTGTAATCATACTGCCATTTCTGGCCATTAGAATTGCACTGGATATCTTTGCAAATGTTCATATAGTCCAAAGCACTGACATTAATTATGTCTCACTATTTCAAAATGATTTATTCAAAGTAGGCAAAGAATGGTTTTCTCCTGATGATGGGGTTCACCTTCTTTCATTCTCCTCACATCACTTTTCATTCATGAAATAATCTCTCTCTTTGCCAGGGCAAATGAATAGGAAATCAATATCAAAATCTTTTCAGAAAAAGAATTTAGTCTTACAGACTTCAGTTACTCAAAATACTTTAAACTGGAAAATGTTTCATTTGCTACCTCCACATTGCTACAATTTCTACTCCTATATAAGCAAATGCAGATGACCCAACAGTGACCCTCCTCTGATGCCTGTAATATGTAACTTAGGTTTTGTTGTGATTTTCCTTTCACTTGCCTATCTGCCCAACTGTTAAGTGTTTGAAAGGAGTATTACTCCTCTTTTTCAGATCTGTAATTTCTGTAACTAACACATAGCACTGTGGTGTCCCAAGCCACTTTGCCTGTGTTCAAATCCCAACTTTACCATTTAATTGCTTTGTAACTATGACTAAGTCACTGAAATTGTCTATGCCTCAGTTCTTTCATCTGTAAAAATAAGGATAATAACAACCTCATGAGATTTCAGTGAAGATTAGAGAGCCTAATACATGGAAAGGGCTTACAACAGAGTCAGACTGAGGAATCACAGTTTATACTGTATTATTTTGCTATTATTATTATTGGTGATAACTGGCTGGCATGTTCCTACTCTCATGCAGCTTACGTATCACTGCTTGAGGCAGATTAATAACTATATCAATAAAATTAATCGGGTAATAATATGTGCTGTGATTAATATAGGAAAGGGTACTGTGATAAAGTGTGACTGAAAGACTACTTTAGATTGGATGGTCAGAGAAGGCCTCTCAAAGGATGTGACGATTGAAGGTAAAACCAGGAAAAGCAAGCCTTAAGAAGTCATGGAGAAAGAGCATTCCACAGACAGAGAAAACTACCCAAAAGCCTTAAGGCAGGAAGGAGCTTGTCTTGTTCCACAGCAGAAGGAATGTCAGTGTGGTTTGGCTGGAGTGTAGTCAGCAAGGAAGAGAGGAATAGGAAATGATGCCAGAAAGGTAGGCATTGGCTAGAAAATATAGACACCTAGAACCTGAGAGAGAATTTAAATGTATTTCAAGTATAAGGAGTTACCTTTGTTGGGTCTTCAAATTTACATGATCTCATTTATATTTTTAAATAATCACTCTGACTGCTGTGTAGATTGGAATCAAGGAGATAAACTTGGAGGCTCTTAGTAATCCAACCAAAACAAAACAAACAAAAAGAGGAGGTAGCTTATATTAGGATGGGAGTGGTTGAGACAAAAGTAGATGGAGTTGGGATAGGTTTTGAAGATAAAATCAACAGCATGTGCTGATGGAGCAACAATATAGGTAACTGAGGTAAATATGCTTTCTAAAGGAAAAGGATGCTCAGACGACGCTGCACCTTTTTAATGCAGTCATGCATCAAGTAATGACAAGGATGCATTCTGAGAAATGCAGTGTTGGGCAGTTTTGTTGTTGTGTAAACATCATGAAGTGTGCTTACCCAAACCTCGATGATATAACACACTACACACCTTAGCTGGTATAGCTTGTGAGTCCTGGGCTGCAAATCTGTACAGAATGTCACTGTTCTGAAGACAGCAGGCAATTGTAACACAAAATGATTATATGTATACCCCAACATATCCAAACACAGAAAAAATATAGTCAAAATATGGTATTATAATCCTATAGGACCACAGTCACATATGCAGTTCAATGTTGACTCATACATCCTTATGTGGCAAACGACTATACTGTGCTTTTGATTTAGCTCTAATTTAAGGCATAAAATGACTTATAAAAGTTAAAAGTTCTAAAATGGACATAAAAAGGGATAGGGCTATAAAAACTTTCCAATAAGTATGGAGGAAACCTGAAAACATCAGGGCTAGTAGCCCTCTTCCTCCACATAGTCTGCAGAAGGCTGCAGGCCACTAGGGAAAATCCTTCTCACTGCTTAATGCCATATCAGTATGATATGAAAAAAAAAAAAAAATAGGCAATATGAACTGACAGAGAGGAGGAGCTGGGCTCACAAACGTGGGCTAGTAAGTGGTTCCCCATAGCCCACGCGCAGTTTGCAAGGGACTCAGAAGGTCATATGTGCCGTAGCAGTGAACCTCAATGAGCAAGACAACCTGGTGGAAAAAACACAGACCTGACATCAGAAAAAATAATGACCACAGAATATGAATATTTCCCAATCCCATGCCAGAACAACTGAAAGCCTAGATAGGATCCGTTCTACCTCAGCAGACACGGCACAACAGAGACCAATAAGGAACAGGAGAATGGTGTCAGATCCTGCCGTGTGACTTTAACCAACCTCATACACTACAATGTCATCTTGAGGAGATGCAGGGAGAGGAGAAGGAATTCAAAAAACCTCTCTCTAAAAGAGAGTAAGTAATCCAAAGGATATGGATACCATTACTTGGCAAGCTTCTTTCTGTCTTTCGTTCTTTCTTTTTTTTTTTTTTTTTGACAGAGTCTTACTCTGTCGCCCATACTGGAGTACAGTGGTGCGTTCTCAGCTCATTGCAACCTCTGCTTCCTGATTCAAGCGATTCTCCTGCCTCAGTCTCCCGAGTAACTGGGACTACAGGTACGCACCGCCACACCCAGCTAATTTTTGTATTTTTAGTAGAGACGGGGTTTCACCATGTTGGCCAGGATGGTCTCGATCTCTTGACCTCATGATCTGCCTGCGTCAGCCTCCCAAAGTGCTAGGATTACAGGCATGAGCCACTGCACCCTGCTGTTTTCTTTCTTTCTAACAAGGTAAAGGTTTAGGAAGAAAATTAGCTCCAATGTAAAAAATATAGAAGCTACATTTTCTTTACTCATCTAATTTATAATGATTACATTTGTAATACTATCATAAATTCTGGTCACAGCATTAATGTTGGACAAGGCTAAATTCAAGCAAAAGTGTTAAACAAAACAAATACTAAACTTTATGATATAGAATATAACCCACAACGAGATTATAACTTTCTTGGTGCACAAAAGTTATATTAATTTCATACTGCATAGACTATATGGAATGCAAGGGAAAATAGACTACAACGTAAGATTAGGAGACTCTAACTCATAATTTTAGCCCATGGAAAAATCAATTAAAGAAAAAAGAATTAAGAATGTTTGGTATCAATTCTATAATTGATTAATATTAACATAATAAATCTGTAGAAATTGCTGTCCTAATAAAAATAATTCACCTGCTTTACAAGAATTCATGGTACCTTTATAAAATTTTGACTCTAAATCAAACCGAAACAAAGCAACAACTAGAAATGCATAGAACACTTTATTGACTGTAACCCCACTGATAAACTATAGATGAAGAAGAGGAGGAGAAGAAAGAGGAGTCAAGAAGGAAGAAAAGGTCGTGAAGAAGAAAATCAACCACATAAATATTAAGAAACTTGCTTTTAATCTATACTTTGATCAAAGAAAATATCAAAACGAAAGTTTCAAAATATCTATAAAATAATAATGAAATGCATTACATATTTTAAAATATGGGCCAGGCTGAAACACTACTTTGAATTAAACCCATAATCATAAACACATTATTAAGATAAGAAAGAAAAAATAAATTAACATTCAAGTCAATACATCAGAAAAAAAGAAAACAAAATAAAATTAGAGAAAGTGAAAGGAAGGAAAAGGAAGAACAAATACTGTGAATTAGAAAAATAAAATCAGTTAATTATACCAAAATACAAAAAGTATTAGTGATTAAGACAAAAACTGATTTATTGAAATAATTAATGAAATAAACCAGTAGCAGGCTTAGTCCAGACAAAAAAGAACATTAACACAATTATAAAAAAGAAATAGCCACAAATATGGAGGAATTTAAAACGATCATTACAGACACTCAGATAAATATGTTTTTATCCATAATTTTTGGAATCGGTCTAAAATACTCCATTTCTTTTTGCTGTTCATAATATCAATGTCAAAAAAATGTCATAGCAAAGCAAGTGAATTTTAACGTTGTTAAATCATGAAAATCTTCAAGACTGTTTAACTAAAATATCTATAGATTTTGGGTTTCCATTGTTGTCAGTGGCAATTTTTTTTTTTTCTCAGAGCATCTCTCAGTGACTGGGCTCATTATTTCATGGCCAAAACAGTCACTGGGGCTTCGTTTCTTAAGTGATTTTATTCTGAATATAGAACCTTCCAATAGGGGCTAAATCTTAGCATCAGCAGGAAATTATAATGTTAAGTATACTCTCATGCCTCCAACCACCCCCAAAACCACCAGTCGAGTAAATTCCACCAATTTACTCTAATTAAATCTAAAAAGTGTCATGTGTGCTTTAAATGTCAGTCAATTTTGAGGTAATTATACCTGAAGGCAGGAATCCATCAGGGTCTCTTTTTTAATAATAAATCTCAGATGGGAAGTGAGAAAGTCAAGGAATATTTGCAGATAATTAGTTCCAGTCCTATCTTTCTTGGCTGACAGTGAAAGGATAGGTGCATTTTGGGAAGGATACATAAGGATGTTTTCGTTTCTGTCATCTCCATTGCATTTTTTTCAATGGGGTCAATTTCATCGTGAATTTATAAGAAACTGAGATTTTAATTTGAGGAAAGAATATACAACCTACAATACAAGAATAAACATTCACATGTGTAGAATAATGCTTTTGAAGGGGATCAGGATATGCCATCCCAAAATATGTCACCTTAGCTTAAGAATTATTTTTATCTGAAGGCAATTGGGAATCAATAGACATAAGAAGAGTTCTCTGCTCTCCTCTTATCTGCCTAAAATCAAGGCCAAGATTTCCCTTTTTGAGGGTGCACCATTATCACCACCACCACCACCCTTACCAGGAAGGGAAGCACAGCTCTTATCATTGAGATGGAGAGTCAACATCAAAATGAGTCTGCATAAACAGATCTTACTAAAATATCCCTTATCTTCCATTCATTCTCCCATCTATTTCCTAATCACTTCCCACAATTTATTACCCCTTGAATCCCAAATGCTCTTTCCTTTGTTAAAAGGGTATATAAACCCGCAAGTCTAACTACTTATTTGAGTTTCACTTCTCTTTTATGAATTCCCAGGCATGTAAATATTAACAAAAATTGTGTGTCTTTTTCCTGTTAATCTGTCTTTTGTTAGTTTAATTCACAGGTCCCCATGTCTTGAACCTAAGATGACGGGGGAAAGATTTTTTTTTCTCCCCAACACTTTATAGTTCTCAAAATGCTTTCACAGTTACTCTCTCATTCCATTCTCGCAACAGGTCTCCAGGTAAGTAGACCAGGTAAAACTGTCTCCATTACAGATAAAGAAATTAAGGATTAGATATCAAAAAACTTGCTATAAGATTGTACCTCAACCAGAACTAAGCAAATTTGCTGGGCATGCACAATTACTTCCCCCTCGCACACCTATAGCAGACATCACTAATTCATCAAAGTAGTCTTTTCCCTGAGGACAAACGTCTCCAGAGTCCTTCCCAACACAGTTTCCAGGAAACCACTTTGATATCCCTGAACTGTGACTTCGCAGTGATATCCAAGAATATTGGTAGTTTTCTACCTTTGCTCCATGGACAGTCTTCTCTGGCAATAGAGTATCTCTGAATCCCTTTCTTTGAGAATCTTTACCCATATTACCTTTTTCTAAATAATTTTCTAAAATTAAAAACAAAATGTTCCATACATATAAACTTGGTGATACTTCATAGTCTTCTCTCTCAGAGGCTGCAATGGACCCTCTTCTCAGGATCAGCATGAGACACATTCATGGACTTTGTCTCTTTGAATCACGCTATTGCCTGGCTGACCATTCTTAGTATTAGCCAGAGTACACTCTTAACTTCTGAGGAAAGGTAAAGTGGTCTGGAAAACTCTCTTTGCAGTGGGAATTCTCCCTTAAGGACATGTCAATTTACACATGTCCCAGAGTTTTCCAGCAAAAGTCTTAATATCTACATCTCAGTTGCCACAGCAATTTCCTCAATACAGGGAAGCTTAGGGAATGAGGAAAAAAAAAAAAAAATCAGACCTGAGAACTACTGACATGGTTTCTTACTGCAAAACTGTTTTATCTCTAAATACACTACATAAAAAGGTCAAATAAAGTTCATGTAACTTTTCAAATCATTCCTGTTTTCTTGGTATGTTTTGATTGGCCATCAGAAAAGAACTTTTCTCCAGTAAGTGTAAAGTCTCCCATTCACATTGCTGAAGTTTCTCTGCATCAAGATTACACATGCTAAACACAAAATTTGACAAAATAAGGCAATTGATCATTTTTAACTTAATATTTTTTATTTGAGCATCATGTTCCAGAGAACACACACTGAGTTTGCTGCAGAAGGTTTGTATACTTGGTGTTATCAACATAGAATGAGAAAATGAGATCATAAGAGGGAAAACAAACCGCCCCTTTTTCATTCTCTTTAAAAGTATCTTTCTGGGGCCTCATTCCCTTAGGACCCTATCTCTACTAGCCATGATATCAGCAAATTTGTGATGAGAAGTTAATGGCCGATAATACCCCTCTATCATGTAAAATACGTGTATTTTAATAGGCCCAAAGGCAAAGAAGCAGGTTTTCCAAACACTAAAGAAAAAGGATAATATTGCACAATAGATGCTTTTAGCACCCCTAGATATCTGCCTATGTGTGGGTCTATCTCTCACTCCTAAAATTAGAGCCTCACTAGAAGCTAAAATGTCAAATAATCAAATTCATGAACCATACTTTTATTTAGCTTTCTACTACGAAGGACAATTGAGAAATCAAAACGAAAGCTAAAAATGAGCAGTCATAGTAAGACGACAAGACCACCCATCTCCTAAATTTTCTAAAACAATGTGAGTTGGATTTTGTCAGTGATTACCAGGGAAAACTAGATGTTAGTCTTGAAAGTAGAAATAGGACAAATGGATCTGATAAAATTAGTCTTAACTCATCTTAGGTGGGGTCAATCCTATGACGCTACAGAAAGAAGTTATCTCTATACCCTCATTTTCACCAATATTTGCTTATTCAAACACACATAAATCATAAGAAAGAGCCATGACTTAGCTTAGAATGTCATTTAGAATGTTGATGTCACTCAACATCTTGGGATTTCTAAAGCATTCTATAGGACCAACAAGATATTCCCAAAAGAGAGTTTAAATAGAGGAGTTTGATTTTAATTTCAGAAATTTGTTTGTCCTAGAGTTGTACAATCAGAAAAGGCATGTGATAATTAAAAAGAAACATACCTGTGAACACTTAAAAATTTGGGTTACAACTGAAGAGTACACCTGTAGAATAAAAAGAGAATCTGTCTTGAACGTCATACTCTATGGTACCGGTTTTCTCTTTTAAAAACTGCTCTTTATTTGATAGGTAAAGTTGACGCTGATTTGTGGCCCATGGGTACTCAAGTTCACATCCTTCTCTTCTTAACATTTAACACTGAGGCCGGGCGCGGTGGCTCAAGCCTGTAATCCCAGCACTTTGGGGGGCCGAGACGGGCGGATCACGAGGTCAGGAGATCCAGACCATCCTGGCTAACACGGTGAAACCCCGTCTCTACTAAAAAGTACAAAAAACTAGCCAGGCGAGGTGGCGAGCGCCTGTAGTCCCAGCTACTCGGGAGGCTGAGCCAGGAGAATGGCGTAAACCCGGGAGCGGAGCTTGCAGTGAGCAGAGATCTGGCCACCGCACTCTAGCCTGGGTGACAGAGCGAGACTCCGTCTCAAAAAAAAAAAAAAAAAAAAAACAAAAAACAAAAAAAAAAACATTTAACACTGATCCCAACTCCACCAAAAATCACAGGGGTCCAATAAATGTTTCTTATTGATGTTAATAATGATGTGGATGGGCTGGGGGCAGTGGCTCACACCTGTAATCCCAACACTTTGGGAGGCCGAGGCGGGCAAATCACGAGGTCAGGAGTTTGAGACCAGCCTGGCCAATATGGTAAAACCCTGTCTCCACTAAAAATACAAAACTTAGCTGGGCATGGTAACATGAACCTGCAGTCCCGGCTACTTGGGGGGCTGAGGCAAGAGAATCACTTAAACCTGGGAGACAGAGGTTGTAGCTAGCTGAGATCACACCACTGCACTCCAGCCTGGGTGACAGAGTAAGACTCCGTTTCAAAAAAATAAATAAATAATAATAATGATGATGATGATGTGGATGATCAAAATAGACCAGGGTTCAATAAACTAAGGCCCAACAGGCCAAATCTGACCCACTGCCTTTTCTGGTAAATAAAGTTTCATTGAACACAGCACATCCATTCATTTGCATGTCGCTTATGACTGCTTTCATGCTATAAAAGCAGAGTTGAGGCCGGGCACGGTGGCTCACATCTGTAATCCTGACACTTTGGGAGGCTGAGGTGGGCAGATCACGAGGTCAGGAGTTTGAAACCAACATAGTGAAACCCCATCTCTACTAAAAATACTAAAAATTAGCTGGGCATGGTGGCGGGCACCTGTAATTCCAGCTACTTGGGAGGCTAAGGCAGGAGAATCGCTTGAACCCAGGAAGCAGAGGCTGCAGTGAGCCAAGATCGTGCCACTACACTTCAGCCTGGGTGACAGTGTGACATCTCAAAAAAAAAAAAAAAAAAAAAAAGCAGAGTTGGGTTGTTGGGATAAAACCACATGACTCACAAAACATAATATATTTACTATCTGTTCCATTACAGGAAAAGTTTGACAACTCCTCATCTAGAAGATCCCTTAGGAGTCATTAAGTAAGTGGTAATTGTCACAAAGTTTTCATATGTAACAAATATTCTTCAGAATTTGCTGTCTTCTTATAAATCTCATCATCAACCCTCCCCTGTGACTGAAGCCCTGATTTCTTTCTTACTTGCCATTTCTCCATATCTGCAATTATTCACAAGATAACTGGGGCATCTACTACCTTTGATTCTTCTTCTTTAGTAAACACAATAAAATGAATAATCAGAGAAACATGCGGTAAAGTCTCTAACAATGCATTCAGAAGTCAACAGCAGGGATTGTAAGCAATCTCTCATTGTCATTTTAGTTGGGGTATTTGACATAACCCATAAAGCATCCCTCAGTGACATACCTGAAAGCTGTTACTTGGAAAGTGGAGCTAGTAAACTCAAAGAAGAAATATGATATATAGCACAGCTTATTATCAAAAATGTTTGCACCTCTGCCTTAACTCACATATCCCAGTCAAATGAATGATAGTGAAACTGAAATAACATGAAACAGCCAAAAATATATTGCTTATCATTTCAAAGTAAAATGCTAGACAAAGTCAAGGATAATGTATATTATCTCACAATAAATATTATCCCTAAAGCATGACGATTTTCCACATGATATTCTGGAATTTTAAAAAAATTAAAATATTGATTATATGGGTCTTCTTTCCTCTGTAGTTGTTGTTTAATTTGACATATGATTAGAATGATGCAATTTATCTTTCTTCCTTCCGAGGAGTTGAGAAATATAAGAATTTTGAACTTGAAGGATCTTAGTTCAACCCTTTGAATTTCATTGGATGAAATTGAGGCCCAAACCACATGCCTAACTGGAAGCAAAAACTGAAGTAAAACTAAGATCTTCTGACTCTTAATCAAAAATTCTTTTCTACACCATGATGAGTCCATTTATCAACAGATATCCAACATATCTGTTGGATATGTCAGTAGATAAATTACTTGGTGAAGAAATACTAAGGGGAAGCTTTGTTGTATATACTTCCTTTGTGGTGATGTAAGTTAAATTCTGAGCACCCAAGCAAAACTTTTAGAAAAGGTCTCATCACTCTTGATTAACTGCAGAAGAACTGAAGAGTAAACAGCTGTTCAATGAAAAGTCCTCATCTTAGTGAGGTCAGTCCCACGCGGGCTGACCTCACTAAGATGCAGGCACTGCTCTGCTCAGGCAGTAGTTACGACCATCTGCCTTTGGAAAAACTTGTAGTTCTTTTTTTGGTTACTCCCACTGCCCCTCCTGTTCCCTAGAGTGCACAATAAAGACTAGATGCCTTCCGTATAATGACTGTGGTCAGCTATAAATACAAGGAAAATGAACATGCAACGTCTTGATGTCAAGCTAATTTTAGCTTAACAGTTTCATTTTAACTATGCCCAACCAAGACTGGACACACCATGGTTCAGTCTAAGAAGTTTTAAAAATGGAAATTACAAAACCACAGCATGGAACCCAAATTGTTCAGATTGTAGTAACAGTGATTGAAATGCTCTTGGTTGATGTTGCCAAGAGGAGGCCCTTCAATGCACAGTGGTGAGCTCCCAAACCACATGGATAAATAGATTCGGTCACTGCTATGAGGTGAACAATAGACCCTATGTTGTGGCTTCGGCTCTGTTGTCATGAATGTAAATAGTTTCTCATCATTCATATGTGGACAATGCTCTGTGTGTTACAGAACACATTCTGTGGGCAGGTGTGGAAAAGGTTTCTTACCAAGTTTTATATACTGCCATCTCAATCTTTTACCTTAGCTTTTGGAGTCAGCAGAGCGTCTGACTACTGTTTCAATCCACAGAACAGCTACAGAATATGTCTGAAGATTCCAGCCTGTTATTTTTCTTCAAATCTGGGTTTCAATCTTGGTTAATGTTTGCCCAGAAATATGTAATTGCGGACTTCCTCCTCATAAACCCTTCTAGAGTGTAGGCTGCCAGTCTAGCATGCTATTATCTCTTTGCCTCAGGGCTAACGCAGGGTGTGCCCTCGTAGTCACAGGATAGATAACCTGCTCCCTGCCAGGAAGCCAGGATGGTTAGAAGCTGCCGCTAAGAAAAAACACATCTTGCATGTGTCCAGTATTGTTTGTGTTTCTCCTTTGGATAAACACATTTTAAATGGTTTATTAAAAACTCACAGGCCGGGCACGGTGACTCATGCCTGTAATCCTAGCACTTTGAGAGGCCCAGGCGGGTGGATTGCCTGAGTTCAGGAGTCTGAGACCAGCCTGAGCAACATGGTGAAACCGTCATCTCTAGTAAAATACAAAAAAATTAGCTGGAAGTGGCAGCATGTATCTGTAATCCCAGTTATTTGGGAGGCTGAGGCAAGAGAATTGCTTGAACCCCAGAGATGGAGGTTGCAGTGAGCTGAGATCACACCATTACACTCCAGCCTGGGCGACAGAGTGAGACTCGGTCTCAAAAAATAAATAAATAAATAAAAACAAAAACTCGTGCTCGCCTTTTTCTTTCTTTCTTTTTTTGAGAACTCTTCATTTACTCTACTCACATTAGTCACTGTGATTTGGATATGCCTGCTCCCTGTTCCTCACTCAACCTAACTTACAGAGGAATTGTTTTCCATTCACTGAATGTCACTTCCTTGTGAGGCTCTGTTACACACTTGCCCCCCAACCACCTGCCCCCAGAACATGAGCACACACATACAGACAATATTAGAGTTTACTGCAATCTTTTCTGTTTTTGAGACAGGCTCTTGCTTTGTCACCCAGGCTGGAGTGCAGTGGCACGATCATAGCTCACTCAGCCTTGACCTCCTGGGCTCAAGTGATCCTTCTGCCTTGGCCTCCTGGGTAGCTGGGATTACAGGTGTGTGCCACCATACCCAGCTAAATTTTGTAGTTTTAGCAAAGACGGAGTTTCACCATGTTGTCCTGGCTGGTCTTGAACTCCTGGGCTCAAGCAATCCGCCTGCCTTGGCCTCCCAAAGTGCTGGGATTACAGGTGCAAGCCACTGTGCTCCACTTATTGCAACCTTCTTTAGGCTACCCTAGTACTGTATTACATCTCTATTATAAAATACCATGGACTGACTTGTATTATATTTACCTATGTCCCTTCACATTTACTTCTTCAGCTAGATTGACCTTCTTATTGATCTCTGTATTCTCAGGGCTTACCAGTTAGTTCAGTCCTCAAATAAACTTAATTAGTAATGTTTTTTGTGTTAAAGTATAATTTACGTATGTCAAATTCTCCCTTTTTCATGTACAGTTCCGTGAAATTTGATAATTGCATACAGTCATGTAACCACCACCACCACAATCAAGTTATAGACCAGTTCCATTGCCCCAAAACATACCCCATCCTATTATAGCTAACCCCTTCCCCTCAGCCCCAGTCCTTGGCATCCCTGTTTTCTGTTCCTATGGTCCTGCATGTTATATATATATGAAAGCATTCAGTCTGCAGTCTTTGGAGTATGGCTCCTATCACTTAACATAACGCATTTGAGGTCCATCCATGTTATTACTGTAGCAGTAGTTCATTCCTTTTTATTGCTAAGAAGTATTCCATTTATAAATCTGCCACAGTAATTATACCCATTCCCAGCTGAGAGACATTTGAGTTGTTTCCAATTTGAGGAGACGGTGAATAAAGCAGCTATAAAAAATCACATTCAGCTTTTTATGTGAATACATGGTTTTACTTCATTTAGATAACTAACTAGGAATAGGATTATTGGGTCACGGTAAGTACAAGTTTAACTTCATAAGAACCTGCTTAACTGTTTGCAGAGGCTATATTTCCTTTCACATTCCCAGCAGCTGTCTATGAATTCTAGTTTCTCTACATCCTCACCAACACGAGACATAATCAGTTTCTTTGTATATTAGCCATTCTAATAGATGTAATTTGAATTTGCATCTTATCTAGAAACTAAAGATGTTGAGCACATTTTAGTGTGTCTATTTGCCATCCGTATATCTTTAGCAAAGTGTCTACTCAAATATTTTATTCATTTTGGGGGAGTTGTTTGTTTTCTTGGGGTTTTAGAAGTTTTTTGTATAGTCTGGACATACATTCTCCACCAGATACGTGAATTGCAAATATTTCTCCCAATCTGCTTAATAAATATTTTTAAATAAAAAAGTAGAAAAAAATAGTTCTTTTGAAAAGGGTTTATGAGATTTAAATGTACAAATGATGCAGAGTTATACCTTCACATCTTCAAATGAGTATTCAAGATGCTTAGAATAAGGTAATAAAAAAATGTTAACAGCAAATCTAAACCTATTACTTGGAAATTATTTAAGTGTAGCATATAGTGAGATTTGTTTTAGAGGGTATGCACATTTCTCAGATTGCTTTAAAAAATTATCATTTAAAAACTTTTTTGAAAGAAAACCATAATAGAAAATATGGGTTGCATGCATTTTAATGGGAAAATCAGATATTAGTCTTTCAAATCATTCTTTTTTCTTTTTTTCTGAGATGGAGTTTTGCTTGTTTCCCAAGCTGGAGTGCAATGGCACGATCTCAGCTCACTGCAACCTCTGCCTCCCAGGTTCAAGCGATTCTCCTGCCTCAGTCTCCCGAGTAGCTGGGATTACAGGATGGGATTACAGGTGTGCGCCACCACACCTGGCTAATTTTTTGTATTTTTAGTAGAAACGGGATTGCACCATGTTAGCCAGGCTGGTCTCGAACTCCTGACCTCAGGTGATCTGCCTGCCTCAGCCTCCCAAAGTACTGGGATTACAGGCGTGAGCCACCGCACCCGGCCCAAATCATTCTTATGATAGATAGCAGTTATTAGAATAGGTATGTATCTTTACCAAGACAAATCTGACAGGTAAACTCTTCAGTACTGAAAGCCTGCTCCTGACTCCCATCGAATTCAGTCTGTGAAAAGCATATTAAAGGATTATGCAGTCAGTCTTTGTGTGCGGACATTCGAAGAAGGTTCTTTACTATGTGGACTGTGAACCTAACATTCCTAAGCTTCAGTTCCATTATCCTATTGAAAGCAAGATTTTACAGGAAGGGAGAAAGTTTTGTTACTGTTTCTATAAATAAGGTATTCTGACTTCAAGTGAACACTTACTTGGATCAAAGGACCCAAACATACCAAATGTTGCATTTTTTAGGCACACTTATTCTCAACCAATCAATGAGTATGTACTGTTTGCACCATTTTATGGACATCACAAAAGAAGGACTAGATATGGTTGCTATCTTCTTCAGGAATTCCTTCTGTTAAAGAGATAAGAAAATACAAAATAATAGCAACAACACAGTATTGACTATTACATAAAAACCAAAGACATAACACGAAGGACAGGTTGGATGGAAAAAGAGGAAGCTATAAATACTCACTGATTTCTGTCTTGTAGGCTATTTCTCTATCAACTATTCAAAAACGCCACCAAATATAATGTTAGCTATAATACTTTATTGGCACAATAAGGGTCAGGGCTAATGATATGAAGTCAACTTCTGAGTATTATGTTTTCACAACTCATTCTGGCTATAAGTAATGCTCAGAGGAGGGATAAAATGAAAGACTAGCAAAGTCAGAGAAAATTTCACAGATGAAATGGGATATAAACTGAACCTTAAAGGGTGGGTAGATTTTGCCTAATAGAAGAGAGTGAGAAGGAAAATATGAAAGAACCAAGAGAACAGTTGTGGAATTTGTCACTCTTTGGTCTCCTGAGTAATCTAATGCCCTTGTCCATCGTGGAAACTAAGAGTACCAGATATTTGCATTCCAAGTCTCCCTGACAATTGGTCTAATGCATGATCTAGGTTCTGCCAATTGGAATCACCCCAATATCCAGTGCCATGTCGGGAAGAAGCAAGGAGCATGCAGTATGCATGTGAACCATGGATAGTTGGATCTTCATCCCAGAGGCAGCCAAGGCAGGAGTTCAAGAAGCAGGACCCGTGTCATAGGGGCCCATGGTGTAGTCAACAGCACAGAAATATCTTCACTGGGTCTGTTTTGCCATGTAATATGGGGCATTATTCCTGGATACATGACCTCCAAGCCCCAAATCTTTCCAGAAATTCTATGAGCCATCTAGTATATTTTTAATGTTTCTTTTCTGCTTAAATCAGCTAAAATTCATTTTAGACTAGTAATGGGTATTGCTGTTTATAGTAAGAACCTCTTTATCAGGCCTCATATCCCTGTATAATACATCAATTAGCATCCTATCCTCAGTTTTCTTAGCAGGTAATGTAGCATAGGAGTCAGGGCATGGCTCTGGAGTCTGATGACCCTGGACTCAAACCCCAGCTCCACATGAAAGCAAATCCTCAGAGAAATCTGGGGCCCTCAGCCAACTATATGATCACATCATATGCTTCCATACCTTCCTCACCCATTGCCAATAAATATGTGCTTGCCGAATGTGCATTCAAGGGTCCAAGGTCCTTTCCTTTCATAAGTTTCATTAGAATCAATACAGAAGCACTTTGAGAGGCCAAGGTGTGCAGATAGCTGGAGCCCAGGAGTTCAAGACCAGCCTAAGCAACATGGCCAAACTCCAACTCCAAAAAAAATACAAAAGTTAGCTGGATATCGCTCACCTGTAGTCACAGCTACCTAAGAGGCTGAGGTGGGAGGATCACTGGAGCCCAGGAGGATAAGGGTATAGCGAGCTGTGATCGCACCACTGCTCTCCAGCCTGGGCAACAGAATTACACCCTGTCATTAAAGAAGAAAAAAATCAATATGGATTTTCTGCCTCTGAGTTACAGAATTATAACATAACAAGGTAAAAGTCAGTGACCTTTTATATAACCCACATTTCTAAGCTCATAAAAATACAGCCCAGGTTTAGCACCCATTAGCACATCACATTTCTTCTTATGGTATTTAATGTTTTGTTTGCTATTTAACTTTTCACCAATTGCCTCACAATAAACTTGTCTCCTGGAGGACAAAGACTGTCTTTATCTGTATCTTACCACTATACCCAACACAGAGCTGGGCATGTAGCAGCTCCTCAACACATATTTCTTGAATGAAACAAAGCCTGTGGAAGTGCCTCAGTCACTGTGAAATAAACTAAATTGCACTCACATGCTGAAAAAAGTGTCTATTCCTATATTTGTGCCACTTATATTTCTCAGCCTAAATATGCAGCAATAAAGGACTTGTTCAATGCATTGTGACAGCCACATAATGGGATGTTTCTCAGCCATGCAAAATTACCTGCTTAGGTAGCCACATAGAAAGTGGCAATGATACATTAAGTTTAAACAATAGAATATAATAACGTGTATATAGATAAGCACTGTTAGAGAACACAGTGAAATGAAAGCTTCTTATTTGTTAAGGTAAAATGATTTGATATGTTTTTTTCATTATTCAAATTTTCTTTTAATGTCTAAAAAACATGCCAGTATCCCTAAGAAGAAGAAGAAGTAACAATATTGATCCAATAAATAAAATTAAAGAGAAAAATATCCTTCTAAATAATATTTCTATAAGGTAAGGCAAGCATAGTACAGTAGACACTGTTGATGTCCAGTCATATTCTCTCACCCTAATCCTGGCCAGACTTTTAATGGCCAGCACCTGCATTTCTTTGCCTACAGTCTCTGACCACCTGAGCCCACTTTTTTCACATGTGCAGCTGCCCAGAAATGCCAGGAAATTAGTACCCCCAGAAGCAGCCCTTTACCTATGACAGTATAGATACCCAAGTTCCCTCATTGCTTAGGGGAATAACCCTGAAATGAATTTTAAATCATGTCCCAGAGACTCCTGGGATTAGGCTGCCGATGCCCAGAATGGAAACTGGTTCAACAATGTACCCGTTATTGCTCCCGTTCTTCTCTATTTCATATCTGCATTCTCCTACTGGTATCTTCTGAGGTCACCCTCAAATCAACCATATTTGAATCCTTGAGGTTGATTGTGTACAGGCCTTGGAAACAGACAGGCTTAGATTCTACTCCTATCATTGCTGCTTACTAGCTGTGCAGCCTTGGATACATTTCTTAAAGTCTAAGCCTCAGTTACCTCATGTATATAATGGGGATGGTATTATCTATATTGCAATGTTATCATGAAAATGGAGTTACATGTGTCAATGTATTTAAGTCACTAGCATATGGCGCAACAAGTGGGAGCTCTCCTCTGGTTTTGAGTGGTAGTGACAGTAACAGAAGCAGTAATAATAGTGATCAGCAATGCTGAGATCAGCGTTCCTCCAATATTAATGTTCACTGGTATCTCTTGGGATTTTGCTAAAATGCAGGTTCTGATTCAACATCTGGAGTGGGACCTAAGATATTATTTTGCTAACAAACTCCCAAGTAATATCAATGCTGCTGGTACTCAGACCACAGTACTCTGAATAGCAGGGATTTAGAGTATTATCTTCTGGAGAGTAAGAAGTAAAGAAGACAAATCATCTGTATAATAATTCACTCTAGAGCTCGTCTTTAAGGACTATATAACTACTACTACTACTACTACTACTACTACTACACACACACATACATGCACTTCTTCAAGTATTTTCAGATCAGTGGAGACATTTCTCTGTGCATCTAGACATCCCTTGGGTACTACTTAACCATTAATGCATAAAGACTTCTGGCAGGGAGGCACGGCTGAGAGGGCAGCCAGGCCTCCCATGGGGATGAGCTGGACACCAAGTGGATGCTTCTCGATCAGGCCTCCAGGGTAGACCAGCTGCCATTCGTGAGCTCCGGACTTAGCTGGTGGCTCACCGTGTCCCAGGTCAACCAGCAGGCGGCCAGTGGCAGTCCCACTTCAGGGTACAGCACAGGGATGCAAGGGCAGTTGTCCCTGGTGGTCTCACACGGGTGGCCTTCCCCCACCTCGGCCTTCGGTGTGAAATTTTTTCTACTTCTAGTACCAAATTCTGTTCAACTTATCCATTTCTAGTTTGTATAACAAACTACCTCCAAACTTTGTGCCATTTTATTATCTCACAATTTTGTGGCTCTATAATTTGGGCAGGGCTCAGCTGGGTGATTCTTCTGTTTCATGTGGCATCAATGCAGGTTATTTATTGATATTCAACTAATGACTGGACATGTCTGAAGAGTCCACAACAGCTTCACTTCCATGTCTTGCACCTCGGTAGAGATGGCTGGAAGACTAAACTCAGTAGGAACTATTGACCAGAACACTTACTGGAGGCCTCTCCAGGATGATGGCCTCATGTTGCTCACCTCTTCTATGACAGTACAAGGTTCCAGAGCATGTATTGCAATGAACAAAGCACAAAACACTCAGTCTCCAATGACCTTATCTTGGAAGTCACACAGCATCATTTCTGTCATACTCTACTTTTTAAAGTAGTCATAAGCCTTCCCAGATTCAAGGACAGAGGACAAGACCCACCCACCTCTTAATGAATCTGTAGCCATGTTTTAAAATTGCCACAATCCTCCCTCTGGCCACAGATTATTAACATTCCTCCCACATGAAACATAGACTCACTCTCTCCCAAGACCGGCCATTATGGCATCCAGCTCTGACTTAGGCTCTGGATAGAAGTCTGGGATCTCATCATCCAATTAGATCCTTATCAGATGTTTCCTACAAGCAACTGACTGACAAACCTTAAATCCTGTTTCTGTGAGCTCAGTTGAAAGTCAAGAATTAAGCTGTAAGTTAAACTGGGAACTACATATTGAGAAAAAAAGATGGGAGACACTAGAAAGAAGCAATTCTTTCTAAAGAAGGAATGCTTTCAATTTACTTCAGAAAACATATCAAATATTACAAACGATAAAACTCATGGAGCTAAGGTCTCCCCCAGGCTTTGCCATAAATGAGGCACTTAGAAAAGCACAGTGATTCTCAAGCCACTAGGGGATCATTTAATGTTCCATTTTAGGCACATTCCTAAGCATCTTTCTTATTCCCAGGAACACTGTTCAACTAACATTTATTCAGCATTTAAAGGTTCTGACCTGTCATTGGAAATGCTACAGGGGTTCATTCAAATATGTTTATTCTAAACGTGCCTACATTCTCTTCTTAACTCAATGCCAATAACAATAAGCAAGTAATTTATGATGCAATTCTCATACTGTCATCAGAAGAAATAGAAAACAAAAATGTTTGGTGGATGATTAACATAGCCTTGATGAAAATGGTGAACAGGCCACATTAGTAAACAAATTCATTTTGTTGCTAATTAATAGGTCATCAAGTACAGCTGAGGAAGCAGGGCCCCTGTAAGCAGAGATTCAGGGTCTGGTTTCTGTCACCAGTATGCTCTGGGAAAATTACTTAACCTCTTTTTGCCTCAGTTTCTATAAAATGAGGATTCTAAGAGCTATCTTATGGAACTACTGTAAAGATGAAATTCCATTTTTAAAAAGTGGGGGATAAAAGTTAAAAACTGTGATGTGCTGAATACAGATAGAGTGTTATTAGGCTTTGTTGGCTTCAATAATCATCTTTCAATTAAATCTCTAACCCAGATCTGTGAATTTGTGGTGGCAACTTCTCCTCACACCCACCTAACAAACACGAATATTTCTTGCACACATTTCTCTCTTAACCTTGGACTTAATGTAAGGCCTCTGTTATTTCTATTAATAGGTTTATTTATTAATAGGATCTTTCAGTGACATATGTCACCTTGTATCACAAGTGTATAAAATATAAAGTATAAAGGCAAAATTAAGATATTCTGTCATTGTATGCTTCCTGTTATCACTGCTAGCCTATTCCAACCTTGCCACCTCTCCTCTAGGTCACTCCAGGGGCCTCCTTAGGAATTTCTTGAACACGTGTTTCATCAGATGAAAATGGATCCACATTGCCTAAAAATTAAAAACCAGGAACTCAGAGCCTTCCAAATAGGTCCCCAAAACACCTTTCCAATATTATTTCTCAGAGAACCCCTAGATATAACCTAGACTCCAACTAAACTCATCATCTTGCTTTTCCTAGGACACACTTAGCCTCATTTTCTCTTTGCCTGAGCTGTCTGTTCCACTTGAAAACCTCTGCACCTATCTCCATTAAAATATGACCAATACTTTAAGGCAAATTTCAAACATGTTTTGCAAGTGAAAATGAAGTCACATCAGGAACAATAATGCATTACACAGAAAGTCACAGGAACAAATTTGGTGTGCCAGGAAAGACCACAACTTATAGATGTCTATAAAGTAGGAAGAGAATGTCAGTGTCTGTTACAGAAAAAGTTTGTGTCGTTCCTGGTATAAGAATTTTGGAAAAGCTTCTGACCTCTGGGACTTTACTATACTGAACAACTAGACAGTACTCAAAAATCTGTCAACTATGACAATAACTGGCTGTCTTTTATGTATAGTTCTCATCACATAAGCTCAACCCAAATAGTGCCAAAACAATCCATCATTTTGTTGTATTTGGTATTTTAATGCAAAACAGGTCTCCTGAAAAATCTATCCAAAAGTCGTATTTTCCAGACCTTTGATAGAGACTTCTTAATTGTTTTGTTTTGTTTTTATTTCTTTTGAAACCTTAGTAAAACAATTGCAAGTACATATTATCTTGTATCTTTTATCTTCATAAGGGCTTTAAAAAATTAAAATATCTTGGCTTTATAAAGTGTGGCAAAGAATCTATAAGCAAGAAAAAGTAAAGTTAAGATTTTAAACCATCTATTACTCAAAGAGAAGTTGCCACATATTGCCCAAGACAGATTTATTTTCAAAAGCTTTCATTGGTTCCAACCATTTAAAAGTATGCTAGCACTGACTGGTTAATTCAATACACGAAGAACTACAAGTTCATAAAAGAAACCCTCAAACAGAGGCTACATGCAAAGAGCCATCCTCTGAGGTTAACTAACCAAAATCCACAGAAGATGGTTAGAATTAGCCATCAACTGCTGAACCACTCAACTGCTGAGGAGGCAAAGGGAGTCTCAGCAAGAACTATTGTAATTTTTATGTCCATAAAACTTCCCAATAATGAAAATATAACAACCACTGCCCTCTTCAGAAAAACAAATGAGGTTTTCTTTTTCTGTCTCTCTCTCTATTTCTCTGTCTCTCTCTCTCTCACTCTCATTGCAGCAGTAAAAATTTAAAGGTGCTAGTTTACAAGACAATTTTCCAATAGCAATCCGTTCTGCAATGTGATTTGGAAATAATTTGCCACCAACATGAAGAGTTTTGTCTACATCATCAAGAATAAGGCCACCTAAAATGAGACAATCTACCCAGTGCTTACTGTGTATAGTGCCTTACAAAGAAGATCAGACAAGACAAGGCAAAGAAGTCAACCTGTGTTGAGCACCTGGTACCAGGTATTCAGCCAAAAATGCTTTCACTCTACCTTACTCAATCCCCAGGAAACCTTGAGTTAGTTATTCATTTGTTTGCAGATTAAGAAACTGAGGGTCAGAGTAATTAAGCAATTCTCCCAGATCTCTCTCTCTCACACACACACACACACACACACACAGATTATGGTCAAATTAAGGCACAATTTGAACCCAGGACTCTCTACCCCAAAGCCCATACCTCTTCCAGTACACCCTGACTGCCTGAGACACCGCTCTTGCTTTCAGGGAATTTACTGCTTGCTACATCTGCATTTTTAGAGAAGCATAACATATACAGTGTGTTGAGATGAAATTCTTTGGTGCTAAAATGATGTAAGCAGATGAACCTTAAGTATAAAAGAGAGAGGATGAACCTTAAATATAAGAGAGAGAGAAAAAGAGAAGAGAAAGAAATGTAGTCATGTTTTGCTGACACTGTCAGTGAAAGGAACCCTCTTAAACCTCCCTCGGGGCTAATTAAAGCAGTTGCCTGTTTGGAAAGTATTTCCTTTTAGTGGAGAAAAATGATTCCAGAGAATAGCACAAATAAAAGAAAATATACTTTTAAGACCATCTAATGAAACTTACTCAAATCATATTTACTACAGTTCTATTCTGTCAATTCCTCAAATAGAAATGCCCTAGCCAGCTAACCCAAACATTTGATTCATAAAGAGGTAGATTTTCCATAGTAAATTCATACATTGGCTTTTTAAAAAGTAACATCTAGTCTCTTAAAAATTATTTAAGATTCACATATCCCTGTCCCATTATCTCTGGAGGAAATAATAAAACCAAATATCCGTATCTGTCCAGTATTGACCTTCACCAAAGCACAGCATAAACTCAAAACTGCAGGTTTGTTGCTGCAAAGCACAGAACTCTAAGCACCACCACCAGACAGAGGGCCAGCCTCAACTTCCTTGCTTCCCTTGGCATTGTCAAGGTACCCTGTGGAATCTAATGCTCTTTCTGTTTGCAGGGCCACCTTCACGCACAAACATACAAAGATCATCTTCTAACAAACATCCTAAGAAACTTGAGGAGTAGGTATGACTTAAAACACTCTCAGTGAGGGAGTAAATGCTAGGCGACTTTGGATTGTGATCTAAATCAGGGCACTCTAATTTTTTTCTCCCATAGAGTACATTTTCTCATCCTCTTATAACAATTGTACTTAACTGTATTCACTCTTAATTTCACACTCAAGGGAGCTTGGATCCATTAATGACAAGGACAGCTGCTTAATGTATTTTAAATTGTAACGTATCTTCAAATGGTTACTATTGGCTATTTCATATGATTCAACCTCCAAATTTCATATGACTAACTAATAACTAATAGTTAATTATTTTTTACATAAGAAAATAGGAATTTCATATACATCAAGCTAATAAACAAACAATCCCAACTCTTTCTCTCTTTAGGGATTTCGATGTTTTCTTGAAAGATACCTACAGGTTCCTTCCCAATCCTATGGCTATACATCCCATGTCAATCCTGTAACTGCCCTGGGAAGTTTTGTGTTGGAGAAACTATAAAGCAGAAAAATCCAGCCTTCTTTCAGTGGATAATTCCAAATCCATAGGAAACAAAGATAGGGGGAAAACAGGACCTTTTAACTTGTGAAGGCAATAAAAATGTGTTCCAAGTATAAACAATTTAAGACAGTATAATACCTGACTCTTCTACCTCAGCAAAGGAGTCAGTTCCATCTCTGCTGAAGAAAATCTCCATCAAGACATTACAGGTGATTTAGCTTCCAAACTAGTTTGGTCCTGTATGATCTCCACCAAATTGTATTTATGGACTTCCATAAAGTGAAAGCATCAAAGACGCTTCACCTAGGTCCCCAGGCTGGGCTGGCACGGGGGCCAATGAAAGCAAATGCCTGATCCCTTAATTCACAGGGCCTCGCTGTTCTCCAATCGGTGCATCCCCACCTAGCTGGGAAGTGTAAATGGAGGGATTTGGTTTTATCCCCGAGGAGGCACAGTACAAAGACACAGTATAAAAATAAAGTATACAGGATAATATGCTTACTCTTGGGCATAAAAATGTTTACAATACACTGCTCACAGCAGGTCCTGCTCTTCCTCTTACCTGGTCTCCCTGAGTTGGCATCCAATGGTGCCGATTAAGAAGGTAACCCAGGCTGTCTCTTGCAATAGGACAAAAATAAAGCTCATCTTCACAAGAACATCTAGTGGGAATGCACATACATGGATACATACATGCTCATAAGAACATGTGTACACAAGCCTTTCTCTCTAGGCGACGCCCATTCTGGCCAGCATTATGAAGTTTTACTTACTCTTCAATGAAAAGACAATGGCAAAGAGGGTAGGAGATCTGGCTTTCCCCAGATGAAGAAATGAGCATTAAGTAACCATTAACATCACAAACAGAAAGACCACAGGCACTAAGCACCACTTCTGGATTTTTCTTGCTAAAATAAAATTCTATCCTGAAGGGGATCAAGTCTCTAAACCTAACTACCAGTTCACAGAAAATCGAGGGGGACAGAGAAACAGAAAGTTGAGTGCACAGCTACGGATGTAGGTAAATGGGTACATTTGATGGTAGCAGCATGTAGAAGTTCTTTTTTAACTTTAGGCAAAGTAAATTCCCAGCGCTTGAGTCCATCTACACCTGCCCTGACACACTTGGACAGATTCAAAACCATCTTTTTCTTTATCTTTCATTGTGTAAAAGTCCCCCTCTGTTTTGTGCTGTGTATGCTGTAGTCAAGTTGGTTAGTCTGGCAAGGACATCTCATAATTCCTTTCCCTCTAGGATTGTGTCAAGAGTAGCCAGGCCGGGCACAGCAGCTCATGCCTGTAACCCTGGCAATTTAGGAGACCAAGGTGGGAGGATCTCTGAAGTACAGAAGTTCAAAACCATCCTGGACAACATAGTGAAACCTCATCTCTATAAAAAATGTTTTAAATTAGTCAGGCACAGCGTCATTTGCCTGTAGTCCCGAGCTACTTGGGAGGTTGAGGTAGGGGAATTGCTTGAGGCCAGCAGGTTGACGCTGCAGTGAGCCATGTTTGTGCCATTGTACTCCAGCCTGGGTGACAGAGCGTGACTCTGTCTCAAAAAACAAGAGTTGCAAAAAAGGAACTCAGGCAAGATTTGAGACAAAAGTGAAGGTTTCATTCTCAGACATAATGATAGAAAGATGGAGAGGAGTGTGGCAGGATCCCCGTGGTCCTCTCTCTCCTCAGACCCATAGTTAGTGCTTTCCAATTATTAGCCCTGCTGACTAGCAGCTGTCCACTACCAGTCACTTGGGCACAGATTCTCAGTAGCTCCCCTGAGGCAACAGCTTCCCAAAGACACTGAGCCGATTCCCTCTTCACAGTCCCACGTCGGCAGCTGGATGGGTTCATCTTCTCAGATTTTCCTGCAAGCTCCAGCTTGCCCATGAGGCCAATGCTTCAGTCATGTCTGAAATGAATGACTCCCACTCTGATCCTCCAACTCCCCTTTCTGGGCCTTCCTTTGCCCTGATCCTCCCACAATTGAGTAAGGTTTAATTCCTATAATAAATATGTCAGCCCACACTCAGAGTGGCACTGCTTCCCCACAGAGCGTGGATGACACATCTCTGTCACCTACTAGTGCTGGTTCTGCTTCCTACAGCCTCCCAAGATTGAAGGTTCTAGTCCTTCTAATGACAGCCTTTTGAGGACTGGAGGTTGATTTCTCATAGTAGAACTCATTTGTGCTGGCTCTCACACCTGGTCCTTCAGTGTTTCTGCTGGGTGTGGCTTCAAGCTCTCTCACATCTGGGCACTCTCTCTCATAAGAGCACATGGGATATTTAATCAGTTTCGTTTGTTTAAATGGATCTCATTTATACCAGCTTTTGAAATCATTTTTCTTAGTCCTTTATTCCACATATTCAGTATTTCTTCCAAATAGCCACATTTGACCCTATGCCTTTAATATCTTCATCTAACACACTGATCCATGGGAAAAAGGCAAAGACAGATTACTGCTATTACATATTTTTTTCCAAAAGGTCTCTTTGGGGTATGATTGTCATGACCAAGTTTTCATGTGGCCCAGGTAAATCAGTATCTAACCTAAGAGACTTGGTCAAATTAGATAGTACAAAGGCTAAATAAATAAATAAGGATATATCACTAGTGGCTTTAAACCTGGGAGAATGGTTCCATTATTGAAAATAGGAATAGACAATAGGGCAGATGTTTTCACATTGTATGCAAAATATATAAGATGATGCATTTAATTTTAGATGCCTTGGGCTGGAGGTGCCTGGAGATATCCCTGAACTGAAGATGATTATTTTGAAGTTATTTGCATATAAGTGATATTTGAATGCACAAAGGTAGATTCATTCTTTAAAAGATAATAGATAAAGACATTTTATTAAAAAGATAATAAACATTTAAAGAGATAAATATTTAACAAATAACAGATAAATACACAAAGGGGCCAAGAATAGTACAGTCCTCCCTACGTAGCTGTGGAGAGTTGGTTCCAGGACCTCCACAGATACCAAAATCTGCCCAAATCCCTTATACAAAATGATGCAGTATTTGCACATTACCTATGCACATCCTCCCATGTACTTTTTTTTTTATAATTGCAACTTTTATTTTAGATTCGGGGGGTACCCGTGCAGGTTTGTTGCATGGGTATATTGGTGATGTTTGGGGTACAAATTATCCCAAATGGTAATGCTGAGGTTTGGGGTACAAATGATGCCATCACCAGAGTAGTGAACATAGTAGTCAATGGTTTTTCAACACTTGCCCCTCCCCTGCCTCCTCCCTCTAGTAGTCCCCAATATATATTATTGCCATCTTTATGTTCATGTTTACCCAATGTTTAGCCTTCTACTTATAAATAAGAATAGGTGGTATTTGGTTTTCTCTTCCTGCATTCAATTGCTTAGGGTAATGGGCTCCAGCTGCATGTTGCTGCAAAGGACATGATTTTGTTCTTTTTTAGGGTTGCATAGTATTCCATAGTGTATATATATACTGTATTTTCTTTATCCAATCCACTGCTGATGGGCACCTAGGTTGATTCCACGTTTTTGCTATTGTGAATAATGCTGCAATGAACATACGAGTGCATGTGTCTTTTTGGTAAAATAATTTTTTAAATATATATACCCAGTAATGGGATTGCTGGGTCAAATGGTAATTCTATTTTAAGTTCTCTGAGAAATCTCCAAACTTCTTTTCACAGTGGCTGAACTAATTTACACTCCCACCCAACAGGGTATAAATGTTCCCTTTTCTCCACAGCCTCGCCAGCATCTGTTATTTTTTGACTTTTTAATAATTGCTATTCTGACGTATGAGATGGTATCTCATTGTGGTTTTGATTTTCATTTCTCTGATAATCCATGATATGGAACATTTCTTCATGTTTGTTGGCCATTTGTGTGTCCTCTGTTCTTGTCTTTTTCATACTTTTTCATGGGATTCTTTGGTTTTTGCTTGTCCCATTATTTAAGTTCCTTACAGATTCTGGATAGCAGACTTTTGTCAGATGCATAGTTTGCAAATATTTCTCCCATTCTGTAGGTTGTCTATTTATTCTACTGATAGTTTATTTTGCTGTGCAGAAGCTCTTCAGTTTAGTTATGTCCCACTTGTCAGTTTTTGGTTTTGTTGCGATTGCGTTTGAGGACTTAGTAATAAACTTTTTCCCAAGGCCAGTGTCCAGAATGGTGTTTCCTAGGTTTTCTTCTAGGATTCTTATAGTTTGAGGCCTTACATTTAATCCATCTTGAGCTAACTTTTGTATATGGTTAAAAGTAATGGTCCAGCTTCATTCTTCTGCATATGGCTAGCCAGTTATCCCAGCACCATTTATTGAACAGGGAGTCCTTTCCCCATTGCTTATGTTTGTCAACTTTATCGAAGAACAGATGGCTGTGGGGGTATGACTTTACTCCTGGGTTCTGTTCTGTTCCATTGTTCTGCATGAATTAAATCATCTCTAGATTACTTATAATACCTAATACAACGTAAATCCTATGTAAATTGTTGTTAAGCATATTTTTTTAAATTTATATTATGTTTTGTATTTTTATTGGGTCTCTTTTTTGGAAATATTTTTGATCTGCAGTTGGTTGAATTTGTGGATGCAGAACCAGAAGATATGAAAGGCCAGCTGTCCATTGGTAATATTTGTGTCATTTAAGCATATGAGCTTTTGAAAATTTAGCTACTCCTAGCACATTACCATCTACATATGAAAAGTTGGGGTCAGGGAAACACACCAATCTGAGTATTCAGGACAAAGAACCTCCTGGATAGTTTAAAAAACCACATAGCCTTGATTCTCCTACTATTGTTTCCCTAAGCCTGGTATCATTGAACAAAGAAGATTCTCTTATTTTATACATGCTATGAAGAATAAGAGAATACAACCCAAATTGTAGAAGTCATTTTATCTAATTTTGCCCCTTTGCTGGAATTGGACTTTTATCCAACATAAATGTCTTTAGGCTTTGATCAGTATATATAGAAATCTTTAAGTGAGACTTGAAACAGCTCAAATGTCCATCACTTGGGGACTGGTTGAATAAACTATGCAATTTAAAAGGGATGAGAGATGGCTGCACATGCTGCTAAGCAGTGAATGCTGAGATAAATTGTGTAGTTAAAAAAAAAAATAAGGTGGAGGAAAATGTGTATAGTAAACTAACATTTATCTCAGAAAGCAGATGTGAATAGATGCAAGTTATCTATACATATTTGCTTCTGTAAAATAAAATTGAAAGATACACCATGAAGTTTTTAAAAATTACCTATGGGAGAAAGGAGACAGAGATTGGAGGCCAACTTCTCTGAATATACTTTGCTGCATATAACTTTAAAACAAAAGTAAGGCTATTATCAAAATGATGAAAGATTAAGTGTTGGTGAGGATGTGGAGAAAAGGGAACCATGTTGTTGGGAATGTAAATAAATATAGCTATTATACACAAACAGTATGGAGGTCCCTCAAAAAATTAAAAATAGAACTACCATATGATCCAACAAGCCACTACTGGGGTATATATCTAAACAACATAAAATCAGTCTATCGAAGAGATGTCCTCATCCCCTGTTCATTACAGTATTATTCACAATAGCCAAGACATGGAATCATCCTAAGTGTCCATCAATGAGTGAATGACTAAAGAAAATATGGTATGTGTACACAATGGAATACTATTCAGACCTAAAAAAAAAGAAAATTTTCTCATTGCAACAACATAGATGAACTTGGAGGACATTATGATAAATAAAATAAACCAGGCACAGAAAGACAAATACCACATGACCTCACTTACATGTAGAGTGTAAAAAATCCGTCATATAAACAGGAGTGAGGCTGAGGGGTGGAGAAATTGGGGAGAGTTGGTCAAAGGAAACAAAATTTCATTTAGACAGAAGGAATAAGTTCAAGAGATCTATTGAATGTCATGGTGACTACAGCTAATAACAATATATTGTATATTTGAAAATGACAGTAAGTAGATTTTAAGTGTTCTCACCACAAAAAAATAAGTATGTGAAATAATGCTTATTTAAAATAGCTTAGTCATTCCACAATGCATATACATATAGCATGTTGTATACCATAAATATATACAATTTTTACTTGTCAATTCTAAAAAATAATTGTTTTTAAAAACAAAATTAAATAAATCTAAAATAACTACACTACAACTCTAAAGCAAAATGAAGTAAATAAATTCAACTATCTATTTTTTTCAAGTGACTTTAAAAGACAATGATTTCTACATCCATATTAGTATATACTCTAAAGATGAAAATAATGCAAAATAAATTCAAACTGTTGTTTTACAATTGTATTTTAATAATTTTGTATTATTCTAAAACTATTATTATTTAGACATAAATTCATACAGAAAGATAAAACAAGGAAGTAATTCTCAGTAAGAACTCATCACTTATTTTCTCTTTAAAATGAAAGAAAAAGACGGCCAGGCACAGTGGCTCACGCCTGTAATCCCAGCACTTTGGGAGGCTGAGGCGGGCAGATCATGAGGTCAAGAGATCGAGACCATCCTGGCTAACACAGTGAAACCCTGTCTCTACTAAAAATACAAAAAAAATTAGCCGGGTATGGTGGCAGGTGCCTGTAGTCCCAGCTACTCTGGAGGCTGAGGCAGGAGAATGGCGTGAACCCAGGATGCAGAGCTTGCAGTGAGCCAAGATCACACCACTGCACTCCAGCCTGGGTGACAGAGTGAGACACTGTCTCAAAAAAAAAATGAAAGAAAAAGAAGGAAGAGAGGAAGGAATGGAGGAAGTGAGAAAAGAATGGAGGCAGGCTCAAACATAAACCAATTCAGTATCAATGAGCGGTCATCATATCTAGGTTGTGGTTTCTGAAAAATACCATTTCCAATAAGGAAACTCAAACTCCTTGGAAAAATAGCTAATTTCTGGTTTAGGACCAGAAATGTACAAGATGAGCCTAGACTATCCTGTCATACCAGATAATTAGAGAGCTATTGAAGATGGCTGAAAGATTTATAAGCCTAACTTGAAGAGGCTCCCACTGGCTTCTTGGAGACAATTTGAGCATGGATTTTTTAAAAGACGCATCAAATAAATTCAAATAGGTTTAAACATTCATAACTTCATTATGACATTTAAAAACTAAGTGATTGACTTGGCCAGTGTTAAGATACCAACTCACCGAAACTAGTTTTAAAAAGGAGAGTTGGGGGTCAATATAGATCTAGCATCCATCTGGCCTTCTCTATGCAAACTGTCCTTCAAGATAATCAAACAGCTAATATAATAGAAAGTATTCCAGGAAATAAATGAAGAAGAAATGATAAAATGGAATACCACTAATCCAGATAATAATCATCAAAGCTACTAGTGTCACAAAATGGAGAACAACAGATATTACGTGCATTCTATGAAGAAGAGTGTGATTCTTTTTAAGTCTTTTTAGCAATATTTACAGAAATATTTATGAATAATATGACAGAATATCTGTGTTGTCAGGAAATGACATAACAAAAAAGAAAACTACAGACTACTATCCCTGATGAACATAAATATAAAAATCCTCAACAAAATATCTGCCAACTGAATCCAACAGCATATCAAAAGGATAATACACCATGATCAAGTGGGTTTCATACCAGGAATGCAGGGATGGTTTAACACATGCAAGTCAATAAATGGGATACATCACATAAACAGAATTTAAAACAAAAATAATATGATCATGTCAATAGATGCAGAAAAAGCATTTGACAAAATCGAACACCCCTTTATGATTAAAACCCTCAGCAAAATTGACATAGAAGGGAGACACCTCAAGGTAATAAAAGTCATCTATGACAAACCCACAGCCAACATTATACTGAATGGGGAAAAGTTGAAAGCATTACCCCTGAGAATTGGGACAAGACAACAGTTCTCACTTTCACCACTTCTATTCAACATAGTACTGAAGTCCTACCCAGATCAATCAGACAAGAGAAAGAAATAAAGGGCACCCAAACCAGTAAAGAGGAAGTCAAACTGTCACTGTTTGCCAATGATATGATTACATACCTAGAATACCCTAAAGACTCATCCAAAAAGGTCTTAAATCTGATAAATGAATTTAGTAAAGTTTCAGGATACAAAATCAATCTACACAAATAAGTAGCACTACTATATACCAACAATGAGCAAGCTGAGAAACAAATCAAGAACTCAATTCCCTTTACAACAGCTGCAAAATAAAATAAAATATGTAGGAATATACCTAACAAAGGAGATAAAATATCTCTACAAGGAAGTCTTCAAAACACTGGTGAAAGAAATTATCGACGACACAAACAAATGGAAACACATTCCATGCTCATGGATGGGTAGCATCAATATTGTGAAAATGACCATACTGACAAAAGCAATCTACAGATTCAATGCAGTTCCCATGAAAAAACCATCATTATTCACAGAATTAGAAAAAACAATCCTAAAATTCATATGGAACAACAACAACAACAAAAAAGCCCACATAGTCAAAGCAAAAAGCCCACATAAGCAAAAAGACCAAATCTGGAGGCATCACTTTACCCAACTTCAAACTATACTACAAGGCTATAGTTATCAAAACAGCGTGGTACTGGTATAAAAATAGGCACATAGCCTAATGGAACAGAACAGAGAACCCAGAAAAAAAGTCAAATACTTACAGTCAACTGATCTTTGACAAAGCAAACAAAAACATAAAGTGGGGAAAGGACACCCTATTGAACAAATGGTGCTGACATAATTGGCAAGTGACATGCAGAAGAAGGAAACTGAATCCTCGCCTCTTGCCTTATACAAAAATCAACACAAGATGGACCAAAGACTTGAATGTAAGACCTGAAACTGTAAAAATTCTAGAAGACAACATTGGAAAAACTATTCTACACACTAGGTTAGGCAAAGAGTTCATGAACCAGAACCCAAAAGCCAAATGCAACAAAAACAAAAATAAATAACTGGGACCTAATTAAACTGAAAAGCTTCTGCATAGGAAAATAATTAATGAGCAGAGTAAACACACAACCCACAAAATGGGAGAAAATATTTGTAAACTATGAATCTGACAAAGGACTAATATCCAGAATCTGCAGCAAGAAAAAAAAACACAAATAATCCCATCAAAAAGTGGGCAAAGGATAAGAGTAGACAATTCTCAAAAGAAGATATGCAAATGGCCAACAAACATATGAAAAAATGTTTAACATCAGTAATTATCAGGGAAATCCAAATTAAAACCACAATGAGATACCACCCTACTCCTGCAAGAATGGCCATAATTTAAAAATCAAAAAATAATAAATGTTAGTGTGAATGTGATGAAATGGGAACACTTTTATACTGCTGGTGGGAATGTAAACTAGTATAACCACTGTGGAAAACAGTACAGAGATTCCTTAAAGACCTAAAAGTAGAACTACCATTTGATCCCTCAATCCCACTACTGGGTATCTGCCCAGAGGAAAAGAAGTCATTGTATGAAAAAGACACTCGCACACTCATGTTTATACAGCACAATTTGCAATTGCAAAAATATGGAACTAGCCTAAATGCCCATCAACCAACCAGTGGATAAACAGAATGTGAGATAGATAGATAGATAGATAGATAGATAGATAGATAGATAGATAGATAGATATACTGCTCAGCCATAAAAAAAAAAAAATGGATAAAATAATGGCATTCATAGCAACCTGGATGGAGTTGGAGACCATTATTTTAAGTGAAGTAACTCAGGAATGGAAAACCAAATAGTATGTTCTCACTTATAAATGGGAGTTAAGCTATGAGGATGCAAAGGCATAAGAATGATATAATGGATTCTGGAGACTTGAGGGTAAGAGTGGGACAGGGGTGAGGGATAAAAGACTACAAATTGGGCACAGTGTTCACAGCCCGGGTGACGGGTGCACCAAAATATCAGAAATTGTCACTAAAGAACTTGCTCATGTAACCAAAAACTACCTGTAGCCCCAAAACTATCGAAATAACAACCAAAGAAGGAGAGTGTGTGTGTGTGTGTGTGTGTGTGTTTAATAATCCAGCAAAGGGGCTGGGCAACCAGGGAAGTAGGTAGAAATATAGATAAAATAAGACTGGCCATGAGTTAATGATTGCTGTCAGTGTGGGAGATGGGTAAATGGGGCGGTCCATTGCACTATTCTTCTACCTTTATGTATGTTTGAAATTTTTATGACTAATAATAAATTTTTAATTGATTAGGCTTTGAAGCCAAACTGCCTGGGTTTGAATCCCAATTCAACCATTTAATAGCTATATAACCTTGAGCAAATTAAAGCAAGTTGTGCAACCTCTCTGTAACTCAGCTTCCCTATCTGTAAAATAGGAATGATACAAAGTCATTACTTCAATGGGTTGTTATGAAGATTAAACGAGGTAATATATGTAAGGTACTTAAAACAATTCCTGACATATAGTAGACACTTAAATGCTAGCTATTATAGTGTTTAGGGTCCACAAAATTGATTGAAACCCTGACTTAGAATTTCTGGGCATTCAAACCCATAAGATGGCTCATGAGAAATCATTACTACTTCTCAATGAGGAGCACAATATAAATCCAACAACTTCCTTCTGTCACACACAACAGCTAAAAAAGACTACAAAAATTGGTCAATCTTTCAATGCTCAACATTTTGACACTCTCTGCTGCTCCCAGTAGAGGCTTCAGGTCAATGTTACATTCTTATCTGCACTACCCATGGGATGGCTGTGTTTCTTCTCTTACCACCACCTTTAGGGGGCAGCCCATAAATATCTCACTGAGACCTCTAGTGGTTGTGTAGGTTAGCAGAAAACACAGTGGACAGGAGTCAAAAGCCCTAGCTAGATTCTTATACTGTCTTTGTTCTTGAATCGCTGTATGACCTTGAAGAATCGCTTGGTCTTCCCAGAATTTAGATAACATAATGTTGACAACATTTTTGGAACTCTTGCTTAAAAATCTCTTTAGAGACTATTAGAAAATTATTTGGAGCACCTTTTGCTAACGGGTAAGTCTTCAGCCTTTGAGGGTAAAATCATATTCAGAGAAAAGATTATTTGAATGAAATGCACCATAAAGCTGTCTCTGGTTTAAAATCAGAGGTAACTATTATAAGGGAGACTGAATTTGTTTTAAGAAGTATAGATTGACTTTTGAAAACATTCTAAAAGAAAAGCAGTAACAGAATTCTCAGACCAAATGTAAATCGCTTCTATAGAAGATGTCTGCAGAAAACTTTTGGGGGGTAATGTTTATTAAATTTTTCTTTAAACCAAGTTCGTTAGTTTTAAATCTCACCTTGAGCAGAATCATAGTCTTTCATTTACAAAACACTTGGCTGTATGGGTTTTGTCCTTTGTGCAGATGTGGTTACATAGGTTAAATTACAAATCAAAAATCATCAAATGATTTGTATTTCAGTTAAACAGCTTAAAGAAACACATAGGTACAAGTAGGAGTTAAGTCAGTTGTGTTTCACCCTCTGTGAAATGGAACTAATAATAGTGTCTCTATGGCCAGGCACAGTGGCTCACACCTGTAATCCCTATGCTTTGGGAGGCTGAGGTGGGAGGAGAGGTTGAGCTCAGGATTTGGAGATCAGCCTGGGCAACATAGGGAAACCAAGTGTCTATGAAAATGTAATTAAGCCAGGCATGGTGGCATACACCTGTGCTGCCAGCTACTTGGGAAGCTGAGGTAGGAAGGTCGGTTGGGTCCAGGAGGTCAAGGTTGCAGTGAGTCATGATTGTGCCACTGCACACCAACCTGGGTGACAGAGTGAGACCCTATCTCAAAAACATTTTAAAAATGGATAGGTCATTGAATGTGGGCTAATTTTTTAAAAATTAAAGGTTTTTTTAAGGTTTTTTAAGGATTAAATGAGTTTATATATATAAAGTATTTAGATAAATTAGCTTATAATAAATGTCATGTAAGTGTTAACTGTGAACCTTATTAATATTTCACTGTTTCCAATTCTCAAAAATTTAAATATCTCATTTAGTTTCATTTTTCATTCATCCTGCTTATGGCAAATGTGGATTCGTATCACTGAGTGCACACACATTTTTGAGGATTCGAAATGCTCTTGAAGTTTTTTCCATATTTAGGCACAGCATTCTTATCTAGACAGATAAGCTTGTATGCAAATAAGATGGTTTCTACTAAAGGGCTCCAACCCATCCATTAATCATGGGATAACTATATACTTACAGCTTTCAAGAAAACATCTATAAATATCTATCCATCAACAAATATTCACTGCATGCCAGCTATATCCAAGGAACATGTTGGGAGCTGTGGAAATACAAGGAAGGAAAAGTCATGAGCCTCATCCTCAAGAAGTCTGCCAGTTGAAGAAAGGAGGAAAATTTGCATACGAAGATGAATGGCTGTTTAAGAGAGCACATGGTAAGTGCTAAGTGACCAGGCACAGTGTCCATCCATAATGATATATTTAGTAGAACACAGGCACATAGGTGAAGAAATCCCTGAGGACTAGGGTGATTCAAACATCCTTTCAGAGGAGATGGACTTAAGCCAAGGATTAAGGGATGAGTAAGATTCCAAAAAAGGAGGGAGAAAGGCATGAACAAAGGTGAAGATAGATTTTTAGTTGACAATGGGAGGTCTACACTGCCAAAGCAGAGCTAGTTTAAAGAAATTGTCGGAGAGTTAGCACAGGTATTGAGACTCTTGAAGACCAACCTAAAGAATTTCGACTTTATAAGTGATATGGAATAGGGGTTTTTGAACAATGCTTTGACATGAGTAAAGTGGTATTTTATTTTTTTTTTTTTTTTTTATTTTTTTTGAGATGGAGTTTCACTCTTGCTGCCCAGGCTGGAGTGCAATGGTACAATCTCGGCTCACTGCAACCTCTGCCTCCCAGGTTCAAGCGATTCTCCTGCCTCAGCCTCCTGAGTAGCTGGGATTACAGGTGGCTGCTACCACCCCCAGCTAATTTTTTTGTATTTTTAGTAGAGATGGGGTTTCACTATGTTGGCCAGGCCGGCCTCGAACTCGTGAACTCAGGTGATCCACCGGCCTTGGCCTGCCAAAGTGCTGGAATTACCGGTGTGAGCCACCTCTCCCAGCCGTAAAGTGATATTTTTAAAGTTTTTCTACATTTAGGGTCCATACCATCTCCTATGACTGAATCATCTGTGGATATAGGTATTTATGATTCCCTTCTCTCCAATTTTCAAGAATTTTGTGGTCCATTTGCCTATGTTTACAGCACCTTCGGTTCATATAATCCCTCAGATTTGAGTTCATCTTTCCAAAACAGGAGAAGATTGAGGTAACAGACTTGGGATTTGCTGCAAACTCTCTTCCCACACCCAGATTGATATACCTAATATGTAACTTCCATAATTTTATGCTCTTATAAACACAGTAATCACATATATATATGAAATTATTTTATTATCATTGTCATATTTACAAAAGCAACATGCATTACATGTGCTTTGCATTGTGTGTTGGCCACTAAGTTATGCACCATGAAAATGCCTCCAAGTGATATTTAAGTCATTCTCTTTACTATTTCATGAAGTAAGAAAAACTATTATTTATTGAGTTACAATGTGCCAGGCACTGTTCCCACATATGTTACCTATATCATTTCATTTGATTCTCACAAAACCTTATGAGATTGGTGTCATTATTGTCCTCGTTTTATAGATGAGAAAACTAAGACACAGGGGCTAAACACTTTTCCCAGGACCATTCACTGTATGTTTAAGATTAACACTGAAATGGATTAAAGCCCAGGCATCTGACGCTAAAGCCATACCATTAACCATTATGCCACACTGCTTAGCCCAGTAGTGGTGGAGCTCCCAATCCACCCCTCACTAATGGGCATTCTCTTTGATTCTGGATTTTTGCCACTATAATACTGCTGCAATAAATATCCTTAGTCATACATCCTGATCTATGGGTGTTTTTCTTTCTTTCATTCAACAAATATTTACTGAATGCCTCCTCAGTGCCAGGGACTATTCTGGATGCTGGAGTTCCAGTGGTGAAGGAGACCGATGAGGTTCTTGTTTTCATAGAGCTCACATTCTTGTGGGAAGACAATAAATGAATGAATCAATCAACAAATGAGGGAATAAATGAAGAATATGAAAAATAGGAGATAAGAGTAAGTCATATACAGAGAGTTAAAATAGGGTAATGCAATATAGGCAGCCACTTGGTAATAACTATAGATATTTTTAATATGATACAGACTTCCAAGTATGAGATTGCTAGGTTGAAAGGATATATGTATTTTTAGTTTTTAATAATTATTGTTACTTTGCTTCACAAAACCCTTAATAATTCTCATTTCTACCAACAGTAAAAATACAGATTTTATTATTATTTCTTTTTCTTTTTGGACACAGAGTCTTGTTCTGTTGCCCAGGCTGGAATGCAGTGGCACGATCTCAGCTCACTGCAACCTCCACCTCTTAGGGTCAGGTGATTCTCTTGCCTCAGCCTCCCAAGTAGCTGGAACTACAGGGGTATGCCACCACCCTCCATTAATTTTTTGTGTTTGTCAGGCTGGTCTCAAACTCCCGAGCTCAGGTAATCTGCCTGCCTCAGCCTCCCAAAGTGCTAGGATTGCAAGTATGAGCCACGGCGCCTGACCAGAGATGCAGATTTTTTTAAATAAACTTTTTTTGTCTTCCTTCTATGACACTAAGAGAACTTCAAAAGATTCTTCCTTCTCAATAACTATAGTGACCTATTTCAAATTCAATATAAATGTATACCAGGTACAAGGTAAATCTCATTTTCTATACTTTTATATATGTATATATATATGCCTCTGAAATCAAGAATGTGCATCTCACTGAATACTCTCAAAGAAATGTATGTGCTTGCTGCTTGTTGATAAAATGGGGTGGGTAGAGAATGGTCTTGTCTCATGTTCTTAGTACAGACAGTGGAAGAGTTAACATTTCTTAAAGATAGTTGATCACATTTAATTTTTAGAAAACAGCAAGGAAGCAAGTCTAATAAATTGAAAGGGACTCCTATAAAGAAAAATCTTGATAAACATTAAAAACAACCCTTGAGGGGCTGAAGTGTTTTCAGGAGTAGCAATCAAAAGAATACCACAGAATCTATCATCCATAGCCTATGGAATTAGACTTTCCCATCACATCCCCTTTCCTTGTTTATAGACCTGCCTGGTTATCACCAGTTCCAGGGGACTGTCATTATTTCAAGGACTCATAAATATGCAACAGGTATTTCATGGGAGAAAATGCAACTGAATAACTTCTAACCACCCTAAGAAAGAGATAGGAGAAGTGTCTGTCTGGCTCTCCCCAGTCTCCCGACCCCTCCACTCATTCTAAGGAAAAGCAAGGAGGCAGCACTCAGACCTGGCTTCTCCGCAGAATACCCTGCCAATCCAGAGAGAGGGGATGACAGCATCCATATCAAAATCTAACTTCTCACTTTAAAGGTCTGCATGCTTTTTGGGCGCAGGAAGGAAGGTAGGGTTTTATTTTAACCATGTTTCACAAGCAAAAGCAATGGAAAGAATTCCACGCCTAATCTTTGTTTTTCCTCCCTTGAAATTTGATCATATTCCTAACTTTAGTCATACTGCCTGGTTTCCTTTCCTTAATGGAGTGAAATTTATGTCTGTGATTAGAGAATTGGCTTGGGAAAACCATTTGCGTTTTAAAAGTTATATGTTTTAAGAATAATAGATATGGAAATCCTGGAAGAAACCCAGTGTGTTTTGGATGTTAATACAGACATCATAATGACTTGCTATTTCTATCCCCAGTTAGTAAGTAATGGGCATTTTAAATGTATTGAGGATGGGGAGGAGGATGAAACTTTGAATTGAAAATTTTCACAAAGAGCATAGTGATACATTTAGTTATAGCTCAGATGTATAGCTTTTCGCCTAAAATATGAGAAGATTGTTTTGAAAATAAAGAATAATGTGACAGTCATTAAAAAGTAGCTTTGCTGGAAGTGCATTTAATACATGTGTGATCCTTGAACTCTAGCATTCATAGTCATAGGGGAAAAAGTAATCAGATATTCCTTGCTTTATGACATAGATATATTCCTTTCAAATATATTTTTCAATGTATTAGGGAAAGTCACTAAAAATGAAGCAATGTGGTCAGTCCTTAAGGGGACAAGGGACAAGGCAACAAAATGACCTTTACCAAATCACAAACAGGATAAATTCCCCCTGGTTGGAGGCTGCAGGGAAGGAGCAAGAGCTCCGTCCTCATAGCTGCACAAACCTGGGTATAAATCCCTCTACATTCTTGCTATGTGGCTTAGAGTACCTAATATTCCTGAGCTTCATCTGCAAAATGGGGTGTTATCAGTACCTCACTGCAGAGGGGTTTATGAAGGTGAAATGAGATCATGTGTGTAAAACAGGGAAGGCATTTATTTCATTTTGGTTCCCTCCTTCTTCCCACCCCATTGTTAGCATGGCTTTGAGATCACTGAATTGGAAGAAAGGAGCCCAACAGAAACAGAAGAGTTGGATATGGGGTAAAAATGAAGGGCTGCTTGGGAGTGGTCAGTATTGATTTGGCAGAACAAAGAACCAAAGAAATGCCACCAATACCTGAAACAGAACCTGCCGCCAGCCCTCTGCTACAGAGAAAAAATGCTTTAGTAATATGAATAATTGCCTCCTAATGCTTTTCATTTCTGAGTTTTTCTAATCAAGACATACCCATTCATTTACGTACTTGCTGTTACTGCAGGTACGTAGCTTTGCGCTACTGTAAATATACTGTTTATGTCACTCACTTCAAGACTGTTCATTTAAGTTAAAGGTCTGTGATAGTCCTTATCCAAAAATAAGTCAAAATATTTATTAATTTTTTTACAACAAGATAGTTTCAAAAATACAGTCCATGATATCCTAAGCATAACAAAAAAGAAAAACTGAATGTATGACCCCAAGCAGTTCATGTAACATAAAAATTTTCAAATTCTCAAATATCACTATCAGATAACATCCTCTTCCTTGTAGGAAAGTATATTTGAAAAGTATAGGTGTAGGTGACCCTGTAGGCTTTTTTATATATTATTTCTTTAGAGACAGTCTCACTCTGTCACCCAGGCTAGAGTACAGCAGCTGCACAATCATAGCTCACTGCAACCTTGAACTCTAGGCTCAAGCAATCCTCCTACCTCAGCCTCCCAAGTAGCTGAAACTATAGGCACTTGCCACCATGCCTGGCTACATCTTATTTTTTGCAGAGATGGGGTCTCACTATGTTGCCCAAGCTGGTCTCAACCTCCTGGGCTCAAGCGATCCTCCTGCTTTGGCCTCCCAAAGCACTGGGATTATAGGTATGAGCCACTGTGCCCAGCCTTAGGCCTATTTTAATGAAATTTAAAACACAGAATTTAAAAGTGTGTAAAAATATTTTCTCACTAAGAACTTTCATATCTTAGGCCTTCATTTGTCATTTCTATCAAAGAAAGTCTCAAGTGACTTTGTTTAGAGGTCACTTTTCACAAAGGAACCAACTGTTGATCACTCCACCAGAGTTACTGGCTGCATCTATCAGGATGTGTGATCCACTAAGGTGGCTGGGTAGTTTATTCACTGCACAAGGGCTTGCTCCCACACACAAGATGAAATTTCAGTTTTGGGCACCATGGATATTGCAAATTATAATATGATGGATCTTTAGGATGCCTTATGAACAGATGAAACTGCCAATGTTATCTCCACAAATGTCAAAGGCCTAATATTATAGATATAGGAGGCAGGATGCAGTTAATCTTGTCCCCCAATCACGAGCACGTACAGGAACTGGCAGGAAGTAATACACGCTTTAAACCAATTTTAAGGCCATGATCTTTTGCAGATAGATGTCTGTATTCTTTTGAACAGAGAAGTGTAGTGGTCAGATATGTCTTGGGAAATCCATGTCCTTCCTCAAGAGACCTGTCAGATGATGAGAAAATTATCTTTACTCAAGTATCTAAATTACCCAATTTCATTACACCATGGTGTGGACCATCACAGCCAAGGAAAATTTTTAAATTCATCTTTCTTTTGTCTCCTTTTCCCTGAAACCTGCCTACAGAGTCAGCTAGGTGCTTGGTTTTATAGACAATTTGTCACAGTTTTTTTTTCATAGCTAAAGATTACTGAAATATTTGAGCCTTTTTTAAGACATGGTCTCGCTATGTTGCCCAAGCTGGCATGCAGTAGCTATTCATAGGAACAATCATAGCTGCCTCAAACTCCCAGCCTCCAGTAATCCTCCTGTCTCAGCCTCCCAAATAGCTGGGACTACAGGCTCACTCTGCACCTAGCTGAGACTCATTTTTTAACTTCACATTGTAAAAAGCAAAGAGTCAATTCATTCATGTAAGTTTTTTAAAAGCCAATTAAGTACATAAACCATTACTTGTGTAATACAAGTTCATATAACGAAAAATTCTCCTTTTTTAAAACCTTTAGGTCTTTTGGCATCACATAGATACATATATAGATGGTTTCAAATGGTACCAATCTTCAAATAAAAATATTTAAATAAGATTTCATACTAACATGGCTTTATCCTAGCATTCCTTAAACAGATGCAGAAAAATTCCATTCTAATAAATTATCTGCTCCCACTGCTGCCAACATCCACTCCATCACTCCACCAGCCCTAAATTGCTTTATTGCAGTAGAATTATTTTATAATGTTAAATTGCTATAATTCGGTTTCCAGGCTAGAGGAAAAGCAGCACATATAGTCAGTCTTTCAGAGACACATTAGCAAATGAAAAGTATATTGTAGAAGAACTAAGGAAGTAGGGCAAGGAACTTTGTGGGAAGAAGGAAGTAACTCCTACAGGCTATTTACCCCTTTTACCCCACCCTCTTTGTGTATTCCTGGGGTTTGCTTTGGTTTGGGTAGAGGGATGTTTGAGGTAGTGAGTGATCATAATAAAAGGTGATTGCACCTTGATGACAGGGCTAAAGAATCTTGGAGAGTTCAGCTGTGGCTCCACTACCTCTCTGTTTTCTCCCCAGTTCCTAATGTCTTTCATGCTCATCTGAATCCTTTCCATGTAAAGAGTGACTGATACGGGGACCACAGCAAACATTTCTGAAACACAATTTCTTGCTGTAGAAAATGAGTTGTAATCAAAATCAATAAAGCACCATTCCTGTGAGCCTCTACCTGACATAGAAACGATATCATTCTACCCAACACTTCTTTGAAGTGAGATTCCACCACTACCTACTCCTTCATTTAATAAAGATTCATTTTGAATTATTATGCATCGAGTCCTCTGATAGACACGGGGCAAGGAGAAGGGGAGAGACAAAGAGGAAATGACAAGAATATGGGCCTTGCCATCAGTTTTCTTGGAAGGGGGTGGTTGAGGGAATGAGGCATTGTAAGAGAGGAATGTAAAAATCTAACTTCTTGTAGTTCTTTTTCCCCTTTAATCAAGCCCACATGTTTAACACCAGGAACTAAATGTGGTGAGGAGGGAAGGATTATAAAAATGTTCACTTTCATCCTACAGATATGAGAAAACAAGAACATACTGCCATTACTCGACAACTTTATAGCTCCAAATAATGCTAGCATGCAGTAAATCAATGCAGGCTTTCGCTGGCTCATGGAATGCATACCTCACGTTTGCTCTGAGAGGGAGCCTGTGTGATTCTATCTAGTGCCAGGCTGCCAATGCCCCTGGACGGGATTGAGGAGAAAGGGCTGGGGTCGACAGAGGGAGGCGGGGGTCCAATCTGCTCTCAGAGCCAACAAAAGTCTCCAACCCCCAGTCCCTCAACAACCTTCCTTCTCTTCTTAAGGAATGACAGAAATCAGGAAATATTACTTCGGCTTGCAGGCTTCTGTCCTGGCCTATCAAACCCACAGAGAAGTCTCAGCAAATTACTGGAAACTGCACTTTGAACTTAGTCCCTGGCAAGGAGCCCAGTCAAACAGAAATGTAAAAGTTCCTTTCCTCCACGGGGCCCCTGCACCAGGGTGTCCCTATAGACACTCTAGAGCTGATTGCAACAGGTTGGAATGAGGCCCCGCGCCAGGAAAACAAGCCCTGACCAGTATGATTTCCTACTGCCTGTGTTGTTTCTTAAAAAGGTTTTTTTTGGCTTGTTCTCCCTCGTTTTGTTGGACTAGGTTACAGGCTCAGGTCCCATCGAGGAAAAGACTGGCACCATTTTCACAAAATGCTTAATCCTTGTTTAGTTCGAAAACTGCTCCATCAGCCCCACCAGTAAGTGTAGTCATGTTGGGGGGCAGCTAGGGGGAGGGACTGGTCAGGCCAGTTGCTAAGCAAATTCTTAGAACTCCCAGGGAATCGAGAAGTAATTAGCTTGTAAACCCTGCAGATATTTCTACCTCCGACAAGGGAGACAATATTTCTCTGCCCACCAGGCTTCACTACGTGGTACTAAAATAAACCAACAACAGGGACTGTCACGAAATGAACAGCCCCAGCCGTGCCCGGTCCCATAGCTACTTCTCCTTCATAAGCAGAAACAGAATATTACCCTCTTTCTAACTCTGTTATATTTCTCTCTAAGAAAACTCATTTGTACAAGCAAATAAACTGACTCATTATAAAACTAAGAGGTCAACAAGAGGCAGATAAAACTAAAGGTTAGACAGCTGGAGAAACAAGCCTCTCTTCCAGCTGCAATGGGAGCTCCTTCGGAGGAAGCAACAAGTGCCCCGGGGGATCCATCGTCAACCTGGGAAGAGGAGGGGGCAAGAGGAGAAAAAGGCACTCCAGCACACTCAAAGCCCATTTCTGTTGGATCAAACATTCCTTTAAAACTAAAACTGATGCGAATCACAGCCAGATCTGGCCAGCAGTGACCTAACTCTCTTAATGTGCAATTATTTTCACTGTTTTCTCATAATGGGTTATTTTTCTACATTTGTATTGTTGCATACACAAAGTGTAAACAGGGCAGTGATCTACTCTTCTGATAATTTTATAAAGAAAATTTCCCAAATGTGTTTTTTAAAGCCCTACATTCTCCCTAAAGGTTTCACATGGATTGGTAGAACTGCTTGTTCTCTCAGCCCACAGCTTCCCCCTTCCCTGCCTCCCTGACCTCCAACTGACCCAGTTCTGTAATAATCAACAGTCAATGAACACCACACAATTCAAAAAAAAAAAAAAAAAAAGCTATTGGGCAAAGTCGCAGTTAGGGCACTCCTGGTTAGCCCTGTCATTTTTGAGGGAGGTTCCCACAGGTTTTCTATTCTGATTGTTAAGGCAAAACTCCCGCATGGTATTTATCATCTGTTTCCCCCTCTCCCGGCTCCCAGTGGTTCTCGTAGAAGTAATGTAAGAAAGAACAACAAACCCAGGTTTCATATCAAGTCTACAAAGATAGTACATTCAAGGTGAATCATTCTCTCATCCAAGTAGTCGATGTACATTCATTATTATTCCCTCTAACAAAGCAAGTGTTACCATACATAGATCCCTCTTAGTCTCTATGTCCTCATTTGCAAAATAATCTGGTAGAAAAATACCTACCTCCTGGGGATGTTGTTCCAAGAGATGACAAGTGTGGGTGGTCACACCCAGCACACAGGAGATTCCCCGGGAAAAACTGCAAATAGAAGGCTGGATGCTAGATAAGAGGTGGGAGCTGGAGTGGGGCCTCTGGGTAGCAGAAGAACAAAGTCTGCTGGAGAGTATGCACTCCCTAAGAGAAAGGGCAAATGGTGTAAAGCAAAGTCAGGAACTTAACTGGGTGGGTATCAGGAATTAGAGCAGTGTGAGCCAGGCACAGTGGCTCTACCTGTAATCGCAACCACTCAGAGACTGAGGCGGGACAATTGCTTAAGGCCAGGAGTTCAAGACCAGCCTAAGCAACATAGTGAGACCCAGCCCATACAAGAAAAAATAATAATAATAAGAGCAGTGCCTCTTGAACTCTGGTGAGTGAGAGAACCCCAGGAGGGCTGGAACAACAAGAAGACCGCTCTGCGGCCACGACCCCTTCCCCAGAGGTTCAGATCCAGTCGGCCTGGCCAGACCCCAGGTGGTTCTGATGTGGGACATCCACAAACCCACTGAGAAACACCAAATGAGAGAGTGCGAGGAAGAGGAAGAGGGTTAGGGTGAAGTGGAGGGGGATGGAAGGCAGCAAGAGACACCCTAGGAAATGGGCGAACCTGGTGTGTAGTAGCAGCACAGGCTCAAAGGAGGAGAGCGCTTGCTAAGGGGCTGGAGTTGGGTTAGAACCAGCAGCCACAGGGAGGGCAAGAACGCAGGACTCAGACAAGTCCTTGATTCTTTATGGGTTCAGTGGAGAGGTAGAAGGAGATTATTTTGGTTTATGTTATTAAATGCTAAAATTCTATTTAAAAAATACAATACCCAAGCAATCATTTTGAAATTTGAATTATGGGGCCGGGCGCGGTGGCTCAAGCCTGTAATCCCAGCACTTTGGGAGGCCGAGACGGGCGGATCACGAGGTCAGGAGATCGAGACCAGCCTGGCTAACACGGTGAAAACCCATCTCTACTAAAAAATACAAAAAACTAGCTGGGCGAGGAGGCGGGCGCCTGTAGTCCCAGCTACTCGGGAGGCTGAGGCAGGAGAATGGCGTGAACCTGGGAGGCAGAGCTTGCAGTGAGCTGAGATCTGGCCACTGCACTCCAGCCTGGGTGACAGAGCAAGACTCCATCTCAAAAAAAAAAAAAAAGAAATTTGAATTATGCTGACAGGATGTTCAAGTGAAAGTACTCTGAAATTCAGATGAATCCAAGCTCCTTTCAGGAAAGAAGCTTCTTTCAAGTAATATAGGTAGTTGGCTGCCAAAGTCACACAACCAAATCATCATGATCTACATAGATCTAAAACCACCCTATGTACACTACTAACAACAGGTTATTCACTTGTAATCATCTACTTCTTCAATGTCTTACTTACATTACTGACCCAAAACATGAACTTCTATTCTAAGACACAGAGACACAGAAAGCTAGAAGAGCTCAGGTTGCAAAGAAGGCCTCCATTTCATTTCAGCAATCCAAGGAGCCATGAACTTCAGTTGTGTCAAATCACATGGAAAACTAGAACCATGTGGGTGATGACTAGCTACAAGTGAGGGGAAAATTCAGAATGCTTCCAAATCAAACGTTCCAATTCCCATCTCCACTCATGGGGGACCATAGCCACCCTTCTGATAACAACAGGGAGAAAATTGCATTTATAAGGCAACTTAAAAAAAAGTAATTGCCTTATAGAGAAAGCAATACTAAGATCCTCAGAATCAAAGGAAAAGGGATGAAAATTTGGAGGAAAAAAATGTCTAGGAGATGCAGCATGTGACTAACAGATTTCCAGAAAGAGAGAAAAGAGTATATATCGTGGAAGAAATTGTCAAAGAAATAATGTGAGAAAATTCCCCATCAGGCCGGGCACAGTGGCTCATGCCTATAATCCCAGCACTTTGGGAGGCCGAGGTGGGCAGATCACCTGAGGTCAGGAGTTCGAGACCAGCCTGGCCAACATGGTGGAACCCTGTCTCTACAAAAAGTACAAAAATGCTGGATGTGGTGGCACACACCTATAATCCCAGCTACTTGGGAGGCTGAGGCAGAAGAATTGCTTGAATCCAGGAGACAGAGGTTGCAATGAGCCAAGATCGCACCATTGCATTCCAGCCTGGGCGACAGAGCAAGACTCTGTCTCAAAAAAAAAAAAAAAAAAAAAAAAAAAAAAAAAAAAAAAACACACACACACACAAAGAAAATTCCCCATACATGAGAGATATGAGTGAGGGTCCATTAGGTGGAAAGTATATTGAATAATAAAAGATTTACAGCAAAGCACTTCCATGTCAAATTGAGATGGTCCTGAAGCTTCTGTAAGAGAAAAAAGGCCACAAATAAAGGACAAGTAGTCAAATTGCTATCCCACCCCTCAGCAGCAATACCTGGAGCCATCAGGCAAGCGAACAACATCAGGAAAGCAAAATTTGAATGCCTTCAGAAATCTGAAGGAAAAGGCTATCCAACCTAGATTGGATCTATAGTGTTAGGATTTAGGATTTATAGTATCATTATCTAGGCATACTACTAACACTATACGTTACACACAGACTGGGTGGAGACTACTCTCTCTTCTCTTGCTGAGCATGTCTTTTTTGAGGCCTTTCCTTGGGATTATCTGACCCGGATTGCCTCATTTAAGGAGGTGCTTTTACCTAGGCAAGATACACTAGAAGCTTTCTCCATAATGCCCCATGTTCATGGACTTAAAGTCTGCTGCCTGAGCTCAAGAGCCCTTGCCTTAATTCTTAGTCTCTTGACCACTATTACTATTAACCTTGCTACGTGTCCCCAAGCCCCATCCAATTTGGCCCTCACTTCCATATTTCCATTATAAGCTTTTCTCCTGAACCCAGGGATGCTGAATATGACTCTCTACTTACATCCCTCTTTAATACATGGGGCAGCCCTCACTTAGTCTGTTGCACTCAAACAATGGGTCTGAGACAGGAAAGATCACATGGAGCCAGGTTGAGGCTCAGAGCAAAAAGTACATAAGGGAATCTGCTACTAAAAAATGCCTCTGGACTACAATTGAAGAGCTTTCTGCTTTGTTCACATTTGAGCTCATTGAGGTGGAAAAACACATAGGTATTCTGGGCAGAAGTCCTTTTAAGAAATAGGCATTTTCCTGTAACATCATCTTTGTCGTGACTCTCAGGATCCTTAAGCCCAAAGGTGGGAAAGAATTTCTCTGGAGTTTGGGTGCAGCAGAGAAGAGAAAAGGTAAACCTACTGCCTTACTCCATTATGATTAACAGAGTCCCCTAAGGAACAACTTACGAAGCTCAAGAAAGCATCTGAGACATTAAGATAAAAAAAAATAGGTCAACTTAATATTTACTTAGAAATGTACAATACAAACTTCCCCAAGCTCCAGTCCCGGAGCAAATAAACTGCAGTTTGTTGAACAAACTCAACACGTCCAAAACCTAATTCATTACCTTCTTTCCTAAAACTCCAACATCCTTACTTTAGTCAATGGCATTACCAGCATCCCCTTCACATGGTTCCCAAGCTAGGTGTGATTTTTGTATCCTCCCACTCCCTCACGCCAGCTGACAAAACCCCATCACACCTGGAGAATCCTGTCGGCCTTCCTCTGCATTGGCTCTCCCTTCTGTAACCTACCCACATTCCCATGGTCACTCCAGTTCAGGCCCTCATTTCCCCCAGGTAGACCATAGTTTCCCATCTACTGCCACTGAATAAATGATTCTAGTGCTGAGTTCCAATCATTTCACACCTGTATGGGAGACCCCAGAACAGAACTCCTACTTTCTTTTTTTTTTTTTTTTTTTTTTTTTTTGAGACGGAGTCTCGCGCTGTGTCACCCAGGCTGGAGTGCAGTGGCGCGATCTCGGCTCACTGCAAGCTCCGCCTCCCAGGTTCAGGCCATTCTCCTGCCTCAGCCTCCGAGTAGCTGGGACTACAGGCGCCCGCTACCACGCCCGGCTAGTTTTTTGTATTTTTAGTAGAGACGGGGTTTCACCATGTTAGCCAGGATGGTCTCGATCTCCTGACCTCGTGATCCGCCCGCCTCGGCCTCCCAAAGTGCTGGGATTACAAGAACTCCTACTTTCAACTGAGTCACACTGCTGCTCATAATAAAGTCTATATTGGCTGGGCACAGTGGCTTCGTCTGTAATCCCGGCGCTTTGCAAGGCCGAGGCGGGTGGATCACCTGAGGTCAGGAGTTCTAGACCAGCCAGGCCAACATGGTGAAACCCTGTCTCTACTAAAAATACAAAAATTAACTGGGCATGGTGGCACTTGACTGTAATCCCAGCTGCTCGGGAGGCTGAGGCAGGAGAATCACTTGAACCCGGGAGGCGGAGGTTGCAGTGAGCCAAGATTATGCCATTGCACTCCAGCCTGGGTGACAGAGCGAGACTCTGTCCCAAAAACTAAATAAATAAAATAATAACGTCTATATTGTGACTCACGTTCTGGCCAGTGAAATGTAAAAATACTAATAATGATAAATTTTTTATTTTGAGATAAAAATACTCTTGTTGCCCAGGCTGGAGTGCAATGATGCAATCTCAGCTCACTGCAACCTCCGCCTTCCAGGTTCAAGTGATTCTCCTGCCTCAGCCTCCCAAGTAGCTGGGACTACAGGCATGCACCACCACGCCCGGTCTTCTTCTGTCTTCTTCTATCCTGCAATGCAAGTGAGGTGGGTTGGTCCAGCAGTCATTTCAGACCATGAGGTAACTGAAGATGAAAGCCTGTTCCACTAGAACAGAAAAGCAGAAAAATAGGAGAAGCCTGGATCCCTGCATGATTGCATGGAGCTGACACACCTGCTCTGAACTGCCCAACTCCAGAGTCTTTTACATGAGAAAGAATTCATCTGTACTTCGGTCACTATTTCTAAGGTCCCTGTACTCACAGCTGCATGTAAAACATAACTGACAAAGTTTTGCTCTCAAAATCATTGGTAGCTCCCAAATTCCAATGAAACAATGCCCAGATTCCTGGTCTCAGCACCATAGCAATCCCAAATCTGGACTTAAAATTCATTTCCAATCTTGTCTTCCACTCCTTTTCCTCCTGCAATTAATAACCTAGCCAAATGAAACAACTGTGATTCCCAAGGCGCATGGCTATCACCAACTGTGTTAATAGAATTGCAGATCTTTCGAGCTGAAGAGGAACAGGACCTCGGCAAGCCTCTAGAGCAGGGGCTTTATGACAGTTTTTATCAGTGAACTGTAAACTAAAACCTTACACAAAACTCCAGATGTAAAATATTTTTAAACAGCAGGCTGTTCTGCTTTTAAAACCATGAGTCTGGTCCAATTCTTATTTTATTTCCTTTTTTTTTTTTTTTTTTTTTTTTTTTTTTGAGACGGAGTCTCACTCTGTCGCCCAGGCTGGAGTACAGTGGCCGGATCTCAGCTCACTGCAAGCTCCGCCTCCCGGGTTCACGCCATTCTCCTGCCTCAGCCTCCCAAGTAGCTGGGACTACAGGGGCCCGCCACCTCGCCCGGCTAGTTTTTTGTATTTTTTAGTAGAGACGGGGTTTCACCGTGTTAGCCAGGATGGTCTCGATCTCCTGACCTCGTGATCCGCCCGTCTCGGCCTCCCAAAGTGCTGGGATTACAGGCTTGAGCCACCGCGCCCGGCCTTATTTCCTTATAGGTGAGGAAACTGAGGCTCACATAGGTGGAAGTGTGTATAATTGGTCAGAGGCTGGTTAGTAGCAGGCCTAGAACTAGAAAACAGGCTTCCCAATACCTACTCTGTCTTTTCCATTCTTTTAGTAATAAGTGATGCCAAGAGAGGTGCTCAAAGTAAAACTAAGTAGCAAGTCGTCCAATGCCCATCTTTCCAGTTAAGAGAAGAGGGACTTACAGTAAACAGGAATTTCCACGCCTTTTCAACTTCTGCCAACTAGGGTAACTAGGGATACAACAAAGCATCCTGGGGTTAAGTCCTATCAATCTGGAATTTTCCAAACACCAGAACATGTCCAATTTAGACCCATGCCCAGCGGAGCTGATGTAATTAGCCCAGCATCCAGAGAAGTGAGATTATATGCCAGGTCAGAGGATGCGTCTCCCCATGATACTCATAAAAGCCTATTGGCAGGTGTTCACACTATTAAAAAATATCAAAATGCTGGCTTCCCTGGAAAAACCAGGCAAGTTTGGTTCTTTAGTCATCATGAGGGAGTTCAACAACCACGTGTGGCAAGGTGAACTGAAGACGCCTGTGCAGTCAGACCTGCCAAAGGGTACTGGGAAAACCTTGATTCTATCTGACTGCATGCAAGGAAGGTCACTACCCCATGTAAATCAGAGGATGCATGTATCGTTGAAGACACGTTCTTCAGTGAATCATTAATGAAAGGACTTCAGAGAAGATCAAGACCCACTTCTAAAGGTGAAGTTCTGCTTTGATATTTATCTGTTTCAAATTAGGTCTCTTCTCTTCACTTGGATTATAAAACCACACGGAGAGGGCAAAGTGTACGCCACAAGATAAATATTGTCTAAGGAGAAATGAAATGGGACGCATTGTTGAGGACAGAACAGAGGAAGGGGAAGAAACAGAACTTCTGTAGGGTCCTTGGGGGCAATGGTGGCTGATGAAAGTTCTCACATGTGACTCTCGGAAGTGTCCCTGCTTCTCAGAGAGAGGGCAAGGAGAACAGAGGCGGAATGCAGCGGGCCGCCCACCTTCACTCAATGGTACCCAATTGGGGCATGCACAGGGAGCTAGCTCCTCTGGAGTCTGACGGATCTGCATCACAGCCTGACTGCGGCACACTGTGTGACCTGCGGAGAGTGACCTCTCTAAAACGTCTGTGAAATGGAGATGATAAGATAGTACCTACCCGATGGAGGTGTTAGGAGGAATAGCGCCTGGCACACGGGAAGAACTCAATACATCCCCAATACATGCTAACTACTGTCATGATTTACACTCATATATCCATCTCCCCAGATAACCCATAAATACCTTAAAAGCAGACACCATGCCCTTCCTTCCCCACAGTTCACAGAATCCATACTAGAGGCTTTAAAAGTGTTGGTTGATTGATTAATGGGCACTGGAAGGGGAGACTGAGCTCCTTAGATTACATGTGACAGCATGTTCCAGTTCTCAAAGAAACTCCCCACAAGCCCTTTATTTGGGCAGAAAGCAGCAAATTCTTGCACCCTTAAAGTATATCAAAGTGTCCCTCACTTTCCCCATTTCATAGATCAAAGAAGAAATCTGTCAGGAACAAACGAGGGACCGCGAGAGCCAGGGAAATGGACGGAGGGACAGGATTCCCAGCCGAGGCCTGCAGCTCGGGCTCCTGCCAGGGCGGCTTTGCCCTCCCCGTGTGCAGCCTCCGCGTTCAGACTTGTGCCGCAGCTCCCATAAAACCCGCTCCGCCTTTTCCTCCTGGAGATCGTCCTGCCTTTGTCTTGCAGCTCGGTTCACGCCATAAAACCCCATGGCCAACCGTGACTTTTCATTTGGAATTATCAAAGTGGTAGCTGTCTGATGCAGAAGCAAGCACCTTTTAAATAAATACATGTTTTTAATTCGTATTCAAAACACTACCTTGGCTCACCTGTCCCCTAGTTTTCTGAACAAGGTATGCATTTCCCCGGTGCAGGCAGGAAAGGTCACGTGGTCGCGCCTTCGCAGCAGCAGGCCGCCGCCTATCCCGTCTGGGGAATCAGGTTACCTGGAATGTCGGGCCACTTCTCAGAGTCTGGGTAGAGGCCGGAAGGACTCTGGGTGCGGGCAGTGAAGGACTGTGGGGAGACTAGGTGGAGAAACCAGAAACCTGGGAGGAGGAAAACAGGTTTCCCTTTCTAGGGCGCCCGTGCTGCAGGCACATGTAGTTGGGGGCTGGAGGGGGGAGGGCGGGGTGAAATGCCAGTTACTTTTGTTTGTCTTGAAACAAAGAGAGAAGAGGAGGGAGGTGCATTTTTTGCCTGCAAATATATGTGAAATGCATACCTAAAGTTGTACTGGGTGAGGACCTAAGTCGTTGACACCCACACCGTAGTGGGACAAATCAGAAGGGTCATTGTATAAGCAATGGCTACGGAGAATGGCTGTATAATAGGCGTATTATAAAATGCACACCTGGCTCCTTCAACGCTAGGGAGTGCAAAGCTACTTTCAGAGAGCCATCGAGTGAGCAATAGGATGAAGGTCTTCTTCCGTTGTGTCAGAACAAGGTTGTGCACAATATACAATTCCAGGCATTGTGCAAGTTCTTCACAGAGGCCCACGTATGCACAAGTGCGCCTGCCAACCATTTACCAACCACTGAGTCTTCTCAGTATCCCCATGATTTTTTCCTAAGACAAAGGGGGAACAATTTGCACTCTGCCCTACGGAATTTGTGAAAAATCATACGCTAACAGGCAAGTTCCTCCATGGCTTGCTTCTGAGTTTACTGTGGACAGTCTGGACTAAGGCAAGGGAAGAGTTTACCCTTTTGGGAAGGCAGAACTCTGCAGGGGAAATAGGAGAACTTCAAGATTAATCCTTAACTGGAAATGGAAGAAAAATCAGATAATATCCTTTCTGCCGTCCCCTAATACCTTCAGGAGTTCAAACGTTTTCCAAGCCCGCGGCACTTGGCAATTCTAATTACACAGTAAAATACCTAAGGTTAATGAATAACCTCCAAAGGAAGTTACTTCACATAATGACAGCAATTTCTCTGAACTAAATGTTAATAATAAGGCCTGTAATACTATGAGAAGGAAATGGTGGCAATTGGCAAATGGAACTCTGTTGCTTGGTAACAAAACCTGAGGTATGAACATTTTCTTTACCTGACGGGAAAGGGGTGGGTGGAAAGATTACAATTCCAGCCTGAACAGTTTGAAATGCAGGCAGCTTTATGAAGCCCATGGCTGTCCTGCAGCACATAAAGTGGAAGCATATGTGGTAGATCATTTTGTTAGCAGAGAGAAGTTGCAGGGGGAATAATTCCCTAAGAATTACTTAGCAGCACAGTAAAGGAAATGGGGTGTAATCTGTAAAGAGACTGAGGGCAACTTAGTTCACATTACCTGGTACAAATCACCGCTCAACAAATAGAACATTTCAGCAAAATCCATCTAACAGCTAAATCTTCTCCCCTGCCTCTCTGCTTCTGTTTGTTCCAACAGAGACAGACACACTTTGATCCTCCTGTTTGTGTTTTTCTGTTATGGAGCAACTGTGGCATTTGAGAGATGAATTAGAAAAGGAATGCAATTAAGACAACCTAACAGTGCAGTGTTCCTCGCAGAGGAAAACTTTACGCATTTGAACTGCAGGCGCATATTTAGTTGAGTAATTATTGGCAGGCTGAATTGAAAGAGCCTAGAGACAACTTCTTCCAGCTGGTCATTAATCAATAGGAAATAGCCTACAACAAGGTCATTATTACCTTAAACCATTACAAGAGCATATTCAGTGAGAGGCTAAGATAAAATTGAGGGCTTTAAATCCCTGTTTGTTTTATGGCAGTGGTTTTCAAATCTGCCAGCATATCTACATCACCTCAACAGCTCTTTTTAAAGTGCAGATTCTGGGGCCCCACTCCTGGAGATTGACACAGTAGATCCAGGATAGGTGCCTGGGAATGTGTACTTTAAATTCTCCATGGTGTTCTCATCATCAGCCAGGTGTGGGAACTGTTGCTCTAAATTATGTGAGCAGTAGAGTTTTTTGGTTTGACCAAAGATAGAAAGTGAGAGTGAATAATTTTTTTGCACTTGAAATTTAATATATTTTCATTTCTGCTCTGAAAGAAGTTTATCTGTACAGTTAGGAAAGATAAATATTCTAAGTGCATTATTTTTTATGTTTCATTTTTTAATATTAAAAAAGTGTTAAAACTGAATATTAGACCAAAAACAACTGACTTTCTGACTATACCATCATTTAATTAAAAGCTATTTTCTGTAACTTGAGCATCTTCCTAAGTAGCCAAATAAAATCATCTGCCATAGGAGCCTTAAAAGGCTCACCGTTTGCCCACAAAATGGGCCAAGTTTGTCCCCTTATCTTGGTTATTTTTTCATGGTGCTCCTTATGAAGCGTTGGCCAGTGCTTTTAAAAGCCCTTGGTAGACTTCTTTCTTTCAGTTTTCCCTTCACCACATGCTCCCTCTGAGTTCTCTCTCCAATTCTTTGATTTCTTTAAAAATAATAATCTGCTATTATTTAGCTGTGGGTCTGAATGGACTAGTATTATTTTGGCCAAATAACACAAGTAATAGACAAATAACTAGGTGGGTGGGCGACTTGATTCAAAGGAATGACTCTTGAATAGCAAGAAGATGTTTGGGACAGATTAAAATTCTGGTCCCAAAAATAATATCTTACAGACGGCGTTCTGAATCTTTAGGATCTCTGCATTCACTATGCACAATGCAGGGAATTATATATTAATAATACTTTCTAACTATATTCAAAGAAATTAAAAGCCATCATCATGAGGTCAAGAGATTGAGACCATCCTGGTCAACATGGTAAAACCCTGTCTCTACTAAAAAACTACAAAAATTAGCTGGGCGTGGTGGCACGCACCTGTAGTCCCAGCTACTTGGGAGGCTGAGGCAGGAGACTCGCTTGAACCCGGTAGGTGGAGTTTGCAGTGAGCCGAGATTGCACCACTGTACTCCAGCCTGGCAACAGAGCGAGATTCCATCTGAAAAAAAAAAAAAAAAAAAAAAAAGGAAAGGAAATTAAAAGCCATTGACTAAATAAACAAGAGAAACACTATCAAAGTAATTAAAAATAAACACTACCAGAATTTGTAGATTGCCTGAGCCACAAGAAATGGGTGCCTCACAAAGGGTAGAACTGATGACGAAAGCTATTCCCATTTTCCCCAAATCCCATACAAGTCCTCAACATGGCCATTTAGAAGCCAGAATTAGGTTCACCTTAACCCCAAATCCTAATTTATGAGAAAGTTCTTTGAAAGAGATCAAGTCTCTACCCTTACCACCATATTCTGGGACTAGTAGGAACTTCTAAGTACCTCCACTATGGTACTGATAATTCTCTGGACATTTAGAAGAACTCTCCTCATCCCCAGTCCTGCCCTGAAAGACATACAACACCTTAAAGATTACTTAGAAATTCTGATTCACCGACCTGCTTGAACTGAGGCGGCCCAACATCGTTGAAAGCTGGGAGAGCTGTTTACCCTCACATCTCGCTGTTCGAATGTGAGCCTTACAGAACGTGATTGGCCGGGCAGAGAAACGCTACTCTTCCCTGAACACTCCTGGCCACTCCCAACAGCCTCCCTTTGCTCTCACAGGACTTTTGTGGGAGCACAGTGACACCTTTCTTGAGGCATTGTGATAGTGTTGACTTATCTGTCTCCTGCATTGGAATATAAACTCTCTGAGGGCAGAAAGTGGATTTTACTCAACCACTTTCCAGGGTTGAGTTCAATACCAAGTATATTACTAAGGAATATCAGGGCTAAGGGGAGATTCTGACCAAACTAACCTAACAGGATTTTGCTGAAGGCAGGCCGGGGTGATCAGACATCGCCTGAAAGACAGTGGAGGATGAAGAACCCATCTAGGCATGGAAGGTGGTCAGACATGGAGGATGGGAGATTCATGCTAAAGTTAGCTGACTTCGTGCTAAAACTGGATTTTATAAGGAAGTACACAGATGGACCTAGGAGAAGTTTCAGGAGCCTGACTAAAATTTGATCAAGCAAAGAATCTTTGTCAAGATCTATGCTGCTAAGGATTGCTTTCTGTGTGTTAACCATTATCTTATCATTTCTCTCTCTTTTTTTTTTTCTTTCTTTTGAGTGACAGGCTAGAATACAGTGACATGTAATCATGTCACTGCACCCTCAACATCCAAGGTTCAAAAGATCCTCCCACCTCAGCCTCCCAAGTAGCTGGGACTACAGGTGCACACCACCATATCCAGCTAATTTTTTAATTTTTTGTAGAGCCAAGGTTACTCAGTATGTTGCTCAGGGTGGTCTTGAACTCCTTAATTCAAGTGATCCTCCCACCTTGGCCTCCAAAGTGCTAAGATTACAGGCATGAACCACTGTGCTCGCCATCATTTTTTTTCTTTTGAAAAGAAGACAAAACACTAGTGATGCACTTAGTCATTGATACATTAATAAGAGTTGTTATAGTTGGTGATTCTTTTGCAGATTAAAAACTCTGGTGGACTTGAGACTATAATCAGAAAGGGACACAAAAGTCAGAGTAAATAATAATGGGAAGAGACCTTTTTGCCAATATTTCACGCTGTCTACAGGTTGATCCCAAACGATTCCAGTTTTTCCCACCCCAGGGGACAGGCGACTGTGTAATGCTTGGTGATTTGGTTGACATGGGTTTGTCCCATAATCCACCACTAGGATACTGAAGATATAATATGCACCCTACTTGAGGCCTAAAATGGATAGTGATAATTTCTTGGTAAATTACTTACCTGGTACAAAAATGCACTACTCAAAATAAACTTAGGACAATTCTGACACTAACCTATAATAGATCCGCAAGGAACATAAGATAGGCATGAGAAGCTCTGGAGGTTTCATCATGGAATCTGGAGTCAGAGAGACCTTTGTTAAATTTCTGGTTCAGTCATTTTACAACTTGGATGACCCTGGGCTGGTAACCTAACCATCAGATTTCTCGTGTGTAAAATAATAACAGTAACACCCCTACTTTCTTGCAGGATTGTTTTGGATCAGCAATTACATACATAAAACAACTGGCCACTGGCATATAACAACAGTAGGTATGATGCTTTTACCACGTGCTTAATAAATGTTCATGAAATGGAATGGAATGTACCAAGACAGCATAGCCCATCAGCATAGCCCATGGTTTTTCCTCCTAGGATACACAGCCTACTTTAGACTCTTTATTATTATTATTATTATTATTATTATTTGAGACAGGGTCTCACTCTCTCACTCTGTCGCCCAGACTGCAGTGCAGTGGCGCGATCTCGTCTCACTGCAAGCTCTGCCTCCCAAGTTCACGCCACCCTCCTGCCTCAGCCTCCTGAGTAGCTGGGACTACAGGCGCCTGCCACCACGCCCGGCTAATTTTTTGTGTTTTTAATGGAGACGGGGTTTCAACGTGTTAGCCTGGATGGTACACTCTTAATTCTTTCTTTTTTTTTTATTTTTTTTGAGATGGAGTCTCACTCTGTCACCCAGGCTGGAGTGCAGTGGCACGATCTGGGCTCACTGCAAACTCCACCTCCCAGGTTTAAGTGATTCTCCTGTCTCAGCCTCCTGAGTAGCTGGGATTACAGGCATGCACCACCACGCCCGGCTAACTTTTGTATTTTTAGTAAAAAAAACGGGTTTTCATCATGTTGGTCAGCCTCCTCTCAAACTCCTGACCTCATGATCCGCCCACCTTGGCCTCCCAAAGTGCTGGGATTACAGGTGTGAGCCACTACGCCCAGCCGACAATCTTCATTCTTAATGCACAAGAGAGTATTAGGATTTGCTAAAAGTTGAGTCCCCATAACACAAAATGAATGAGAGATTAAATTGTTTTCCAGTTAATTTGATCACTAAACATGGTTAAACCCCATAATTTAAATTATTATACTTCTTGGGTTGACTAAATGTATATGCTCAAAACTGTAAAACTGCTTCTACTGGTGAGCATCAAGGACATAGTATTAAGAAACTTTATTCTTTAAAATCATGGACCTTGAGAAAGCTGCCCGTTTTAAATCTTATCAGGGATTACAAGTCAAAATGAAACAACTTTAAGCTGAGTAGGTTAAAGCAATGTAGCTTTGGTCCAAGAGCCAATCACCATATTCCCTACTTCTGTTAAGAGATAATAAAAAGTTTTCTCTTTTCTGTTAGAACTAATCGAAACCCTCTGCACTCACTCATAAACGTATATAAGTCCTGTTCAATCTTAAAAGAGACTGTGTTCCAATATTCAATCTGCCTTGCTCAACGAGGTAAATTTAGCCTTTTCCCCCTAGAATTGACAGTCTGTTCATCTGAACAACAAAACCCATAGTATGTGTAGTCCTTAAAGCTTCTATGAGGAAGAGGCCCTGATCTGAATGTCCACTTTTGGGTAACTTTATGCCATTACCATTGGAGAATTGAGGCTTCTCTCTCTTTTTTTTTTTTTTTAAAGACAGAGTCTCGCTCTGTCGCCCAGGCCAGAGTGCAGTGGTGCGATCTCGGTTCACTGCAAGCTCCGCCTCCCGGGTTCACGCCATTTTCCTGCCTCAGCCTCCCGAGTAGCTGGGACTACAGGCGCCCAACACCACGCCAGCTAACTTCTTTGTATTTTTAGTAGAGACAGGGTTTCACCGTGTTAGCCAGAATGGTCTGAATCTCCTGACCTCGTGATCTGCCCGCCTCAGCCTCCCAAAGTGCTGGGATTACAGGCGTGAGCCACAGCGCCCAGCCGAGGCTTCTCTTTTAAACCATGCTCCTTAAACATTTCTACTACTGTAGAGTATTTACCCCTGTCTTGTGTCCTCTAAAACGTAGCATATGTGGTTTCTGCTTAGAATAAACTCTGAACACTGGTGATATCAGAGGATACAAATTGGGTAATCTCCAGGTAGCTGAGCTTTTTGAGCTTGACCTAGGTGGACACCGATCGGAATGTTAATGATCTGTCCAATTCCTACTTCTGGTTCACCTTCAAATTGACTTCCCAAGGACTTCAAGGGTTCTCTTACTTCTCATGGCCCCAAAGGGTGAGGGTAGGGGAGATAGGGAAGGAAAACTCTTTGTGCTTGAATTCCAGACCTACCCCTTGATTCTGATTAAAACCAAATTCCTTCCAGCCACCCAAATCCAAACTCTGGGGCTTTCCGGATTCCACTCCCTTTTTCATCTTCCTGGGCACAGAGCCCCAGGTCTGTCACCATGAGCCGACCCTGCTCCGTAGCTTCCACGTGCAATCTCCGAATCCACCATGGTCTGTCAAGCTTCAAGGCCCCTACCAGCTCTGCTCCCCATACAACTTCCTACCCTAACCTCCTCTAAAACCTTATCTAAAGTTTTAGTCTTACTTTTTTTCTGACTTTTGGCCATCACCTCTTATAAACCCAATGTCTCTCCCAAGTACCATTCTTAGCATAAATTTCCAAAAACAATCACATTTCATTACTCTCTGAGGATGGGGAAATGCTCTATCTCCTCATGATTTTGAAACAAAGCCAATATCCTGCCTTATCAAATTATCAATGGGATTTTCACTTCTTTTCCTGGAGGCCCCCACTTATCACCCCTGTGCGTATGTGAAATAAACTATTCCCTCCTGTTAACCTGTCCTTTCTAAGTATAATTCACAAGCTCCAATCACTGAACCTAAGAAGGTAGAGGAAAAGTCTTTTTTCCTTCCTCTATGCATAGCTTACAGTGTGCTGCATACAGTACATGCTAAATAATTTTTGAGGAGGTAAAATTATTTCATTTAGTCAATCTTGATCTCAGTTATGTCCAGACTATTCTCATTTACTTAATTTTAGTAAGTGAATGGTCAAATGAGATAATACAGACACTGCAGATGAATTGAGTTTTGGTATTTTGCTGCTATATCTGGGATATTACCTGAAACTACCAACCCCAAAGAAGTGGTTAGATGCAGGAGTTTATGTATTATCTTAACAAAGAGTGATGAAGTGTGGAGAAGAGACTAGAAAAATGGATGGTGTTGGGCCTCTGAGGTGGGGATAAGTTGTGGGAAGGTAATTATAAAATATATGGTAAATAAGGTTTGTTTAGTAAGGTTTATTTTGCAGACTGAAGTCCTCTTAGGTAATAAAAGTCATCTCCAGACGAGGAGAGATTTACAAATTGTCTATATAAATAGAAATTTCATTTACAAATGTAAATTTCCTTTACAAAAGGAAAATTTCTGACCTGATTTTAGGCGGAAAGAGGGGGAAGCAGAGACAATTATTTTTGAATGGCTACTGCTTAAAGAGTTGCCTACATGAGGTTTGGTGGCAAGAAGCCGAAGTCAGAGCCTGTGGTTCCTGTTGCTCTTCTGAGGTGTGAAAAAGTGAAGAAGGCGTGCTTCATTACATGAAGCTTTGCTCCTAAGATACAACTCTTTTAGACCTCTCGGACTCACCCAATTTCCTCATAGGCTTTTGCACTATCTTAAAAGATGTTTCCCTTAGTAATATGGAGGAGACAAAATCAATAATGTGCAATACGAAATCGACACAAAAACCCAATTCTATCAGAACAGATTAAAGGAGTCTTGCTTAGACTCCAGGATAATTTACAGTTTTTCTGGCTTGAATGTGGAATGATTATAACAAGTTGTAATTCAGATAATGAACTTCTTAACGCAGGAAGTTCTTCGTTCAGGAAATAGAAGTTGGTGAAATTGAAACAAATTTATTAAGTAAATAAAGGGAAAAGCGCAAAGTACTTAGTGGCTAGAGTATTATCAATTTTAAAGAAGATTTGGAATAGAATAGTTAGGGAGCTATAATTTTTCAGTTTTTATACTGTTCTACCACTCTAATATGTTGCTATAATTCTCTGAATTATTTTTTTCAAAAATACAATAGCTATCTAGAGAAACCAGTTTGATCTCATTTTTATTTTATTTTTTCAATGCATTTGATTATGTATATCTGAGGTTTACAATATAATGTTATGGGATATATATAGTAGTAAAATGGTTACTATAGTGAAGCAGACTAACATGTCTTTCATCTCACATAGTTACTTTTTTGTGACAGGAACAGCTAAAACCTACTTATTTAATAAAAATCTCCAATATAGTATAATTTTACTAAGTTTATTCCTCATGTTGTACATTGGCTCTCTAAACTGCTTTATGCTGCTATTTTGATCGTTTGACCTACATCACCCCCATTTCCTTTCCCTCCCACCCTGCCCCACATCCCTACCCCCATCCCACCCATGGTAACCACTGTTTTGTTCTCTGTATCTATGTATTTGAGTTCTTTTTAAATATATATATTCCACATAAAGGTGAGATTATACAATATTTTTCTTTCTGTGTCTGGTTTCTTTCACTTAGCATAATGTCCTCCAGGTCTATTTATATTGTGGTTAATGACAGAATCTCCTTTTTTTTAAGGTTGAATAATATTCATATATATATATACACACACACACACATACACACACACACACACCATGTTTTCATTATCCATTTATCCACTGATGAACATTTAGGTTGTTTCCATATCTTAGCTATTGTGAATAATGCTGCAATGAGTATGGGAGAGCAGATGTCTTTACAAGGTAGTGACTTCATCTTCTTTGGGTATATACCCAGAAGAGGGATTGCTGGGCCATATAATAATTCTATTTTTAATATCTTTAGGAACTTCCACACTGTTTTGCATAAGGACTGTACCAGTCTACATTTCCACCAATAGTGTACTAGGGTTCCCATTTCTCTACCTCCTTGCCAACATTTGTTATGTCTTGTCTTTTTTATAATAACCATCCTTACAGGTGTAAGGTTGATATCGCATAGCAGTTTTAATTTGCATTTCCCTGATGACTAGTAATGTTGAACATCTTTTCATATTCCTCTTGGCCATTTTTATGTCTTCTTTAGAGAAATGTCTGTTCAGGTCCTTTGCTTATTTTTTAATTGGGTTGTTTTTCTGCTATTGAGTTATAGGAGTGCTTTACAAATTTCTGATATTAACCCCTTATCAGATATGTGGTTTGCAATATTTTTCCTAGTTCATAGATTCCCTTTTCATTTTATTGATTGTTTCCTTTGCTGTGCAAAAGATTTTCGGTTCGATGTAGTACCATTTATTTATTTTTGTTATTGTTGCCTGAGCTTATGGTGTGATATCCAAAAAATCATTGCCAATACCAATGTTCAGGAGTTTTTCCCCTATGTTTTCTTTCAGGAGTTTAATGGTTTCAGGTCTTACATTTAGATCTTTTATTCAGTTTGAATTTATTTTCGTGTATGGTGTGAGATAAGGGTCCAATTTCATACTTTGATGTAAAAAATCCAGTTTTACCAGCACTGTTTATTAAAGAAATTACTCTTTCTCCATTATGTCCTTTCCATGCTCTTGTCAAAAGTCAGTTGACCACATGTGCTTGGGTTTATTTCTGTGCTCTCTATTCTGTTCCATTGGTCTATGTTTCTGTTTTTATGCCAGTACCACACTGTTTTGATTACTATAGCTTTCTAATATAATTTTGGTTCAGAAACTGTGATGCCTTCAACTTTATTTTTCTTTCTCAGCATTTCTTTGACTATTCAGAGTTGTGATTCCATGTGAATTTTAGTATAATTTTTTTCTATGTCTGTGAAAAATGCCATTAGACTTTTTTTTTTTTTGCTGTTGTCCCAGATTTATTGAAAATAATATAGCACTGCAGAAAAAATTCAAACAGGTCCCCGAGGCGTTTTGAAATTCATCCCAACTGTAGGCTGAGTGACCTGCAGGTTGGACAGGCTGCTGAAGTCCAAGAGCTTCAGCATTTCCTTAGTGTCAGGATCTACTTCAATTATCTCCTGATCCAGGGCTGAGACCTCAGGAACGTAATTGTCTCTCCTTTCTCTCTCCTCCTCCTGCAGCGTGATGGAGATACCTCTTACAGGGCCTCTCTGAATCCGCTTCATCAGATGGGTGACATAGCCTGCTATCTTGTTGCGGAGCTTCTTGCTGGGGATAATGGCGATCTCTTCGCACACGTGCCTGTTCGTGTGGAAGTCGTTGCCCAGGTGCGTGTAGTACTTCTCTATGATGACCCGGGCCGCCTTCTTCACGGTTTTGGTGGGAACGTGGCCCATGTTGGCGGGTCCTTGGTAAAGAGGCGCCGTTAGACTTTTGATAAGGATTGTGTTAAATCTATATATTGCTATAGGTAATAAGGACATTTTAATAAATTAATTTTTCCCACTCATGAACACAGGATAATTCTCCATTTATTTGTGTCTTCTTCCATTTCTTTTATCATTGTTTTATCGTTTTCAGTATACAAGTCTTTCACTCCCTTGGTTAAACATATTCTTAGATATTTAATTTTTTGCTGCTATTATAAATATGATTATTTTGTTAATTACTTTTTCAGTTAGGTCATTATTTGTGTATAAAAATGCTACTGATTTTTTTTTTTTTTTTTTCAGGTGGAGTCTCACTGCATCACCAAGGCTGCAGTACACTGGTGCAATCTTGGCTCACTGCAATCTCCCCATCCCGGGTTAGAGCAATTCTCCTGTCTGAGCCTCCCAAGTAGCTGGGACTACAGGTGCCTACCACCATGCCTGGCTAATTTTTGTATTTTTAGTAGAGACAAGGTCTCGAACTCCTGACCTCAAGTGATCCCCCGTCTTGGCCTCCCAAAGTGCTGAGATGACAGGTGTGAGCCACCATGCCCCACTAATGCTACTGATTTTTGTATCCTGCAACCTTACCAAATTCATTGTTTTGGTTCTAAACATTTTTTGTGGATCTTTGAGGCCTTCTACTTATAGGATAATATCATCTGCAAATAGGGATAATTTTGCTTCATCTTTCTGAATTTAGATGCCTTTTTTTTTTTTCCTTGTCTGATTGCCCTTGCTGGTACTTCTAATACTACATTGAATAGAAGTGGTGAAAGGGGGCATCCCTGTACTGTACTGATCTTATTAGAAAAGGTTTCATTTGTACCTGTTGATTACGATCTCAGCTGTGAGCTTTTCATAAATGGTCCCTATTATTTTGAGGACCTTTCCTTCTATATCTAAACTGTTAAGAGTTTCTATCAATAAAATACTGAATTTTGTCAAATACTTTGTCTGCATTAATTGAGAGGTTCATGTGGTTTTTCTCTTTTATTCTTTTAATTGATGTATTATATTGATTGATTTGTATGCCATGCATAAATGCCACTTGTACACCAGACGTAAATCCTACTTGGTCATGATGTATAACCTTCCAGATGTGTGTTGAATCTGGTTTGCTAATATTTTATTGAAGATTTTAGTATCAAAGTTAAGACTTATTGGCCTGTAGTTTTCTTTTACTTGAAGTATCTTTGTCTGGCTTAGATATCAAGGTGACGCTGGCCTCTGGCCTCATGAAATATATTTGGAAGTATTCCCTCTAGTTCTTTTTTTTTTAAGAGTTTAAGATGTATTGGTAATAATTCTTTTTTAAATGTTTTGTGGAATTCTTCTCTGAAGTCATCTGGTTCAGTGCTTTTCATTGTTGGAAGGTGTTTAATTACTTTAATATCTTTGTTATTGGTTTGTTCGAGCTTTCTATTTCTTTTTGAGTCAATTTTAGTAGGTTATATTTTTCTAGGAATGTATTCATCTCTTCTAGGTTCTCCAAATTGTTGACATATAATTTTTCATAATAGTGCTTTATGATCTTTTTTTATTTCTGAGGCATCTGTTGTAATGTCTCCATTTTTATTTCTAATTTTATTTATTTGAGTCTTCTCTCTTTTTTCTTAGTCTAATTAAGGCTTTGTCATTTTTTTTTTTTCCTCAAAGAATCAACTCTTGGTTTTATTGATTTTTTTCTATGGGTTTTCTGTTCTTTATTTGATGTATTTCTGTTCTGATCTTTATTATTTTTTTCTGATAAATTTGGGTTTGGGGTTTTTTTCTCTAGCTTCTTCAAATATAATATCAGGCTATTTATTTGGGATCTTTCTTCTTTTCTAATGTAGGCATTCTGAGTTTAGTGTGTCCTTTTTCTAGCTTCTCAAGATATAATGTTAGTCTATTTGGTATCTTTCTTCTTTTTAATTTTTAATTAATTTAGGATTTTATAAAGACAGTGTCTCACGTGTAATCCACGTCAGTGATGACCATGAGTGCCTCAGAGGCCTAGGCTGCAGGAGTTTGTGGCAGCAGTGATGGCAAGGCAGATTTTGTGAATTCCTGGTGGTAAGGGCTTTAGGGATCCTCCCATTCTTATTTTCCCCAATAGTGGAGAGACTTGACTGAGGGGATCCCTCTTGGCCTTGGGTCTGACACGAGCCACAGGCAGCCACAGCAGTGCTATGTTCCAGGGCACAAGTGCTCAGAGTCGCTATGGAGCTGGAGTCCTGAGCTGATCCCAACCAGGGAGATGGTGTGGCAGAGACAAAGTGTTCTGCTCCCTTCTCGATGCAGCCATCTTGAGTTTCTGCCCTCAGCAGGGTTTCTGCCACACCCTTGCTGTGCTCCAGCACTCTCTTTTAGTCATTCTGGTTGAAATGTAGTGGTTTGTTCATTGTTTTAATCCATCTTTTGAAGGAGAGTGATAGTTGACCATCTTGCTGACATCAATTTGACCTCTGCTTTTTAAACTTTTCTCCAAGATTTACCTACAAGCTAAATTTAATTGCATAAAATGGTCACAGCCTACATAAAGGACAAGGCTTATATTTACCTCCACAGCACCGTATTTTCCAGTCTTCTGGGATTGGCCTCCCTCACTTCCTATAAGGAAAAATAAAACTGGCTTCCCTGCATTTGGATGGGTCTATATCTACTCCTTTGGCTCTCCCCTTGACCACAGGGAGGCCCATAACCAAGGCCCAGGTAATTGGAGTAACTCCCAAAGGCTCTATCAATTGGTCCAGGAGTGAGTACCTGCCTAAAGGCAAGCCTTTCTGAGCCTTTCTTTTCTGGAGATTTCCCAAATAAAGCTGGAAAAAGGAGCTTTGTTTCCTTTGGCATTGCTAAGCCTTCCCCCAGGAATTGCCCTGTAACTTTGGAGCTGCCTATGGTCATCTCCATTCATGAAGTCATTTGAAGTGATGGAGAATGAGTGATGACAACAACAGAAGAAAGATTTAAGGCAGAGAAATGGAAAGACAGTCTTGATGCTTCCAGCTCTGCATCCAAATGACTCAGAGGCCGGCCCTTTTCTTCCTCTGCTATTATAACAGCCACCCAATTCACCTTTGAGGGTAAACTTATTTGAGATTAGAATGCATTCTGATCGATACACCTATATATCCAACAGGATTGCTAAGCAATCTGTGGTACAGTCGTAGGGTCAAAATTTTATGGCCATTAAAATGATCTTACCAAAGTATAGCTTTCAATAAAAGTTACATGAACAGATAGTATGCAAAGATGATCTGATATATTAAGTGAGAAAAGCTAATTACAAAACAATATTCACTGTATTATCTAATTTTGTTAAAAATAGTTTAATAACTAGAGACAATAAAATTTTAATGGCTTTTTTCTGGATGTTGGAATTACACATAATTTTTTATATTTTATAATTTTTACTTTTACGATAAGAAGAACGATACTAAAAACCAAACCTTTGTCCTAATCTTTTTATAGGCCTATGTACAAATTAAAACTTAATCGTCCACTCATTCATTTGAATTTTACCATGCCCCTTTCTTTCTAAATAAGTTTCCTTTAACATGGTGACACATCATCCCTTTCCTTTTCCAGGCATCAGCACTTTAAAAGATGACATTTATAAGGATAGTAAATTATCAACACCTTCCGTCAGCAGAGTTTATGGCTTTTTAGCTAGTGTAGGAGTTCACAAAAGAAACATTTTCATCTAAATGAAGTCACTCATTTAGAAGTAACTTTCTAATTATTTTCTCCATGGTAACACATATAACACATATAAAATATGAAAAAATATGTTTATTCAAGTTTTTTTCTCTTTCCTAACTATTTCAAAAAGCCTTAAGTGTGTTTTATACCTCCTTAAAAATGTCACCCTGTAGATGGGGTTCATTTTAACACTAAAGTCTGGGGCTTTGCACCAATAATCTGACTCTATTACTGCATTGCATTCCTGATGAAACACACTAATCGTTTAAAGTTTCTTTATTAAATTTTTTTCTCATGAAAATGACTCTGAGCTTTGGAAAGCACTTCTAAAATAATGTCATATGAAAAGTGAGCCTTTTATTAGACCTCAGACCACAGAAGAATCCCATGGAATTTTTTCTAATATAATTAACCCCTTCATTCCAGAACTTAAGAGCTGGAGTATGGTTTAATAGGTAGATTTAGAGGCTTCTGTGCCTCCAGTAATCCTCCTTTCATCAAAACAATGGCTATAATTAATATTTATGATTTTGCCTTTCTCCTCAAAGGACTTTACAAATTGTTACCACAGGACTCATGACACTTACTAATGAAGTACTTACTACTCAGTCCAGAAGAGAAATTTACAGTCTTCTCAAGTTTATTCCACAATGATGTGGCTACAAAGGAGGATTGGTGGTGACTTGATGGATTCAACTCCCCATTACCAAAAGAATGAGTCAGTAATGGGAAACCAATCACTCAGTTCCAAACTGATTCCCCAAAGTTTGTGTAGCAGGATCATTGTTTTGATTTGTATTGTTTTTTCAGGATCTCCCACTATGATGCCCTATAGGGGTAGGTAAATTACAGCTGAGGGCCTCTGGCCTCAACCTAATTTTACAGCTACCCTTCTCCCTCCACCTCTCCTATCCCACCCACAGTGAATTACTGTTACATTTTCAAATGATTGTTTAGAGGACAGAAGAAGAATATGTGACAGAGACTATATGTGACCTGCAAAGCCCAACATATTCATTATCTGGTTCTTCAGCAAATAAGTTTACTCCTCCCTGAAAATCTAACGCACAATAAGAAAAGTCCAACTGTAAAGCTGTTGCAATTCCAGCCATAAACATTGTCTAACATTCATGAAACTGTCATTTAGAAACTTGGACTTAGTGTACAGAGATAAATATACTTTGTGGAAGCACATTTCAGGTGTCAGCTTTTTTTGGAGTCAGCACATTCTCTGGACTGACAGGATATAGACCTAAAAAGACCAAGTTCATGTACCAACATGCATATAGGAAACACTATACACACACAGGATATTCATCTACAACTTGGAGCTAACATCAAATAGGCTTGTTGGACGTTAGCCCCACTCAGCAATAGTACTGAAAGAAAAGAAATGCAGCTCTTGGTGCACAACAATTTGGGAAGACCTACAGGCAAAACTGAGCCCATGCAGGCCAAACAGAGTCAGCAGTATAGCAGCATGACTGTCCCACTGTATACCATTTGTGTAGACTTCTAGCTAGTTTTAGTTTTATCAGCGATTTGTCTGATAGTTATTTATAAGCCATACCTCTTCTTAGCAACAACATAAAAAAAGATAACATTATTAGGTTCCCAATATATTAGCAACAAAAGCTGCTTTTTGTGTGAGACACTGTCCTAAACCTGCTACATATATCATGCCCTTTGAGCCTCCAGTAAGAAAGACATTGCTCTTCTCATTTTACAAGGACTCATAGTGGCACGCCCCACATAATGGAAGCCATCTGAAGTAGGGTTAGTGAGGCTCATGGGAACAGCCTCTGGTTCATGTCAGTCTTTCTGCTAAGTTCATTACTGGATGTAGATCCCATGTGACAGACTTTTCCATCAAAAATCCAGAATCCTATTGGAAAATGAATCAGATACAATTCAAACATTGGTCTTTGTTGTCCCTATCTTTAGAAGGGGTAGTTAAAAACTGCTTAACCACAAAAATGTACCCCATGTGATGACGATACTATTTACAATATGATGCGAAAGGCTCCCTCCTCTAACCCCACAGTGGGTACCTGAGCAGATGGCTAATGGTGAGTGGAAGCCAGAACAAACCAAATTAAACACAGGGGCCAGACTTAGAGAATTCCAGAACCAAACAATAGGAGCTGCTCACATGCCTTGAAAAGGGACCTGACACCATGAGATTATGGGTCTGAATGAATGCCACTGGCCCTCCCAGTTGCTGTTGTTTCTTCTACACAGAGATACAACATTCACATACATGTTTGCCACTCATCTGGCTAGTGCTTAGCATTTTGAAAGTGTGATCCATTTCTTTTTTTTTTTTTCTTTTTTTGAGATGGAGTCTTGCTCTGTCACCCAGGCTGGAGTGCAGTGGCATGATCTTGACTCACTGTAACCTCCGCCTCCCAGGTTCAAGCCGTTCTCCTGTCTCAGCCTCCCAAGTAGCTGGGACTACAGGGGCGTGCCAACACACCTGGCTAATTTTTTGTATTTTTAGTAGAGAAGGGGTTTCACCATGTTAGCCAGGTCGGCCTCGATCTCCTGACCTCGTGATCCACCTGCCCAGCCTCCCAAAGTTCTGGGATTACAGGTGTGAGCCACCGTGCCCAGACAGTGTGATCCATTTCTTACTTTGGCACTCTAAGCCAGTCTCTGTGCTTTCCCATGTGTGTGTTTGCTACCCAAACGTAACGTCTAATATGGTGTTTGACCTGTTTTCAGCACCCACTGAGTAGCTTTTCGGTTTTATGAGGAATTCATGCAGAGATAACAGCCCCTTCAGTAGCATTTTGATTTTGGGATTAGCACCCAAATTCCTATTTAATCCACAGTTTAGCTGTCCAAGGAAACTATGACTAGAAGTATGAATTTTTTTATTCTTAGAATTAAAGCTGCATGGCTCAAAAAAGAACAAATTTGAAAAGGGGAAAGATTTTTCCCACTCTTCTGGACATTGAGGCCTCTTCCAAGGAAAATTCTAAAATGGGTGGGGTTTACTTTAACAGCCACACAGCATCCTTTCTACAACGCTGTTCCAATTTCTGAACACAGACTGAGCCTCCTCAGCCCACTGCCTCTCTAAGGCTGCCATGCTCTTCAAGTGTTCCCTTCTCCTTCCCACTCACCAGAGCTCCTCAGGAACAGACAGGAAGTCTCACCCACACTTGTATCCCTGAGACCCACCACACCCACTGGCATGCCACAAAATATATTTCCGTGTCTACGCTGTCCTTCAGTGCTGGAAATGTCATTCACCTAGATGGTAGGGAAGGTGAGCAGATAACGCTTATTAAGTCCATTTGTACTAGAAATGGGGTTAACATTTTAAATTTACTATCTTAGTTAACCCCCTTTTTACTTCTTACTGTGGAAAATTTTAAACATATACAAAACTAAAGATAATGACGTAATGTACCTGCCCTACCCAGTACCCAACCTCTCACAAACTATCAACCCATGTCCAATATTGTTTTATCTGTACCCTGTCCTCTCCCACCTCCCTTCACAGTGTTTATAATCTCAATCCATCTCTAATTTGGTTAGAGATGATATTTTAAAACATGGTATTTCTTATTTTCCTTCCCAGGCCAAGTCCTTTAACCTCATGTCCATCCCATTTCTGAACCCATACATTTTCCAGGAACTCTCAGTTTTTCACTGAGAACAGCAAGTGTGGCAAAAATAAGGAGCACGACAGTTGCCACGGGGGCCATCCCCACCACATGGGTGTTTCCTAAGTGAGATGACTTGCACACACAGTGCCAGGTAGGGGGAAAGAAAAAACCCTCATTAAACAGCTATCACTGACAAGGATTCAAGATAATAGGATTCTCACAATGAAACTACCATTCAGTCATCAAAGCTGAAAGCACTGGAGGGGAAATATCTGTCACAAAGGAACTAATATCTTTAAAAGATTAGATTTATTTATGCATCTAATTTGAAGTTTATTACCTCAAAGCATCTGCTCCATGGTTACATCATGAATCCTAGACTGGCTCAAAGGCCAAAAGTTGGTAATAACCCAAATCCATCAACAATAGAAGGATTAAAATTTGTGGCGCATTTATATTGTGAAATGTTATACAGCTACCTGCAACCAAATGGATGAATCTTACATAACATTGGGCAAAAACAGCAAATGAGAAGAATAATTCATTGTGATTTCATTGATATAAAATTTAAAAGCAGGCAAAACTAAACAATGGTAGAAGAAGAGGGAAAAGGAAAGAAATGATCATCCTAGAGTTATAATGATGGTTACCCTTATGTGGCAGGAACAAGTTTGCAATTCCATAAGGACAGGTAGGAAAGGGTGGGGATTTTCAGATGTTGGCAATGTTCTATTTCTTGAGTTGGATGGTGGTCCCACGGAAGTCCAATTTTTTTTTTAAGACTTTTTTTTTTCTTTTTTGAGACGGTGCCTCACTCTGTCACCCAGGGTGGAGCGCAATGGCGCAATCTTAGCTCACTGCAACCTCTGCATCCTGGATTCAAGCAATTATTCTCCCTCAGGCTCCTGAGTAGCTGGGATTACAGGCACCCACCACCACGCCCAGCTAATTTTTGTATTTTTAGTAGAGACAGGGTTTCACCATGTTGGCCAAGCTGGTCTCAAGCTCCTGATCCCAAATGATCCACGCGCCTCAGCCTCCCAAAGTGCTAGAATTATAGGCGTGAGCCACCACACCTGACCATTAATGTTTTCTTCTTTAATGTAAATATATACATATTATGTTCTTTTATGGACTATTTTATATTTCACAATGTGAAATGTTTAATTTTTAAAGTTGCATGATAATTTTCCCATAATTTGGTTTTATAAAGCTCTAGAGAGAAAAGGAAAAGAAGTAACTTACTAAAAATATTCCCAAGGCAAAGACAAGGAACTGTGCCTCCACTCCTTCCTTTAGCTTCTAAGTTGCTTTGGGGCCCTGGGTTGCGATTCTTAACCCACAGTGGATGTTAAATAAATATTTGATGGTGTTGAGGGTTTAAGTAATGGTTTATGTAAACATCAAGAGCTGCTGCTCAGAGCATATTCTCATGGCACAATAGTAAATTGACCAGAGAGATTTCACTGTGGTGTGCCTCAGACTGTAGAATATAAGGAAGTCTCATTAACTTGTCAAGTTGACAGAGTTTGGGGATTCGTTTTGTTGTTGCAAACCCAGTGTTTGCAAAATGAGTATTCTCATATATGGCCAGTAGGTCTGTAAAATAGCACATGCAAGAAGGGCAATTTGGCAATACTCATTAAAAGCCTTCAAAATAATAGTTTTTGACTCAGCAATTTCACATCTAAGAATTAATCATAAAGAAGCCATCATGGAGTTTGTATGTAAAGATTTACCTATAAGGACATTGTTTGTAAGAGTAAAAAATGGGAAGCAACATAGTTATCCAACAACATGGGACTTGTTAAACAGATTGTGGTACACTCCAACAGAATTCCAGGCTGGGCGCAGTGGCTCATGCCTGTAATCCCAGCACTTTGGGAGGCCTAGGCAGGTGGATCACCTGAGGTCCAAAGTTCGAGAACAGCCTGGCCAATATGGCAAAACTCTGTCTCTGCTGAAAATACACAAATAAGAAAAATTAGGCAGGTGTAGTGGTACGTGCCTGTAGTCCCAGCTACTCAGGAGGCTGAGACCTGCGAATGGCTTGAACCAGGGAGGCGGAGGTTGCAATGAGCAGACATCACACCACTGAACTCCAGCCTGGGCAACAGAACAAGACTCTGTCTCAGGGAAAAAAAAAAAAAAGGGAATTCCATGTAACCATTAAAATTGATGTTGTAGAGAACTATTTTAAAACATACAAACATTTTATAGTAATTTTTAAAATCAGGTTACAAAGCTATGTGTGCAATTTAATAGCGAGAGAGGAAGGAAGGGAGGGAGGAAGGGAGGAAAGGAAGAAAGAGGAAGGGCAAAAGGGAGGCAGGGAGGGAACCAAACTACCCCAAAACTTAGTAGCTGAAAACAACCATTTTATCACTCATGTTTCTGTGAGTTTCCTGGGGTTACTGGGTTCAGATGAGCAGTTCTTGTGTTAGTCTTCTTCTGAAGACTACCATAGGGTGATCAACTCTTCCCACTTTTCTGAGAACTTCCCTGGTTTTAGCACCGAAAGTTCCATGTCCAGGAAACCCCACTCTGTCCAGGGCAAACGGGACCATTAGTCTCAGACTAGCCGCCACCTATGTATACCCAAAATGACACTGACAATAAGTCATGGGATTATGGATAAAATATATTTTCTTTTACTTCATTCATCTGCATTTTCTACATTATATCTATGTATGCTTCTGAAACAAAATAACATTTTTAACTAAAACCTCATTACTTGCCTGTAATCTCAGCACTTTGGGAGGCTGCGGCTGGATCACCTGAGGTCAGGAGTTCCAGACCAGCCTGGCCAACATGGGGAAACCCCATCTCTACTAAAATTACAAAAAGTAGCTGGGCATGGTGGTGTACACTTGTAATCCCAGCTACTTGGGAGACTGAGGCAGGAGAATCACTTCAATCTGGGAGACAGAGGTTGCAGTGAGCCAAGATAGTACGACTGCATTCCAGCCTGGGTGATAGAGTGAGACTCTGTCTCCAATAAATAAATAAATAAATAAATTACTTTTAAATTCAATTATGTATAACCATTTTAGTTCAGCAGCTGACTGAAGCTTACTTTTATACCACATATAAGTAGTTGAATGATAAAAATAAAATTATCTGGAAGATGTTTTAAAATCTCACAGTTTAGGCCAGTAGTTTCCAATCTTATTTCCTGCCCCACCCTAAAGCAGATTTGACACGCTCCATCACCAGCAGCTCATCTGGCAGTGATTTTAAACCAGGTGTGGAGGGTGGAGGACGGTAGACTCAAAAAAGACCCCAAAGTCAGTCTGATGTGTTCCCTCTCATGTCTGGTTAAGAATAATTAAAACTATTTTTTTTTTTTTACAGTCAGCTTTAAAAAAAAAAAAAAAGTTAGGTTTTACTATTCCATGCCAAAGTTGTTCTTTCTTAATTTAAATCTATGAAATTTTGCTTGGTTTAGCATACTCACACATTCATTTCAAACCTTCATGTCCTACAATTCAAGTCCATTAAAGAATAGTGTAATGTTTCAGTCACATGGGGTGACTGTGGTAGGGGCTTTGAGTCTTTTCTATAGTCTAGCATACTTGTTACATACATTCTTCTTTCACCAGTTTGAAATTATCCTGTTTTCACTATTCATTAGTTGAGCAGCCACAGGCTAGACTTATTTCCTTTCCATAATGAATGTTCTTATAACTTTAATCAGTCCAAGTTGTTGATTACATAGTCAGCTGCAGTAATTAAGATGATAAACTTAGCTAGTATAATCCTCTTTTAGCAAACTTCAGTGGTGTTTTTCTCCCTTTCGGAATTGCATGTACTCAAGTATATACACACAGGATTTTGTTTTCTGGGAACTTGCCTTTCTGCATAAAATGTTTCTGCCATAAAAGATTCCCTAATGCCTTAAGAGAAATGCAATAAGAGGTGAACGATAAACTGTGATGGAGATGGGGAGAAACGCAGGCATAATATTCTGGTTCTACTAGTGAAATAATTGTTTTACAGTATGTGAGCAATTTGATGCTAAAGCCATAGCCTGTTCAGAATCAACTGTTTCTCTTCCTGTGCCAGCAAGTTCTCATAAGTTACTGTAGGCCAATAATTAAAAAACTAGCAACAGAACTCTTCCTCACTAATGAGGCTGTGTAATTCTTATTCATGTGGCAAAGACACAAGTCTTTACATTCAACGTTATAAAATAGAATATTCTCTTCTTCAAGGTTCACGAAAGAAATGTCATTCCAGAGGCATTATTAGCTTCATTGGGGTTATATTCTTATTGCCGGGGCAGTATAAAGTTAAATTAGAAAAAAAAAGTATTTTCTTAAGTAGCATTTGACCCTCCCTTCTTCAGTTTTATTTTACATTGCCATGTCTTATGGATTTAATTTCCACTAATACAGAAAAGAGGTCCTAGCCTTCTGGGAAGGAGCAAATAGAGGAACTATATCTCTTTCCACATGGACTTTGGCAGAACAGTCTGGAATTGCTCAGGCTTAGCCCCGCAGCCTCCTAGGGTCTCCAAATCGAATCCTCTGCCATTGCTATTGGGTGTAACTAGAACTAAGCAAGAGAAAACCAATACTTTCTAAAGCAAGGAGCACTTTCTCTTTGTTTCACAAAAACCTTCTGATTAGTTGTCAGTGGATCTGCCTCATCCCTTTTCAGGTGGTGAGTTGACACAATGGAAAGGAGGTACGTTTAGCCCTAACACACTAAGCTGTTTTATAAAGCTTACCTCATATGCCTTTAGACTCTGCAGAACATGTGGGAATCACATGTAAGGAGGAGAAATATAGACTGTGAAGAGTGATACAAACTCACTGGAGGGACAACTAGGAACAAAGAAGAATGGCTAAAACATTGGTTTCCTTTATAAGAGACTTTCAAAAGAAGTTTTCTTTTAATTGATTAAGCTTTGATATCATGAGGTCTTTCAAGACACATATATACCTGTTTTGTAGTCTCATATAATCTTAGAGTTTAAAAAGATTTTATAGGTCACCAAACTCAATATTTTACAAATATTGGTACACACCAGCCACCTAGGTGAGCTTGGTCAAAATACAGATACTCTTGAGCCAAGATATCTGTATTTTTAACAAGCTCCCCAGGTGATTCTGTGGTATCCTAACATTTGAGACTCACTCATCTAGTCTAAGTTTCTATCTTACATAGGCACCTCATACAGTTACTGATACACCATTCTCCATTGGCTCAGGCAGACAGCTTCAAATGTGAAATAATATTGGGCTGCTGGTAAATAATAGAGAGTCACAAAGTAATGTGCACAGTATGCCTTTCCTGCTATGTATGTATATGCCTAATGGCTGTATATGCCTTTTTCCTATGACTAAACAAATAGAAAAGTATTAAATAAGTAGGAAATAAATAAGTTCCTTTCAGTTTTATCTTGATTTTCTTTTTTTTTTTTTTTTTTTTAGTCAGAGTCTTGCTCTGTCACCCAGGCTGGAGTACAATGGCACAATCTTCAGCTCACTGCAACCCCCACCTCCCGGGTTCAAGCAGTTCTCCTGCCTCAGCCTCCCAAGTAGCTGGGATTACAGGTGACAACACCATACCTGGCTAATTTTTGTATTTTTAGTAGAGACGGGGGTTTCACCATATTGACCAGGCTGGTCTCGAACTCCTGACCTCAGGTGATCCACCCGCCTCAGCCTCCCAAAGTGCTGGGATTATATGCGTGAGCTACCGTGCCTGGCCTTTATCTTGATTTTCAAAGCAAATCTGTTATTAGGGTTTGCTAAGCATGCCATACTTGGATAAACAGCAAGATCCATGAAAATCATCCAAGCTTTCATTTACCACACACTTCCAATCAATTTAGATATTCTGACTTATGTAAATTAGCCTAATAGAAACCTAAAAAATTGGGGACTTTTTCAGTTATTCATCTCACCTGTGAATAACCGTTAGTATTTGGTCTTTAATTCTAACACAGATTTACATTAAGTAACTGAATATAGTTCTTGACCATGTTAACCCTTGTATGCATTCTGAAAACTATTTTGACAATTACATTTTTGTTACATAAATGAACTATTGTTTATTTTAATAAATTTTTTTCTTTTCTTTTTTGAGAAAGGTCTCACTTTGTCACCTAGGCTGGAGTGCAGTGGCACAATCTCGGCTCACTGCATCCTCGACCTCCTTAGCTCAAGTGATCCTCCCACCTCAGCCCCCCAAGTAGCTAGGACTACAGGCAGGCACCTCCGCACCCAGACCATTTTAATAAATGTAAATTTAAACACATGAAACGAAAGCAGGTGTTTTGTGGTCACTACTTGCAGATCTGACAATAGTTGTTAATCATTTCAGCAGGAAGCCCATCTGTGAGTCTACAAGCTGAAAGTTTTCCTTGCTCTTTATGCTATCTGGCTGCTATTCACTTGTTCCAAAACACCAGCAAACTCCTTAATGGCAATGCTGTTTTGCAGATGTTCAGAGGCTATATGTATATGTGGGAAGAACGTGCTTATACAGGGCTGACACTTTGACTCTTTTTTTGATGATGCACAAAAGATTCTTATGAATTTTTCTTGCTTTGACATGGAAGAAATACAGTAAAAATTCATGAGTCCCACACCTGGCTTTCTTGTGGATTCAGTTATGTTGCAAATCAAATCATATCCCCAAGTACATGGTGGTGTAAAGTGAGCCCTCTCATTGTGACACAGGAAGCCAATAATGTGGGTGTTTTCTCATCTCTGGACAATGGGTTACAATGGGATTCCACTATCTCAGCACTAGTTGTTTTACACTAGAAGTTCTGGTTAAGCACAGGCTTAGAGCTGGGCCTGATTTTCCTGACCACTAGCTCTTTAGGTTTGCCTTCATAGCTATGGACCAGAAGACCTTATATGCCTGCAAAAGAGCAATGTATTTTTCTACAACATTCAAATAGGACACAACATCTGTCAGCAGTACCTCTGATTCTGTCACCACCAGCTCTTGCCTCCGTCAACCCATCTCCTATCCTCCAGTATAACCTACTTCATGATAGCCAAGTAAAGTCAACTAAGCTTTACTAAAAGCCACAGAAGAGCCTGAACAGAACGTGCTTTCCCAGAGTAGGTGGTGTGGCTTGACTTTCCAAATGTGACCTTCTAGAATGGTGTCCAGCTTCTGGAGTAAAATGTGGAATACTGACACTAAGCGTGTGCTTAGGGGCTATAGAGTGGGAGAAGGAAGCACTGTGACAAATCATTAAATGAATGTGAGAGGTGTCGGTTAAGCAGAGGTTTGTACCATCCCCCAGATCATAATCCCAATCCTGGTGTTATACTTCATATTACACTGGTGAGAGATAGCTAACTTTGAGAGGAAATGTTAGCACTAAGTAATGAGGATCTTGTCCTTTGGAACCATCTTCAGAGTTTGCCTTTGGTCTGAAATGGTAATACGCACCACCATTCATTGTAGTATTTTCCTCATTCACCTAAGACTCTTGGTTATTTTAAAAAACAGAACCTACTGCCATAGTATAGAAATGTATTCTTATTTAGGGCATTCATTTATTTGTTCATTTATACATTTCTTCATTCACCTAATCAGCAACTATTTACTGAATACTTACCAGTTGCCACACATTGTACCTGGCACACATACACTAGTAAGTCCTTCCAAAAGGAACATGCAGTGCAGTAGAAGAGATAGAAGTGCACACAGCTAATTAGAGTGCAAGAAGACACATGCTATAATCAAGATATAAAATAAATACTATTTATGGGAACACAAAGGAGGGAGCAATAATTTAGCTTGCGTGCTTAGAGAAGTTTTATTGAGATGATAAATCTAAAAATAACCTTGATATAGTTAGATGAAGGTTATACTTAAATGTCAATAGGAAGAGAAGAATGATAGAAAAGAAAATAATTCTAACTCAAAGTAATAACATAAATAAGGACATTAAACTATAAAAATACATAGGGATCGAAGGACAAGACAATTTAATGGGGGAAGGATAGTCTTTTCAACAAATGGTGCTAAGACAACTGGAAATCCACACGACAAATGTGAATTTGGACCCCTAACTTCACACCACACACAACATTAACTCAAAGTGGATCAGAGACCTAAATAAAAAAATCTAAAACTATAAAACTCTTAGAAGAAAATTCAGGATTAAATCCTTATGACCTTGAGTTAGGCAATGATTTTTGATATATGACACCAAAAGTACAAGCTACCAAGAGATTGGTAAGTCAGGCTAAATCAAAATTAAAAATATTTGTGCTTCAAATCACACTATTGAGAAAATGAAAAGAACCCACAGAGTGTGATAAAACATTTGCAAATCATATATCCAATAAGGATTTTTACTCACAATACGTAAAGATGTTTTAAAACTCAATAATGAAAGGACAAATGGCCTAATTTAAAAATAGGCAAATGATTGAAATAAACGTCTCTCTTTAAAAATATGTAAATGGCTAATGAACATATGAAAAGATGCTCAACATCACTGGTTATTAGAAAAATGCAAATCAAAACCACAGTGAGATACTTCTTCACATACTGAGATGGCTATAATCAAAAAGACCAACAATAACAAGTGTTAATAAGGATGTGGAGAAATTGGAACCCACATGCATTACTGGTGGGAATGTAAAATGAGGCAGCTGCACTGGAAAACAGCTGGGCAGTTCCTCAAAATGTTACACACAGTTACCACATATGACCAAGCAATTCCACTCCTAGGTATATACCCAACAGAAACAAAAACATACAGCCCCACAAAGACTTGCACACTAATGTTCATAGCAGCATTATTCATATGCAGGGAATAGGGAGAAGAAAAGCCTGGAAAATAGAATAAAACCAGATGGTAGAAAGTGCTGACCGTCACATTAAGGGATGTGGTCACAGGAAAAAGATCCCTCTAGCAACAACGAGAAAAATTAACTGAAGGGGTGTAGACTGGGCATAAAACCAGTGAGAAGGCCAGACACGCCTGTAATCCCAGCACTGTGGGAGGCCGAGGCAGGCAGATCACAAGGTCAAGGGATCGAGACCATCCTGACCAACATGGTGAAACCCCATCTCTACTAAAAACACAAAAATTAGCTGGGTGTGGTGACATGTGCCTGTAATCCCAGCTACTCTGGAGGCTGAGCCAGGAGAATCACTTGAACGCAGGAGGCGGAGGTTGCAGTGAGCCAAGATTGCGCCACTGCACTTCAGCCTGGTGAGACAGCGAGACTCCCTCTCAAAAAAAAAAAAAAAAAAAGTGAGAAAATATTTCCATATTCAGGGTGAAGAGATGTTAAGTATCTGAATTAGGGCATTGGCCATAGGGATGACAAAAAAAAAAAAGAACTGATAGACTTAGGAAATATTTTGGGATAGAAAGTCTGAAGGTGTTTCTTAAAGAGGAGGTCCAAAATGAATCTTCAGTATTGGCAGCATTACTGAAATAAGTATAGAGCTTCCCAGAGTCACTCCTGCGGAAGAACACATTCCATTCCCTTATGTCTTCTATAAACTCTGCACCACATGTGTTGGGCTGAACCTCTGCAGCCCAGGGACGTACTCCCTAAATGTGCTCACTGCTCACGAAGTTGTTTGTTTTTAAAGGTTGACCTGTATTTTTCATGTTTCTGCATAGGCTCTTGTCAAAGAAATGGAGGAAAAGCAGGTAAACAGTGGCCCAGATGGATAAGTTTGTTAGTGTTGTTTTGTTTTGTTTGATTGACAATGTGGCCTAAAATTCAGCTGTCTCAAGTAGTTTACAAAAATCTTTCCTACAAGTATGAGTGGGAGTGAACTTCCATTGCTATGGTTCTAGGCAATTTTAAAAAAAATTTTTTAAACTATCTATCTGTGTAAAATTAATCAGATTTTAAAATTTCATAATAATGTAAACCAAGTTGTATCATCCTTATATACTACCAATAACTTTACCTGAAATAAATTGTAACTATGAGCTCATGTAAGTGGCTTGTACAGACTTAAGACATACCTTAAATCAGATCACCTGAGCACTTATTGAGAGCCAGAGGATATGAGAAAAATGATTAACTACTCCCCTGGCAGATAGGGATCAGGGGCTAGAACTGGAAATAAATGGAGTCAGAAGAGAAATCAATGAACCAAATCATCTCCCTCCTTCCAACCGCTGGGCTATGGAATGAAATCTTTGCCCCAGTGGCTCATAAACTCCTTTGCTTAAATTAGAAAGTTTAGACTCTATTCTCAGCCAAAAGACACTAGGGGTTTCAAATAAACAAGGTAAAAAACAAAATTTTTTGTGTTTTTGATCCCATAATACAAACAAAGGATAGGAAAGGCTGATAATGCAGTGAACACGATGCAGACGCCCCCAAGGTTACAGCCCTCTCTTCACAATCTGAGCTTCAGGCAGTGTGCAGCATCTTGTATTAGATAATTATAGGGGATTAATCAAGTAAAATGCTTGAAAGGTTTGTGCAAAACTTATGGACGTTTAGAATGCCCCACAAAATACTTTTTTTTTTTTTTTTTTTTTTTTGAGACGGAGTCTAGCTCTGTCGCCCAGGCTGGAGTGCAGTGGCGCAGTCTCGGCTCACTGCAAGCTCCGCCTCCCGGGTTCACACCATTCACCTGCCTCAGCCTCCCAAGTAGCTGGGACTACAGGTGCTTGCCACCTCGCTCGGCTAATTTTTTGTATTTTTAGTAGAGATGGGGTTTCACCGTGCTAGCCAGGATGGTCTCAATCTCCTGACCTCGTGATCCGCCAGCCTCGACCTCCCAAAGATCTGGGATTACAGACTTGAGCTACCACACCCGGCACAAAATACATTTTTAGTCAAACTGAGCTGAAGATGTATTTCACTATTACCACTTGAAAGTATAAGAAAAATTTGTGGGAAAGGGATGGTGGCCAGCTGCTTTTCTTCTCCACCAAGAGAATAGGTTGAATTTGTGTTTAAATACTAGGGTTAGACAAAACAAAGAACTTTCCACCCATAATATTCCATCTACTGCTAAAATGGCACATGAATGAAAGATGTTGTCTATCTCCATGAGAGAGTTTTAAAAGACAAATATGTTGACTTGTTAGATGGATTATCTATGCATAGGAAGAGAAGAACTTATCAGGTGTGAGAAACATGAGTCTGTGAATTCTGTCCTGAGAAACTAGAGTGATTTCAAACTGTCACTTGTAAAAACGTGACTGTCACTTGTAAAAACGTGACTGTCACTTGACATCAGCTTTTGATGTGGTTTCTCCATTATCTGGTTACTCTTAAACTAGCAACTAACCAACTTCAAGATGTGAACATTATAATTTAAAAGTTCTACTTTTTCAAAGATAATGTTCAGTACTGCATAATTACTCCAATTAAAACTTTTAAAGGGATTTTTCTATTAATATTAAAAATCAACATAACATTCAATACCAAAATGTATTTAGGAAAATAATCATGGACAAAGTACAGAGAACATCCTGGGCGGGGGTGGGCGGGGGGGAGGTGAGGGGGAGTGTAACTGAAGGAATTACTGGTGCAGGAATGGATATGTAAATCAAGAGAACAAAATAGAAAACAGGAACTATATCCAAATATTAGTTAAAATTTACTATATGACAAAGTAAACCTTTCACATAAGGGTATAGAAAGGACTTTCTTTCTTTCTTTCTTTCTTTCTTTCTTTCTTTCTTTCTTTCTTTCCTTCCTTCCTTCCTTTCTTTCTTTTCTTTCTTTCGAGAGATATAGTCTCACTCTGTCACCCAGGCTGGAGTGCAGTGGCCCACAGTCACAGCTCACTGCAGCTCAACCTCCTGGGTTCAAGCAATCCTCCCACCTCAGCCTCCCAAAGTGCTGGGATTACAGATATGAGCCACCTCGCCCAGTCAGAAGGATTTTTTTTTAAAATGATATTGGAATAAATAGTTGGCAAGTAAAGAGAAAGTCATTTAAGATCTATATCCTATATAACAAAATAATCTTTAGATGAGTTTCTACACTCATTCAACAAACAACATGGAGCGCCAACTCTATACTGGGTATGCAAAATGAAACACTCAGTTTTTGTCCTCAGAGGTGCTCACAGTAGCATGGGGGAGAAAGGGAAACAGAAAATTACAAAAGAGCTTGATAGGCAAGGAAGTTCAAATTGCTCCTTCCACTGAGGTTGAACAGATAAGGAGAATTTGGCAGGCAATGGTAAGGTACAGCTGCATTTAACAAGACAGATGTTTCTAGCACTTCCAAGTATTCTGTAAGAGAGCACAAAGACTGTGTGTTGGGTGGGGAGGCAGGGTAGGACACAGGGGCAGAAAAAGAGAGGAAGTAGGCACAGGAGGCTCAGCAGCAGATCACAAGGGCTTTCTCATCTACAAAATTTGCATTGGATCTTCAAACCTAGGGGACTATGTGGAAGGAGAATAAGGTAAAGAAGTGGCATTATCAGATGTGTGGTTTAGAGAGCTCCCTTCACAGCAATGTGGTGGAGGTTTCCAACAGAAAAAGGCAAAGTATTTGCAAGATCAGTTGGAAGGTGAAGGCAGTTTTCCCCAGAGGCAGGGAGGAGGGCCTGAATGAGAGGGCAGGGCCCTAGGGATGGAGATGACCAGGCCAGGAGTTATTTCTGAAGCGAACTTGACAAGCCTGAGTTACCACATCTGTACCATTTTGATCTGAGCTGCATGTAGGTGCTATTCATCTGAAAAGAGAATTCAAATGGGAGGTAGGTTTGGCAGCAGAAGGTATTAAATGCAATTTTGGATATGCTGAGTTTTAAAAAGCTTGTGGGGCATCAAGGGGAGAGGTCCATTTACAAACCTTGTTTTTGCAAATTTGAGAGCCATCAGTAATATAAATGGTAGCCATTTATACATTATATTTAATTAAATATAAACATATACTGAATACTGACTATGTCCTGAGCTGTTCTAGGCTCCAGGGATACAGCAAAAACTAAAATAGACAAGGGCCTGCTCCCACAGGGCTCACACTGTCATAGCATGGGTGGGGCAAGGGTGGGGAAACAGACAGTAATCAATTATGTACATATGTTAGTGGGTGATAATATCTGTGAAGAAAAATAAGGAGACTAGAGAGTGACTGGGTACAGGGCCAGATGGCTTAGGCAAGTGAGGTGCTCAGGACACTAAATGTAAAGGGGCACTCATTCTCAGGTGCTCACCCTGCCATTGCATGAGAGTGGGTGCCTCCTTAAATTCTGCACCCTGGGGATCTTGCTTGCCTCCTCCTAGTCCCAGCCCTGACTAGACACCTGCTATTTTCTATGGATGACTAGAAAAGCCTTCATCTAAAGGTGACACTGGCGAACTAAACAACGAAGCAAGCCACATATCCCCGTATGTGAGGAAAGAACATTCTAAGCAGACAGAATCATATGTGCAAAGGCCCTGAGGCAGGAGAGTAGACAGTGTGTTCAAGAAATACTTCCCAGAAAGCTCACCAAGGGAGAATGTAGGAAAGAGTTCTCTCCCAGTGAGAGAACTTCTCAGAGAGCACAAGTAAGGGATGGGCAAAGGGGAAAAGCCAAAACAGAAGACTAAGAAGGACAGGCCATGGAGGTAGGAGAAAAAGAGGAGTGTGTCCTGTCACCACAGCCAAGGGAGTAGCTTTCTAAAGAGGGAGCAGTCGATACTGGCAACCACCACAGATACCAGATAAGATGCGACAGAAATCTTTCAGAGGCAGCAACTGGGGCTCTGTGCTGACTTTGGGGAAAACAGATTCTGACTTGGAGAGCTTTCCTAAACTAATTCCACACCTGAATGCAAATTTCGGTGTGCACTTGTAAGTAATCTTCTTTCTGGTATGGAGGATCACCATAATTATTTCCATTTCAAACCCAAGCAAGCAATGCAGAAACTAAAAATTACAGTTCAATTTGAACACCTTCAACCCAGACATAATAGTCTTATAGGAAATGATTCATAACTAAAGCCTTTGAATTCATGTCCCAGCTGGCCGAACCCTCTCTCATAAGTAGGGTCAGTTGCTAAAGTAGCCCTTCCCTATGGGAATATATAATCTCATTCTCTGACCTTTAATCAAGGTCCCACATAACACACTGGTTTTAGGCACTCTAGGAATTCTTCACCCAATAGAATGTGAGCATCCCCAATCTCGTGCCCTTGGGCTAGATGAATGGGCATCATTTATTAACTAGGAACGAACATGAAGCTCCGGGTTCAACTAAAACCAAAACTCTTTGCTGGATGGAGGAGTTTCCTTTTAACTGAATTCCAGTGCTTTAGGGAATTTGTGGCTTCATAGTCTCATCACCAAAACTTGCTTACTAACCAAAACAAAGTTAAAAATATCAGTGAGTGTGTGAGGTTTCATGGTTTAATCAGAAACAGAGGGGGAGGCCATCACTGTAATGAAGTCCAACAAAAGACACATTATATAAAATCAAAAGAAAGCCAAGGAACATAATATGCTCAAGCTCACACCTGTCCATGGAATAATAACATTGTATTCCATTTTTCACTATTCAGAAGGAAAAATCTGTAACATTTTAAAACTGCAAGCAAAGCTGTCTCAGTTTAACATTTGGAATTCTAAGCAAATTGTTCACCGAGCAATGCTTAAACACGTATTATAAGAAAAAACACTGACCCTCCCCACTCCTAAATTTTTTACTTTATTTTATTTTATTTTATTTTATTTTATTTTATTTTATTTTTATTTAGACTTGGGGACTTACTCTGTTGCCCAGGCTGGAGTGCAGTGGCCTGATCACAGCTCACTGTAGTCTCAACCTCCTGGGCTCTAGTGATCCTCCCACCTCAGCCTCCTGAGTAGTTGGGCCAACAAGTGTGCAACACCACACCTAGCTAATTTTTTTTTTTTTTTTTTTTCTGTAGAGACAGGGGTCTCACTTTGTTGCCCAGGCTGGCCTACCTTTTTAAAAAATTTTATACTAATAAGTTAACTTTGAAACCAGCTTAGACAGATTTTTTCCCCTCTAAATGATGCTTCTGTGAAAAATATGAATTATGAGCCACACCTGCTGGCTGACACCTGCTTCTGGCTTTTTCCTGCTCTAAAATGGCTGACTGAACTGGAAATGAAGCAGGAATTCATAGTTAAGGGTCAATTCTTGGACCAAGGCTGTGATGAAAGAATGTACTTGGATAAGAAACAGAAGGTCCTTGCACTTGGCCACTTAGAAAGGTTCTTGTTGGTAGCCTAGGCAGTAATTAATTCACAGATCCAGGTGTTGTATGTATGTTGTGTGTGCTCTCAGAGCATGTCAGGACAACTTGAGAGCAAGAAATCTGCAGCCAAGTGGCTGGGAAGAGAAAGTGCCTTTTAAGAAAAATAAAAAATGGATGTGAACATTTCACATAGTCAAGTGTTTGCATTAGAGACCAAACAGACATCTACCTCTTTATACAAATGTATTAACAGCCCGAGACTGAAATACCTAGATTAAAATACTTCAACAATCTATTTTATAATGTGTCCTCTTTATTTTACCTTCAAAACCACAAGACAATTATCTGCTTCCTGTGTAATATGTACTGAAAATGGAAATGAATTTGATTTTTACCTGACAGCTGTCCATTCAGGTTTTTCCTTTAATTGATTTGTATTACTATGGCTAGAACAGCCCAGCAGGACCATGACTGTATGTTTTTCTATTTTTTTTTTTTTTTTTTTTTTTTTTTTGAGACAGCTCACTCTGTCACCCAAGCCAGAGTGCAGTGGCACGATCTGGGCTCACTGCAACCTCCACCTCCGGGTTCAAACGATTCTCCCACCTCAGCCTCCTGAGTATCTGGGATCCAAGCCCAGCTAATTTTTGTATTTTTTAGTAGAGACAGGGTTTCACCGTGTTAGTCAAGTTGGTCTCGAACTACTGACTTCAAGTGATCCGCCTGCTTGGGCCTCCCAAAGTGCTGGGATTACAGGCCTAAGCCACCGCGCCTCGCCTGACTGCATGTTTTAAACAAAAACTGAGACTTATATGTGTGGACGGTTGGTTGAATTCATTTCAGACTGACTGGGGGTGGGATCTGATGGTCCTAGTGTACCCCCAGCCCTGCTGAAAGTGGAGTACTCCCATATTGTCTGGAAGATCAGAAAACCTATCTTGTGAAATGTCACCATGCTCGAGGGCTCTATGGGCAGAATCTCCCACTTTTCTACAATACCCCAAACCTATGTGTACCTTTCCCCAGACTGATGCTGAACACACCCTAAATTACAGCTGTGGAGGCAGAAACACAGGTGCGGCCCAGCTGCAGCGGCCATCCTGCCCATCAACCTTTCTGCTTCGGAGCCCAAGAGGTCACTGCGAAGCAGCAGGCCCCCTGAAGACAAGACGCCTCCCATTTCCCGTGGTTGCACGGAAAGCATCCAGAGACCTCTGAACTTGATGATTAATGTGAAAAAAGGAAAGACAGGGAGCCTATGAAAAACAATCTTGCAAAAATTCTGAACACACTTCTTTCCACTCCTCTCTGCCTAAGTGCAAAGGGCACCAAAAGGGTACGTGAATCTCCCCTGTACTCATGGTTCACCAAAAGAGGCGGACTCCCGTCCAGCAATTACTTTTTCTTAATACAGAGGCGCTTTGGCCGGGCTGACCAGACCCATGAGTCTCTCATGCCCTCTCCTTGACAATTCAGCAAGGGGGAATAGCAACAGTTAAAAGAGTGGACCACCTTAAGTAAAGGAAAAAGCGCATTTCCATCTTCTTAAACAAAGGGGTTCTGCACCATCTGTCCCTGTCTGGGTGCCTCCGCTCCACACTGAGAGGATTTGCGAGGGATTCAAGTGCACCTTATAGATTAAATAGTCACTCGGCTGCTTAAGCCCGGTTGCCCAGACAATGGCCGCGCAGAGCGCCCCTTCCTCCTTCCTTCCTGTCGAGCGTTCTGCCTGACTACACAAACTCAATGCGCGCTGCTCCCCCGATGCAAGAAGTGGACTTGACCGGAGCTAAAACCAACAAAGGCGGATTCTGGTGGGAGCTGCGGAAGCGCTGGGCACTGAGTCAACAAGCGGGTCGCATTGAAATGCAAATGGCGCGGCCGCGGCCCCGGCGCGCCACCTCCCGCTCCTTAACTTCTCAACCCCCGCGCCTCACCGGGCCCTGAATGGCTCCTTTGACGCGCGGTGGCCGGCTCGGGCCGTGGTCGCGGCCTCGGCGGCAGCGGCGCTCTGTCCCTGCGAGCTTTTTTTTTTTTTTTTTTTTTTTTTTTTTGCTGTGGTTCTAATTGCCCTAACTCATCATCGCATCATCATCATCACCCTTCCAGACCTGGGAATGTACACAGCCTGAAGCGCAGAGTTCCCTAATCAGTGGCCGAGGAACTGAAAATTTCAGCCCGCTGCTAAGGGGGGAAAAATGTTCCGAAGTCCAATTGTGGCGGTTAGGTTTTGTTTTTTTGTTTTCTTTTGTTTTTCTAAGAATTTACTCACTTAAGTATTTACTCACTTTAATCCTGTGCTCTTTCTTTTATCCAGAAAGAACCAGACTTCAATTTTTCAGGTGCTAGATGACATATTTAGCTTAGAAGGAAGTTCTCGCTGATGCTCTGTAAACGTTTAAGTAAAAACAAATCCCATTTGGCATTTGGTTACTGCCCGCCCTCTCTCCCCACGCCTCCATCCCTTGTTTTACTTTGGCGAGATAATATTATCAGCTTGCTGTTTATTTTGTGCTTTCCTTAAGGTCTAAAGTTAATGCATGTCCTGTTAAAATTCCTACAGTAATTTAAAGGGAGAGTAAAGGTGAGTTTTCTTTACAGAAATAAAAGGCTACTTCAATTTTTTTAAACGATGAGTTACTAGTAGTAGTTTAAAACTAAAGCTAAGTGGTAGTTAAAAGTCACCTGAAAACCTAAAATGACTTTCTACAGGAACTATATTTGGCTGCTATTTCAGACTGTTAGGAAATAGGGACGGATATAACTATAACAAATATAATAAATAATTTTTCAACTCCTAATTCTGTAAGTTTACCAGAATATAATCATATTTGAACATCTAATAGTTATGTAATTCACTTAAATACACATATTATTTTGCTAAAAAGCAACTAAAGAAACATGCTACCATCTTTAATTTTGCATAATTTTTAATTTATTTGGTATAACAGTCGAATTTAAGAAGAACTTTCATAGTTGGCATGGCTTAAAGTCAGAATACTTCATGCTTTTTGAAGGTAGGTCTGTCTTTTTCTTTTCTTTTTTTTTGGTAGCACCTCCCTACCCAGCACACAGGCATGTATACACACACACACACACACACACACACACACACACACACATTTTGGCCTATAAAAAATAATTGTTGGATTGGGTTGAGCTGAGTTGAGTAGACTTAAACAGTTGAATTCCTCTACAAGGCAAGATTCAGAATTACAGTAATGGTATTAACTTTCTGTCATGTATATCCAATAGTTCTGCTTGTACATCCATTCTCCCTTATAGAAAGTGAACCTAATTTTCATTCAGAGGACTATCCCTCTCCCACTCACAGTCTCAGTGGTTCAGTGGGGCTGACCCCATCCACATACATGGCTCCAGGGCCACAGCTAGTTCACAGAATGTCTTCGCACAAATTAGAAAAATGCACCCCTTCCTTCAGGCAAATGAAGCCCAGCACCAGAGCACCAGGCTTGCCCAGAAAATAGCCAGGGTTGCACTGCCTTCTCAGCTGGGGCTTTGTACACTTCACATCATACGAAGTCCTTCCTATTTCCAGCAGTAAACATGTGATTGCCATCAGCCTATTCAGTCTATAGTGGTAAGTTTCAGGAACAGGCATATGAACCAAGTGGATCTCATGATAGTTAGCCAGGGAACTTTTGCTGAAATTACTAGAATAAAGGCATTCTTCCTTTGTAGTGGAACTGAATAACTCAGGGGTTCCCAACCCCAAGGCCACATACCGGTACTGGTCCAACGCCTGCTAGGAACTGTGCTGCACAGTGGGACACCGTTCCCCACTGCTCACATTACCACCTGAGCTCCACCTCCTGTCAGATCAGCTGTGGCATTAGAGTCTCATAGGAGAATGAACCTGCGCATACAAGGTTGTGAACTGCGCATACAAGAGATCTAGGCTGCCAGCTCCTTCTGAGAATCTAAAGCCTGATGATCTGTCACTGTCTCCCATCACTCCCAGATGGTACCATCTGGTTGCAGGAAAACAAGCTCAGGGCTCCCACTGATGCTACATTATGGTGAATTGTATTAGTATTTCATTATATATTATAATGCAATAATAGAAATAAAGTCCACAATAAATATAATGCACTTGAATCATCCAGAAACCATCCCCAACTCCCAGGTCCATGGAAAAATTGTCTTCCACAAAACCAGTCACTGGTGCCAAAAAGATTAGGGACTGCTGGAATAAGTGGCAGCATACAGACTTGGGGCTGCACTCCGCCATCCTGTCATCAGTGAGGAACAGTCATCCATAGGAAAGAAAGAAGGAGAGTGAGAGATTATTAACCACATCCTGTGAGCACCCAGATACAGCCATATCTAAATCGATCACCTTTTCAGTGATGTAAGCCAATAAATTCCTTCTTTTACATAAGCCAGTTTAATGATTTTTCTGTCATTTGCAATCCAAAAGAGTTTTGACCAATATAATTGCCATAGTAGGAAAAGGTAAATCTCACAGTAAATGATAAGCATGTAACCGAATTAATATTGGGGTTTGATATCAGTGCACTTGATAATTATTTCAGTAACGGTGAAATCAGTGTAAGTCAACTTTTATACACAACCATTCTATTTCCCCTGCCTTTTGTTCTTCAATATATATTAAATTAAAATATATAAATGAATTTTATCTTCTTTGGTGTTTGAAAGGTTTTCTCTTGGCAGTGCCCATTGTTGAAAACAGTTTGAGTACTGAATGGGATGTTTAGACAGAAAGGTTGGAAGCTACCCAAGGCACTAATCCCCTTGATATGTTTAATTCTGATTATAAGTGGAATTTTGAAAAAAATCTTTTCACATCTATTGAGCTGCCTAATAAATCTGAAACTATATTAGTAAATACAAGAACAAATCGCATAGGTTATAAGAACATAAAAACAAAAAACAGTAATCATTGGATATCAGCAAAATTTTCCTAAGGGAGAGTTATACCAAACTACATTTATTTATCATTTGATGACCAAGATGGCAGCTTGTTCATTGTTCCCAGAAATAGTCAAGTGGAAGATAGAAGATGAACCGTTTGTCAGGAATACAGAAGAAATTCTGCCTTGCAGGGAGAAGTTCAACTGGTTTCTAGGTTTCTTTTAATTTTCACATCTTGAGTTTATAATTCTAACATTTTGTACATTGCAGATATGAACTTCCCCCAAATTAATTACTATCTTCTCATCTCTTTACGATGTTTGCCTCCCCCCTCACTTATCATTCATGATTATCATTTCATTACTTTAAATTGCGTTTATTTGAACCTGAAAAAATTAAATTTTGTTTTCAAAAAAGTATAACAACGTGAATTGTTTCCAGTTTTAGCCCAAAGCTAAGTTCCTGTTGCTGTTTTTATTTAAAAATATAAGAACAGAGGATTTAAATATGAATGAAAATTAAGAGAAACTGCAATTCATTTTTTCTAGTTCCTGTTCTTTGTTATTCTTGGCTGCACCATTGTCATACCTCAGGAGACTGAAAAGAAATGCCATTAGTTCTTTGTTTCGTAAATACAGACTTCTTTTCCTTTTTTCTATAACATCTGACACATCTGCTTTCTATTTTTATATAATAATTACTAGTACCTCTTCCCTAGCTCTACTCTTCCTTTGAAATTCCTCATCTTTAAGAAGAAATCACCCACAGCTAAAACGGCCTCTCCGACTCCCACCTGTGACCTGCCTATACTATCTGCTAAGTTTCGTTAAATGGAGAATAGGGCCAGAGGTTTAACAGCTCCTGTAAAAGTGTGAACAATGAGTTGAGTCCCTCAGCATTTCTTTTTTTTTTTTTTTTTTTTTGAGACGCAGTCTCACTCTGTTACCCAGGCAGGAGTGCAGTGGCATGACCTCTGCTCGCTGCAACTTCCGCTTCCCGGGTTCAAGCAATTCTCCTGCCTCAGCCTCCCAAGTAGCTGGGACTACAGGTGCATGCCACCATCCCCAACTAATTTTTGTATTTTTAGTAGAGATAGGGTTTTACCGTGTTGGCCAGGCTGGTCGCGAATGCCTGACCTCAGGTGATCCACTCACCTCAGCCTCCCAAACTGCTGGGATTACAGGCGTAAGCCACCATGCAAGTTCCTCAGCATTTCTATACCTTCTTGTAGCTTGACTTCCTGTGCTTCACAGGCCAAAAATGAACTCCACACTTCCCAGACTCTTGCAGTGAAAGTCCTTATGAAATCTAGCTTCTGCAAAGCCACATGACCACACAAAACTCGAAGGTAGAAGTGAACAAGGTGAGGAGATCAAGTCTCCCAGAAAGCAGAAACCTCCAATTCTTTTTGGGCAACTGTGGCAGAGTTTCTGAGGCTCAGTTCCTAGAGTCGTAGGTTCCAAGTGACGAGGAGGCAATGCCAGGAGTGTTTTGCTCAAAATAGTCCTTTGTTGGATTTAGCAAATTTCTCAGGGCTGCTCCATTCCTAGCGGTTGTAGCAACCACTTGGGCATAGTTCTCTGGTCTCCTTTAACTACAAGTATCTGGTATCTGCTTGAACCGATTAGAGTGAGTTCTGCTGCTTAAAGTAATTGGTAACAGAAGTACTTCAGGTGAGGGAAATAGAAATCTGAGATTGGTTGTCTGACTTGGTTGGATTTGAAAGCACTGAGGATCTGGTTACTACTGGGAGGGGGCACAGTGATGGAGGTTGCCTAAACCTTTACTGGCAGTCACCAGAATACAGTCACTGGGACCACCAGGATGCTTAGTAAAGACATGGTTTTACAGAACAAGCGGCCACCATTATAGAACAGAATGGAGGGACATAAGCCAGACTACTTCTATGGTACTGGAGCACTTAAATAAAGAAAAGGATAACATCAAGGTTCTAAGTTCTTGTTTAAGACCTGATCAGAGACCAAGTAATTACTATAATTACCCTAAAGACATTTTATCTTTTGTCAGCCACATTTTTTGTCTGACATAGCCAAAACTGAGATTCAGAGTCTGATCCCATGAGTCCCTGAATTATAACATAGATGAATTTACATTCATATTAGGTCTCTTACATGAAACTTTGGATTGCTTGGTACACTGCCAACCCCACCCTTAACTGGAATGGAGATATCTGGGAGGATTTAGCTGCAATGAATATCTAAACCGCCAAGCTCTAATGCACTACTTCAGCTTAATTGGCCCCTCCTCTTCTACATGTTGAGGTTGTAACTGTCTTTAAGAGTCTATAACAATCTCACTTCACATAAATAACTTGCAATGAGTACCAATTCTCCTTATCCTTCTCTCCTACCACCATTCATTGCCTCAAGACTTATAACTACGGTCATATTCCAGCATTCACTAGATTATAAAATTAAACCAAAGAGAGAACGACTCAAACACAATTGTGTCATTTTTCTAATTTAGAACATCAAGAACGTAGATCATATGTGTTGGAAGAGACTCCAAGGTTTCTAAACAAAAGAGAGGGTAAATAATTTTAGATCAGGTTAAATCAACATGGCTGCAGTTATCAGTGGTTTCATCTTAAACAGTTGGTGCTAGTTCCATTTGTTCACTCGCTTTTCTGAAACCTAGACTCAGAGGTGGTTCAGATGCCAGAAATTTATTGATACCATGTATAGGAAAGAACCTAAAGACTTAAAGAAATAGCTAGGTTGAGACATATTTTCATGTGCAGTCTGCTTACCCACTTCCTAACTACATATACCAAGAGGTCCTAGATGACACTCATTGAACCTTGACATTACATAATACATTGGTAAGGGATAAGTACCAACATTTTTTTAATGGAGTGGTGGCTCTCCTTTGTAGGTGAGTAATGGAAGGTCAGTAGTGAAGATTCCTCTGCAAAGGAAGCTTTAAATAATCAGGTTCTTAAGATTGCCTGTTTTCTAGATATTGGTTTGTTATCTTTACTTAGCTATGTTTAGTTGGCTTATGAAATAAGAGACTGTAGGTATGGGGTTATACATGGGCTCAACATGGATTTTTCTCCACCACAGCTAAACTATCTTCTGCAGTTTCTAATCTGCAAGCAGCAGAAAATCAGTGCTGAGCCTTTCACAGAGCATAACTGACCATGAAAGAACTAGGCAGTCATTGGGTAAGGTAACTTCATCCTTTCCGTAGAGGGAATAGTTATTGTCCTCACAGATGTTTGCTTTGGGTATGGATTTGACCACCCTACTGCAATTGCTTCTTTATGCAGTAACTTACATGTGCCAAATGAATGCCTTATTCAACAACATGGTCCACTACATACATCATCACTTGTAATCAAGAGGATAAATGTACTGAAAAGTAAGCGTAAGGCAATGGTCACATGCCCATAGACTTCACTGGTTTCATTATCTACTCCACCCCTAAATAGTTGACCTGACAAAAATAGTTGACCTGACAAAAATAATTGTGGAATGGCTTATTAAAGACTTCATTACAGTCTGGCTGAAAGATACTTTGGATATAGATATATGTATATCCAAAAGATATATATATCTCTCTCTAAAAGATATATCCTATATATATATATACACACAAAAGATATATCCTATATCTATTCAAAATATATTTCCTATATATATATTCTATATATATATATATATCCAAAGGTGGGTGTGTATATATCCAAAAGGTGTATATATATCCAAAATGTATATATGTATGTATATATGTATATATATCCAAACGGGGTGTGTGTGTGTGTGTGTGTGTATCCAAAAGACTTGAAAGCAAGAAGTCAGAGGTCAAAGAGATACTTGTATGCCAGTGTTCATAGCAGCATTCACAATAACCCAAAAATGGAAACAGCTTAAGCATCCATCAACAGATGAATGGATAAACAAAATGTGGTATATGCCTGGCATGGAATATTATTCAGTTTTAAAAAGGAATGAAATTCTGATACATGCTACATCATAAATGAACCTTGAAAACCTTATGCTAAGTAAAATAAACCAGACACAAAAGGGCAAATATTGTACAATTTCACTTATATAAATAATCCAAAATATGCAAATTCATAGAGACAGAAAGTAGAATAGAGGTTACCAGAGACTAGGGTGGGGAGAGGTGGAATGGGGGAGATATTGCTTAATAAGTACAGGATTTCTGTTTGACATGATCAAAAAGTTCTGGAAATAGATAATGATAATGGTTACACAACATTGTGAACATGCTTAAAGTTACTGAATCATACACTTACAAATGGCAAATATGGTATATTTTATGTTGTGTATGTTTTACCACAATTAAAAAATATATAAATCCCCCCCCCCCCCAGAAACCACAGAAACCTCGTACAAGTAGGGTCGCCAAGAGTTCAGACCTCTCAGGCACAAAAATGATGATTGTTTCACCAGGAAAAGAACTCAGGCCAGCTGAGATGCTGAATGAAGGCATAGTAAACATTGAACGAGTAGTAGAGGAAACTATAAATGTCCACGATAAACTTGTGATCTGTTCAAAAAAAAGAGAATGGTTGGTTACAGCTGCTCATCATTTCCTTCCTCATTTTTTAAATCCATGTTCATTATCTTAAATAGGGTGAATTGCTGGTGTTACTTTGATCATTTAATCCCTAGGATACAAGATAAGAAGATGGGATTGTGACTAAATTGGAGTAGGAATGAACATCATTCAGAGATAGATTCAGAGACTGACTTTTTACTCCCTTTTTAGGAAGAGGGTGAGAATGTATTTGTGGGAGGAATCGTTGCATTATGTTTGTCAGGCGCATGTTGCTCTTTCTGTTATTATTTGTATGGAAAGAATAAATGAATGTCGAATGATACAGGGTTCAACTGTGGCAGATATTGTAAGTTGTCGTACTCAATTTGCACCCATCCAAACCCTCCTCTAGCACAACATCCTCTATTATCATGGTTGGAAAACTAAAAGCTAAATTTTGAAGACTCCCTTTACCTACAGTTCTTCTAAACAGACACACCTACCTGAGGTTTAGATGTAGAAGTGAGCAGTGTTAGGTGGTGGCCATATACGGGAGATCAGATCTTCTGGCAAGGACAGTGGCCAATCTGGTTCTTCTGGGCAGCTGCTAGCATCGAGTCCTGTTTCAGGTTTCCCCAGGAAGTGGACTCTAAAACGGAGGTCAGCATGGAGAATGTGTTTTAACAAAGCACTGTCAGGATCAACACCTGTGGAGGAAGGGAAGGCAGTAAGATTGTGCAGAGGGCAAAGTAGGACTGCAGCTTAGTCTCATCGAAGGCCTCAGCTGACCCCATGGGAAGCTATGAAACTGGGATGGCCCTGGAGAATTGTCCTGAGTAGAATCAAGAGGGCTGGGTACCTTCAGTTGGAGCAAAGGTAATTTCCACACAGAGCTGACATTTGAGCAACACACCCGGCAGCACTTCCAGCGGATGGTGGAATAAGTCCTTCCATACTGACCGGGGGATCTGGGCGGCATATCCCAACATCCACTAGAGTATACCCTTTGCATTGCTTGGATCCACAGCCTTCACGTACCTTCTGGAAGTAACTCCTCCAGGACTGTGGTGGCCTCTTTTCCTGGGATAAAATCGTAAGAGGGTTAGCAGTGCAAGCTAAAGGCCCCACCACCGCAGTTGATCACGTCATATCTCTCCTCTACTTCATATTCTAGATCTCTTTAACCTTTAGGTAGCTCTTCTGGTTTGAGTAAAGTGTCTGGTTGGATGGGGCTGCTATCAGTGGATTGCTGAAAAATATTCCACAACCAGTTCTCCAGGGGAAGAAAGAGTCCTAATTTACGACATTTGCTGCTTTCTGTAGTGACAACACTTCTACCGTGGCCATTACAAGCTCCCAGTGGGATATCTCTGTTGCAGGGTTGGGTAGAGATGCATACATTCAGCACTCAGAAGCCTGTGTGAGCTACCTTCAGCACCCCACTGGCTGTAATGCAACCACTGTACATTTTCAGTTTGCATCACGTTCCAGGGTGACTCACGTAAACCAAGCTTGAGTTCTATCCTCCCTCATCTGGCCATATAGATCCCCAATACGGCAATAGGTTCACAGTTGTGAGCTAAGAGAAGGACACAAGTGTAACATGGTAGATGCCCTGGGGTTCTATTCTAGCTGCTCATGCAGCTGCCTTGGGCTAATCAGCCCTCATGTGCCTGACCCTGAATGTACCACTTCTGTCTTAAATGGATTGCTTGTCTTGCCTGACTCATAACTCTTGAAGAACTCAGTTGATGACAGGCAATTCTGGCTTCACGGTCACTTGATGACCCATGGTCAGGTGTTCTATTCTACCAAGACTTAGTTGCCACTCAGTAGCTGATTTTCTAATGCTATAAAATCCTTGCTTCAGAATCCTAGAGGTTTATATTGTGATTCCCCTATTGGGACTTACTATCGTCTCTTCACAACATATTTTCCCACCACAGAGTCCTCCAGTATTATAGGTTCTGCTGGGCTACATTGCCCAGATGAGAAGGCCACTTGCTCTGCAGCCTGGACACACTGCAAAGCCCTTTTCTGCTCTAGATTCCACTTACAGCTGGAAGCATTTGGAATCACCCCAAATAGGAACAATATTGCCAGATGTGGAATATGATGCTTCCAAATCCAATTAGTTCTACCTAGTTTTGTGCTTCCTTCTTTGTGACAGGAGGTGTGAGGTGCAGTCATTTGTCCTTTGCTTTGTAGTTGGTACAACCGAAAGTTGTTTCAGCATGTCCTAGACCACTGGATTCCTAAAAGTGTTACTGATAAGGCCAACCCCTGAATTATCGGAGTGTTTATCTTCTACCTCCTGGAGGAAATTTTTCTTATCAAGGTTTCCAACATACTTGCCACTTATTGACCACCAAGCCCAATTAGCTGATATCCCCCATATAGTCTTCACGTGCCTCCAGTCTCACAGGGAAGCCATAATGACTCTTCAAATTTCTGAGCATCAGTGTCAACTTGAAACAGCTCTTGAAAGGTTGGGTGTTCCCCTTTCCTCAGTGTATGTTCTTCCAGGTAACTAACTATAGACCCTTGGATAATAGCTGGGTGGGAATCATTATCATGTATGTTTACTACCTTGTTGCAAGGTCATTCTTCCTTAGGATCTGTTCCCTCTCCCCTAAGACTCCCCGACACCTGAGCAGCTACTACTCATCTCTGAAGACTCAACTTGGGCATCATTTCTTCTTAGAAACCTTTATTGAAAGATCACACAGAATTTCCTCTATCTCAATGCCAATGAGTCCAAATAAGGTACTCCCTAGCTCCCAGTCTATTTATGTATGAAATATATCACTTATCGAAAGAACTTGCTGGTGAGAATCAAATTACCACCTTCCAGAAAATAGTGTATTACTATATATTATGAGCGGTGGATCATTTCCTATAGCTTTTTGACCAAACAATTCTCTCTCTGTAATCCTATCTCAGGGAAAGAGTCAGAAACGTGGGCAAAGATTTTGTACAACAGTGTTTAGTTAGGCTCTGTTTTATATTGATGGGCTAGAACTACAACGAATCCCTAGAAAACATATAAAATGTCTTTTAACCTAAACATGCAAAGCCAAGAGACAAAACATAAAGAGGAACTCAGTGAATCAGAAACTGAAGGCCACAAAATTGAATAGAAGAAGGAAGACACAGGTCAGAATGTGGTCAGGGAGCTACTACTTTGGAATGAAACAGCAGTCTCCTGTTCGGAGGTATAGGAAGAAGGGTCAGCCTGCACAGTGATGGACAAATTGGGGCAATGCAGTGGGCCATCCAGACAACATAGACAAGGATGGGTGGGCAACAGAGACAAGGATTTCTGTCTCCAGGTAGAAGAAGTGAGCGTGGGGTTTGTGTTTTAGGATAAAAAAAAAAAAGATAGTAAAAGTAGCTAAAAAGTCTGGGCAGGTTGGGCCAGGCGCAGTGACTCATGCCTGGATTCCTAGCACTTTGGGAGGCTGAGGCAGCTGGATCACTTGAGGTCAGGAGTTCAAGACCAGCCGGGCCAACATGGCGAAACCCCATCTCTACTGAAAATAAAAAAATCAGCTGGGTGTGGTGGTGCATATTTGTAATCCCAGCTACTCAGGAGGCTGAGGCAGGAGAATCTCTTGAACCCAGGAGGTGGAGGTTGCAGTGAGCCAAGATCGTGCTATTGCACTCCAGCCTGGGCAATAGAGCAAGAATCTGTCTCAAAAAAAAAAAAGTTTGTGTGGACTGGGTAGACTGCCAACGGGCAGATACTTGTCTAGTTAAGCCTGGGATCAAAGTCTATCCTACATATTAATACCATTGGTGTACACCACACATATCCAGAAATTGGGATTTATATGCTACTGACATAGTCTTAGTACTCAAACCATGAAATTAACATACAAATTGGAACCCGACTTTAAATCCCTTGAACTTCTGGCAGGAAAAATATAAAATCTATGGAGTAATACACCTTCAACTCAAGATGCACAAACTTCACATAGATACAGTCCTTCTGAAAATGGTCTCACACAATTCACAATTATATAAGGAATCTACCATATTTAAGAGTTAGCAAACACAACAAACAACAGAATTAAGCAGAAAATTAAAACAATTATAAACTCTAAGATAATATCAAATAAGAATATTTAAATTGATTAAATACATTTAAAAGCACCTTATGGAAGACTACTCAGAATTCAACAGAGAGAGAAAGATTTTTAAAAAATCAAAAAGCATCTAAGAGACATAGAATGTGGAATGAGAAAGCGCATCATAAGAATTTCAGAAATAAAGAGATGTGAGAGCAGTAACATTTGATGATCTAGTGGCTCAGGCTTTTCCAGAAAGAATGAATGACATGAATTCTCAGATTCAGGAATGTGGTGTCCTGAACAGTGAAATAAGTATAAATTAACATCTAGATGAAGTGGATCTCATAAAAGCAAGTAAAGATAAAAGCCAGTTACCTAAGAACAATGATAAACAGACTTATCTCAGCCTTATTGATGAAATGACTTGACAATTTAATATAATTTCAATACACTGACAGAAAAATACCAGATAACTCAGAATTCTATTCCCAAATACATTTTTATTCAACAGTAAAGATAAGACATTTTCAGACACACAGAAAATCAGAGCCTTAATATTAACACACTCTCAATGGAAAAATTCTAAAATATGTATTTCAGAAAGAAGATATTTAACCCAGAAGGAAGAAATAAGATGCAAGAGATAATTTTATGCCAAGAAATGATAAGTATGTGTGTAAATCTTAAAAACATTTGGCAGTATAAGAGTAAAACTTACAGAACTAAAATGCTAATGTAAGTGTAATATGTGTGTGTGTGTGTGTGTGTGTGTGTGTGTGTGTGAATGTAGAAGGCAGAAGGCATTATTTCCAAACCAGAATTGGTGGAGAATTGGGGGAGAAATTCAATCAAGTACAAATGCAGGAAACGTGATGGGAGAAAGAAAGGAAAAGAAAGAAAAAAGAGTATAGTAAATTAATAACACCAAATAATAGGTAGAAATAAAGGCAAATATGTGAACAATCATATTGAATATAAGTAGATTAAATTCGTCTATTAAAAGACAGAGATTTTCAGATTAAACAAAAGACTAAATCCAATTATACACTGATTTCAACAGAAATACATACAATTTAAAGACATGGAAACTCAAAGTAATGTGATAGAAAAAATATATCAAATATTAACCTAAAGGAGGCTACTGTAACTAGATTAATGCCAAATGAAATAAAGTAATTAATGAAATTAATACCAAATGAAATAAAGACCAAAGGCATTTTTAGATATAAAGATAGATATCACATATTGAGAAAAATAAGTTTTAGCCTTCTCATTTAATTAGGCAATGAACAATTTGCCTCTAAAATATAATAATTTCAAGCTTGTATGTACTTCATAAAATAGCCACAAAATATGTAAAGCAAAAAAAAAAAATACAGTATTACAAAGAGAAATCAACAAAACCACAATCATAGTGGGTACATATTTATATTATGTCTCTCTGAAACTGGTGAGTCAAGCATACAAAAATCAATTGAAAAGATGGAAACAAGGATTACTGTAAACAGAAAGGTTTCCTTTCCTTCTCCCATAACTTTTCCTGCCTCTTGTACTTGCCTTTTTGAGGCAAAATATTCTAAAGCTGTACTGTGGTGATGATTGCACAACTTTGTAAATTTACTAAAAACCTTAAATTGTACAATTTAAAATGGATGAGTTGTATAATATATAAATTATACTTCAATAAAGGTGTTAAAAGGATATAGAAAACCTTGTGAGCCTATATAGTATCCTGAATCCACTAATTAGGAAAAATAAATTAAACTCAAGCACAAATGAAATGTTTAGAAAATTTGACTTCACATGAAATGACAAAGTAAATCTCAACTAATAAGAAAGAATTACCCTGGGCAACATGGCGAAACCCCATTTCTACAAAAAATTCAAAAATTAGCCAGGCATGATGGTGCATGCCTGTAGTCTCAGCTACTTAGGAGGCTGAGGTGAGAGGATGAATTGAGCCCAAGAGATCATGGCTGCAGTGAGCCTAGATTATGCCACAAGAAAGAATCGATATCTGGTAGACCATATTTCCTGAACATCATTTAATTAAAATGAGGTTAAAAAATTATTTTTAAAACTCATGTCTGAAAATGTTAAAATGTTTCTAAATCATGGGTTTAAGAAGAAATAACAGCGTAAATTTGGAAATACTTAGAAGTGACAGAAAAATAAAAATGTTGTCATTTATATCAAAATATATGGGATAAGCTGAGGTAGGTACTTAAAAGGACAAATTAGCTTTAAATGTTGATATTAGGAACACATGAAAAGGGTCATAACTACAGATACAATGGGAATTTTTTAATCCTAAGAAAAAAATGTGAATAACTCAATTCGAAAACTTAGGCAAAATAGATAATTACCATAACAGACCCCACAAGAAAGAGAAAATCTTACAAGACCTATGAAAGAAACTGAATCAAGTTAAGTATCCATACACAAAATGAATACCAGCAGATTCAGATGTATTTGTAGGGCAATTTTACCAAATGAATAAAAAAAATACATTATTCAAAAATTATACCAGCTTTTCCAACTTTGACCAACTTTATACCAATTTTGACAGAAGGAAGAAAAAGAAGAATCACTTACCATGATATTTTATGAAGGTAATATAATCCCAATACAAAAATCAGACAAAGACAATACAAGAAAATTACAGGCCAGTCTCACTTGTGAACTTAGATTCCAAAATCCTGAATAAAATACTAGTCTACTGAATTTAGCAGGAAATAAAAAAGAAATGCTAAGAAGTACAGTCTACCTAATCATTGCAAGACTGGTTTAACATTTAAAAACTCCTGACCACATACCAGATTAAAAAAGAAAAATCGACCGGGTGCAGTGGCTCACGCCTATAATCCCAGCACTTTCAGAGGCCAAAGCAGGCGGATCATGAGGTCAGGAGATCAAGACCATCCTGGCTAACACAGTGAAACTCCGTCTGTACTAAAATACAAAAATATTAGCCAGGCGTGGTGGCGGGCGCCTGTGGTCCCAGGTACTTGGGAGGCTGAGTCAGAAGAACTGCGTGAACCCAGGAGGTGGAGCTTGCAGTGAGCCGAGATCTCGCCACTGCACTCCAGCCTGGGCAACACAGCGAGACTCCCTCTCAAAAAAAAAAAAGAAGAAGAAAAATCATCACCTCGATAGATTCAGGAAAAACATTTGGTAAAATTCAACACTTGCCAGGCACAGTGGCTCATGATTGTAATCCCAACACTTTGGGAGGCTGAGGAAGGAGGATCACTTGAACCCAGGAGTTCAAGACCAGCCTAAATAACATAGGGAGACCATGTCTCTACAGACAAACAAACAAAACATTAGCCAGGAATGGTAACACACGCCTGTGGTTCCAGCTATTCAGGAGTCTAAGGTTGGGGACTCACTTAAGCCTGGGAGGTCAAGGCTGCAGTGAACCATAATGAAGCCACTGTACTCCAGCCTGAGTGACAGAATAAGATCCTGTCTCCAAAAAAAAAAAAAAAAAAAAAAAAAAAATCAACCCTCATTCATGACAGAAGCTCACGCAAACCTAGGAGGACAAGGAAATGTCCCTCATCTAATGATGGCTATCTAACAAAACCCAACAGCAAACATGGTTCTTAACGCCAAAGCAGTTGAAGCAGTCCCTTTAAAGTTAAGAACAAGATAAAAACCAATTCTCCCTGTCACCATTTTTACTCAGAATTCTGAAGGATTTTCTAGATTGTGCATAAGGCATGAAAAATTGATTGTAGCAGTCAGGCTAAGTAGTGGTAACATACAAACCCCAAAATCTCAGTGGCTTAAGACATAAGTTTGCTTTTGCTCAAAGTTCATTGTAGATCTTGCTGGTGATGACTCAGTTCTAAGAAGTGTCCTTTGTGGCTGTGCTTCTCAAAAGGGGAACTCCCGGTTACTGTACAGAGGCAAGGGAGAAATGGAGGATGACACATCAGCTCTTTACTCCTTCATTCTCACAGTGACATACTTCTCTTCCACTTCCACTCTATTGGCTCAAACAAGTCACATGGCTTTAACTGCAAAGGGACTGGAAATGTGGGGGAGCGCAGGAATATTCAAGGTGCTGTGAATGTTCCTGCCACAACTGGAAAGGAAAAAAAATAGTCATGACTTGTAAACTGTATGACTATATTAAAAAATTTCGGAGAATTTATACTCTATTAAACTGATACAGAATGTACTCTTAGAATATGCTAGCAAAGTTACTTGTAACAATATCCCAGAATCAATTTAATTCCTATTCACCAGCAATAACTAGTAAAAAAATGTAATTTCTTGAAACACAATTTAAGAGACTTTGGAATAAACATCATAAAAGATGAGTAAGACCTTTGTGAGAAAATTTTAAAACTTCATTAAAAGGCATAAACTAGGTGCCGGGTGCGGTGGCTCATGCCTGTAATCCCAGCACTTTGGGAGGCCGAGGTGGGCGGATCACGAGGTCAGGAGATCGAGACCATCCTGGCTAACACAGTGAAACCCTGTCTCTACTAAAAATGCAAAAAATTAGCTGGGCGTGGTGGCGGGCTCCTGTAGTCCCAGCTACTCGGGAGGCTGAGGCAGGAGAATGGCGTGAACCCGGGAGGCAGAGCTTGCAGTGATCCGAGACTGGGACATTGCACTCCAGTCTGGGCCACAGAGTGAGACTCCGTCTCAAAAAAACAAAAAAAAAGGCATAAACTAAGACCCTAATTTTGTGTGTGTGTCTAGTATAGACAGAACTATCCAACATCAGAAAAATATTAATTTTTCCCAGAATAATCTGTAAATTTCATGCAATTAAAAAAATAAATTTTTGGGCCGGGCACGGTGGCTCATGCCTGTATTCCCAGCACTTTGGGAGGCCGAGGCGGGTGGATCACAGGGTCAGGAGATCCAGATCATCCTGGCCAACATGGTGAAACCCCGACTTTACTAAAAATATAAAAATTAGCTGGGCATGGTGGCACGCGCCTGTAGTCCCAGCAACTCAGGAGGCTGAGGCAGGGGAATCACTTAAACCCAGGAGCCAGAGGCTGCAGTGAGCTGAGATCGTGCCACTGCACTGCAGCCTGGCGACAGAGTGAGACTCCATCTAAAAAAAAAAAATTTTTTTTTGATTTATTTCTTTTTTTTCCTTAACGTACATGTGTATAACTTCTTAAGCTGTTACTAAAATTCATATGGAAGAACAAAGATCCAAGAAAAAAGTTTTAAGTCAAAAGACAACATGAGAAATATCAGGATTATCTTCAGCTACAGAGTAACAAAGAAAAGAAATCATCTACAATGGCTTAAACAATAGGGTATTATTTGCATCACATAACAAAAGAACATTCACCTACAATGAGAAAAGATAAAAATATGCTACTTGGATATTTCCAGGTAGCATTTCTTGTTCTACCTGCCTTCTGAATTTGTTCTACCTGCCAATTACTGGATTTGTTTTACCTGCCTACTATTTCTTTTATTTTTATTGAATTTTATTTTTTAGAGATAGGGTCTCATTCTGTCACCCATGCTGGAGCACAGTAGTGTGATCACGGCTCACTGCAGCCTCAAATTACTGGGCCCAAGCAATCCTCCTGCCTCAGCCTCCTGAGTAGCTAGGACTACAGGCACACGCCACCATGCCCAGCTAATTGCTTCTTTTTTTTCCTACCTTTTTTTTTTTTTTTTCTTTAGAAACAGGATCTTGGCCGGGCGCAGTGGCTCACACCTGTAATCCCAGCACTTTGGGAGGCCGAGGCAGGCAGATCACGAGGTCAGGAGATTGAGACCATCTTGGCTAACATGGTGAAACCCAATCTCTACTAAAAATACAAAAAAATTAGTCGAGCGTGGGGGCAGGCACCTGTAGTCCTAGCTACTCGGGAGACTGAAGCAGGAGAATGGCGTGAACCCCAGAAGGCAGAGCTTGCAGTGAGCCGAGATCGCGCCACTTCTCTCCAGCCTGGGTGACAGAGTGAGACTCCGTCTCAAAAAAAAAAAAAAAAAAAGAAAAGAAAAGAAACAGGGTCTCACTCTGTTACCCAGGCTGGACTGGAGTACAGTGGTACAATCATGGCTCACTGCAGCCTCAACCTCCAAGCTCAACTGATCCTCCTGCCTCAGCCTCCCAAGTAGCTGGAACTATAGGTGTATACCACCACGTCCAGCTAATTTTTTAAAAAAATTTTTGTAGAGATGGGGTTTTGCCACATTGCCCAGTCTGGTCTCCAACTCCTAGGTTCAAGTGATTCTCCCACCTCAAGCCTCCCAAAGTGCTGGGACTACAGGCATGAGCCACTGTGCCCAGCAGCAATTATTTCTTAATGTTAGTAGGCTGATATTGTGGTTATACATCAATCTGTATGATCTTGACTAATGAGTCAACTCCTATAGAAGGAACCATTTTACCCAGTGATAAATTTAAGTTTCTGATCCTACAAGATCAGATCATTATGAATTCATGAAAGTAAAGACCATCCTGTGAGGCCACTTGATAGACAACCATTTGATCTTCTTCAGGAAGCTGCTCTTCTACTTTGCCATATTTGAGCCCTTCCATTTTAAAACTAACTCCCCTTGTACCAATTCCATGCTTCTTCACTGTCCTTCTGATTTGCAACTCAGCTTCCCATGTTAATCTACATAAAGGAAGATTATTTCTTCATCTTGTATGGTACTTTCCAATCAAAATTGCTAACTATGTGCTAGACATTGTTCCAAAGTTGGGAGGCCAGGGAGTGTGAGTTTTTACATGTCATAAAGAAAAAAGAGGCCGGGCGCGGTGGCTCAAGCCTGTAATCCCAGCACTTTGGGAGGCCGAGACGGGCGGATCACGAGGTCAGGAGATCGAGACCATCCTGGCAAACATGGTGAAACCCCGTCTCTACTAAAAAATACAAAAAACTAGCCGGGCGAGGTGGCGGCGCCTGTAGTCCCAGCTCCTCGGGAGGCTGAGGCAGGAGAATGGCGTGAACCCAGGAGGCAGAGCTTGCAGTGAGCTGAGATCCGGCCACTGCACTCCAGCCAGGGAGACAGAGCGAGACTCCGTCTCAAAAAAAAAAAAAGAAAAGAAAAGAAAAAAGAAAGAATCTACTAGATAACTAAATGATCACTGCCGTTCCAGGGTTCTGGGGGATGGTGCTGTTTCCACAATAGCATGTGGCAGTGTGCTTTTCCTAGAGTAGATGCCTGACAAATATTTTGATAAATTGGTTATCACAGCAAACAATAAAACCAGTACTCCATAATTTCTTGATATTAAAATTCCCCAGACTGTATCCTTACCATAGTACCCCCATCATATGCCTGGTAGAGACAAATTAAGTCAAGCCAAATGAATAGGTTAAATAGTTCAGCATGGCTTAATGAGACGCAGCACAGGGATGCAAGGGCTTACTCGAGTGACATGCTGCTTTTGTGTCTAAGCTGATCTTTTTCAGCATAATTATCAGCACATCTTAACATGACACTGAGAGGTAATTAAATGCACTTTGGACTGAAGTAGGGAGAAAGATGTGGGAGAGAGAATAAGCTTTTTTTCTTTCACAGTCAAAAAATCAAAGAAAACCGTGGTTTAATGCTCCAAGACCCTCTCCTGGTGGCATGGAGGGAGCTCTTGTGGCTCTCCCAGACCATCTCTTCAGTCTGAGACAGATTTTTCTTCTTTAAAGACACTACATAAATCACTGATGGGAAAATAATTTACAGCCATAGTGGAAGAAAGGAGCAAAAAACCATGAACATGTCTTCTAGATTACAACGAGAAGACCTGAATTTTCAGCAGGCTTTATAAAGATGGAATCAGGAGCTGGGGAAGAACCTGAGCCCTATTGTGCCCAAACAGATTTCCCATCTTCAGGCTGCTGCTGGGATCCATCTGTTCAACATTGACTGCAACACAGGCTGGGGCAAAATGTGCCATTAACAGTTTTGGAGAGGTGGGAAGTAGGAAGAGGAAATGGTGAGCCACAGAAAGGTCCCTTAGAATTAGCTGGCTTCTAACTACTGATATTTAACTATATGCTAACAGGCAGCAGTAAATTTGCTACCTAGTCTCCCCTGTCAATCTGGGGACCAGGACTGTTTCTTAACCAGGACTGTTTCTTAACCAAAGGGACTCAAACACAGGGAGAAGACATAATTTGGGATAGGTTTCTTGTTTTGTTTTGTTTTTTGAGATGGAGTCTCGCTCTGCTGCCCAGGCTGGAGGGCAGCAGCATGATCTCAGCTCACTGCAACCTCTGCCCCCTGGGTTCAAGCGATTCTCTTGCCTCAGCCTCCTAAGTAGCTGGGACTACAGGCATGCACCACCACGCCTGGCTAACTTTTGTATTTTTTTGTAGAGATGGGGTTTCACCGTGTTGGCCAGGCCGGTCTCTAACACCTGACCTCAAGTGATTGGCCTGCTTCAGTCTTCCAAATTGCTGGGATTACAGGCGTGAGCCACTGCACCTGGCCAATTTGGGATAGATTTCTAAGGAGAGATACCCAACAAGACTAGAAACTTAACACTTGGCATAGTTTCCCTTCCGATTGTTTCAATTTTGATACAATACAAAAGAAGAGTAAGAAACTGTAAATCTCATTTACATCTGTACAGATTCTTAAGCCAGTAAGAGGACATGATTGGGATGATTCGTTACATGATCTGCTTTTTGGGAAGATACGGGCTTTCAATGCCATCCGCAAAAGGTAACCTTGAACAAACCTGTATTTGTGCTATTCATCACTTTTGCCCTATGGGTCATTTTCTGAAAGTTAAACAATTACTCTACTAATAGATTAATTACTGCAGTCAATGTAGACCTTTAATTTGAATAACTCAAAAACTAAAATATTTATCTCTGGAATTTGTGATGAGTTTTAATTTTCCTCATGTATCTTTTTTGAGGAGCATGCTGCTCAGGCAAAACCTCTCTGAGAAGATAACTTTTCTGTGGAGGTTGGAAGGATGCCAAGTGTAATGTAATCCTAGTTGCATATATTAATTGACATGTTTTCCCTTCTAATAGTCCTGTTACCCCTGACCCTGCCCTCTTCAGGCAGTTAAACTGGAGAAATCCATCCCCTCAAAGGAGGTCAGCTGTATCAGAACTCTTAGAACCAGAGTGTCAAGGCCTAGATCCCAGCTATCAGACAAAACAATCAGAGAAATCTGTGCCCAGTCCCTACAATGTAGCCTCGTCTACATGACCAGTGAATCACATGCAAAACTAAAACAGTCTGCCATCAGACTCGTATGAAACCATCTGCCTCTGTTTGGAATTCTGAACCATGCGCCACATCTGTACAACTGGTGCCTACTGTCCTACTCTGTACAAGACTTATAAACAATATAGTTATAAGTGATCTATCTTTCCTGTTCTCCAAGAGCTTAAAACCTCACAGAGGAGATAAGAAATATATCCAGATGGGGCCGGGCACGGTGGTGGTGGCTCACGCCTGTAATCCCAGCACTTTGGGAGGCCAAGGCAGGCGGATCACGAGTTCAGGAGATTGAGACCATCCTGGCTAACACCGTGAATCTCATCTCTACTAAAAATACAAAAAAAAATTAGCCAGGTGTGGTGGCAGGCGCCTGTAGTCCCAGCTACTCGGGAGGCTGAGGCAGGAGAATGGTGTGGACCCGGGAGGCGGAGCTTGCAGTGAGCCAAGATCACACCACTGCACTCCAGACTGGGTGACAGAGTGAGACTCTGTCTCAAAAAAAAAAAAAAAAAAAAAGAAAGAAAGAAAGAAAGAAAGAAAGAAAGAAAGAAAGAAATATATCCAGATGGCTGGGCGCAGCAGCTCATACCTGTAGTCCCAGCACTTTGGGAGGCTGAGGCAGTCAGACCACGAGGTCGGGAGTTCGAGACCAACCTGACCAACACCGTGAAACCCCATCTGTACTAAAAATACAAAAATTAGCCAGGCGTGGTGGTGGGCACCTGTAATCCCAGCTACTCAGGAGGCTGAGGCAGGAGAATTGCTTGAACCCAGGAGGCAGAGGTTGCAGTGAGCTGAGATCACACCATTGCACTCCAGCCTGGGTGACACAGCGAGACTCTGTCTCAAAAAAAAAAAAAAAAAAAAAAAAGGAATATATCCAGATAAGTTTAATACAAGGCACTATGAGAAATAGTTACCAGAGAGCTGCCACTCTATCTAGAATGCCCCCCATAGCCCCTGTGTCCTTCATATCATCAAAAGCTATAATTATTTTTGTGGGTGTTACTTGTGCATTCACTATCTCCCCAGGTAGAATAAGCCAGGATGAGTCTATCTGTACACAATAGTTCTCCCAGTACCTACCACACAGCCCAGCTATTCAAAGGATACTTTGTTAAATGAATGAATGAGTGAAGGAATGAAGTCATGTTGGGGTCAATTTTTGTTTGGTGATTATATCACATTTCATTTTTCTGTGAGAGTTTAGAGAAGCAGGCCTTGTTGCTGGATTGTCTGTTGCTAACTCGGCACCACCACCACCCCCTCCTAAGTGTGGAAACTTCCACACAGTCGTCTTGCGGAGTCACTTCACAGGAGAGGACTTGGGGTAGATGTGGAGTATGAAGCCTATTCTCTGAGGGCATTTGTACACAAATGCGCAGGCAAGTTTGCGCAGCAGACTGAGACAGCAAGAACTTCTCAGAGGTTCTCAAGAGGTACAGCAACTTGCAGACAAGCTTTTGAAAATTCCTCCAAGTGTTTGGAGCTGTGGGCTTCAGTGTCAACCACTCTGACCTTTGGGGCTGTTCCCCTGACCTTCAGGAGCAGCTTTATGACCTGTGCACCAGTGCAGCCCTCCCTCCCAGCAATTCAAAGGTTGTGTAAATTCCTAATTCTGAATTAAACTCTTTATATATGGAATACATAGAGTGGCTTCTGTATTCCTGAGCAAGCCTTGATTTGTCCACTCGTGTAGGGAGTGTGAGTTTACCCTGTCCCTACGTCTGACCACACTCACCTGAATAGTCTCTATCGCTGGGACAATTCATTTGAGAGATTTCAGATTATCTTTCCTTTTGTACAAAAAGAAACCAGTGGACATAGAGAAATACTTTTTGTTTTTTTTTTTTAAATGGAGTCTCGCTCTGTCGCCCAGGCTGAAGTGCAGTGGCTTAATCTTGGCTCACTGCAACCTCCACCTTCTGGGTTCAACAATTCTCCTGCCTCAGCCTCCCAAGTAGTTGAGACTACAGGCCACCACACCTGGCTGATTTCTGTATTTTTAGTAGAGAGAGGGTTTCATCATGTTGGTCAGGCTGATCTCGAACTCCTGACCTCAAGTGATTCACCTGCCTCGGCCTCCCAAAGTAGCTGGGATTACTGGCATGAGCCACTGCACCTGGCCGTGACTTTTTATTTTCACATAAGCCAAGTGATTTTCAGTCAATTATTCTTCAAGATATAAGTTTGTAAACATTCTATACTTCTGAAAATCATGCATTTTAATTTTAAGATGATAGTTTTTTGGAGCATCTCCAATAACTTAAAATGATACCTCTTAGGCAGGTATGTTTTTACTCCCATTTATAGGTGGAAAAGCTTAGACATGTAAGAGCCAGTAGTAGCTCTGTCTGATATATCACATTCCTTACTTTGGAGTAACATTTAAAAACCAACATCATTTGAAACAGAAAGTTTCAAAAATAATGGCAATTTTTTATAGCCAGTCTCATGAATGTTACAAGGGGCCACACCTTGAAACTTAACTTTAAACTTAAAAATATAAGCCATACATATTCAAGTGATTAATTTTAACTTTCAGGAACATTTTATTGTATTTTCCTGAAGATTTTTACTCAAATTTTCCACTTCTGGTTTTCCCCAATGCGCACTGGTCCTAATCTGTGCCAAGTTCACTAAGATTGCTCACAGATAATGGCAAAGGTGCAGCAGTAGCAACAGTTTTTTTTTAAAGACAGAGTCTCGCTCCATTGCCCAGGCTGGAGTGCAGTGGCATGATCTTGGCTCACTACAACTTCCATCTCCCAAGTTCAAGCAATTCTCCTGCCTCAGTCTCCCAAGTAGCTGGGACTACAGGCATGCACCACCACGCCCAGCTAATTTTTGTGTTTTTAGTAGAGGCGGGGTTTCACCTTGTTGGCCAGTCTGGTCTTGAACTCCTGACCCCAGGTGATCTGCCTGCCTTGGCCTCCCAAAGTGCTGGGATTACAGGCGTGAGCCACCATGCCCAGCCACAACAATTTTTTAAAAAGAAAGATTACCCCAAGTTAAGAGCTGAGTGGCCTTTGCTTCATGGATATCAGAAGTAGGCTTCTCCAGGCAGCATGTCAAGAACATCAGGGCGTTATAAACACACAACAGTGCAGCGATGAGAACCTGGCTTTTCTGGAGTCTACACTGGCCTCTTCTCGGAGGGAGCTGCTGTATGACAACAGACGGCTGCTGTGTTCCTCACCTTCTTGTCGTAGGCTCTGCTGTGGTTTCTTCCCCATGTATATGATTCAGAGCTCCTTACCAAGCACCTCTGTGACAGCCAAGGTTCCACCACTGATGAGTTATGCCCATGTTACTCACTTTCTTCCATCTCCATTATGCGCAAGCAGAGCCCGTTCCAGCCCCAATAGGCAATATGAGAACAAGGAAAGGAATCTAACATTTAGTGAGAGATGCAGATTGGTGTTCCTAAACGTGGTATATAGTATATGGAGCGTCAGAGTTACATTAAATGACCCAATTCCAAATGAGAAGACTCTGTCTGGGTGACATAAGTCTCAATTTCCTCTTCTGTTGTAATTAATGCCAACTCTTCCAGTAGTGGTAGATATTAATTGAAATAATGTACATAAAGCACCAAGCACAGTGTCTGGCACATGGGGATAACAACCATAATAGCTGGGTGCGGTGGCTCACGCCTGTAATCCCAGTACTTTGGGAGGCCAAGGTGTGAGGATCACTTGAGTCCAGGTGTTCAAGACCAGCCTGGGCAACAAAGTGAGACGCTGTCTCCATAAAAAATAAAAAATGGGCCGGGTGCAGAGGCTCACGCCTGTAATCCCAGCACTTTGGGAGGCTGAGGCGGGTGGATCACCTGAGGTCAGGAGTTTGAGACCAGCCTGGCCAACATGGCAAAACCCCATCTCTACTAAAAATAGAAAAAATTAGCTACGCGTGGTGGTGGGTGCCTGTAATCCCAGCTACCTGGAAGGCTGAGGCAGGAGAATCGCTTAAACCTGGGAGGCAGAGGTTGCAGTGAGCAGAGATTGTGCCATTGCACTCCAGCCTGGGCAACAAGAGCAAGATACCATCTCAAAAATAAATAAATAAGTAAATAATAAAATAATTAAAAAATAAAAATAAAATTAGCTGGGCATGGTGGCACACGCCTTTAGTCCCAGCTATTTGGGAGGCTGAGGCAGGCAGATTGCTTAAGCTGGGGAGATCAAGGCTGCAATGAGCCATATTTGTACCACTGCATTCCAGCCTAGGCAACAGAGCAAGACCCTGTCCCCGAAAGCAAAACAAACACAAAAACCAACCACAATAATAGACACTAGCATGATTAAGCAATAAACGCTTTTTGCAGGAAAGTAGACTTGCTATGCCACTTACGAGCTGTGACTTAGGCCAAAGCCTTTCACCTCTCTGAGCCCTTGTGGTGGCCTCATCTGTCAGCTGAATCTAATAACACTTGTGCAGTTTACTCATGGGCTATTGTGCAAGTCAAAGGAGAAGACCTATGGGAAGGTGAACTGTAAGCTGCAAACCCCTGAATGAAAAAGATCCTGTGTAAGTCACTCCCTTACCAACCAAGCTTGCTTTGGTGAATTGGAAATTTTACAGGGCCACAGGATTAAAAGTATTAGGAAGAATTGGTGTAGAATAGTGATTATCGATTAACTTGTATTCAATCATAATGCCTTAAACCAACTCATTTTCAAAACCTCTAAATACAAATAAATCAAGGCAAAACCAATCAGCATTTTTGTCAAAAAAAAAAAAAAAAGATTGACAAGAAAAAAAAAAAGCTATACCAAATATAAGAAGTTGCACATGCCTTCTTAATCTCCTACTGGGAGCAGGAAGTGAGTGAATGAAGGTTCATACTCTGGAGCACCCAGTTTCCCCAGCTGTATGGACATCATAATATCCCTCAAAACTCCATTAGCTACTCTTCTGTTACAATTTCAGAATCACACAGCAGTAGCTATGCTCCTATATAGTAATTCAAAAATACATACCTTTGGTCACTTATCAGCCTTTTGGCTAAGATCAGGTGCAAAAATATATACATTTTACACACACACACACACACACACACACAATGTAAGAACACATTGTACAAAATCGATCACAGCTATTGTTCATTTTTTTTTTTTTTCTTTTTAACAATTCAATAGAATTACAAGAGGAGGAAGGAATGTCATTATGAACCTGGGTATCTGTGAGGGCCGGAGAAGGACTGAGGGCAAACAGAAAGTTATGCTATCAGGAGGAATTTACACAGGTAGTCAGGTTTCTGAGTATGCAGAGGAAAGAAGTTTCAGTTGGACCACATTCAACAGGACATGAGCCCGGAAGGACTGCTTTAGTCTTATGATGTAAAAAGAAGTTATATAAGTTGAACAAATGCTCCTCTCTTTCAGGAATGTCTTACACAAGTTGCACAAACTGTCAGAAGCCTCAGGGAAATAGCCAGTGGTAAAAATGTTTGTCCAGCGCTCAGCTGACAGGCATGCATTGCAAAACTGTCCCTGGTATTTATTACCCTTGCCCTGCCCCCAACATATGCACACCACAGTGCAGCAACGGGGCTGCCAGCGAACCACATCAAAGTGGAGCCTCCCTCCCCTTTTGCCCTTCTGAGTCCCAGCCAGTTGATCAGGCCCGCTGTGCGGAGGTGTGCCTTTGAGAGGTCTTCCTCGTTCCTCCCTGGGCCAGACCTGTTCTAAACACAGAGGCCTCCATCTCCAGCACGGTTCATCTGATAAAAGTCACATTGTTCAAAGCCACACTCAGAAAAGCATTATAAACTGTACTCCAGGAATATCTCATCAGCAGAAAGATAGCTTAGATAACCTAACAATCTTATCTCTAATGCTATGATTCTTTAGAACTGTTCAAGGGAAGAAATTCCTATTGGGCTGAAAAGATGGAAGGCATAGAGAAAAAATAATAAAACATCCTTTCAAATCATTGGACTTTGTATATTTACCCCCACCCTAAAAATTGGATCTTCGTTTACAGAAAATTACTATGGAGCATGCCACAAGTGAAATCCAAATTACCCTTTCCAGCTTCCGTTCGCGTGATAAAACACATTCTAATTTTTTGTGTTATAAAAGTCCAGAAAGAATACCACATTTTCCTCACAAGTGTCATCCAGGGTATATCTGCACAAGTGTTATTTAAAGGTTGAGTTGATTGGATTAATGGAGCAGGCACCTGCACCATAAATGGAGGGTTTGTTAATCTAATCCTTACCTCTTCCTTCAAAAAGGCTACTGTTTCTGTCTTGTGTGTCAGGGAGAAATGGTCCACATGAAGAGAATACCAACAGTAATAACAACCTGTACCAAGCGCTCCCTACGTGCCAGGCGCCACTTTATGCATCCTGCATTGATCAAATCCTTTACTCCTCACAGCAGCCTCGGAGGCTGGGCTGTTGTTGGCCTCTTGCTTCCTTCCTGTGCACGTCCCACAGCTGGTGACACACTGTTCTTCCCTCATGCAGTGTTCTTTCTGTGGCCTGGCATCTGTGGCCATTGTTCACAGGGACGTCAGCCACCACTTCTTCACGTCACAGGATGTCATGTCTCTGCTTCTAAACCACAAGGTTTCCCCACTTTTCTATTTTTATAAGTCAACACAGATGCTGCCTTTCTGGGAGTTGTTTTTCTGGGAATTTGGACCTTCTTTTTTCCTAGGCTGTTCTCACATACTGTTGTCATTCATCTTCCTGCCACATCTAGTATCTAGTGCAGCTGGATGAATGAGTTTTCAAACTAGTGGCTAATTGTGCCCTAGGGCAGCACTTTATAAAAATAGAGAGTGTGTGTATGTGTGTGCGTGCACACGCATGCATGCATTCTCCAAATAAAGCTACTATAGAAGCTGCTGTAGTGTATAAAAACATGAGCTTTGGAATCCAACAGTTCTAGGCTATAATCTCAGCTTCATCACTGGTTTCTCGGGGCCCTGGGAAAGATGACTTAACTTTCTTAAGCCTCAGTATTCTTATCGGTAAAATGGGAATAATGGCAACACCTACCTCATAAAAAGTTATAGACTTTAAATATAATTTGATATAATATACAGTTATTGTATTAGGCCTTCTTGCATTGCTATAAAGAAATACCTGAGACAGGGTAATATATAAGAAAACAGGTTTAATTGACTCATGGTTCTGCAGGCTGTACAGGAAGTAGAGTGGCATGTTTCTTTGAGGGGCCTCAGGAAGCTGAGGCAGAAGGCGAAGGGGCAGAAGGCAAAGGGGGAGCAGGCACATCACGTGGAGAAAGCAGGAGCAAGAGAGAGTGGGAGTGGGTGCAACATGCTTGTAAACGACCAGCTCTGAGAGTGAGAGTTCACTTATCACCAAGGAAATGTCCCAGACCATTCATGAGGGATCTGCTCCCATGATCCAAACACCTCCCACCAGGCCCCACCTTCGACACTGAGGATTACATCTCAACATGAGATTTGGAGGAGATATCCAAACTCTATCAGTTATTATCACTGTAAAAGTGCTAGCTACTACTATTGCTGTTTCTTCAAACTTTTTTTTTTTTTTTTTTTTGAGACGGAGTCTCGCGCTGTCGCCCAGGCTGGAGTGCAGTGGCGCGATCTCGGCTCACTGCAAGCTCCGCCTCCCAGGTTCACGCCATTCTCCTGCCTCAGCCTCCTGAGTAGGTGGGACTACAGGCGCCCACCACCGCGCCCGGCTAATTTTTTGTATTTTTCGTAGAGACGGGGTTTCACTGTGGTCTCGATCTCCTGACCTTGTGATCCGCCCGCCTCAGCCTCCCAAAGTGCTGGGATTACAGGCGTGAGCCACCGCGCCCGGCCTCTTCAAACTTTCAACATCATCATTCACTTAATAGTATTTTGTTATATGACCTGATAATTCCATACTTAGCTGGATTCTCTAGGGAACTTGCCCTTATTTGCACAAGGAGACCTTTACAGGAACGTCACTGGAGCATTGTCTATAATAGTTGTGTGCTGAAATGGGTCCCCAAAAATGTGTACGTTGAAGTCCCAGCTCCCAGTACATCAGAATGTGACTGCACTTGGAGACAGGGCCTTTGAAAGGGAATTAAGTTAAAATGAGGTGATTGGGGTGGGCCCTAATCCAATATCAGTGGTGTCCTTATAAGAAGAGGAGATTAGGACACAGGCGTAGAGGAAAGACCATGGGAAGACGCATGGAAGAGACATAGCCATCTACAAGCCAACGAGAGGCCTCAGAAGAAACCAACTCTACTAATATCTTGATCTCAGACATCTAGCCTCTAGAATCATAAGAAAATAAATTTCTGTTGTTTAAGCCACCTACTCTGTGGTACTTTGTTACAGCAGTCCTAGCAAACTAATACAATTGCCATTTTTAGTATCAATCTGTTGTGCATTAATTCGATTAATCATGATCATTGGTTTATGCACATATTATCATTGGGCTGTGAATGTTCAACTTATATTTATTAATGTACTTTTAAAAATGTAATAAGCGGCCGGGCGCGGTAGCTCAAGCTTGTAATCCCAGCACTTTGGGAGGCCGAGACGGGCGGATCACAAGGTCAGGAGATCGTGACCATCCTGGCTAACACAGTGAAACCCCGTCTCTACTAAAAAAAAAAAATGCAAAAAAAAAACTAGCCGGGCGGGTTGGCGGGCGCCTGTAGTCCCAGCTACTCGGGAGGCTGAGGTAGGAGAATGGCGTAAACCCGGGAGGCGGAGCTTGCAGTGAGCTGAGATCTGGCCACTGCACTCCAGCCTGGGCGACAGAGCAAGACTCTGTCTCAAAAAAAAAAAAAAAAAAAAAAAAATGTAATAAGCATCTGTGTACCTCTCTCCCAAAGCAAAAACAGGACCTGAAAATAAATCTAATCATGCATTCCTCCACCAGCCTCACCCATCTCCTAAGTGCACATCAATTTGAAAGTAGGTAAATAAATTACAGTATATTCATATAGTGGAATGCTACACAGAAGTGAAAGTAAATGAATTGAAGCCATGATTGTTAACATGCATAAACCTCAAATACATATCACCCCTGGGGAAGAGGGAAGATGAGAATAGGATTGGGGTGGATATAGAAAGAGTTACCATTGTATTTCTAATGCTTTATTTCTTAAGCAAAATTCTGGAATGCCAATATTTATTGCTAGCTTGTCTAACCCATGGCCCATGGATCACATGCAGCCCAGGATGGCTTTGAATGCAGCCAAACACAAATTCATAAACTTTCTTAAAACATTTATTAGATTTTTTGTGAAGTTTTGATTTTTAGCTCATAAGCTATTGATAGTGTTAGTGTATTTTATGTGTGGCCCAGGACAATTCTTCTTCCAATGTGCCCCAGGGGAGTCAAAAGACTGGACACCCCTGATTTATTATATTATGTATGCTTTTCTGTATGCCTAATCATTTCACAATAAGTTTTAAAAACATAATTTTTAAGGTACTCTTTCTGCAGCTTTAGTGTCATCCTCAATTATTGAAAAGAGAAAAGTAACAGGTATTGTGGCCTGGGAGGGACCCGACTCTTCACTGCTATCCCCACCACCATGACTCCCTTCTGAAAAATTAGGGGGATTCTATAGCTTTGGTATCTGTGACACGCTACCTTGAAATCAATCATGCCTTTCCTGGTAGATCAGCAATCAGGCTGTTTAGAAGTCATATTTCAGATCCTACTGGTTGATCAGTATTTTTCCACTTGCCATGAAAGATGACCATACGTAGGTTACTCTATGCGAACCAAAGAATTCTATGTAACCACCATGACATACAAACAGAAAACTGTCATTGCTCTGAGAGTTAATGAAAAGTAAATTCTGCTGAAGTGAAAGCATTAATGACATACTAAAAATTCTAATTCTAATATGCCTGATCAAGCTAAGAAAGAATCAATTGAGCTTTTATTCTTTTAAAAGAGTAACACAAAACTACATTGTGTAGCAGAAAGAGCTCAGGGAGATCTGGAGTTGAATCCAACTAATGTATACACACTATTTGACTTCGGCAAATACTTTAACTTGTATGTCTCAATGTCCTTTTCTTAATATGGGAACAATGATCACCGCTTGGCAGGGTTTTTGTAGAATTCTATAAAGTAATACACGTCAAGCACCTTGGACAGTGCTACCACGTGGCATGCTCCTAGCATACATAAATATGTCCCATCTCTCTCTGACAGTTAAATCATCCAAGATAAACAAAAACACTGCAGCTATTACAGAGATCCCCTTAGAGTCTTCAATATTGCATCAAAGGTGAGAAAGAAATGTGACGGAATAAGAAGGGAAAGGGGTTCATGACAAACAGAGGAAGTTTTTTCTGCTGCCGGTCCTCCTGATATTTCTTAAGGTACAGTTACCAGTACAGTTTCAAGGGAGAAAATGACATTTAAAAATTGGTAAAACGTTAAATCATAAGAGTAAAATAAAGTTATTAATCTTATACAAGAGATAGCTAATGTGGTTTTAATAGTTGCTTTGTATTTTTCTCTAAGGAAAAGAGTGTTGAAAAATATTCTTATTCATAACTTTAAAGACCGGACAAGAAGGGATGAATTTAAATTAGGAAGATTTCAACTAAACTTAAGAAAAAAAAATATTCTTAGCCACCAGAGTGATAAAATACTCTTCTTAACAGTTTTGGAATTTCCATTCCTGGAGATCTTCAAATGGATAATTATTTGTCCTATGTATTTTGGAGTATTTCTTGCTAAACAAACAAATACTTTCAAAATTCTAAGACTGAAAAAAATATGTATCTACAAATCTACTTTTACATATTTATGCATATCTATATATGACATAATAGTCTAAAATGTTACTTTGAATTTTTATTAAAATTCTAATTCTAAATATACAGTTTTGGGTTTTTACCAGTATTTTATCAAAATCATTGTCCCATGTTATTTAAAATTCTCTGAAAATATAATGTTCCCACATTATTTGGTTGTTTCCGATTTTTCTTTACTATAAATAACTGTGTGATGAACATCCTGAGACAGAAACACTTTTGAAACTCTATCTATTGCTTGCCAGAAAATGTATTCCAAATTGTACTCCAACCAGAGCTACCCAATTCACTTTACCTTCAGCTGGTTTGAGTATTAGCATTTAAAAGCTTTTTGCCCTTGTGTTTTACAGGGAAATGGCATTCCACTGTTGTTTTAACATCCGTATCTTTGGCTACTAGTGAAGCTAAACATCTTTTCAATAGGTTCATCTCCCACACCTGGTTTGCCCTGGAAAAGCTAATGGAAGAGCCTGCCTTTCCCTAGAGTCCTCTACTTCATCCGTCTCTGAAGAGACTGTTGGGCAGTAGTCCTAATTCAAACCTAACTGTTACAAATCGAGGTTAAGCCATACTTTATTAAGATTTAAAAGCTCCTGATACTAGGTCCATAACACAAGATTTTTCAGTTCTTTTTAGAAAAATTAAAAGGCTCCCCCTCCTCTGGGGAAAGTTGAGGGGCAGGGGAAAAAAATGGCTAACTAATGAGATCCATTTTTACAGTGAGGCTGTAAATTTTCCCAGAAACAAAAGAAAAATAATTTGATGAGAAGTTCTTAGGATACTTTAGCATCAGAAATCCTGTGTCTTACCCAACTGCAAACATCATGCAATATATATGTATTCAACTGTAGCCCTTCTTTATTCATGAAAGAATGAGTTGTAACATAGTCCTTAGACTTCACAGAGCCATTGATAGCATCCCAAGGAAATACAAATGCAAACTGCAAGCATTCTTTTCATCCTCTAACATTGTTCTATAACAGTTCATTAAAATGTGGTATTTTTACAATGAGATACCATCTCACACCAGTTAGAATGGCAATCATTAAAAAGTCAGGAAACAACAGGTGCTGGAGAGGATGTGGAGAAATAGGAACACTTTTACACTGTTGGTGGGATTGTAAACTAGTTCAACCATTATGGAAAACAGTATGGCGATTCCTCAAGGATCTAGAACTAGATGTACCATACGACCCAGCCATCCCATTACTGGGTATATACCCAAAGGATTATAAATTATGCTGCTATAAAGACACATGCACACGTATGTTTATTGCGGCACTATTCACAATAGCAAAGACTTGGAATCAACCCAAATGTCCATCAGTGACAGATTGGATTAAGAAAATGTGGCACATATACACCATGGAATACTATGCAGCCATAAAAAAGGATGAGTTTGTGTCCTTTGTAGGGACATGGATGCAGCTGGAAACCATCATTCTTAGCAAACTATCACAAGAACAGAAAACCAAACACTGCATGTTCTCACTCATAGGTGGGAACTGAACAATGAGATCACTTGGACCCAGGAAGGGGAACATTACACACCAGGGCCTATCATGGGGAGGGGGAAGGGGGCAGGGATTGCATTGGGAGTTATACCTGATGTAAATGACGAGTTGATGGGTGCAGCACACCAACATGGCACAAGTATACATATGTAACAAACCTGCACGTTATGCACATGTACCCTACAACTTAAAGTATAATAATAATAAATTTAAAAAAAAAAAAAGAATTTGGTACAGTAAAAAAAAAAAAAAAAAATGTGGTATTTTTCTTTGGTATCAATAAATGAAAACAAGTATTGTTTAATTAAAAATATTTAACTATTTTTTCTTAAATAATATTTCTAAGGCAATTAATGAGGACAACAGCAAAAATAACCTAGATAGAACATTATTTATACTACAACAACATGCTAATAAAATAATTATTTTGAGGTCAAGCGTGGTGGCTCACACCTGTAATCCCAGCACTTTGGGAGACCGAGGATGGTGGATCACGAGGTCAGGAGCTGGAGACCAGCCTGACCAATATGATGAAAGCCCGTCTCTACTAAAAATACAAAAACTAGCCAGGCATGGCGGTAAGCACCTGTAATCCCAGCTACTCGGGAGGCTAAGGCAGGAGAATCACATGAACCTGGGAGGCAGAAGTTGCAGTGAGCCAAGATCATGCCACTGCACACCAAACTGGGAGACAGAGAGAGACTCCATCTCAAAAAAAAAAAAAATTATTTTGAAAAGTTCATATCCTAAGTGGAGTACAAATATGTAATAATAGAAAATTATTAATATTAAACTCTAGACATCAAACAAGAGTTTTAATGAACACACTTCTTCAGCCAATTTTTGGTCACTCATCCTTAAATAAGCATAAAAATAGGAGTATCTCTTTCGTTCTACTCCTCAATACAAAATCTACAGGAACTTTCAGCCATGATGGGGTAACTGGAACCAAAGTAGCCTTCCCTCCTATCAACACGATTTGAAAATTAAACAAAATTTGTTTTCAGGAAATGGTCATCAAGCGGTCCAAGACAGTGATCTCTGAGGGGACTTATGGCATGACCACTATGATCACCCAGCTCTCTGCTTAGGGAAAATTTCCTGATGTAGGCGAAGAGAAAGGGAGTCCAAGCAAACCTTGGTATTTTGGCTAACCAAATAGAAGTAGGAAAAGACGAACAGAAGAACAATGAAGGGACAAATTGAAAGGGATGATAGACTTAACCCTAATCATGTCAATAATCATATTACATGTAAATGGACTGGGCACCCCCATTTAAAAGCAGATGCCAAACCAAATAAAAATGCAAGATCCAACTATATGCTATCTACAAAAGACACATTAAATATAAAGAAACAGATGACTTAGAAGCAACAGGAGGTAAAAACATACCATGCAAAAGTGAGTGTAAAACAGCCAGAGTGGCTATGTTAATTTCAGACCAAGTAGATTTCTACTAAAAGAGTATTATAAGAAATAAAGACATTATGTGTAATAATAAAAGAAGAAATCTGTCAGAAAGACAACAATCCTAAATATGTTTGTACCTAATAACAGAACATCAAAATTCGTGAAGCAAAGACTCAAAGGGGGACAAATTCATACCCCTCTCTCAGTGTACTTATAGAACAAGTATAAAAAAATCATGATAGGTAAAAACGATCTAAATATACAACTGATCAAATTAACTTAATTGACGTCTACTAAACATCACACCCAACAACTGTTAAACACATTTGTTTTCCAGTGCACATAGAATGATCACCCAGATAGGCCATATGCTGAGCCATAAATATGACTCAGTAAATTTCAAAGGATTTAAATCTTAAAGCACATGTTCCGTGACTACAATGGGGAAAAAATTGGGTAATTATGTGGGCAGATAATGAGAAAACCCAAGACAATTGTTTCTAGGAAAAACACAACACCAAGATTAGGATAAACAATAAAAACAATCAATGAAAGGGGGAAAAAAAAGAACTAAAAAGACTGAGGAGTCTTCAAATGGAAAAAAAATTGTAGGAAATAATCAGAAAGTAAGGTATTACAAGGCACAACAGCCATTATTTTTATTTTTCTCAAAGTTGATCCCAGTAGTGAAACAGCTGATGGCAATTTAGGTCACCGGATTGTCTAGATTCCTCAGGAACACCTGTTTTAGAATATCTTTGAAGTTTAATCCGTGTTCCTCAACTTTTATGTGCATGCAGAAGACATGGGGCTCTCGTTAAACTGCGGCCTACTATTCACTACATCTGGGTTGTGACCTAAGATTCTGCACTTCAAACAGGTCCCAGATGATGCTGACACTGCTAGTCTATAGATCATATTTTGTGTAGCAAGTTTTAGAAGAGACCATGTCATCATGATCTGCCCATCCAGTCAAGAAAAATAAAATAAAATTGCATGATCAAGACCAACAACTTTTTCCCATTCCATAGCCCTTTAATCACTCATTTTAAGCTGATTTTATAAAAAGCATAAAATATTGTTTAACGCACTTGAATCTTTATAAGCAATTTTATCACAAATAACAAAAAAATAGGAAAGAAATGGGGAGGAGATAGCTGAGCATGAAGCAATTGGTAAAACAAAGATAAAGAAGGAAGCTAGGTGAAGAGCTTCGCTTCTTGCATCTTGTAATAGGAACAACACTGTCTGTATATTTTTTAGGGGGAGAGACTTTGGGTTCCTCAGTGGGCAATTCCAAAGTAATTTAAAGTACTTAAAATGTGCTCTCGTGAAATACATTATAGGTGAAAATTTTAATAAATTGTTAAGAAGATGTGACCATAAGAAAAAAATTCCCTATTTCCCCTGGAGAGAAATTTGTGAGCTCCTAGGCTTTTTCAAGATTGATGACCAACTGAGTGAGACTACAAAAGAAAAATCCAGCTGGGTGCAGTGGCTCATGCCTGTAATCCCAGCACTTTGGAAGGCCAAGGTGGGAGGATCATGTGAGGTCAGGAGTTCAAGACCAGCCTGGCCAACATTGTGAACCCTGTCTCTACTAAAAATACAAAAATTAGCTGGGTGTGGTGGCGGGCGTCTGTAATCCCAGCTGCTCGGGAGGCTGAGGCAGGAGAAACACTTGAACCCAGGAGGCAGGGGTTGCAGTGAGCTGAGATCTGCACCACTGCACTCCAGCCTGGACAACAAGAGCAAAACACCATCTCAAAAAAACAAACAACAACAACAACAAAATCACACAAAAGAAATCCTTTGAAACTTATAGCACAACAAAATGAGATGTACAGTACAATAAACTTGGTCACTAAAAGACTTAGTCAATGACCCTGCTTATTTTTTCATATTCATTACCATGGAATTCAAAACCAAAATCTAAAGTAATTCAACACACCAGTTGTATTCTTTCATTCAGTCAAAGATCATTCAACCAATATTTAATAACACCCAGTGGTTTTAGCATATTTTTTCTATAACAGCATTTATCTAAGAAAAGTTTATGGTCCCCAGAAATCAATCTTTCTCAAGTAAGCTAATTTTTGTATTTGGAAATAAATTCAGACTTAATGGAAAATAAATTCAGACTTATTTATGATTGTTTGGAAATAAGTCCAGACTTACAGAAAAGTTGCAATAGTACAAAGAACACCCATATGCCTTTTACCCACATTATCTTGTTAACATTTTGCCTCATTTTCTTTATTATTCTGTAAGATTTGAGACTAAGTTTCATTTATCATGGCCCTTTACCCCAGCTTCAGTGCATATTTCCTAAGAATAAGGATATTCCCTTACATAACCACAGTGCAGTTACCAACTTCAGTAAATTTAACATTGATGCAATACTTCTATCTAATTTATTATGTGTATTCCAGATTTGTCTCTTTACCCCAATAGTAACTTTTATAATATTTTTTCCTTTAGAATTAAATCTAGCCTAAGATCAGGTCTTGCATTTTGTTGTCATGTCTCTTTAATGTCCTTTGATTTTGAAAATTCCCTTAGCTTTTCTTTGTCTTTTATGACATTAACTTATTTTTTTTTCTTTCTAAAATAGAGTCTCACTCTGTTGCACAGGCTGGAGTACAGTGATGCAATCACAGTTCACCGAAGTTCAAACTCCTGGGCTCAAGCAATCCTCCTGCCTCAGCCTCCTGAGTAGTTGCAACTACATGTGTGCACCACCACACCTGGCTAATTTTTTGTATTTTTTATAGAAATGAGGTCTCCCTATGTTACTCAGGCTCATCTCAAACTCCTGAGTTCAAGCAGTCCTCCGACCTTAGCCTCTCAAAGCTCTGGGATTATAGATGTGAGCCATCACGCCTGACCAACATTAACATTTTTGAAGAATCCATTCTCTCTCCCTTTCTTTTTTAAGTGGACTGTTCCTCATTTAGAGTTGCCTGATATTTCCTTATGATTAAACTCAGATTATGCATTTCTGGCAAGAATTCTACATAAGTGATGTTACATCCTTCTTTAGGTGTCACATTTAAAAATAACGATTTTATTTTAGGTTAGAAAAAGTTCATAGTGTCTTCATAGACTAAATGTTCAATTTTAAAATAAGTTCTTGTTAATTTAATATACTTTTACTAAATTAAGAGAAATGTTGTTATTAAATAAAATAAATGTTTGTTTACGACAGATAGATAAGCCATGCAACATTTTATGCATATATTTTCTGAGCTTTTCTGCTCATTGCCTTTTCTATGATCTTGTATAGTGGTCAGGCATTCACTCCAGGCTTCAGTAGCTGTGGAGAGAAATGTCCAGAATCATCTCTATAATATTCATTAAAACAGTTCAAATGAATTTTCAAAAAGTCTCTCCTTTGTAAAACATATTTGCAACTAAGACACTCCAAAATGAAATATTTGCATTTGGCCCCATGTCACTTCCTTTAATCATAATCTTCACTGAGTTAAATGAGCCATTTAGGTCTTGTTGCAGCAAGCATCAATACTTATATCTCTGAATTAATGCTAAAACAACCATTAAATATGGCATGATTTCAGGAGACTTAAGTGCTGCTTTACTACACTTCTGTATTACAGATGAATTCTAGAGAAAAAGTACATCCTGACAGCTGTTTTCAGTTCATTGTATTTTTTTGAAAAAAAAAAAAAAACATTTGTTTTCAATTTATCTATAAATAATGGAAGAAAACACAGCTGAGAGGCCCAGTGTGATTTTTATAGAAGGTTCATTTTTGGAAATCTGATAAGCTTATAACCACATATGTTTAAAATAACTCTAGTATAAAATTCAGAAACCTGAGGTGGGGAATTCCTACTTGTCAGGGAACTCAATGTTTAGTTTATCCATCTATTACCTAGCTCCATTTGTGAAACATTTTGTGTTTTTAGAAATTTTAAAGCAAAAATTTTAAATACATGTTAAACTTCACAATGCTCATTACAAAACTTTAGCATGTAGATGTAGTATGTTGATTCTACTTTGAGATTGTAAGTACATGGGCAAATAAAAATGATAAATATATGCATTAACAATGCAGAATGAGAGAATTATGCATGTGGACATCTACCTACTGGAAGTATAGCAACATATGTGCACATCTGGGCTTATTGACTGGTATGTTTGTATCGTTAAAAGGATCTGTCCTATACTATTCCTCTAGAAGGGTACAAACTTAGCAATACAAAATAAGAGACGTTAAAAGGTCTTTAAAAGATACTTTTTGTTGGGCAAGGATCTGGCCAACAGGATTTAATTGTATGGGTATTATAAATTCTCTTTTTTTTTTCTTGAGACAGAGTCATACTGTCACCCAGGCTGGAGTGCAGTGGCATAATCATAGCTCACTGCAGCCTTGACCTCCCAGGCTCAAGGCTGAGACCTCCCACCTCAGCCTCCCAAGTAGCTGGGACTGCAGGCACACTCACACACTATGCCCAACAATTTTTTAAAAATTTTTTTGTAGAGATAGGGTCTTGCCACGTTGGCCAGGCTGGCCTAGAACTCCTGGCCTCAAGTGATCTGCCTGCCTTGGCCTCCTAAAGTGCTGGAATTATAGGCATGAGCCACCAGGCCCAGCCTAAATTCTTAACTAGATAACAGCTGACCAAATCCTTATATATGCCAGACATAATGCTCTGGTTTGGAAACTCAACAAGCAACTTCCAATTGAAATAAGTTTTTATATGTATCAGTCATTCTGTAAGGTAGTGTGAGCAATTAAAATCAGTGTCCTTAAATGAGAATGAACTGAATTGTGAACACTGGCTTAGGTATTTAAGAACATTTGAAAAAATTTAAACTATAGCTTTTAAAAGTCTTAGAGAATTATTCTTTAACAAAAAATTTTATTAATATTATGCCTCCTACTGTCCGGCCTATAAAGGCAAACTTTCATGGATTATCATGACAAAATACAAACTTTCCATGAATGTTCCATAATGAATCTAAGTCTCTCTTAGTCATCTCTGAATAATACACTTAAGAAAGAAAGAAGCCATCAAGAGTTATTTCTTAGTCTCTACTTATTGATGTGAGAAACTAAACACGAGACAGTATCGCTCCTTCAGAACTACTCCAGCGTGTCCTCTGTCCTTTGAGTATACAAATGTGAAGATAAACCAACTGTAATATCTCTTCCAATTTAAGTCCTAGGTAAACATGACATGCTTCATTATTCTTTTGATAAGGAATTATTTTACAATGGTCAGCAGATTAAATTCCTTTTTAAAAGACTTCACCAGTGCCATTTCTAAAGCCAAATGAGGGGAAACTGGTCAAAGCTGCAAGAGGGGAAATCTGACAATGCGCAGACTTAGCCTCGCTGCTGTTTATGGAAAGACACATGAAGGCAGCCTTTGTCATCGTAGTTTTCTTTAGGTTTTGAACATTTTTGCCAAAGAATCACTGAGGTGCAAATGTCACACAAGTGAGTAAGAAAGAGGATTTCCTTCTGAACACAATTGACAGGACAGGTGTCGAATAAAAGGAAATTTATCTGACCACCTTCAGATTTGTTAAGGGTTACTCATATTTCTCATCAAACACTAAGAAGCTACCTATACCATAACATCAAAAATGTCCGAATTTGGAGAATGGCAAAGCGGTTAGGAATGTAGACTTACAAGCTGACCATCAAGTGTAAATTCTAAATTTGCCACTAATTTGCTGTTGCTCTTGGGCATGCTACAATACTTCTTTTGTCCTCAGTTCCTTATCTGTGCAATGGGAATCATGATAATACAGCACTTACCTCTAGGGTCCTTGTGAGGATTAAATGAACTACAGCATGTGAAGTACTTAGAACACTGCCTGGCACAAAGAAGTACTGTTCTCCCAAATACTCATAATTATTATCTTCCTTCCTAGAGCAACACAATATAAGGGAGCAAATTAGCCAAAAGTCTTGTTTCACCAAAGACTGGCTATTTGATTTCCTGCAGCTGGTTGGATCCAAGCATGTCTATTAAGCCAGATTTTCCTTCACGAAAAGTTTTACCATTATTATTATTATTATTATTATTAATTAAATCTTCCTTTGGCTTAATAGCATCTTAATAGGTAAAGTGCATCAACACCAAAACAATGTTGGATTTAGTTAGCACAAATCTCCATTTTAATATCAGTTCCCACATTGTTTTGTGTTGACCATTTCACAAGCAGTCATTAAGTGTTGAATCAGTCCTTAACACTTTGTCAGGCACAAGGAGAGGCTTCCAATCTTGTTAAAGAGACTAAGTGTAGAAACCTGAAATAATTAATGAATATCCCTATCAATGCAACTGTCTTTGGTTATACCCTCCTCACTTAATCTTCGTCTATCGTATTAGGCATGAAGCCTGGATTTCCACTGTTTTTGCTTGCTCTATTCCTCTCAGAGTTGTAGAACTTACTACCTCCGGTTTAAGCAAGACGAAGCTCACTCACCGTCACTTGACCCTTGCTGCTGCTAAATATTTGTCTTCATCTCTCAAATCCTCTACACACTTCCTACAACTACTCCAATAATGGGGCATATGGAAGAAAGTAGGTTTTGTAGTCAAGAGACTTGAATTTTAACATGGGCTTATAAATAAGTGTATAGCTATTTCAGCCTCAGTTTTCTTATCAGCAAAATGGGAATAATCATAACAACTTCATAGTGCTTCATTGCAGGTTTCAAGGAAGTGTATGCAAAGTGCCTATTCAGTACCCTGCTCATAGAAGACATTCAACAGCTTTCTTCAGGCCCTGCTATCTCTCCTACTCAGAAAATCTGCTTGGATACTACTTTATCAAAGAAATAGAAATCATCTTGCCTGAATAACCTCTTCCTTTGATTCGAGTTTTTAAAATTATATCTCTACATCCCTCTCTTCTCCTGCCTTGCAAGAAGGCGGAGCTCTCCTCCTCTCCAGAGCTAACCGCTCCCCAGAGTTAACTCCCTCCCTAATTTATTAACAGGCAATATTGATTGCTTATTATGTGCCAGGAACATATAAGGTATTCTGATTCAGAGATGAGTAACTTGGGTTTTGAGGAGCTCACAGTTATTTGGGGGAGATCAGATTGGCAAGGAAATGGACCATCACCACACAGTGAGGTACGCATAAGAAAGTGTGGGAGCATAAGAGAACCAAAAAAGCAAACTGAGATTCAATATGATGTTCTGTCCTTCCATCTTATCACACCCAAAAGACAAAATCATTTACAAGTGAAATTTTTGCCTTTGAGGGTCCTCCACTCACTCAGATTCTGTTTGCAGCCGAAGGACACATCAGACTTGCCATTGTCACAAGGCACTAAGAACTGGCATCTGCAGGCACAAATGATATCTTAACTCTCTTCAAAGCTTAGGAAAACTGCTCCACCTATCACTAAACATTCCACAATGATTTATTCAGAAAAGCTACCATCTCAGTTGAATTATAAAATAAGGTCCTGGGCTGGACCTGGTGGCTCATGCCTGCAATCCCAGCACTTTGGGAGGCTGAGGCAGGAGGATCACTTGAGGTCAGGAGTTTGAGACCAGCCCTGGCAACATAGGGAGACCCCTGTCTCTACAAAAAAAAAAGAAGAAGAAGAAATTTAAATTAGCTGGGCATGGTGGCACATGCCTATAGTCCCAGCTACTTGGGGGACTGAGGTGGGAGGATCATTTGAGTCTGGAAGGTCAATGCTGTAGTAAAGATATGGTCACGCCACTGTACTGCAGTCTGGGCAACAGAGGGAGACCCTGTCTCAAAAAACAAGCAAATAAAATAATTTGCTTGAATTTAATATGAATTTAATATGCTTTTACTAAAATATACACACATACACCCCTGCAAGGATATGTCCTGCCAAATTTCAATAGTCACCTCAAACATCACATTCATTCAGTTACTCATATGCAGGAAATAGTCGTTTATTCATTCCTGCTTTCTCAACCCGTGCCTCTTTGTCTAACACTTTCAGTCCTTCACTTCTCCTGGCTTTCAATTCTCTGCCTTTTAACAGTAATATGCCTGCCCCATCTGATGTCCTTCACACAAGCTGGGTGTCCTGCTCACCCCCGTTTTTCTCCTTCTATTTAGCACAAAAATTCACAACTTTTTACTATATGCCCCTCTGCTTTCACATGACACATTCTCTCCTCAACAACTTGTAATGTGGCATCAGGCCCCATGCTTTCAAAAGCCAACTATGGTCTTGCAGTTTACAAACCCAGCAGGCTATTCTCAGACTTCATTTGCTTTACTGTGAACTTCTCTATAGATCTGTGTTCTTTGCTGGTATCATCCTCCTTTCTGCCACTGTCTCCCCCTTTGCTTTTATAAAACAATCCTCACCTGGGTTGTACCTTACTCATCTTTCCTTGCTTTCTCCTTTTTCTCCCTCATCTCGTAAATAAGAGTACTAGCCAAAATCTAGTCATTGTTGAGTAATTTTATTCATTTCCAAGACTTCAACTAGCACTCAATTAATATGGCTCTCAAATGTACATTTCTAGCCAGAACTGTCTCTGGAACTCCAATCCTGCATCCCAAACTACATACGTGACATTTTCAAGGAAATGAACTGCAGCTATTTCAAACACCATATGTAAAAACCCATCACATACACACAAAACCCCTGTTTCTTTTCCTGGCTGCTCTTTTTCTCCTAGTCTTCAAACTTGAAATTCTAGAGTAAGCTTTTAATGCTTCCGTCATACCTGTTTAATTTCCTAATTCTCTACGTACTTTCTTACTGGTATCTCCACTTTTCTCCTTGTCTTCACCCTAATCAGGACCTTAATACACACACCTAGATTACAGCAACTGTCTTCTAACCAGTTTCTCTGCCTCGGGCATTCTATCCCCAGCCAGTCCGTCCTGTATATTTCCAGTGAGTGAGTCTTTCTAGATGATAATATCACTACTCTGCCCAAACATCTTTCATGGCTTCCCAAAATCCAGCAGAGAAAGATGTGTAAATTGATAATCACCGCCAGCCACAAGCAAAATCTAACCTACTTTTTAGATTCATCTCCTATGACATGCCAAGCTAGCCAAACTGCTGTATTAGCCATGCTCGAAAATGCTTTTATGACTTTGGTCACTGTTCCCTAAAATAGGACACATGCTCCCTTGTCACTTCTCGCGAAATACTCCCATTTCTTCAAGGCTTGTTTCAAGCCCCACCTCATCCCAATTCTAGGACATTCCCAGTTCCATTGCTTTCTGAAGCTTTCTGGGTCATGGCACTCCCTATCTCTACATACTTTCCTTCAGACTAGTTTGATTACGCCTTGTGAAATCAATTACACTTTTATATTTAACTTTCGGGTTTGGAGGTATTTGAGGAAGAGTATCATATGATCTCTTAGGATGGTTCCTGTTGTGGTGGCACACAGGAAACTATTGCAGGGTCAGAATATAAGCTGATGAGGGAAAAGCAGAGATACGCATATTGAAGCACTGTGTACCAAACCAGATTTCGGAGCATGGTACAAAGTAAAAGAGAAAATACACTGGGATTTCAATCTGAGAAAACATCACTAAGGCTTTATTTCATATGAAAAAGTGGGAATTAGCATAATTTTAGGAAAAACAGGGAGAACATTAATGCGGCCAGAAAAGATTGTTCCCTTAGGAATTTTGTGGTGAGATGTTTTCAGATAAAACTGTTGATAACGAACTTTAGTGAGAAATTACACATTTAAATATGGCTATGTTCCAACACAAAATTCTTTAATTCCCTAATAATTTCTGTGATGGGAAATTATAATTCAAGTGAAGCACTGGCAAACAGAGTTGATTTTTATAGAATATTATCTTCCAATGATAATAAGCATGAACATACAATCCCTTTGCTATTCAAATTGTCGACATTCATTTACTGCTTAATTCAGCTCTGCTAAGCATCATTATTCAAAATTCTACTTTAGGAAATGGAGAAAACAAACCCAGTTACTATAATAATCTGAATTTCCTCCATTATATTTCCCACAACTTTTTTATGTTAATAATTTTTTCCAAAGGTGAAATGTCGATGACATTGATTTTAGCAGCCTGTATTTGCTAGAGCTGGTCTTTTTTCGGAGCCTCTATCTCATCAGTTTAAAAGTTCAAGGGGGTGTTAGCCTTGATATTTGCAGCAATGAAATACAATGTTTCTGCACATTTTTTCTTTTCCTCTTTTCAGGTTTGCTTATTTTTGTGTTTATTTTCTCATGGTTTCAAAACTTACTCTACCAAATTCCCAAGTCTGGAATTATTTTCTATCACTGCAGTCATTGAAGCATAGTATTGTTTTGTTTGCCATCCGGAACATCCTCCAGTTCTACTCAGAGGGGAAGAAGAGGAGAAGAAAGGGGTAGCAGGTGCTGAAGTTCTATTCACAAGGGCACTGACCCTTGGCAGGAGCGTGACAGGGTTTTAAAATAGGATTAGACACCCAAACAAGAAAAAGGTCACACTTGACATTTCCACTGGAAATACCAATGCAAATAGAGCTGATCCTAGGGACATTTTTCACACACACACACACACACACACACACACACACGAAATTTTGAATTGGTTTAAGAGAAAAATGATAAATTTCAATGAATTGTTTTCTTAAAAGCTTAAACAAGCAACTATAGGAAATAGAGCACAATAATAGCAACAACTATGAGTCAAAAATTCACGAGAAATATCTTCTGTTGTTTGTTATTTTTAAGGGTTCATTCTTTATTTTGTCATAAGAAGAAAACCAAGGATGGAGTTGATGGGGGACGTGACATAAAGATCTGAACATGTTGATTTTGATACATATATAAAGTCTCATTATTTTAAAAAACGTAGTCCCTAATCATTGTCATCCCCATTTCTACTTGCAAAGTATCCCATCTGTCTCCTGAATAATAATAGAATAATGATAACATTTTATCTCCCAACTTTTCATTTCATATTAAAGTAGCTGGCCAGGTGCAGTGGCTCACACTTGTAATCCTGACATTTTGGGAGGCCAAGGCTGGAGAATTTCTTGAACCCAGGAGTTCAAGACCAACCTAGCCAAAGAAGTGAGACCCTGTCTCTACAAAAATATTAAAAATTAGCCAGGCATTGTGGTGTACACCTGTGGTCCCAGGTACTCAGGAGGCTGAGGAGGGAGGATCGCTTGATCTTGGCAGGTCAATGCTGCAGCGAGCCATGATTGTGCCACTGAACTCCAGCCTGGCCAACAGACCAAAACCCTGTCTCAAAAAAATAAAAATTAAAAATTAAAGGAGCTGACCAAATTATCTGATACCAAAGTAAAATTTGGAGGCACCTGGAAGAGGAAATCTGTCACAAGCTGCTTCCATATCCACCAATACCTCTTGAAGATTTCCACATCATTCACCAAAAAGGAGACTGCCCATGAACCCACTGCATAATTCTGAAAATTCATGAGCCTTCCAGCTCCAAAATTTTGCACCTTCATTCGTACAACTGAGACATGTATGCCCATTAACAACACTCCCAAAGTAAGCCAGACCAACACAGGTTTATTCCCAAAAAGAATTCTTAGAGGAGTAAGTAAATTCTAGAGGCCTGAGTGTATACAGTTATTCAAAGAAGTCCAAGAAAAACATATCTGCTGTGTAGATTCCAATTTTGATATATTAGACATATATAAAGGGAAGTTCATCTATACACAAATTGTTAAGATTTTTGAAAGTGTGACTATGGAAAAAATAAAAATCAAATCTACCCTAGAGAAGCTAAAACTCTTTAAGTGGCGAAACGTCCTGAAATGGTATGGTGGGACATGAAGTTTGAGGTAGGGGCAGTAGATTCTACTTCAGTCTCGTCCAATGACCACAGGTTGTAAAACTGCCTACTATATTGAAATGATGTAATTTACAGTATTTTATTAATCACAGTCAACCAAGTTGTCAGAGTGTCTAGTATAAGATTACCTTGAGTTTTAACCAAAAGCAAAAGCAGAAAAAAATTTAAAAAGCAACACTTCCCTGGGGAAATGCATGACTCCATTAAGTTATTTGAAATTATTGCAACCAATTCAAAGACCCTCATAAATTCCTAGGTAAGCACCTAGGGACCCCATATCTCAAACTGATAGAGCTTCTATAAATGGAAGCAACATCCATAAAGTTTGGCTGCACTGAGCCTAGAACATGCTTCACCACATTCCATTCTCACAAATTAAGTGTAATATAGTCATGCATTGCCTTGTAACAGGGTTATGTCCGGAAAGACGTGAGACTCTTTTGCTGTTGCATAAACATCAAAGGGTCCTTACGCAAACCTAGAGGGCGTACACCCTACTACACACCTAGGCTACTGCTCCTAGGCTACACACCCGTTCAGCATGTTACTACTGTACTGAAGACTGTAGGCAACTGTAACACAATGGTAAGTGTTTGTGTATCTAAATATAACTAAATATAGAAAAGGTACAGTAAAAATAAGTATAAAAGTATAAAGTGTTTAAAAAAAAAAAAAAGAAAAAAAAAACAGGTCGGGCACGGTGGCTCACACCTGTAATCCCAGCATTTTGGGGGTTGAGGCAGGCAGATCACGAGGTCAGGAGATTGAGACCATCCTGGCTAACATGGTGAAACCCGGTCTCTACCAAAAATACAAAAAAATTAGCTGGGTATGGTGGCATGGGCCTGTAGTCCCAGCTACTCGGGAGGCTGAGGCAGGAGAATCGCTTGAACCGCGAGGCAGAGGTTGCAGTGAGCTGAGATTGCACCACTGAACTCCAGCCTGGTGACAGAGCGAGACTCCGTCTCAAAAAAAAAAAAAAAAAAAAAAAAAAAAAAAAAAAAAAAAAAAAAAAAAAAAAAAAAAAAAAAAAAAAAAAAAAAAAAACAAAAAAAAAAAAAAAAAAAAAAAAAAAAAAAAAAAAAAAAAAAAAAAACCCAAAAAAGTATATAAAATGACAAACTTGGCCAGGTGGCTCATGCTTATAATCCCAGAACTTTGGGAGGCCAAGGCAGGTGGATCTCTTGAGCCCAGGAGTTCCAGTCCAGCCTGGGCAACATGGTGAAATTCCAACTCTACAAAAAATACAAAAATTAGCTAGCCATGGTGGCGCCTATAATCCCAGCTACCCAGAGGCTGAGGTGGGAAGGCTTGAGCCTGAGAGGCAGAGGATGCAGTGAGCCGAGCTCATGTCATTGCACTCCAGCCTGCCTCAAAAAAAAGAAAAAAGGTACACTTGTATAGGGCAGTTACCATGAATGGAACTTGCAGCACCGGAAGTTGCTGTGAGTGAATCAGTGAGTGGTGAGTGAACGGGAAGGCCTAGGACATTAATGTACACTACTGTAGACTTTATAAACACTGTACACTTAGGCCACAGTAAATTTAAAAATTCTTTTTCTTTAATAATAAATTAACCTTAGCTTACTATAACTTTTTCACTTTATAAACTTTTTAACTTATTAAAATTTCTGACTTTTTTGTAATGACTTCGCTTAAAACACAAACATATTGTACAGTTGCATAAAATATTTTCGTTCTTTCTATCCTTGTTCTATAATATTTTTTCTATTAAGATTGTTTTCCGTTTTAAACTTTTTTGTTAAAAATGAAGACACAAACATACACATTAGCCTAGGCCTACACAGGAACAAGGTCATCAATATCACTATTTTCTACCTCCACATGCTGTTCCACTGGAAGGTCTTCAGGGGCAATAATGTGCATGGAGCCATCATCTCTATGATAACAATGCCTTCTTCTGGAATACCTCCCGAAAGACCTGCCTGAGGCCCTTCTTGAGGAGGTGTCACTCTTTTCAGAAATACATCCATGGGGTTTGCTTGGTTTGTTTCTTTTTTCATGATAGATTTGCTTGTAAACAGATAATGATGCACCATGAACACTCTTCTCTATGAATGAAAACCTTCCAGCATTCGGGGTCTATGCTTTCAAATGCTTTAAGGAGTTTGTTGAAGTCTGCAAAAGCTTCTGCTAAAGCCTTCACTGTGAATTTTTATGTGAGTTCTTCTTTTTCTCCTCCTGAAGTTTTCTTTTCTCTTGCCTCTTCTTCAGCTATCAGTTCCTGTTCCATCACAATCTTATGTATGGGACCACCATCATATATGACATATATGTCATCCCACATTGAAGTGTCATTATGCAGCATGTGGCTGATATCTAAATAGTCCCTTTATCCTTAATGAAATCCAAGAACTTGTTGTAGAGGAAAATATCTTTCATTAAAGATAAGTTTTAAGGTCATAGTTGCTATCGTTTTAACTACATGATATTCAGATCCTATGTATATTAACTGTAGTGGACACCATGAAAAAAGTGAGAAATTGACTTTAGATTAAACTGAACTTTGGTAAGTTTCATCTTTGCTGCAATTATTGAGATTTACCAGTCTGGAAAAAGAATTTGTGTAAATTACCTTTAAAAATACTCTAATAGCATATTTAATTTTGGATATTTGCCAAAATAATCTCACCTAAGTATATATGTGACTCTTATCTCCGGGATCAGTTAAGTGTTTGGCTGAAGACACAATATTTAACTGAAATGTGAGTCGAGAACTCTTGATAATCATATTATATAATGCAGTTAAAGCAAAAATTCATAATTATATGAATAGCATTTCTTTTTCTTAACTGAAGCGCTATAGGACTTTATGAAAAAATGTAAAACATGTATTGGGAGATAAGGTGAAAAAAACAGAGAAAGAGAGATCATATAACTCACTCACAGCCCTTAAATTACAAGGAAAGGGAAGGGAATATTCCTTTCACTTTTTTTTAAGACCGAGTTTCGCTCTGTCGCACAGGCTGGAGTGCAGTGGCGTGATCTCGGCTCACTGCAACCTCTGGTTCCTGGGTTGAAGTGATTCTCCTGCCTCAGTATCCCGAGTAGCTGGGATTACAGGCACATGCCACCACACCCAGCTAATTTTGACATTTTCAGTAGAGACAGGGTTTTACCACGTTGGCCAGGCTGGTCTCAAACTCCTGACCTCATGTGATCTGTCCACCTCAGCTTCCCAAAGCGCTGGGATTACAGGCATGAGCCACCACGCCCAGCCATATTTTTAACTTTTAAATATAATGTTCAATTGTTTTTCCAATTATAAAAGCAATACATGCTGAATATGTAAAATTTGAAAAATACAAAACTTAACATCTCAATTATATAATAACCACTTTTTCAGTGCTTTTACCGTGCATATGTGCACATATATAAATAAATAAATATACTCCTTTTTAAAGGGGGTTATACTGCTTCTGTAATTGTGCATCCTACTTGCTTCCCAGACACTTTCCAGTCCATCTCTGATCATTCCCTTGGGAGGAGAAATTACTGAGTTAAAGTACATAAACATTTTTAGTGTCTTGCTACCAAAAGTACAATTGCTTTCCAAAAGTATTATCTATGTATATTGCCTCATTTCTTACTAACAATGCATATTAGATATTTTATTATATTTACATATAAAGTATAGCTATCATATATCTATGTATTTTTAAAGGCATAGTTTTTGCTTTAATCTGAATCTGTTTGATTACTATTGAGATTGAAATACTGTGTTGGTTTCAAAGTCATGGTTTTCTTATTGATTTATAATGTCCCTTTATATTCTTTTTATAACTACCATTGTGACAGTATGTTTTTTGTAAATATTTTTCCTATTTTATCATTTTACTTATGCTTTTTAACCAAAATTTCCATTATAAGTTATTCCATTGCATTTACTACATTGCTTTTGTGCTTAAAAAGTTTATCCTTTGCTGGGCAAGGTGGCTCATGTTTGTAATTCCAAGGCTTTGGGAGGCCACAGCTGGAAGATAGTTTGAGCCCAGAAGTTCAAGATAGCCTGGGCAACACAGGGAGACCCTAGCTCTTCGAATAATTTTTTTTAAATTAGGTGGATGTGGTGGTGCACACCTGTGGTCCCAGCTACACAGGAGGCTGAGACAAGAGGATTGCCTGAGCCTGGGAGATTGAGGCTGCAGTGAGTCATGATTGGTCCACTGCACTTCGACCTGGGCAACAGAGCAAGACAAGACCCAGTCTCAAAAAAGGAAAAGAAAAGAAAAGAAAGTTCATCTTCACCTCAAAATTAAACACATATCTTTTTCCTCTGGAATTTTTATCGTTTTAATCTAATATTTATTACACTATATAGTAAAAGACTGAAACTATTTTTTCCTCCAATCACTTGGTCAGGTCTCTCAACCAACTTGTCCTGTAGCCAAGGTTTTTTCATTTTTATTTTTTATTTTTTTCTGAGATGGAGTTTCGCTCTTGTCACCCAGGCTGGAGAGTAATGGCGTGATCCTGGCTCACTGCAACCTCTGCCTCCTGGGTTGAAGCGATTCTCCTGCCTCAGCCTCCCAAGTTGCTGAGATTACAGGTGCCCACCACCATGCCTGGCTAATTTTTGTATTTTTAGTAGAGACGGAGTTTCACCATCTTGGTCAGGCTGGTCTCCAACTCCTGACCCTCAGGTGATCCACCTGCCTTGGCCTCCCAAAGTGCTGGAATTACAGCTGTGAGCCACCACGCCCAGACTCCAAGTTTCCTTTTTTTTTTTTTTAATTATGAACTATCATTATAAATATGAAGAACTTTTTCAGAGCTCTCTACTTTACTATTGGCTTGTTTATTCTTATTTCAGTACCAAACAGTTTAATTTTTGTTTCTTCTCTTTGTAGAATTACAAAGTCATTAGTCACTCTTTAAAAAAAATAATAAGTCATGACATTTTCACATGTTTAGTCTTCTAGACAAACTTTGGAATAATTTGGTCAAGTTCCTGAAGGAAACTATGTTGGTATTGTGATCAGGAATGCATTAGATCTATAAGCTAACTTGGAAATGACTGTCAACTTCATCATATTCAGTCTTTCCGTCCAGAAGCAGAGTACATCTTTATGTTTCTCTAACATTCTAGAAAATATTTATTATTATTATTACTGATTAAATCTTTTCCCCTATTATATCTCCTTAGTGGTTATTGCTAAAAACAGAATGCCTGTTGATTTTGGATAGATTCATTACCTGGCCACTTTATGAAATTTTCCTATATTAAATATTTCTAAGTTGATTCTCTGTACTTTTCTAGATATAAGAAACTATTATTATTCTTTTTTGAGACAGTCTCGCCCTGTTGCCTAGGCTGGAGTGCAGTGGCACTATCTGGACTCACTGCAACCTCCATCTCCCAGGTTCAAGCAATTCTCATGCCTCAGCCTTCCAAGTAGCTGGGATTACAGGCACACACCACCACGCCTGGCTAATTTTTTTGTATTTTTAGTAGAGACAAGGTTTTGCCATGTTGGCCAGGCTGGTCTCAAGCTCCTGAGCTCATGCAATCCGCCCACATCAGCCTCCCAAAGTGCTGGGATCACAGGCATGAGCCACTGTGCCCGGCCAGAAATTCTTCTTATTTCTTATAATAATAGCTAATATAATTATTATAAGAATTATTAACATAAATAATAATTTGCCCTCTTCCTTTTCTATATACTTCCCACTTCTACTTCAGATGAAATAATGTTAAGTAGTGAGTTATAGATGCAATCTTTATCTTATTCCTGATTGTCTTCCCAGTGGTTTATTGTTAAACTCAATCTTGATTTTAAATTAGGATGGATTTTCTTCATCATTTAGGGTTTCTGACAGATTCAGGACCAAAACTCAGAAAAGTCATCAAGTGGTGTTAAACAATATTCATTCTACGATGGTATCCAACCTCACTGTCTGATTTATATCAGCCTAGAAATCTCATTTTAAAAACTAAATATTTTATATAATTGAGGCTAACCGTATACAAATATGCTTGAAGGACTGGATTGGGAGGAGGAAAAGTTAAACAACAGAAACTCAATTTCAGGGAGAGACAGTAGGAGCCCTGAGATTAAAGAAACTGAATCAGGCGTGGTGGCTCACGTCTGTAATCCCTGCTCTTTGGGAGGCTGAGGCGGGCGGATCGCCTGAAGTCAGAAGATTGGACCAGCCTAACCAGCATAGTGAAACCTCATCTCTACTAAAAATACAACAATTAGCCAGGCGTGGTGGCATGTGCCTGTAACCCCAGCTACTTGGGAGGCTAAGGCAGGAGAATCACTTGAACCCAGGAGGCAGAGGTTGCAGTGAGCAGAGATGGTACCACTGCACTCCGGCCCGGGCGACAGACTGAGACTCCGTCTGGAAAAAAAAAAGAGAGAAACTCACAAAGAGGAAGAATGGGGGCCGAATTTAATCACAGTCTCTGAGGAAAAGGAATCGTGGTTCCACCACAAAATAAAACTATTCTTGAATAAAGTATTTATTATAGTTCATTTATTTTCTTTCTCGTTTATAACAAAAGCAATTTAAGATTATGAATATGCCTCATTATATAGCTTTGTTCATATACCATCATCCTGATAGCAGTTTTGGTTTTATTTCTAATAATTTGTAAATTTTTCATTTTCATTTTACCCAGAAGTTAAAGCATTTCATGAATTGTCAAACACACTTTTTTGCACATTTTACAACTCTGAAGTTGAGATGTATCTGAAAATCAAAGGTGTATCCATTTCACAGATAACTGGTATTTATTGCCATTACAATTAATCCTTTTTTTCTCTCTCTCTTTTTTTGAGGCAGGGTCTCACTCTGTTGCCCAGACTGGAATGCAGTGATGCAATCTTGGCTCCTCCTGGGCTCAAACAATCCTTCCACTTCAGCCTTTCCCATAGCTGGGACTACCGGCACACACCACCACATCCAGCTAATTTTTTGCATTTATTGTAGAGACAGTGTTTCACCACGTTGCCCAGGCTGCTCTCAGAACTGCTAGGCTCAAGCAGTCCACCTACCTTGGCCTCCCAAAGTGCTGAAATTACAGGTGTGAGGCACCACACCCGGACAATCATTTGTTTCAGGTTTTGTATTTCATTTTTATTTTATGGCATTGAGGTTAGACAATCTGGTCTATTCAGCTTCGACTTGGGAAGAACTTAATGAGATTTTCTTTTCTCAATGTAATCAATTTTTGAAAATATTTCACAAGCATATACAAAATGTGTTCTCTGGATTATACAAAGTTCAACAATTAACTGTAAACTCAGCAGTCAATTACAGGCAAAATTTCCATGTCTATATATTACCTACTTGATTTGTCAAAAGCTCAAAAACGGTGTATTATATTCCACAATAATTTATTTGTGTCCATTGCTCTATGCATTTTCAGTATTTTTTACTTATATTGAGTTTGACTCCTATTATTATAATACCTATATGATTCAATTTATGCAGATTTATAGATTCTTTTTCCATAGCATAAGCAGCGCTTTTTATCAATGTAAAATGACCCCAAACGCCAATTTGATTCCTCATTTTGCCTATAAGTTTGTGGTGTTTGTAAATTCCTCTGGGATTCTGGCAATAGGATGGCTATTAGTCTTATTTTTCAGTATTGCTAAAGAGGTTTCAATTTATTTTGGGCCTCTGGGTCCATGTTTTTCATGGAAATTTAGAAGAGGCTAAGTCAAATTTAATTTGAAACAGAAGCCATCCTAGAACAAAAACACGCAGAATGCCTGCAATCTACCAATCTCTGTGCTGAGTACTTTGCAAACATTAGCTTATTTAAACATCTCAATAACTTCATTCGATGGACAGGTGTGCATCTAACATCTGCAAGCGGGAGCCACTGCACACATGGAGGGCCCATTCCCACACCCGGCTCTGTCCAGTGCCACGGGCATCTCCCACACAGGAGTGAACACCGCAGCGCAGCTCTGCTCCATCTAATTTCCATCCTCCTTTGCTGACCCCTTCTCTCAGTGGCACCATTATGGTACCATGGTCCACCCTGTGAAGACAAACCTGAGAAACAGTTCTATACTGGCCCTGAAAGCAGGCCCTGCTGTTTGGGTCCAAAATTCTGGGTTCCAGAATCCCCAGAACATGGAGAGTCACAGGCTTTGGGAGGATGGGCCATGTCTCCTTGGACTTGGAGACTCCCAGCCCCACAGGAAAGATTAAGTCAGAGAAGGGGAGGTGCAGGGTCCTCTAAAGCAGGGAGGGGCAGTGCACCAGGATAAGGCCTGGTTGCCTAGGTCTAAGGGCGATACTGGAAGTAGATTGTATCCCCTGCCAGTATTAGAGACCAGCCTCATTGAACCTGTATTTGTCCAATCCTAAGCCCATTCTTTCTAACTTTAGTACTTTAATTTATGTGGATTATAGAGGTACAATGGTTTAAAACAATGGGCTATAGTATTCTGAAAAGGACTTTGAGCTTTTTGGAGTTAAAAAAAGAAGATATAGAAAGCAATTCTCCTCCTCATACCGGTTGCCTTATTTTGCTGAGGAAGGAAACTGAGCTACCAAATCTACTGTTACTCAATTTATACTTCTTTACCTTCATTCAGATGTCCTCCTATGAACTTAGATTTCAGGTGGACTCAGAGAAGTGTCCCGATTGCCTTCTGTGTCGGAAAGCAACACTGGAAGGAAGTACACAAGATGCTGCACTGCCAGGCAATGCCTTCTTGTCCATCTCCACGGTGCCTAGGAGGAGCTGGGATTCCTTGTCCCAAGGGCCAATTTCTCAAACCAAAAAAAATAATAAATTCTAAATAGGTTTGCCTCCTGCCTCCCACAAGGGAGCCTGGCACACAGCTAATGGGCTCCAGCAGGACCCTCAGAGCCTGAAAGATGTGCCATAATTTCCCTTTTGTGACTAACAGCAGTTCCCTGGTGCGTCACACAGCATTTACATGTAGCGATGAATGGTTCATTAGCTCATTCCTCATCCTCTAAGCTGTGTGTAAGCTGGATTCTTTCTTCAGTGTGTTCATTTAACTTTTCCTCTTTTTTCCTCAGTAAGTTTTTCTTTTCTTTCAGTTTCATTTGGATGCCTTTAAAAAAAAAAAAAAGTCATTCTGTACTTTTGCCATTCTATAGTCCCCACAATCTCTCCATTCTTATTGTTAAATAAGGCCATTTTCCTTCTGGTGGGTCTCTCCCCTTCAATTATTCCCAACCCTCTCCTCTAGGATGATGTTTGTCACTATCAGCTGACCTGACCTTCTCACTGTGGCCATCTTTTCCACTCCATCTGCCTTGTGACTGAAAAACACTGTTAACACCTAAATTACATTATAAATTCTAGGTGGAGACAATTGAAGATTGTGATATAGGCTAGAAGTAAGCTTTTGTTTGTTTTAGCTTAGATGGTCATGGAGGGGTGGATGGGCTTATGGTGCGTAGTTAAATCAAACATCCAAAAATGCAGGATAACAACTGCAAAGACTGAAATAGAAGCTCCAACAGACCAGCCCACCTCTGAGGAGAGCCAGAGAAATGAAGGGATCAGAGAGAATGGAGGAGGATGAAAATACCAGTGAAAGAGTTGCTTCTGTTTATGTCTACTCACCGGATATACAAATTACTAATGATGAGCAACACTACAAGCAAATCTTTTAATCATGCCTTTTTCTAGCTACCAGTGATGACAGCAGCATTGGCAGCTCTCCCAGAATGGCACATGTGTGAGTTCCTCTATCTGATAGTGAGTAGTGTGGATATCAAGTACTATCTGATGTAGCAAAACTTCGTTTAATTTAGGAAATTATCATTTAATCAGACACAGTTTGTTCCCTTCTGAATGGTTTTATTTTATTCTTGGTTGAATTCACGGATTAGAATAATCCAGGACACCAAAACCTAACCCATGATAAGATTTAGAATTGCTTTTGCTCTTAAGGATCTTCAAAAAAGTTTCACCTACTTTGAATGTACCTACTTTGAAAATTTAAAACAAAGGAAAATTAAAATTAAGTATACAGAGTAAATACATATAAAAATTCTTTCCTGCAGTTACTTTCATCTGAGATTTTTCCCACTGAACTATACATGGATTCTTTAATTTTTTTTTAATTTAGGAGAGTTTAGTAATTATGAACTATGAATTTTTTCTTCCTTTTTAAAAAAAGTAATTATAATTCAAAAGAATCAGGAAAAAAAATCCACCAGCAAACAGAACTGAAATATGTGCTAAAAGATCAATGTTACTTCTCCAACATGTTTATTAATGTGATATACAGCTTAAATTAATTTATTTTCTCCTCCAAACTTTGAATATTTTAAAATTATTGTTTGTTCACTATAACTAATAGTAGCTGCTGGCATTTCTTTCTCCAAACATCACTAGACTTGAAAGTTCTACTGATTCAGATAAGGCTTTCTTCTCTATTTGAAAATACCAAAACTATTTGCTCCCTGAGAGATGGGATGTTGTCTCACTCATTATCTGTCTCCAGTACCACCTAATTCGAAGTGATGGTCAATAAATATTTTTTAAAATCAAATGAAAATTTTTTTAAAGACAGAGTCTTGCTCTGACCCCCAGGCTGGAGTGCAGTGGTGTGATCACGACTCACTGCAGTCTCAATCTCCTGGGCTCAAATGATCCTCCCACCTCAGCCCCACTAGTAGCTGGGACCACAGATGTGCACCACCATGCCCAGCTAATTTAAAAACTTTTTTGTATTTTTATTTCACTGTATTGCCCTGGCTGATCTCGAATTCCTGAGCTCAAGCCATCCCCTCGCTTTGGCTTCCCAAAGTATTGGGATTACAGGAGTGAGCCATGACCAGCCCAAATGAAATTTAAAATCAACTTTAAGCTCTCAAAATTTGCCACTTGTGAATAGCAAACTAAAAAAACAAAAGTAAAACCGCATTCTCCCTATGACAATGGAAACCCAAGTACCTAGCATCACCAAAGTATATTAACATCTGAAATACCTAATTTATTATTTAAGGCATAACTCAGATACCAAGGGAATATAGTGTTGTAGTAAAAATAAAATCTTATTAATTTAGGCCAATAAAGGAGCCTACCAACTTGACTAAGTACAATGGCCCATTATTTTACTATAGTACTATTGTTCTAATTTATTCACCATCTACATATACAGACCTTAAAGGTGTTTTAATATATAGCAAGTGTAACTTCCTAACTTTCAGAGTTTGGTTGATTTGGATTATCTTTAAAGGTCATTGGTTTAGTGAATAAAATAGTATCTCATTTATCTAGTAGTATCAGAAATAAGATATTTCAATTTTACATATTTTGAGAGAATTCTTTCTAAATCTAAAGTGACCTACATACTTCCCTACCTTGTTAAGGAAAGTGAACATAATTTAATTTTCTTGATGACTCAGAGATTTCCTCATGAGCCTCCATCCCTACACAATTTCACTTCAATGATTCCAGGACCCAGAGCAGGTAGGCTGCTTTTCCCTTCCATAACACCATGTATGATGTGATATTACACAGTTCACAGAATTGTTATGAACACATCAGTGCATTTAATTTATATTAAGTGGTTCCAGACTGCCATACTTTTTAGTTTCCTCAGCAGTTTTTCTACATTCTAATTCCCTTTCAGGTTGTTTGGCTGCTTCCAGCTAACAGTGCCTCCTTTGGGTTCCTCCCTATAGACTTCTGATTCTCAGTCACCAGTTGTATATAACTTGAAATAGGAGATATCCAGATTTGTTAAAACTGTCTCTAAAATCGGCTGGGCATAGTGGCCCACACCTATAATCCCAGAACTTTGGGATGATAAGGAGGGAGGATCACTTGAGGCCAAGAGCTTGAGAACAGCCTGGGCAACCCAGCAAGACCCCATCTCTATAAAACAATAAAATTACCCAGGTGTGGTGGCATGCACTTGTAGACCCAGCTACTCAAAGGCTGAGGCAGGAGAATTCCTTGAGCCCAGGAATTTGAGGCTGCAGTGAGCTATGGTCTCATCACTGCACTCCAGCCTGGACCACAGAGTAAGACCCTGCCTCTAAAACAAACAAAACTATCTCTAAGTGAACTTAGAGTTGAAGTGAAGCTTTGGGAAATTCTATAAATATTAATGTTCATAAGCCATGGCACATGGATTTTCTAATAGCCATTTAGTCTTCACAAAGCCAGTATTCTTAAAGCTATTAATCATATTCCATCTATCTATTCAAATAATATTTACATACAGAGTGCCTCCCAGAGTCAGAAACTAATATATCACAGGATTACAATGATTAATAAAACAAATATGGTCATTACCCTAATGGAATGTACAATTTAGGAGAGAGAAAGGCAATAAACAAGTGAACAAGCAAATAAACACTTTACTGCAACTGTGGTATGTATGTTCTCATTGTGATTATAGGAACCACAAATCCCCAACATGATCATTGTAGTATAATTACCTTCTATTTATACTGCTTAGTACTTCGTGGCATTTTCATGTTAACCACAAAAGTTAGGAAGTAAAAGCCTTGACAAACAGGAAACTAAGATACAGAGAACTTTACAAGGTCAGTGCTCCAACCAGAGCTAGAACAAAGTAAATCTGATTCCCCCAACCCCCATCTCGTGTTCTTTCCATTCAATGAAAGGACATAGCTTGGAACAAGCTCCATAAAGGAGCTATCTTTCCTTCACTATCCCTAGGTTTATCACCGACAAAGCCCACCGCAATCTTTTGAGGCTGGTTCATTAACAATTTGACAAGTTTGTGTTGGTTCTTTAAAAATTCTACCTCTACCCAGCAAGTTATTGAATACCCTTAGCAAAGTCACTCGATAAACAATGATAGTGGTAAGAATAGGTTCTCATGGGAGATAAGGTTTCATTTCAGGGATGTTTTATTTCGGTCACCAGTAAAATATCTGAGCAGCACCATCCTCTAGAGCAAGATATAAGGCACTCAGAGGGGCAAGGCAGTGAAGACATTTTATGATTTTAATTAAGAGGTAGTGAACTTTAGTCGTGAACACCACAAAGGAGGGGTAGCAGAGGAAAAGGACAAAGGACAGGATCAGGACTTGGAAGTCATTAGCATTAATAGGTTATAGAAAGTACAGTGCTCAAGAAAGATCCCTGTGAATGTGAGCTGAGTTATATAAAGAGGCAGAGACCCTGGTGCTCGTAAGACCAGAGTCACATGTCTGAAGAGCAAGAGATCTGAGATTGTGCCAGCAAAAGAATTTCAAGAACTTCAGAGAGCCCCATTTCAGTCAAGGGAATTAAACTCAAATTTAGGAAATTAAATATTAGGAAATATTGGCAAATATAATAATTCAACAAATTCATTGTTTAATGACAAAACAAATATCCAGTTAACTGACTGAAGACAGCCATTGCCATACGATAGTTTACCATGGCTTTATTATTTATTTATTTATTATTATTATTTTGAGACGGAATTTCGCTCCTCCACCTATTGGGTTCAAGCGATTCTCCTACCTCAGCCTCCCAAGCAGCTGGCATTACAGGCAAGCACCACCACGCCCAGCTAATTTTGTCGTTTTAGTAGAGATGGAGTTTTGCCATGTTGGGCAGGCTGGTCTCGAACTCCTGACCTCAGGTGATCCACCCGTCTCAGCCTCCCAAAGCACTGGGATTACAGTTGTGAGACACCACACCCAACCAACTTTCAATAAATTTTTAAGAAAATATTTTAATGTTCTTCCTAATTAAAAGAATCTGACCAGGCACTGTGGCTCACACCTGCAATCCCAACTCTTTGGCATGTTGAGGCGAGTGGATCACTTGAGGCCAGGAGTTCAAGACCAGCCTGGCCACATAGTGAAACTTCTTCTCTACCCAAAATACAAAAATCAGCCAGGCATGGGGGCACATGCCTGTAATCCCAGCTATTCCAGAGGTTGAGGCAGGAGAATTTCTTGAACCCGGGAGGCAGGGGCAACGGTGAGCCGAGATCACACAACTGCACTCCAGCCTGGGACTCTACCTCCAAAAGAAAAAAAAAATCTACTTTGGCTTACTCTAATTACTTTTTGTGATTATATACATAATAATCATCAAATCGGTTTTGTGGCCTTTTATTACCATGCCTCTGTGCTCTCTTTAAGATTAACCGCATCAGTAATTTACTATTACGTTTTTCAGTGAAAGAATAATTTTATGTTTTGCATTTACATATCATTCCCTATAAAAGTGAAAAGCAGACATTGCTATCTTAAGTATGCAAAAAATTAGCTACCTAGGCATGACAAGAAAAGAATGTATTTTCATTTTTAACATATGTTTAAACTTTATATAGCATTGCTATACTACTAGGCTAACAATAAGCTAATAAATGTTTGTTGACAAGCATCACAACTACATAGTTTTTTTGTTTGCATGTTTGTTGTCTTTTTTGTTGTTGTTAGTGGTGGTTGCCAGAAACATGATATAATACATCCAACTAACTGCTTTAATAACCAAGTAAATTAGGGGAAGGTTTTCAGCCCCTTTTGGAAATGATCAACAGAAGAATCTTGGTCTCTAGAGTCCTATCTCTACTCTTTTTTAGTTCATATATAAGCTAAATTATTCTAATAAATAATTTACTGTTCTATATTCCCATGAAATAAAAAGAGAAGCATTTTCAGAAAGGAGGAGTTTAAGGAAAATAAAGGTGGGCTCAGTAGCTCCCTGCCCTTTGGGAGGCCGAGGCGGGAGGATTGCTTGAGCTCAGAAGTTCAAGACCAAGCCTGGGCAGCACAGTGAGAACTCATCTCTTCAAAAATAAAATTCTCTAGAAAAAATAAAACTCATCTCTACAGAAAATAAAATTAGTCAGTCATGGTGGTGTATGCCTATAGTCCTAGCTACTTGGGAGGCTGATGCAGGAGGATCACTTGAGTTGGGGAGATTGAGGCTGTAGTGGGCTGAAATCAGACCACTGCACCACTCCAGCCTGGGTGACAGGGCAAGACTCTGTCTCAAAAAAAAAAGAAGAAGAAGAAGAAGAAGGGAAGGAAAGGAGGGAAGGAGGGAGGGGAGGGGAGAGGAGGGGAAGAGAGAGGGGAGGGTCACTGCTATGACCCAGTCTCCTATTATCTGTAAGTCACAAAGATAAACAGATTCAGTATTTTCATTGCTACCCACCCAAAAGCCCCAAAGGAGATTTCCAGTGTTCTCCCTAGTCACCTATGCAGCCTGGCCGATTCTCAAAACAGTCCCAAAACTAAGGGACTCCCTTCTTTGTGGGGGGGGGTGGGGAAGTGGAAGAAGAACTCTGAACCATTTTGGCCCTTTTCCAAAACTCAATTGCTACCACTCAAACTAACACCACCCCTACAGAGACAAAAAGAAGTATGCCCCTGCTAAGAGGAAGATGAATTGAAACCAAATGAAATCTACCAACACTTGAATGGCATGTTTTCATTTCACTCAGTGATCTCTCAACATTGATCTTCCCTTAATCATTTCCCAATTTCCTAGGCTCAACCAGGGAAACGCACTGAATAGCAAGTTACCTGGCAAATTCTTTACTTTCTCTGTAAGTATAATTGCTCTTTTAAAACACATGGATGTAGATGTATATATACATATATGCGTCACTGTATTCTTTTTTTTTTTTTTTTTTTTTGCTCTTGTCACCTGGGCTGGAGTGCAATGGCTCACTGCAAACTCCACCTCCTGGGTTCAAGTGATTCTCCTGCCTTAGCCTCCCAAGTAGCTGGGATTACAGGTGCCCACCACCACACCTGGCTAATTTTTGTATTTTTAGTAGAGACAGGGTTTCACCATGTTGCTTGGCCAGGCTGGTCTCGAACTCCCGACCTCAGGTAATCCACTTGCCTTGGCCTCCCAAAGTGCTGGGATTACAGGCCTGAGCCACTGTGCCTGGCCTATCACTGTATTCTCAAAATTATTTTTGGAAACTTTGGCATGTTTCATGTCGATTTTTTGAGAGAAATATAGTTAACTAGTAAAGCACAAATTAAAAATTGAAAAGGTAGAGCACACCAATTTTTCTTTGTGATATACACACATGCATAATATTTATGAAAACAACCATTCTTAAGCATTGAAACAAGGCCATTGGGAACCTTGGAGTTGGTCTGGGTACTTCTAGAACATTTACATAATGGTGAGTTCCTGCTGCTTCATCTATAAAATGGAGCTGATAATACTTACTCACTCTGCACTTTATATCTTTAACTTCCTTTGTGTAAAGGCTAATGTACATATTTTCCACATTGTGTAGCAAATATAGCCCCACGGTGTGACACTGGAAAACAGTTGTGATAAACTCTCTGTTATGTCCCAACACTACAAACCTATGAAACAAAACACGCACCAGAACTTCTGACATAAAGCAGAAAGGTAGAATACATTTTAAGCCACCACAACTGGCAGGCCAAGAGTTAAGAAACAGTGTGGACATCAGCATTAAATATCACCTACAACAAAAATTCAGGGTTGCATGGTCTGTAGGCATTTTCCCCCTCACATGGAGAACTAAGAAACTTCAAATTTTTATTTTTATTTATTTATTTTTTTGAAACGGATTCTTACTCTGTCGCCCAGGCTGGAGGGCAGTGGCACGATCTCGGCTCACTGTAACTTCTGCCTCCCGGGTTCAAGTGATTCTCCTGCCTCAGCAAATGTTTATTTTATTTTGAGACTGGGTCTCACTTTGTTGCCTAGGCTGGAGTGCAGTGGCGCAAACACTGCTCACCGCAGCCTCAACCTCCCAGGCTCAAGCAATCCTCCTGCCTCAGCCTGGGACTACAGGCGTGTGCCACCATGCCCAGCTAATTTTTGTTGTTGTTGTTGAGACAGGGTTACCCAGGCTGGTCTCAAACTCCTGGGCTCAAGCTATCCTCCCACCTTGGCCTCCCAAAGTGTTGAAATGACAGGTGTGGGCCATCGCACCTGACCAAAATTTTAGATGTTAATATTAATAAACTTTTAACAGAATCCAAAAATGCTGCTATATCAGTATAGCAGAATATTCATCTCCTGAGTGAAACTGAAGGTGTTAAAACAAAAATTTCAAACTCACCCACTCTACTAGTTCTGGCAGATATTCCTGAGAATTTTAAATCAAAAGCATTTAAGGACTATTATGAAAGATACAAAGTCACAAATACCATTTTACCTAGGAAGCATGTAAAGTGATGAATACTTTTCCCTAATTTTTAAAATAAAAAGTGAGTGAGTTTTCAATAATTAAACTCATTCTTTGTTATATGTTTTATTACACTTGTTACTTAAAATAACTGAGACCTTCTGGAAAATTGCTGTGAGAAACTCAATAGTCCATTTGGTTAATATTATAATGTAAGGCTATATTCAAGTCAGTTTAATAGTAATAATATTTGTATGCTTAAATAACAGATACTGAAACCCTGGAGTAATCTTCTATTCCTCTGAAATACATGGTTATTAAGGAATGAGTTAAATATGTACAACTGAATTTTAAAATATGCCATTTATTTTTCAGTGTACTAAAGAAAATATATTTTGCAACCAGGATCCACTGGGCTGCTTTATTCAACTCCGCGTCTCCCTGCCCCCACCTATTCCACATGAGGCCTGAGCTATACTAAAATTTTGCAAAGCCTTGCATTGTTCTCCCTGACACCGGATCAGCCCACACAAAAAAGCAACTGCCCGCTCAAAAGCAATCCGGTGATGGAGCCTGGTGCTATCTAATCAAGGGCAAAAGGTCACTTCCGAACAACTGGGCAATAAAAGATTATTTCTAGCGACAAAACAGGGAGGCCCAGTGGTGGGGGGTAGAATGTGGGGAGGGGCTGGGGAGGAAGGAGGGCAAAAGGGCTCCAGTCTGTGGGAGGAAGTGCATTGACTCAAGGCAGCAGACGGGAACCATCTGGCTCCTTCTGAGGTCTGTTTTTTAAGACAAGAGAGAAAGCCCCCTTTAAAGGGGACAGTGACTCTGGGCTGTGCAATTCACACTTTTGCATAATATAAAACCAGCTTTCCCAGGCCTAGAAAAATCAGGGAGACAAGGAAAGAGGAGAGAAATCTTTTCCCAAATAGAAGGACTTGTCTTAGCAAATGTTAACCAGAGGATGCACTGCTTTTGGTCTAAGCAGATCAGTAAATAAACTATCTTGATAAGCACTAAGTAGACGATCCAGCAACTGGTGTTTACTTATTATTTGAAGTTAACCTTAAAACACATGCACACAGAGTTTTTAAAGAATATAAAATTCCATTTTGGTGATACTGCTGTGCTAATGTCTTCCGTCCTCCCAGGAGCTACTTCTGCTCCACCACTCCCTTCCCCCATCACCAGTCTTCTGGCTTCCAGAGTCTTTTCACTTGTTCTTATTGAAGCACCTTTGAATGGGTGCAAGGAAATTAAAGGGCCTATTGTATTCAGCCTAGTTGCTTTGGTCTGGGGAAAGCTAGAATTACAGATAGTGTACTCTATTTTACCCACCCTCCCCACCCACAAAAGAATCAGTACCAAGTAGACTATGTCCTCAATTCTCCTATCTGTGATTTTTAATTTTTTTTTTTTTTTTTTTTTTTTTTTTTTAACTACTGAGTAATTACCAACCGAAATAGAAAGGGCCCAGGCTGAGAGATCACCGCTGGCTGTGTGGCTGCAGACATGAGATCCTAATTACAGTAATTCAAAATCCACAGAACAGGAAGCCCGATCATCTTCAGACTTGTTTCTCTTTTTTTTGGGGGGGCAGGGGGAGAGAAGTGTAGCATGGCTAACAGACTAGCAGATCTAGGACTGTTCAGGGTGGGCCACCGTGTGATATTCATGTTTCTAAATATAAGTATCTTTTTTTTAAATGGCCGTGTCTGACAATTGGAATTTGGAATATCTGCTGACCAATCCAGCAGCACTGCTAGGAAGGAAATAGAGCATTTAAATGTCTATTTCTCTGAGGACAACCAAACCTTTGTCCCAGTAGAACACAGTCAGAAAGTGTTCTACAGAGGAAATTTCATGTAAGTAGGAAGCAGAAATGGAGATAAGGAAACTAGAACTTGCTTTTTGACATCCACATAAGCATGAGAAAACATTATGAGAGAAAAATAATAAAATGACATTATAAATGTCAATAACTTTTATTATTGTCTACTACATATTGATCACTGGACATTAGGTATAATGGGACTGCCACAAAAAGGTACCTAAGAGCCATTTCCTCAAGGTGTTTATAATCTAAAAGTGGGTAGGATAAACCCACTTGGAAAACATGCAAAAGAATATATACATCAGTCCAATACTAATTGTTCCTTCATGCTTAAGGGATACTGGAATAAAATGTTCTCTAGATTAGGCTGGGTTATTCTGAGAAGACTTTAATGGTGAGATAAATTTCAAACAGAATTTAAGAGAAAGGAAGACAAGCGTAGTGGCTCTCGCCTGTAATCCCAGCACTTTGGGAGACCAAGGCAGGCGGATCACAAGATCAGGAGTTCAAGACTGGCCTGGCCAATATGGTGAAACCCCATCTCTACTAAAAATACAAAAAATTAGCCAGGCGTGATGGCACGTGCCTGTAGTCCCAGCTACTCGGGAGGCTGAGGCAGGAGAACGGCATGAACCCAGGAGGCGGAGCTTGCAGTGAGCCGAGATCACACCACTGTACTCCAGCCTGGGCGACAGAGCAAGACTCCATCTCAAAAAGAATAATTAATTAATTAAAAAATAAAAGACAGGTAGACACATGCTTTGGGAGAGTGAAAAGAACATATCAGCCTCTTCCAGTCAAGCAAGTTTAAAGGTGGAATGACAAATTCCGAGTCTGCTCAATCGTATTTGATGCTCTGAACTGAAGAGATTAACAGACGAGGGCATTTCAGGGAGCAAGGAACTGCCACACAAAAAGGTTATGAGCTTCAAATGCAAATCAAAACCACAAAGAGACACCACTTTACACCCATCAGGATGGCTATTACAAAAAAAAAAATCACCAAAAACAAAAAACCTGAGAAAATAACAAGTGTGTGTGAGGATGTAGAGAAACTGGAACCCTTGCACTGTTGGTAGGAATGTAAAATGGTACAACCACTACAGAAAACTGTATAGAGATCCCACAAAAAAATTAAGCACAGATTTATCATATGTTCCAACAATTTCACACAAAAGAATTGATAACAGGGAACTTGAAAAGAATGTTCATTCAACCATGTTCACATCAGTATTATTCACAATAGCCAAAAGGTGGAAACAACACAAATGTCTATCAATGAATGAATGCATAAACAAAATGTATAGATACATACAATGGAATATTATTCAGCCTTAAAAAGGAAGGAAATCCTCATACATGGCATGACATGGATGCAGTTTGAAAACATTACACTAAATGAAATAAGCCAGACACCAAAGTACAAATATTATATGTTTCTACTTATATAAGATACCTAGAGTAATCAAATTGTTAGAGACAGAAAGTAGGATCCTGGTTACTAGGGTCTGGGAAAGAAAGGAATGCGAGTTATTGTTTAATGGGTACAGAGTTTTCATTTCAGATGATGAAAAAGTTCTGGAAATCAATAGTTGCACAACACTGTCAATGTATTTAATGCCAGTGGAGTGTACACTTAAAAATGGTTTACATGGTAAGTTTTACGTTATGTATATTTTAACACACACACAAAAAACACAGATTTTGTTAAAAAGAAGATGGGAAAAAAAAGAGGATAAGCTTAAAGTCAGTGAGGCTGGCTGTAATTACCATTTCTGCCACTTAATAGCCATGTGACGTTAGTCAAGGTACTTACTCCTTAAGGCTAAATTCTTCAACTATGGAATAAGGATAATGAAATTCACAATCTAGCCTATAAATACAAGAAATGATGTAAAATGCCCGACAGTTAGGAAATGGATTAACTAGGATTCTTGAATGCAACAAACGGAACCACAAACTGAAATAGGTCACAGAATTTTTTTGCTTATTAAAGCAAACCAAGGACTTCCATTTCTTTCAATCTAGCTTATCAATTCTGCATTGTAGTTTCTGTGACTGCTAGAGATATAACCAATGGGATTCCAGGCACACATCCTTACATTTTTACGGCTAAACAAGGAAAAGCTCTTCCTTTGATCATGTTTGAAAAAAAATCCTAGGGAAAGACTCTGATTAGACTATCCTTGGTTACATGCCCTCTCCCTTGGACCAATCACTGTGGCTAGGCTAGGAAAATGAGAACACCCCTCATAAAAAAGCATATGTTAAAGAGAGAGGAAAGTAACACAGCCACTGGGAGAATAGATGTGAACCAAGCAGACATCTTACTGGGTGACTATTACAGCAAACTCAGGAAATGGCAAGCTAGATTTTTATGCACAAGATTAACAGAAGCCACGTTAGATAGTTGAGCAGAGATATGATCATTTACCTAAGAAACATACATTTTATATTATTTAGAACTAATTGGTTAATTCAGTAGTTCATTTATTAATAACGTCGTAAGTTTCTACACATAGTACAATTTTCCAAATAACTGGAATGTACTCTCCCAAGTAGTAAACTTTTTATTCTTAGAATTTTATCTAAAATATATTGTATTCTGCTTATGATAAAATACAAAAACAAATTTTTTGGAAATTCAAGATCATTATTAAAATTAAATATCATACTATGTCATAGTACACCAGTAATTAAAACTGGTGTTTAAAACTGCTCAAATCCTTTACTCCAAGGCCCAGAGTGTCTGCTTCCAAAAAATCCTCTTTTTTCTATCATTCTTCATCCTGCTTCTAGTTGCTGAGTAACAGACATCTAGATAATTAATTACTCTAAGTAAAATAAGACTCTCGTGGTGTATTTTATAGGAAAAAAGTGGATTGACTCCTGTCCAAATAATGGTTAGTATAGATGTTCAAGGATTTGTTCTCTTTTGGGTTCACAACAGTGTTTAGTAAAGTTGCAAGTCAATCTCTGCCTGAAACCCAGATGCTTCAGAACACTAAGTCAAGAAACGTTCAACTTTGTGGTAGAATCAAAGATGGCTAAGGCATTAAAAGTTTTTAATATGGTTACTGAAACATATTTTATGAAAATGAACTATATGGAGATTATCACCAGGTTTTTGTTGTTGTTTTGTTGTTGTTGTTGTTTGTTTTGAGACAGAGTATTGCTCTGTCACCCAGGCTGGAGTGCTGTGGCACAGTCTTGGCTCACTGCAACCTCTGCCTCCCAGGTTCAAGCAATTCTCCTGCCTCAACCTCCCAAGAAGCTGGGACAATAGGCACGGGCCACCATGCCTGGCTAATTTTTGTATTTTTAGTAGAGACAGGGTTTCACCATGTTGGCCAGGCTGTTCTCGAACTCCTGACCTCAAGTGATCCACCCTCCCCGACCTCCCAAAGTGCTGGTATTACAGGCGTGAGCCACTGTGCCCCACCATCACCAGGTTTTAAACTGTGAGTTTTGGATTATAGATATAACAGGAAATCAGAAGAAATTTGTTTGAATATTGAGAAAGTGAATTTATCTGGCTTAGGGTTTATTGGCTATTGAATTTCTCAACTGCATATTCTGAAGAAGTATCAATCAGATTAAGAATTTCTTGACTCTAAAAGAGGTCACAAATTGGCTTACAAAGTAGCTACTAAAACAAAGAAATCTGTTATAGTCAGTGCAGTAATACCTAATGATTTCCTCAATTTCTCCACAAGATGACTCTAATTCTGCTACTGACCAAAGTACTGATGGTACAATAGCAATGTGCCCAAAAGAAAACGACCCAGAAGAAGCCTGGAGAACTTGCATGCTTTCTTTACTTGTTTTGCAGTCGTCAGGAAGATGTGTGACATTATCACCCCTCACCTACTATTTTCAGTAGCAAATGCCCAAATACTTAAAAATGTAATCAAATCAGTGATTGCACATTCTCGACAGGAGAACAGTGTGTTAAAGGGGAAGATCAACAAGGGAAGGAGAAAACCAGGGGAGCTTTTTGGTTGTTTCTCTTTCAGAAAGGCCAATAGTCATCTAAATTATTATTTTCTCATGTCATTAAAAGAAACAAGTGATAAAATGGAGTAACCACAGGCAAAAAGAACACAGTTGATACATACACTAACTACCTGCCACTCTAAGAGGGCAAACCCACAGATAAAACCTGGTGCTGCTGCCAAGGCATTGAGTCTCTCCAGCTATGTAAACTGTAAAGAGTTTGCAAAGGAACAAATCCAGGACGTAACCCCCTTGAGAACAACAAAAGGGATACTTGTCCGGACATTCACATTGCATCACGCCACTTCACAATTTATAATGAGTCTAGAGAAAAAAGCATGATTTTGGCATGACCCAGTCCTGTTGTTCTCATTCCATAAGACAAAGCAAGCATATCGTTATTTTCTGGTTTACATTTTATCTGTTTGAATCCACCTAGTGAGGCAATGACAAACCTGTTAAATCAAACTAAGCCAAGTCAATGCAGTGCAGCCAAATAGCTTATAAATTTTTTAAAAAAAAACAAACTACATTTTGCTATAAACTGAAAAAGCATATTAGCAATCAACCAAGGCCTGATACTTTAGGGGTTTATCTAAGCACCTTTTCCTTTCCTTCTCCCATCCATCTCACTGAAAAGTGTCTTCTAGTATAAAGAGCCTAAAGGCTTTTATGTTTTCTATGTATTCGGTTGACACTGCCCTAGTAAAGTATTTTACTACTTCGCAAACACTTAAACCCAAACCTTTCGTGGTGAAAACAAGAATTTTTCAAATAAAAATTTTGATTAATCAATGTGCCTTTGGCCACCATGAGATATAGGGCATAATCTTCTACTTTTAAGTCTTCCATTTTTTAGCTATCAGACCAAATATTTATAACCTGCACATTTAAAATAGCTACTGTATAAAAAGGGCCATACTTAACACTCATAAAGTTAATGCAGTATCTAAAGTGTCAAAATACACCATTACATGAATTTCTCCCCCTGAATTCTTGAGTTTGTCTAAAAACATTGCCAGATTTAACACAATTTTAGTTCCAAGTCTGTACATATTTTGATTCGAACTTTTTCGGGGTTTTTTTTGTTTTGTTTTGTTTTTGAGACAGCGTCTCACTCTGTTGCCCAGGCTGGAGTACAGTGGCACAATCTCAGTTCACTGCAGCCTCAACCTCCCAACTCAAGCAATCCTCCTGCCTCAGCCTTCTGAGTAGCTGGAAACACAGGCACGTGCCACCACACTCAGCTAATTTTTTGATTTTTTATCAATAATGTAAGATAAGGGTCTCACTTTGTTGCTGAGGCTGGTCTCAAACTCCTGGGTTTAAGCCAAATTGTTCTATTTGAGGTACATTTGGGGAAATTTTCTCCAATATCAACATTTGTAATATAAAATAGTAAAGACAACAAATTATAAGATTTTTTTAAAAACATAGTATAAAGGGGCCGGGTGCAGTGGCTCACACCTGTAATCCCAGCACTTTGGTGTGTCTGGAATTAGTGGGCTCTTGGTCTTGCTGACTTCAAGAATGAAGCCGTGGACCCTCGTGGTGAGTGTTACAGTTCTTAAAGATGGTAGTTTGGAGTTTGTTCCTTCAGATGTTCAGATGTGTCTGCAGTTTCTTCCTTCTGGTGGGTTCCTGGTCTGGTTGACTTCAGGAGTTAAGTTGCAGACATTTCCAGTAAGTGTTATAGCTCTTAAAGGCAGCACATCTGGAGTTGTTCGTTCTTCCCGATGGGTTCATGGTCTCGCTGGCTTCAGCAGTGAAGCTTCAGACCCTCGCAGTAAGTGTTACAGCTAATAAAGGCGGCGTGGACCCAAAGAGTGAGCAGCAGCAAGATTTATTGTAAAGAGCAAAAGAGAAAAGTTTCCACAGTGTGGAAGGGGACCCCAGCGGTTTGCCGCTGGCTGCCTCCAGCAGCCTGCTTGTGTTCCCTTATCTGGCCCCACCCACATCCTGCTGACTGGTCCATTTTACAGAGAGCTGATTGGTCCATTTTACAGAGCACTGACTGGTCCGTTTTGACAGAGTCCTGATTGGTGCATTTACAATCCTAGAGGTAGACAGAGTGCTAGACAGAAAAGTTCTCCAAGTTCCCACTAGGTTAGCTAGATACAGAGTACCAATTGGTATTTACAAACCTTGAGCTAGACACAGAGTACTGAGTGGTGTATTTACAAACCCTGAGCTAGACACAGAGTGCTAGACAGAAAAGTTCTCCAAGTCCCCACTAGGTTAGCTAGATACAGAGTACCAACTGGTATTTACAAACCCTGAGCTAGACACAGAGTGCTGATTGGTGTATTTACAAACCCTGAGTTAGACACAGTGCTGATTGGTGTATTTACAATCCCTTAGCTAGACGTAAAGGTTCTCCAAGTGCCCACTAGACTCAGGAGCCCAGCTGGCTTCACCTAGTGGATCCTGCACTGGGGCTGCAGGCAGAGCTGCTCTCCAGTCTCCCACAGCACCTGCACTTCTCAGCCCTTGGGTCACGGAGCAGGGGGCAGTGCCCGTTGGGGAGACTCAGGCTGCAGGGGAGCCCATCGTGGAGTGGGAGCTCAGACATGGCAGGCTGCAGGTCCCAAGTCCTGCCCCATGGGGAGGCAGCTGAGACCCGGGGAAAATTCGAGCAGGGTGCGTGTGGACAGGCAGTGCTGGGGAACCCGGAGCAACTTCTGCAGCTGCTGGCCCTCACTGCCCTGGGCCCGCAGCGTGGGCCACCTGCTCCGAGTGTGGGCCCACTGAGCCCCAGCCGGGGCCCACGCCAGCCTGAACTCATGCTGGCCTGTGAGCGCTGCACGCAGCCCGTGTTCCCGTCCGGACCTATCCCTTCACACCTCCCCGCAAGCAGAGGCAGCCGGCTCAGGCCTCGGCCAGCCCAAAGAGGGGCTCCCACAGTGCCATAGTGGGCTGAAGGGCTCCTCAATCACCACCAGAGTGGACGCCGAAGCCGAGAAGGCGCTGAGAGGGCTGCTAGCACATCATCACCTCTCACTGGGAGGTCAAGGCAGGCAGATCAGGAGGTCAGGAGATCAAGACCATCCTGGCTAACATGGTGAAAACCTATCTCTACTAAAAATACAAAAAACCAAATTAGCCGGATGTGGTGGCAGGAGCCTGTAGTTCCAGCTACTCGGGAGGCTGAGGCAGGAGAACGGCGTGGACCTGGCAGGCAGAGCTTGCAGTGAGCCGAGATCATGCCACTGCACTCCAACCTGGGCACCATCTCAAAAAACAAAACAAAACAAAACAAAAAACAAAAAATATAAAGAATCTCGTGTACATTGTTTATTCTTATTTCCTTTAACCTATTAGTTAAAAGATGAGAGAAGAATTAAGAAGACCAAAAGAAGCCTAAAGTCATAACCTCTTGACTATGAGCTTTTTTTTTTTTTTTTTTTTTTTTTTTTTACCTGTTTTCATCTCTTTGGTCTAACTACTTACACTGATAAAAATATGAGAGGAAAAATAAATTATTCACCATCTTAGTACTTGAGCAATACGGAAGACATGCAGTTCAATAATCTGATGACTTTATCTCATGCTAAATAGTGAAATGTGATATTTAGCAAGGTGAAGGGTAGTTATGTATGGCCCAGAGCCACTGATAGGAAGGCGTTTATAAGCTAGTTGGAGAGCTAAGACTAACCTACAGCACACATTACAATGCTGACTGAAGGCAGATAGAGGCAGGAGACAGACAGATTCCTAGGCAGACAGGGACAGGACCCTGGTAAACCTGACTTTCAGGCCCAAGACAGCCCAAAGCCTGAAAACTGAGCTGCCAGTTCCAGGTGGAGTCCACAACCATGTGAGAACTTCCTCCTTGCCTTTTAGCCAATTGAATGGTGCCTCTTCCAGGTCTGCTCATGGACCAGTCAGCACACACTCCCCTATTCTGAGCCCATAGAAACCCTGGACTTGGCCTCACAGACCTGCTTTCCGGCCCTGCTCACACAGAAGGCTACCCACTTCCGGTTCCTGCTCGTTGTTCAGAGCTTTTCTATCGCCAATAAAATTCTTCTCTGCCTTGCTCACTCTCCAGTGTTCATGTACCTCATTCCTCTTGGTCGCAGGACAAGAACCCAGAACCTGCTGAACAGTGGGTGTGAAAAGAGCTGTAATACACGTTCCTTCTCGCCAAGTTACAGGAGTGAAACACTGCTGGGCGCCACACTCCCCTGTTTGCGGAGCAGGCAGTGGGATCAAATGAATGTGACACTTCCTGGGGGCTCAGATCTTCACACTGGACTCCCTGAGCCGGACTCCCTGAGCAAAAACTGTAACACCCCTTGTGGCTCTACCATTGCTGGCATCTCTGAGTTTTCGGGCACTGCCACATCCCCCTCATCCAGACACCAGTGCCCAGTGTGGAAGCCGGTTGTGCCATACCTGGACCCGCTGTGGGCCGAGCACACAGCCATGGCCAGCAGGGGCTCTGGGCTGGTAGCACGGGCCGAGCTCAGTCTGCTAGGCTGTGGGTGGTGCCAGCCCAGCGAGCTCAAGTGAAGCCTGGGCAGAGGCACTGCTGGCCATGAGATTTCCAGCCGGCAAAGCGGCACCAAAAGAATTCTGTGTCATTAGGAAAGCAGAGGAGCTGCCAGATGGATGTATAATGTGAAGCCACGTTTGCATGCAGTTAAGTCACAGAAGTACTTACAGACCAAGAAATCCTTACGATAAAGCTTGAAGGATTATCATTTATCTAGCTAATTCTAAAGACCATATTGTACTACTCTGCTAGAATTGTCATAACAAAACACGTCAAACTAGGAGGTTTAAACAACAGAAATTGATTTTCTCACAGTTCTGCAGGCTAAACATTCAAGATCAAGATGCCATCAGGGTTGGGTTCTGGTGAGGCCTCTCTTCTTGGCTTGTACATGGCCACCTTGTCACTGTGTTACTGTGTCCTCACATGGCCTTTCCTCTGTGATTGTGCTGAGTATGTGCGTGTGTGTGTGTGCATGTGTGCGTGTGTGTGTGAAAGAAAGAAAGAGTTCTTGTGTTTTTTCCTCTTCTTATAAGGACACCAGTCCTATCAGATTATAGCCCTACTGTTATAACTTCATTTAACATTGATTACCTCCTAATAAATCCCAATTTCCAAGTACAGTCACACTGAGATTAGGACCTCAACAAATGAACATCGAATTGACACAATTCAGTCTGTAACACATACCATAAGTTGAGTTATAAAAGACTAAGACTACGAGAAGACAATTATACTTGGGCCACTAAGTTTAAGCCCTTGTAAGTTCCCTTGAAAAAAAATCAGTCCTTTTTACAAAAATATGCTTTGGTTTTATAACTTTGGCTTTTTATTGGTTTACTACAAAGACATAACCATATGAATTATCTATCTTTTTCAAGGACACTGTCCATCCCAATATTCAATATCCTTTACATAAGCTCTGAGTGAGAATCATCTCTAAGATTTTAGTGCTGGAGCAAAAATTATCTTCCAGGAGAGCATCCCATGATTTCTAAAAATGCTAAGAACCTCATCCTACAATATTTTCACTTTTTCTTCTAGTATAGTGAAAATTTTGGATCATATTGGAAGCTCAAACACAACAAATTTATTAATTTTAGAGATATTTACAACCATACTATTACATTTTTTGCTTTTCATCCTAATCCCTATTTATGTTTTAGTAGTAATTCTCCCATTGTTTTTCACCTGTGCAAAAACACTTTTTTATAAAAGAGATAGTGTTTAAATAAAGTAAATCCCTGGCACAAGTTCTTCATAAGACTAAAGCAAATATTTAAAAATCAAATAGCAGCTATTGATTTCTGTGAAAAAATACCTAGATAACAAAAGAGAGTCACCACCAAAAAAGAGAATCCTAAATGTCCCTTACATTTTCATTCATCATACCCAGGAGAAGGAACACCTGGCAATGAATATTAAAATAAAACTTTAAAAGTTTTATTATGCTTTAAAATAAAAGTAGTAAAGCCCATTTAAAGGTAGAAGACAAAATTTTCCAGGATGGTAAATGGATAATTTTGAGCTATTACATGCAAATTAACTTTCAGACTGGCTGGTAGATTTTAAAGTGAAACTGCATTTTAGCTAGCAACAATTGCTAGGGAATAGATAAGCTTTACCCCGCTGTTGGTGAGATCCAGCTGTTTTCTGCACGGGCTCTCTTGAGAGATGGGGTGCTACTGGACAGTGCAGTTTGAAGATGAAATGAAAGAGGCAGCAGCAGCAGGACATTTTGTAGGAAGAGGACAGAAGGCCCTTCTGATTCTGCACATTTGCTAGGATGTGACTTCAAGAACTCTCACTGAGAAGGTTAATGCCTAGGGAAAGGAAAGGTCAAAGAAATCAGGAACGAAAATACTTACTTTATTATGGCACAAAAATAGTGCACTGAAATAACATGTTGCATGAGGTAAAAGCCCAGAGGATACATGTACAAAATATCAGCAACAAGTGTTAGGATAATAGTTAAAATCCATCAATCATGTATGGATGTTGGAAAAAAATATGGTATTAGATTTGCTAACTCAAAAAACTGAGTAAGGTCTTCCTGAAGTCTTCACAAATATAACAGACCTCCATAAAAACTCAATCTTGTATTGTAGTCACAATTAACTGGGGGGAAATAAGTAAAGCAACTTACATTCTGATAGGGGAGTGATAAGAGGTCTCCGGAGAAAGAACTTTGCACTGAATAGGTGGAGCAGGACTAGGCTAAACCTTATATGAAAGGTGAGATCAAGATGGGGACTGAGCACAGGTATCTACCTTCCCTCCTACCTAAAACCTTTTGAAAGAATAGAAAAGATAGTATGGGGAAGGATAGCTCCTGAAGCATATTAGAATACAAGAAAGGATAAAACTGACAGAATTGTAAGTAATTTCTTAAAGAAAAATCAAGAGAGTTTGGATGGACAGAGAAGGCACAGCTTAAATTCTGTAGGCCCAGATGCAGAAACAGTAAAGACTATGATCCCCTGGACTTCCCCTCCCTGGAAGAGACCTAGACATATGCCTTACAGGGTTTGAATGCTTGTCTCCTCCAAATCTCAGGTTGAAATGTGACTTTCAATGTTGGAGGTGGGGCCTTGTGGGAGGTGATTGAGTCATGAGGCGGAACCCTCCTGTATGGCTTAGCACCGTCCCTTTGGTGATGAGTGAGTTCTCAGTTCATGCTGAGTTCTGGCTGTTTAAGAGCTCTAGGACCTCCCTTTTCTTACTCTTGCTCCTGCTCTAATCATGTGACACACTGGCTCCCTTCACCTTCCACCATGATTGTAAGCTTTCTGAGGCCCTCACCAGAAGCAGATGCTGGCATCACACTCCCTGTACAGCCTGCAGAACTGTGAGTCAAAATGAATCTTTTTCTTTATAAATTGCCCAGCCTCTGGTATTTCTTTATAGCAACACAATAATAGACTTCCATAATGCCCTATGGAAAAGGAATGGTAGGGACTTCCCAAATAGCTTCCACATGGAATATATATATAATTATTGATATGGTTTAGCTGTGTCCCCATCCAAATTGAATTGTAGCCCCACAATTCCCACGTGTTGTGGGAGGGACCTGGTGGGAGGTCACTGAATCATGGGAGAAGATTTTTTCCATGTTATTCTCATGATAGTGAATAAGTCTCATGAGATCTGATGGTTTTATAAAAGGGAATTTCCCTATACAAGTTCTCTTCTCGTGTGCCACCATGTGAGAAGTGCCTTTCACCTTCCACCATGATTGTGAGGCCTCCCCAGCCACGTGGAACTGTGAGTCCATTAAACCTCTTTCTTTTGTAAATTGCCCAGTCTCAGGTATGTCTTTATTAACAGCGTGAAAACAGACTAATGCAATTATTTTTCCATATGTCACGATAGGAAAGACAAGCATCCCAGAAAAAAAACTGTTATTCATCTGTTTTAGCATGTTCATATAACACATTACTTCCACAGCACCATGGCACTAACTATAGCATATTACCATTGCTTGTTTATAATTGTCTGTGTCTCTACTTAGCGCATCAGCTCTGTGAGGGAGAGGACTGTAGCTACCTGTTCACTGTTGTATCACCAGAACTCTAGCAGAAACTTTATAAATGTGTTGAACTAAATGATCAAATCCAACTGAAGTGAGGAGAAAGTGCCATATCTGAAAGAGTGGTGAATAATATCCTGTAGCTGTCTTGCCTCCACTTACCCTAGTAACCCAAGTCAATTTTTTTTTTTTGAGACGGAGTTTCACTCTTGTTGCCCAGGCGGGAGTGCAATGGTGTGATCTCGGCTCACCGCAACTTCTGCCTCCCGGGTTCAAGCGATTCTCCTGCTTCAGCCTCCCGAGTAGCTGGGATTACAAGCATGCGCCACCACGCCCAGCTAAGTTTGTATTTTTAGTAGAGACAGGGTTTCTCCATGTTGGCCAGGCTGGTCTCAAACTCCTGACCTCAGGTGATCCACCCGCCTTGGCCTCCTAAAGTGCTGGGATTACAGGCGTGAGCCACCGCGCCTGACCCCAAGTCAATATTTTATAAGTGAGTTTACCACCTAGCTTACTACCCTTCAGAGAACAATGGTGATCCCTATTTAATACGGGACAATTTGGTACTAGGAGTAATAAGCATGCTAAATTAATCTACATATGTATATTAATTTTGCAATAGCTTTCGAAGAAGAAACAGAACACCAGAAATAAAGAACCAAAGTGTATATACTCTGTATTTTCCCAATATTCCTTTATCTGGCAGTACAGAAAGTCCAGGGATCAGTTAAGCAATGTTTGAGCATCATTCTATATGAAGCTTTAAAAAATATCTATTTTGGTTAGAATGGTTTTTTAAAAAAAACTATTGGTAAAGTAAACTTCTGGAAAAAGCACACATGTATGTGTATGAAAGGCTGTCTTGCACTTGTTATTAAAAAGTCTTGAGATTGTGTTTCTTTTCCTGTAATAGAGGATTCTTTGGAAACTGAAGACTCAGGTAGATCAAGAACAAAAAAATCTGGGCCAAATTCAACCGGAGAAAAGATGGTGAAATAAGTACTATCTGACTGCTATGTGACAGTAATCCAGGTGAAATGGTTTAATGGTTCCAGTCTAGTTTCCAGCTGATAAGGAACAGCATCTAAAAATCATGCTTGTGATTTTTTTTACAAAGTATCCAACCTTCAGTAATTGCCCACCAAAAAAAAAAAAAAAAAAAAAAAAAGGGTATGCATAGAAAGAAAGTGCCTTACTTGTATGGGGGAGGCGTGGGTCTTACCCTTTTTTTAGGTCAAAGATTATTTGACAGTGTGAATTGCCCTCAGGAAAGAAGCACACACACACTTTTTTGCATATCATTCAAAGGTCTGTAGGTCCCCTGAAAGCGCTCCATGAATGACTGCACATTTGGTAATTAGATCCATGGTTTTACCACTATTCCAAGGGGTTGTGGGGAAGGAAGAAAGGAAAGGCTGAAAAGGTCAGGGAAAAAGAAAGGCTCCCCAGAACCCCCTTTACTTCATGTGGTTTGACTACATACTAATCTCTTTCTTATACTGACTTTCAGGTAATGCTATTTGGTCATAAATTGTTCTATTAGAAAATAGGTTTGAGAATTTCTGAACTGGGCCAAGGGACATTAACCTGGTTGATCATGGGAATTATCTGGGGAGCTTTGTTTTAAAATCCATACTTCCCTAGAACTGAAAGATCTCTACAATGAAAACTAGAAAACATTGATGCCAGCTGTGTGTGCTGGCTCAGGCCTGTAATCCCAACACTTTGGGAGGCCAAGGTGGGCAGATCACGAGGTCAGGAGATCAAGACCAACCTGGTTAACACAGTGAAACCCTGTCTCTACTAAAAATACAAAAAAATTAGCTGTGCGTGGTGCTGGGCGCCTGTAGTCCCAGCTACTCAGGAGGCTGAGGCAGGAGAATGGCGTGAATCCGGGAGGTGGAGCTTGCAGTGAGCTGAGATTGTGCTGCTGCACTCCAGTCAGGGTGACAGAACGAGGCTCTATCAAAAAAAAAAAAAAAAAAAAGAAAGAAAGAAAGAAAAAGAAAAAAAAAATTGATGCCGGAAATGGAAAAGATACTCCATGTTCATGGATTGGAAGAATCAACATTGTTAAAATGTCCATGCTACCCAGAGCAATCTACAGATTCTATGCAATCCCTATCATAATACCAGTGACATTCTTCACAAAAATAGAAAAAATAATCCTAAAATTTATATGGAACCACCAGAGAACTAGAACAGCCAAAGCCATCCTGAGCAAAAAGAACAAAACTGGAGGAATCATATTTTAATTATAATTTACCCTACTTCAAATTTCCTACAGAACTATAGTTACCAAAACAGCATGGTATTACCATGCAAACAGGCAATAGACCAGTGGAACAGAATAGAGAACCCGGAAACAAACATATCTATGGTGAACTCATTTTTGACAAAGATTCCAAGAACATATATTAAAGACACACTCTTCAATAAATGGTGCTAGGAAAACTGAATATCCATATGCAGAAGAATGAAACCAGACCCCTGTTTCCCACTATATACAAAAATCAAATCAAAATTCATTAAATATTTAAATCTAAGACCTGAAAATATGAAACTACTAAAAGAAAACATTGGGGAAACTCTCCAGCACCTTGGTCTAGGCAAAGACTTCTTGAGTAATAACCCCAATGCACAGGGAACCAAAGCAAAAATGAACAAATGGGATCACATCAAGTTAAAAAGCTTCTGCACAGCAAAGGATACAATCAACAAAATGGAGGGACAACACACAGATTGAGAGAAAATATTTGCAAACTATTCATCTCACAAGAGATTAATAACCAGAATACATAAGGAGCTCAAACAACTCTATAGGAAAAGATCTAATAATCCTATTTAAAAATGGGCAAAATTTCTAAACAGACATTTCTCAAAAGAAGACATACAAATGGCAACAGGTATATGAAAAAGTGCTTAACATATTAATCATCAGAGAAATGCAAATCAAAACTACAATGAAATATCATTTCACCCCAGTTAAAATGGCTTATATCCAGAAGACAGGAAACAACAAATGCTGGTGAGGATGTGGAGAAAAAGGAGCTCTCATACACTGTTGGTGGGAATATAAATTAGTACACCTACTATGGAGACCAGTATGGAGGTGTCTAAAAAAACTAAAAGTAGAAATACCATATGATCCAACAATCCCACTGCTAGGTATATACTCAAAAGAAAGGAAGTCAGTATATTGAAGAGATAGCTGCACTCCTATGTTTACCACAGTACTATTCATGATAGCCAAGATTTAGAATCAACCTAAGCGTCCATCAACAGATGAATGGATAAAGACAATATGGTACCTATATGCAATGGAGTACTCTTTAGCCATAAAAAAGAATGAGACCTTGTCATTTGCAGCAACATGGATGGAAGTGGAGGACATTATGTTACGTAACATATACCAGGCACAGAAAGACAAACTTCACATGTTCTCACCCATTTGTAGGAGCTACAAATTAAAACAGTTGAACTCATGAAGATAGAGAGTAGAATGCGGTTACCAGAGGCTGGGAAGGGTACTAGGGAGGGGTTGAGAAAGTGGGGAAGGTTAATGGGCACAAAAGTATAGCTAGAGTGAATAAGATCTAGTATTTGATAGCACAACAGCATGACTACAGTCAACAATAATTTACTGTACATTTAAAAATAACTAAAAGTATAATTGGAATATTTGTAACACAAAGAAATGATAAATGCTTGAGGTAGTGGATACTTCATTTACCTGATGTGATTATTATGCATTGTACACCTGTATCAAAATATCTCATGTACACCATCAATACACAGACCTACTATGTACCCATAAAAATTAAAAATTAAAAGATAAAAAGACATACTTCACTAGAGGTCATACCATAGCATTTATTGGTTGTTGTCTGAATATTGGTCTCATCTCACTCAATTAGACTGAAGACTCCTTTAGAGCAGTGTCTACTTATTCAGCTAATACTTTGAGTGCCAGCAGTGCTATATGCCAAGCACAGTTTTAGGTGTTGGAGTTTCAAAAGTTAATGAAGAAAATCCCTACTCTTACAAGGCTTACTATCTAATTGTTGATTCTTCATGGTTCCTTATATAGTTTTCAGGAAATGAATTTCAATGTTATTTACTGACTAGCCAACTATTTGCATGATCTTAGATACTTCCCTAGAGTTGGGGTTAGCCGTTAGTAAAAGCAAAGGCGGCTAAATGCAATGGTTCACGCCTGTAATGCTAGCACTTTGGGAAGCTGAGGCAAGAGGACCACATGAGACGAGAGGTTTAAGACCAGCCTGGAAAATAAAAGCAAGACCTTGTCTCTACAAAAAATAACAAATTAGCCAGGTGTGGTGGCACACACCCATAGACCCAGCTACTTGGGATGCTGAGGCAGGAGGATCCCCTGAGCCTAGTAGTTCAAAATTACAGTGAGGTATGGTTGATGATTGCAGTATTGTACTCCAGCCTGGACAACAGAGTGAGACCCTGTCTCAAAAAAAAAATAAAAATGAAAACAAAGCAAAGAAAAGAAAAAAGAAAAGAGAAGGCACATATAATATAGCATGGTACAAATTTAAATCATGAATCAAAATAAGTCCTTTCATGGTCATTGCTAGGCTGGAAAGATCAGCCGTTGACCTACATATTCCCCCATCTCCCATCAAGTTTGGTTGGCTCAACTCAATTTTAGAGTCTTATTAAACATGGTATCATTCTGCATCAATAAAGTTAAGACATTATCCATTTGTATTAATAAAAGAGACTTTAAAATTTACCCCTTTCCACCCACCTATCATCTCCATCCCCAACCCAAGGAGGTACAGGCCGAAGTACAAAAACACATTTGCATTATTTTAAGGCTGGGAAAAAGGAAAAATGTTAAGTCCTTTTAAAATAAAAGATACAATCATTCTCGTTTTCATTCAGAGTTGGTCTTTGTTTCTTGATTTCTATTTTCGTAGAAAAGTAGCAATGGCCACTCTCCTAGAAATTTGTGGCTGCAGCAATCGGAGGTAGTATGTAAGCTCCAATTATGCACAGGCTTTGCAGTCAATTAACCACAGTTAACATCCTGGTTTCCCGCAGTTTTGGCTGTGGGAAACTGGGCTAGTTATTTCACTTCACAGTGCCTGGGTTTCCTCATCTGGAAAAGAGAATAATAATGCTAGCGACCTCATAGAATTTTTGAGAAGATCAAATAAAATAATTCTTGTAAAGTTCTTAGAATGGTGTGCAGCTATTCCTGGGTATAATAAGCTTGTTGTATAGTGAGCTATAATTTTGGTGAAAGGATAGAAAAAAGATACCTCAAGCCTTTGGGGGAACTTATAATACAGTGAGAAAAACAAACCATAAGTAAAGTAAGTTATTTGGGACTGAGTATTAAGTTCAGGGACTGGAGATTACAGAAACAATCCTAGCAGCCTTTGGTTGAAGAGGACTCAATCACAAAATAAGCAGAGCTCAAATCCCAAGTTTTGGCACTAAGAACTGACATGACAGGGACCCCAGCTGATGGCTGCACTACTTGGTGATCTGGGCTTCTATATGGAAAATGGGAAATGACCAGACTTTTTGAGTTTCATAGAACAAACAAGTCTCACAAGAGAAAAATCTCTTTCCTCTCTTAAGGGAGCAATATCTGGAATACAGAGCTAGGAAGGTACTAGTACTGAAAATACGAACGTTTCAAAAAGGTTTTTCTGCCTATGTAATTGGAGAAAAGAGGAGAAAGGACTGTAAACTCCATGTCTGTCTTATTCACTACCATACACCGGGAGCCTGGCCCATAGTCTCCACCCACCCTCCCCTCTCCACCCTCCATCCTGCCCCCAACCACTTTTGCTCCCTCCACTCACCTCAGGAAATGATCATTTGTTCTTCCAAAGGCTCAGGTATTTTAGATTGCTTCTCTGAGAGAATTTAGTGCATCCTAACTCCTCATTAGGGGTGTATATAGATCGGGCTTACAAAACATTTATGTTAAATTGCTCATTTAAAATTCTTCTTTTCCGTCTTTAAAAATTATTGTAATTTATCATTTCAATTTAATAGTCATATATTTACCAGTTCCTCTCTAGGAACTGAGTGTAACTCTTAAGAAACCAGTGGTTTCCATAGGTCCCAGAAGTATCTTCTTTTCTGTAGAGCAGTTTGTGGTTGCTTTTTAAAAAAGTAATTAAATAATACGTACGCATACACGAGACTTATATGTAGTGTCAAATATCTTTTTTAAAATTCCCTAATAATTGAAAAAAAAGCTTCAGTATTTTTTCTTTATTTACCACATTATTAAACATCCCAGTCCTACCTCCTCTATCACCACCAAGTTCTAACTACAAGTAATTTATTGAGCCTTAAAATTTAACTGTACCTTAAATTTTCCTTTTTCAATTGAGAACATGAAACACAATTTTGCCAAGAGACAAACTGCTACATTGGTTGTGATTAGGGAGGAATTTTTTTTTTTAATGCTGAGAGCCCTTATGATTGAATGACAGGCTTAATTAATGATTTCCATCATTCAATTTCTCCTATTTTCACTTTTCTCTTTCTTTTAGGGGGTAGGTGGGAGGGAGAGCGTGTTTGTTGGCTCATCAGTACTGCGGTTTTAATTCCCTTATATAATTTTAAAAAGCCACTATGCTTGAGACTTCTTTTCAGGGGCTTTTTGTCCCTAGAGTTTCAAAACTTACGGCAAATAGTTTTCTCCAACCCTGCTTAATTCAAATATGAAACAGGAAACTGTGATGTCGTGTCTAGTAAACCATCAAAAGCACTCTGTTTAAAACAGAGAAATTAAGTGAGCTCATTGCTGCTTTAAAATACCTTAATTTTTGGCGGAACACCTACCTATCTAGGAGTAAAAGGTTAATTACATAAAAAGGTCGTCACTTCTTCCTAAGTACATCAGTTGTTTTAGCAAATGAGTTCTTTCATCGGAAAAGATGAAAGATGTCATCGTTCTAGTATGAGAATGATGTGCACTGAAGACACTACTTACAACTAAAAAGTTCCTTTAATCCATGGAACAAGAGAATAATAGAACTTGAGCATTCTACAGTATCATTTTCATATTTTGTAATATCAATAACTATGTGGATGTACACATAGCCAATCACAACTGTATATAACTGAGCAGCCATTCACAGCACTTAAGGAGAACAGAATACTTCTCTGAGGCTTTGACATGATAAACATACAAGTTCACTATCTAAACATTAAGTCATATTTTAAATGGATACTTTAAGCAATTGCTTCCTGTACAACCGGAATGAAATATATGCTGATTTTAATGACAGTGATAATAAAGTTGGTTACATAATTCTAACCCAGTCACCCTGGGTAAAATGATAAGTGTTAGTCTTCAGAGGCAAAGTTTCTTAAGGGAAATTATTAGCATGATTAACGTGGTTAACATAAAAAGTGGTAGAGCAGTGGGGTGCTGGGAGGGATGGAACAGCTGCTTGGCTCTCACAGCAAAATCAGGTTCACATTTTTTTGAAGTTTTTCTTTACAAGATTATTTTGTCGTAATTGTTGGCAGTATTAGATAGTTACAGTTTCTTTTAAATAAAAAACATAATGGCTGGGCGCGGTGGCTCACGCCTGTAATCCCAGCTCTTTGGGAGGCCGAGGTGGGCGGATCATGAGGTCAGGAGAGCGAGACCATCCTGGCTAACACCGTGGAATCCCGTTTCTACTAAAAATACAAAAAAATTAGCCGGGCGTGGTGGCGGGCGCCTGTAGTCCCGGCTACTCGGGAGGCTGAGGCAGGAGAATGGTGTGAACCCAGGAGGCGGAGGTTGCAGTGAGCCGCGATCGTGCCACTGCACTCCAGCCTCGGCAACAGAGCACGACTCCGTCTCAAAAATAAATAAAAAGAAAAAAAAATACAAACATATATTCTTGCCACTGAACTTGTACATTTTGACTGGCAATCCAAACTTCCTTAGTGCTCTTTTGCTTATCATCAGTGTTAGTTTTCCTGCAATCAATGTGCTTAGCTGGATAAATACTAGAAAGCTTAAATGGACGAGTTGAGTTTTTCTCTTTTTCAACTCTCCGAAAAGAATTCCGCTTTATTAAGAAGATAGAAAGGAGGAAGGTTAATGAAACAAAACACAAATTTTGGTTTTCAGAGTGGCTGTTTTCTGAAAGATCACTAAAATCCTCAATTCTAAAAGGTTCAATGGAGTTTTAGAAGATCATAAAAAATAAAAGCAGAGGAGTGTTCCCCTAAATTTTTATTTTAGAAAGTACAAGACATGGCTGGGTGCGGTAGCTCACGCCTGTAATCCCAGCACTTTGGGAGGCCAAGGCAGGAGGATCACGAGGTCAGGAGTTTGAGACCAGCCTGGCCAACACGGTGAAACCCGTCTCTACCAAAAATACAAAAATTAGCCAGGCGTGGTGGCGCACGCCTGTAATTCTAGCTACTCATTAAGCTGAGGCAGGAGAATTGCTTGAACCCGGGAGGCAGAGGCTACAGTGAGCTGAGATCGTGCCACTGCAGTCCAGCCTGGGCGAGAGAGCGAGGCTCCATCTCAGACAAAAAAATAAAAAAAGAAAAAAAAAAAGGAAAAGAAAGTTCAAGACACTAGGAGACAGGTAAAGAATGTATCCAAATGATTGTTAAATCCCCTTGGTAACTAAGAAATGGGTAGCAGGATTATGTGTCATTTTTAGTTCTTCATTATACTCTTCTACATTTTCAAAAACAATGTTACAATAAACACATTACTTTTATCAGCAGAAAAGAGGATTTAAATGCTTTCCCATTTCCGGTTGCCAGGTCAGTCGCCTGATCCAGCTCTTAGTGGAGATTAAGAGCTTATACTTTTTTCCTAAATCCACACCACTGGCACAGCACTGAACGTGTCCCAGGCGCTCAGCAAGTCTGGACTGACTAATGAATTGATGTAGGGCTCCTTCACCTTTGTACACCTCTGTACTTAAAACACTGTTCTCGAGGGTGTCTAAACACACTTAGAAAAAGCTGCTCTGGTTTTAAACGACATATAAATTCCCTACTAAAGCAACTTCTCTGTGTTCATCATTACTCAAGGGCAGATGAGTAAGGTGACATTTCATGTTGCTAGTTAGAAGTGGCTTGGAACAAAAAGCCACTAACTTCTGGTTTAGACTTTGTTCACTCTAAAAATAAGTTACTGGGGTATCAGATATGACCTAGTCTTTTTGTTTGTTTGTCTTTTTACGGAGTCTGGCTCTGTAGCCAGGCTGGAGTGCAGTGGCACGATCTCAGTTCACTGCAACCTCCGCCTCCAGGGTTCAAGCGATTCTCCTCCTCAGCCTCCCAAGTAGCTGGGACTACAGGCGCGCGCCACCACACCCATCTTTAGTAGAGATGGGGTTTTAACATGTTGGCCAGGATGGTCTTAATCTCTTGACCTCGTGATCTGCCCGCCTCAGCCTCCCAAAGTGGAATGGCGTGAGCACTGCGCCTGGCCTAGTCTTTACCTTTTTTTTGGTTGTTTGTTGTTGTTGTTGTTGTTGTTTGATACATAGTCTCGCCACTCTGTCGCCCAGGCTGGAGTGCAGTGGCGCGATCTCGGCTCACTGCAAGCTCCGCCTCCCGGGTTCACACCATTCTCCTGCTTCAGCCTCCGGAGTAGCTGGGACTACAGGCGCCCGCCACCACGCCCGGCTAATTTTTTATATTTTTAGTAGAGATGGGGTTTCACCGTGTTAGCCAGGATGGTCTCGATCTCCTGATCTCGTGATCCGCCCGCCTCGGCCTCCCAAAGTGCTGGTATTACAGGCGTGAGCCAAGAGTGCTGCCTACACTTTTCAATTGTAGATGTATTAAAATTGAGATTACTCATTTTTTCCAAAGAATGTGGGAAAGCGATTACCATAATCTCCTTAAGGACAAAGTCTCCATCATCCATCCACCTCTAGTGCCTGGCCAGGCTGTAGGCTAGAGTAGGTGCTTGGTAATTGTTGAGGACTGAATGAATCAATCAGTACTCCTACACACCTATCTTGTCACAAGTGGACACAATATGTTTCAGGGAGAAGAGTAGTCTAAAAATATTTATTCCAAATATTAAGGTAAATATCCTATCACTACCCAAGACACAATAAAAGGGCAATAAAACATTGTTTTCTACATGTTAGGCACCTAAAACCATTTCTTTTCTTTTCTTTCTTTTTTCTTTTTTTTTTTTTTTTTTTTTGAGATGGAGTTTTGCTCTTGTTGCCCAGGCTGCAGTGCAATGGCACAATCTCGGCTCACTACAACCTCTGCCCCACCGGTTCAAGAGGTTCTCCTGCCTCAGCCTCCCAAGTAGCTGGGATTAGAGGCGCCCGGCACCACGCCCGGCTAATTTTTTGTATTTTTAGTAGAGATGGGGTTTCACCATGCTGGCCAGGCTAGTCTCGAACTCCAGACCTCAGGTGATCCACCTGCCTTGGCCTCCCAAAGGGCTGGGATTACAGGCATGAGCCACCGTGCCCAGCCCCTAAAACCATTTCATAAGAATATTTGTGGCTAATGATTAAATGTGATGGGAAATAAAGCCTTTTTAAGTTGAAGTTATTTTAACAAACAGGATAATTCTAGAGTTGAATTATGTGTAAAACACAAAAAGACCTTGAATAAATGTCAACAAGTTATGAAAATTGTTCACATCATAAAACATATAGATTTGCAGCCTGAGTCAAAATGCATGGCTTAAAATGACACTGTTTCTCTAGCATCTCCAGGGAGTGCTTTTTTGGTTACTCTTCAGTGTTTGAATAATGCTCTTTTTTCCTCTACTTTTTAAAAGTTTTGTGCCGTCAGATATATATGATACTCCATACCACCTTGCTGATGCTAAGACAGCTATTGTATCCATAAAACCATTGCACAGTGTCTAAATCAGAAGCTGAGTATGTTCTTCTACCTTTTATCAGCTCTAAAAAATGCAGAGCAAACATTATCTATTGTTAATTACCTGTAAAGTAGGGCTTTAGCCACTTCCCCTGTTTCTAAGGGCCCTGAAGTGAAACCTAAAAGAAGTCACCCATTGTTTTCAATTGTGCAAGGGCCAGGAGCAAACAGGGCTCAAATTGCAGCTCTGAAAGGCCACAGGAAATTGGCATACCACTAATCTGCACTCAACTATTCAAAGAAACAAAGCCTGCATTCCTGCTGAAAAACTCACCAGCAGAAACCCAAGGCAGATCTGTTCAGTAAGGACCACAGAATAAATCTGCAGAAATAAAAGTTTTTAATTAGAGTGCCATGAGACCTGGCTCTAGTTTCCTAGCTCTGAGAGTAACACACATCATTTAGATTTCTACGTAGACCTCCCAATTTTCCCCAAAATGAGACTACATAATTAGAATCCTTCCTGTTTAATAATGTCAGCAGGGATGGGGTTGGAGGAGATAATTTAATAAGAGGTTAGCTGTTCACTATAGATAGCTAGCTGAGTTATAATAAACTAGAGTACTGAAATAAAAATGTAAGGGAATTTTGTGTATTTGGGCTTTAAACATTCCCTGTAAACACAACAACGTTGTTTCTAAAGCATAGGAGTTGAATACAGTTAAGAAATTGGCCAGATTATCTTCCATGTGAAACAGAACAATTTAAAATGAGCTTCCTATAAAATTCAAGTATGAAAATAAGGATTTTTTTTCAACTGGATATTCCATCACAGCAAAAGTCATGAGCCAAATTGTGATGCCTCAGCTGCTGTGGCCCATCTACTTGATCTTAGATAGTGAGAGCGGAATAAACTAACAGAATCAGGGAGGTTAGGTTCTAGTCCTAACTTTATCAATAAATGTGAAAATCATAATCCTCCCTGTGTTAGATTTTCTTATCTGCAAAACTAGGCTAATAACTTGGCCCCTCTTTAACTCATAAGTATGTCAAAAGCCCAATATGTTATAACCTAGATACTTATAGAAAATGTCGTGTGCAATATAAAATCTGAGATATTACTGTATTTAATAACAGTGCTTTGAGTGATAGATTCCATAATATTATAGATCTATCCCCAAGACCATTCAAAAGTATTTATAGCCATAGTACATTTGAAAAAAAAAAAAGAATATTTTGAGGGGTTTCATGCCTAGGCCAAGTTCAGCAAGAAGAGTAAACAATAATTTAGTATCCAGGAGAAAGAGCATTAGCATCTAAGAAGCTGGGAAGGGCCCTGGCATTTTCCAAGCTCCAAGTCAACTCGATTTAATTACTTTTAAGGATACTTTGGGTGCTTAACAGAGAAGACCAAGTGGTTTGCATTATGAATAACTAAAAATAGATTAGTAAAATGAAGGAGGAGTTGATTCAGGCATTTCCCTGTCAGGCCTATTTGGGATGTTATAGAAAGGATGCATTATTATATCCGGTGAGAGGTGAGCCGATTCCACAGCCTTGAACATCTGTATCCTCTAGGGCCAGAGGTTTTACTGCCACAATTCTTAAAATTACTCTCTCCTGGAAACCTTAACATGATCAATGATATTACGAAAATTCTCTGCAGCAGATAATTACATATCTTTTTTAGAATTGTATTTACTAGTATTTGCTAGACAAAAATGACTTTAGGCAGGATACACATCATGTCAGAATATATATTTTATTAATGCAGTAAATGGCCCTCTGGCCAGAAAAACAAAAGCCAAATATGGGTTTTTATGACTCGATTGTAAAATGCAGGGAAATATATCAATCAATATTTATTGAGTGCCTACTATAGGCAAAGCACCTTAGGAGTACAGGTAAATCTACAACATAAACCCAGGCTGAAAGAACTATAATATGGAAGGGAGACAAGACATAAACATTAAAAACTCAACATTAAAAGTAATGATCAGTTTATAGAATGTTGTTACTAAAGAATTTCTGGGAGAGATTATTTTGCCATGATCCAGTCAGAAAAGTAGGATTTAAACCTTGTTGCAAAGAATAGGATTGAAAAGGCAAAGGCAGCGTCTCAGGTCTGGAGTTGAAGGTATGTTGCAGGGACAGAGAGCGAACCAATTCCACTGGATAGAAGATTTATGTTTCAGAAAAGTAGGAAAGAAGGGTGAAAGGGCAGGGTAGGAGTCTGAAAGCGCAGCCACAAATGCACAGTGTGTGAGTTTTAACTTAATCCTAGAATTAATGTAAAGAGTGACTGCAGGAAAAGACGGCAGGGCAAGAGGCAAAGAGAAGACTTGGGGTGTCAAAAAGACATACAGTCTGATGAACTGGAAAAGATTAATTTTTAATATGGTTATTTGTTATGCAGTCATGCTGTAGACCAGTAACATCATATGATAAATGACACAAATGTTTCCAAGTGTAAATCATCATATTCCAAGTAGGCAGCCACCAGTAGACACACATTTTCCATTGGGTCAAAAGGACCCAAAATTTTATTTGCACACAAAAATATAGTTGTGTGTTTTTTCCTCTTGAGAACCGATCCCATAGGTAACATCTGAACAGCCCCCATCATGAAATCGCTGCTCTATGCTCCCCGCTGCCTGCGGTTGACTTAGTCATTTGTTGTGCCATAGGAAGGAGGTGACAGTTACTGCTTGGATACGTTTGTAGGGCATAACCTCAAAGGAACTTCCTCACACTCTATAGTAGAAAGAAATAAATGTTTGTTTTGAAAGATAAGCATGGGTAAGTAGAAAAAAATGCTCAAGGGCAAATACTTTTAAAAACATGCTTTATGAAAGAATGTTGGGTTTTTTTTTTTTTTTTCAAAAAAGGCAAGTTCAAGCAGACTATTTTTTTCCAAGAGTACTGCCTGCTTTTCTTCTTTCCAAAATTTGCCAGATTTTACAATCCACACAAAGCATATTTTCCCTAAGGATTAAGAGATCCTTCCTCCCTCATTAAAATTTTTATTTAAGAAATTAAGGGACCACAGGGTACCATATCCCATTATTTACATAGAGTGTGAAGCAATTTTGGACTCTCACACTTGACTTTTTTTTTTACCAAACTTTGGAAATCAAGCAATGCCAGCTTCTTCAAATTCAAGTTTTACTATTTTATAAACATCACCTTAAAAAAACAATTTCCAAGTCTCTACATGTGCCTCATATATACCACCTATAAAATAGAGAAAAAATTTAAACTCCAATACTATTATTTACAAGTATTTCAAATTAAAAGAAAAAAAATGACCAATTCCAAACCGAAAACTATTTTGCCCTTCCTTTGTGTTGCTTCTGTAAGAATTCAGGTTTTATTGGATCAGCCTATCTTTATGCTATATTCTCTTCAGGAATTATAAATTAAACTCCCAAACTTCAAGTACAAACAAGGTGCACATAATGAAAATAGTACAGGCCTTTAAAAGTATTGTTCATGTCTTTCTCATTCAGTTGGTTCTATTTCCTACTAGCTGCTTATCCTTGAGCATGTCATTTCACCTTTCTGGGGTTCAATTTGCTTTACTTTTATTATTCTTATTCTTATTCTTATTATCACTAGATTGAGAAGGAGTTTCGTTCTTGCTGCCCAAGCTGGAGTGCAATGGCGCAATCTTGGCTCACTCTGCCTCACAGGTTTAAGTGATTCTCCTGTCTCAGCCTCCCAAGTAGCTGGGATTACAGGCGTGAGCCACCACGCCTGGCTAATTTTTTTTTTTTTTTGAGACGGAGTCTCGCTCTGTCGGCCAGACTGGAGTGCAGTGGCACGATCTAGGCTCACTCTAAGCTCCGCCTCCCGGGTTCAAGCCATTCTCCTGCCTCAGCCTCCCGGTAGCTGGGACTACAGGCGCCCGCCACCACGCCCGACTAATTTTTTGTATTTTGTTTAGTAGACACAGGGTTTCACCCTGTTAGCCAGGGTGGTCTCCATCTCCTGACCTCGTGATCCGCCCGCCTCGGACTCCCAAAGTGCTGGGCTTACAGGCGTGAGTCACCGCGCCCAGCCTATTTTATTTTTTTGAGACAGTCTCACTCTGTCTCCCAGACTGGAGCGCAGTGGTGTGATCTCAGCTCATTGCAACCTCCACCTCCTGGGTTCAAGTGATCTTCCCACCTCAACCTCCTGAGTAGCTGGGATCCATACCCAGCTAATTTTTGTATTTTTGGTAGAGACAAGGTTTCACCATGTTGGCCAGGCTGGTCTTGAACTCCTGAGCTCAAATGATCTGCCCACCTCGGCCTCCCAAAGTGCTGGGATTACAGGTGTGAGCCACTGTGCCCCACCAAGCTTGGTGAATTTTAAAGTTCTGGAACTTGGTGTTTCTGACAACAAAGTTCAGATACATAATTCACTGAAAAGTGTATACAGTGAAGCTGTATACAGTGAACTCTGGGAGGCTGAGTTGAAAGAATGAAAAATTTAGTTTCTGTTTGATTTGCAAAGCCTTTGCTTCTTTCCTGTCTTCTTGCTTCCTGCCTTCTGTCCACTTCATTACTCATTAACCATTCCAGGAGAGGTGGGGGGTGGGGGAGGCAGAGATTCTCAAATCTGCACAATTAGTAGAATGTTCCGTGGAGAAAATTTTTATCTCCTTCTATGTTTCATTTACACAAATGTCTCTGCCTTCCATTACCAGAGATGAGCTAACCCAGTGCCAAATGGCCAAGACTCCTCCTCCCCCATCTTCTACAACCAATCAGATCAAGCTCACAACCTCCTTTCAGTCTCCACTGTCCCTGTCACATTAATCACCTTGGCTCCTATATTATTTATCCAGCTGGTCTCTCTTTTGCCCTCCAGTCCATCAGCACCATGCAGTGCTGTCTAAGTATCTTTCTGAAACTCTAATCCGATCATGCCATTCTCCTGATTATCATCTGTCAGTGACTATCACCCACAGGATAGAGCCTAAACTTTTTAACATGACATTTCCACTTTCCATGACTGGCTCCTCTTTTTTCCACAGGCATCTTACACTCCAAACATACTAAATTACTTGCAATGTTCTCATCATGCCACGATCATTCCCACTTAACATGTCTTTGGACTTTTCCAAAATGCTTTTCTCTCCCTTGTCTACTTGACTCATTACTATTCATCTTTCAAGTCTTTTCTATGAAGCTTCTCTGATTTGCAAAGACAGATTTGGCTGCCTCCTCCCAGAGTGTTTCCATGGCCCCATTTACCGCCAGTAATAGCATCATTCATGTTGCTAAAAATTATGAATTGCTTATTCAAAGATAGGGTTGTTAAATTGATGAATGTATGGTTGACAAAGCCAAACTCTTACTCTCTCTCAAAAATTGCCAATATTGTGGACATTAGAAATGGTATCAAAAGACCCTGCAAACATTAATCTCAGCAGTTTTCCTTATTCTAAAGCTTTTAAGAATAAATCTAGGAAGTTAATCAACAAGAAATATTTACGGAGCTCTTACTCTATTGTGTAATCACTATTCCAGGTACTAGATAGCAAAATGTTACAACCAATAAATGTTGGTTTCATCCTTTTTTTATCTTCCCTAATTGAATTGCTTCTGGTACTAAAGGGTAAAACCTAAAAAGACAGACACAAACGGGAAATTACAGGCAATTCCAAGAACAGGTTTACAAACTGCAAAGTGACAAGTTAAAATTTCACATGTTCTGTAAATAACTCTGACACCAACAGTTTTCTTCATAAAGATAGGCCTCTCTACATTTAGAGTAATAAATTCTGGGTGGCCCAGAAGAATAAAATGTGCTTCTGTTAGGGAATCAAATTTACTCACAGCTTCCACTGCAAATCTACAACATGCAAACTCTGTGAAGTAGGCAAGACTAAGATCTTGGACTGAATCTCTTTGCTTCCTCAAGTGCCTCTGAAGTGCACAAAAGTTGAAAGAAGGGAATGTGGAAAGCAGAAGGTCTTTTGGCTGTGTGTATTATTTTGACTGAATTGACAGGTCAATCTATTTTCATGAAGATATTTTCTTCATTCAATAACAGATTTTGTTAACAGATCGTTTGTGCTATAAATGGAGCATATCCCAGTTACAATAAATTCTACTCCACTAGTTCATTTCTTATTCAAATTATTCCTTATTAAGAAATCCTACATTTTTATCAGCTCTTGTAATCCATTAGTTTACAAATAAGTTAGAGCACCTAAAACTATTCCTCCCAAACATAAACAGCTTCTAGATATTTTTTTTTCTCCACCTATCATTCTAGCCTTTTTTTTCGTTCTTTCTTTCTGAGACAGGGTCTTGCTCTGTCACTTGGGCTGGAGTGCAGTTGTGTGAACATGGCTCACCAGAGCCTCAACCTCCTGGGCTCAAAGGGAGCCTCCCACCTCAGCCTCCTAAGTAGCAAGGACTACAGGCGCATGCCCCCAGGCCTGGCTAATTTTTTGTAGATGTTTTAGCCAATGAACGTTTTGAGACAGAGTCTCACTCTGTCGCCCACCATGGAGTACAGTGGCATGATCTCGGCTTACTACAACCTCTGCCTCCCAGGTTCAAGCAATTCTCTGCCTCAGCCTCCCAAGTAGCTGGGATTACAGGCACCCACCATTACACTCAGTTAATTTTTGTATTTTCAGTAGAGACAGGGTTTCACCATCTTGACCAGGCTGGTCTTGAACTCCTGACCTCGTGATCCACCTGCTGTAATCCCAGCACTTTGGAAGGCTGAGGCAGGTGGATTACCTGAGGTCAGGAGTTCGAGACCAGCCTAGCCAACATGGTGAAACCGCGTCTCTACCAAAAATACAAAAATTACCTAGGCACCGTGGTGGGCACCTGTAATCCCAGCTACTCAGGAGGTTGAGGCAGGAGAACCTCTTGAACCCTGGAGGTTGCAGTGGGCTGAGATAGCGCCACTGTACTCCAGCATGGGCAACGGAGCAAGGCTCCATCTCAAAAAAAAAAAAAAAATGAATTTCTTTTGGGGGTCTTCCAATTTGCCCAGGCTGCTCTCAGACTCCTGAGCTCAAGTGCAAAGTGTTGGAATTACAGACCACCGTCCAGCCAACTTCTAGTATTTTAATACCTAAATTAACAACTCTTCTGATACATTGGCCTCCATTTTCTCCTTGTTTTCATCCTTAGCTCCATATATCTCTAACTCTGATCACCTAAGCTGCCTCTCAGCACAGAGAAACTCCAGGTTTCCTCAGCATTTAAAAATGGCCCACCTGGCCAGGTGCAGCCTGTAATCCCAGCACACTGGGAAGCTGAGGCAGGAGGATTGGAACCAGCCTGAGCAACATCGTGAGGCCCTGTCTCTACAAAAAAAAATTTTTTTTTAATTAGCTGGGTGCAGTGTTGCACCCCTGTAGTCCCAGATACTCAGGAGGTTGAGGTTAGAGGGTCATTTGAGCCCAGGAGTTTGAGGTTGCAGTGAGCTATGTATGACTGCACCACTGCACTCCAGCCCTGGCAACAGAGCAAGACCCTGTTCCAAAACAAAAAGGCCCACCTTCTAGGATCTTGACTTGGAACTGCTCCTATGTCCTCAGCTGTCCTCACTTTTCCTGTTGCCTTACTCTCAGTAAACCTGTATCTCACCCTCATTGGAACTTCATCCAATTTTTCTGGCCAGTCATTTTTAGCACACACTCAGGCTGCTGCCCTAAAATCCCTGAGCTCTGTGAAATTCACCATTTCTTATTGCTCCAGGTAATACTTATTCTATGCCTTCATTGCTCCTCACAACCAGCTGCAGGGAATGTCTAGATAACAATCTGAAAATTGGCTCCTAAAACATTCCCTGTCTCATGTGAGCTTGAGCTCTCACCACTCTTCACTTCACCTGCTTTGGTCTGTTAACAGAGCCATGAGCATTCCCCATCTCTAGCCATTCCAGACCTCTGCTCTCAAGAACCAAATTTGGTTCTGTTATGTGTCTTAACTATCAATAGAAGACCATCCTTCTATTTACAAAAACAGGGTGCGTTTTGACAATTTCCTCCTCTCTCTCTTAAAATTCCATTACATCTGTTTCTTCCCTCTCTTATTTTTTCCTTTACTCTGAGAGAAGAACTGTCTTGCCAAGGTTAAAGCTCCTCTTTGTGTTTTCTCTTCCATCTCCTCCCCCCTCCTCCAGGATTGTGCTCCTGGAGCTCTTCCCTCTTCTCCCTCTCAACTGCCCATGCTGTCTTTCTGCAAAAAGGCTCAAGTTTCTGTTATTCTAAAAATAGTCTCAGCTGTTTACCTGCCTCTAGTTACTTTCCTATCATCTCAGATGTCTAGAGTGAACAGCCTGAAACTGTTACCCTGCATATCCTTACTTCCCACTCATTTCTTAATCCCATGCAATCTGGTTTTCATTACAATTTCACCTAAATACCACTCACTAAATTTAGTTGGGAGTCTCTGCAACTTTTCACATTTGATTATTAATTTCCACCTTACAAGTCTTCTCCTTTAGATTCTAAAACATACCAATCTCTTGGTGCCTATGCTTCTTCGACCATCTCTCTTACTGATTTGCTCTATATCCTCTCTCTGCTCCCTAAATGTAGGCATGTTCCTCAAGGTTTGTCCCTAGTCTGCTTTTAATTCCATTGTTTTCCTTTGGGATCTACACTGTGGACCTCCTATCACTTGTATGTGGATGATGGGCTGTCACTAACCTCTCTTAAACTCTAGACTTTTATTATTCATAATTATCTGTGTTTATTCCAGTAGAACTCATAACATTTCCTAACCCACATACCCCAAACAAATCCCACTCATTTCTTTTAACAGAACTGTTATTTTCCCATTTGCCAAAATCCAAAAGCTCAGTATCAATTCTTTTCTCCAACTCAAACCCACATACAAATAACAGCAAATTCCTATAGATTCCCCATGGACAGTACTTCTCTCATTCATACCCCACCCCCTTTCCCTTCCTACTAACCTACAAGCTGCATCAACACCATAATACCTATGGCTTTCTTTTTCTAAATTGGCCTTTCTATCTTAATCTCTGTTATTTTAATCTCCCGCAATTCCCCTATACATACCTATGATCTAACTCAGAGGTTTTCGACTAGCTGTAGAATCATCTGGGGTGCTTTTAAAGCAAAAGAAAGCCAAGGCCCACTCTCAGAGATTCTGATTTAACTAGCTTAAGGCGGGCTCTAGGCACAGGCTTTTGTTCATTGCTGAGGGTGGTGTCTTTTGCTCTCAGCTGCTTTTAATGTGCAGCTAAGGCTGAGAACAACTGCTAGCCAAATTGGAACTGAGTTTTCTCAAACTTGCATCTTGTTTGCTTAGCTAGCTTTGTCTGGCTCCCTCCTCATGGCACTTATTTCTCTGCCACGGACTATCATTAATCCATTGTGCTTTAACAAATGTGTTCAATTTTATAGCACAAATAATCCAAAATTTTGTTCAATCTCCACTCCCCTTAATCAACCTCTCTTTCCTTTCTTCCAGCCATTTACCACACGTACAAATGCAGGAAGTAGTTTTTATTTTTATTTTACTTTATTATTTTTTGAGATGGAGTCTCACTCTGTTGCCCCGGCTGGAGTGCAGTGGCGTGATCTCGGCTCACTGCAACCTCTGCCTCCCAGCTTCAAGAGATTCTCCTTCCTCAGCCTCTTGAGTAGCTGGGATTACAGGTGCACGGCACTGCGCCAGGTTATTTTTGTATTTTTAGTAGAGACGGGGTTTTACCATGTTGGTCAGACTGGTCTCGAACTCCTGACCTCCTGATCCACCCGCCTCGGCCTCCCAAAGTGCTAGGATTACAGGCGTGAGCCACCGGGCCCAGCCCAGCAAGTAGTTAATACAATGTTACTTCATTTTCACAAATAGATCATCATTATCAAATTATAATTTTGATTATTATTGTATATAGACTAAGTAGATTCTTGAACTAAAGGTTCTTGGACTAAATAAAGCATCATTGGTGAATGATGCTTCTAGTATACTGTACCTAAATATCCAGTTCGAAACAGTTCTAGGTTCTCTGATAGTTTCTGCAATAGAATTATTGCTGTATCTACTGTGATTCTATCTGCAAGATGACATCCATCTCTTTAATAATGCAAAATATAAAATGTAAAGCAGCTTCTAATAACTGTAATCTTACTGCAGCCAGAAAAATGGTAAGAAGCACCATCACACAAGTTCTTAAATCTAGATGCCAAGTTACTGTTCCTTTCAGAAACTGATTAATTTGTTCTATTATTACCATATAAACCCAGCCAGAGGAAACACAAGTTCCACTTTCAAACTGTTGATTTTAATATTAACATATGAAAAATAATCATGGCAATGAAGTCATTTACTACTTATTCCTGATAGCTAAGCATGAATAATATATGCAGAAAAACATTTCATTTCCTAAATGATGGTCAAATACATTAATTATGAAGGAAAAATTTTCTGGTAAAAAGGATGGAATAGTAAGGGTTAATTGCAGCAGAAAGACACTGACTGAGTTGGCTGCTGAGAAATGAAGAGGACAGGTGCAATGGCTTGCGCCTGTAATCCCAGCACTTTTGGGAGGCTGAAGCAGGACAGCTTAAGCCCAGCCTGGGCAACATAAGGAGACACCTGTCTCTACTAAAAAAAAAAAAAAAAAATAGCTGGCCGTGGTGGCATTTGCTTGTGGTCCCCGCTACTTCACAGGCTGAGGCAGGGGAGGATTGCTTGAGCCTAGGAGGTGGAGGCTGCAGTGAGTGGTGATCATGCCACTGCTGCACTCCAACCTGGGTGACAGATTGAGACCTCATCCCAAAAATCAAACAAACGAACAAGAAATGAAGAAAATCCTGTGTCAGATGAAAGAGTTCAGGCTCTACCCTAGCTAAACATGAACAGTTTATCTTTTCAAGCCATGCCTTTGTTTGTACATCCTCAAAGTGAAGACAGTGAGCTACATAAATCAGTTCCAAAGTTGCCTGATACAATCACCCAAAAAGCTTTGCGAAAATAACGAATACCAGGCCCCCACCCCCAAAGATTATTCTAATACAGGTCTGAGCTATGACACACACTTCTTAATATTTAAACTAGCTATCTATTTCTTTTCATACATGATTGAGAAACATTAAGATAAACTCTGAGATATATTTCTAGTTCTAGAATTCTACTGTATACAATGCTCCTAGGAGGTGTTCAATAATAGCACAATGGCTTGGTAATAATCTGAGAGACTATTACAAGAATCAATAGCTGTCAGGTAAGTATATACATGGCTATTTTGATTACAGCTAATCAGTGAAGCAATGGAAAAAACAACCGTCCAACCATCAGTTGGTCAAAAGGACTTAAAAGTTTTGTTTTCAACATATTTAAAAACACCAATGCTCTTGCAATTAAAAAGAAAATATACAGTGGGAGTTTAGGATAAGAACTGCTTTTAGACACTTTTCCAGTTTGTTTCAGTATTTCAATGTATTTCAAAAGGGATTTTTTTATATGAGCTATCTCTCTACAGAGAGAGAGAGAGAGAGAGAGAGATACAGATAGTCAGCTACGAAATACACCACTCCATTAAAAAACAGAAAAGATTTAGGAAAAATGGATAATTTCAAAAATTAAATCCTCTGGAAATTAATCACCTGAGTCTGGTTCCATTATCAATTTTAGGATAAAAACATAGTTTTTAACTTATTTCTTTTCACTTTAAAGACTTCTGTTTTTAAAGCTTTAATTTTTATCTTTTGGTAATAATGGAAATATTTTGTGGTTTGAATTTTGGAAACCATGTAATTATAATCCTATATTTGCAGATTCACTTTAGGCCTTCACACACAAAAAAGTCTACTTTTTCACATTCCATTTTTTCTGCTAGGTTACATTTTATAAACTCTGTAAACAGGAAACTACTCAATTACAAAAGTCCTATGTTGGTTTAATCACTATTAAACTATCTAAATAAGGCTTGTTTGAAACGAAAAAATTGGCAGTCAGAAAATATACTGGAAAGGAACCAGGTAACAAAAACATCCATTCTGTCAAGCTGTACTTGTTGGGGAAGAGGGACAAATGTGTGGAATAAAAAGGTTAGCCCATCTATTTGGCATGTTGTTTTTCATTCAACAGTATTAAATAAGTGGCAGCGGCATTGTAAGAAATTTCAGCTGATGCTTTAAAGCCTTAGCACTTTAAAATGATGATCAGCATTAGGTTCAAGGGCCTAGGGCCCATAAGCTCTTATGAGGACACACTCTTATATTTCTTATTCCTACGTTTAAACCATCACAAAGGAGGAAGTTTCGAATCAGTGTTTATGCTTTGCCACCTGACAAGCCTCTTTTAGAAATCTGAACCTCTAACCGATTGCTCCTTCCAAGTACAGACTCGCCATTATGCCAGAGTTCACATACAGTCCTTGAAGCAGCAGACCACCATCTTAATATTTTTCATGTATTCTGCATATATAGAGCCAGAAGTTAAAACTCCACAGCATACTTCATTCTCATAAAAGTTATAAATTTCTTTCAGTAAAAACTACTGCTTCTTAGTCTGGTTATTACAGCTCAAGACAGCTCTTACTCCAACTAATTATACTAAGGGTCTAAATAATACCGGAAAAAAAACCCAGACAGTATTTTGAAGAAGTCTGTGTTTATACACTTCATTAAGAAGCCACATCTCAATGAAAATACTCCATAAATATGAAAGGACCAGTGATAACATTACATAACTTGAGTATCAGAGGAAAACACTCAAGTTCACATTTTAAAATGCTACAGATTATGAAGTAGCCTCCAAAACACAACTATTCACTTTTAAAAATCCTCCTGCTTTCAAAGCATAAAGGAGATATTTGATGGATTAAATATCACATTGCCAACTAATAGGTTTAGCAGCTTGATGGAAAAGCACTAAAACAAGTTTCTACCAATTATACCTTGTCTATATAAAACAAAGTCAAAGTCTATTTACAAAGAACAAATACGTACTCTTAAACTAACAGCCAAACCATCCATGAATAATGACCAAAAAAAAAGCTGGGTAAGAGCTTTGATAACCTGGGTTCAAATTATGTCAGTATCTTATTCTCAAATGCAAAGAATTATTTTCAAATGCAGATAATGACTGACGTATCACTTAGTCATAGGGAGTTAGTGAGACTGAGGACTCACATGAATAAAATTTTATCAAACTTAAAAACGGTGTATTCTGAGTACTCAAATGACCAAATATTTTATCAGACCCAAAGATTCCAGCTATGTAGTAGTTTCACCAGACTAAAAAATAAGATTTAAAATATTTACTTTTTCTCCATAAAATTTTAGGCCCTCAGATTTCTTATTGCACAGGACTTGATGAGGTGTAATTTGGTCAAGCCACATTAGACTTATGAAACAAGTGGAAAGGCAGGGACAGGCATGTTTTTGAAATCTCTCTGATGTTGTGAATTATTCCCTTGGTAACTTCTAGAATGCTTTATTAAAGTGACAGTACCAGAGACTCCTAGCATACCTACAGAACTAAGTTCATTGAGTCTAGCTGACAAACTAACTTTTTATTAACTTGAGAGTTAAGATAAACATTTTTAAAAAAGTTTCTACTGTAGATATGCCCCATTTCAAGAAATTATAATATACACAAAACCTCATGCTTACAAAATAGTCAAAGTAGGGAGATACTTAATATTACAAAGAATTTTTACTGTATAAAATAACTCACTTGAGCACTTGTTAAAAGAGAATTTGGATTACAAAATTTTGATTAACGCACTTTCCAGGAAATACTAGGTTGGTGCAAAATAGCTGTGTTTTTGCCATTAAAAATGGCCCAAAACTGCAATTACTTTTGCACCAACCTAATTATCTACTTCGTAATTTGGGCTTACCTATGTCTAGATTCAGCATCTATAGGGAAAGAAGTAAAATGGGTGTGTAAGAAGAAAAAGCCAAAGCAAATAAGCAAAAATCATCATAATAGTACAGGCTAATAAATGAAGAAATCAAGAGACAGTTTCATTAATTAATATATTTTCTGCATTATAGTTAACATGTGTACTTTCTTCGTGTCACCTTATTTTCCGTTAAGTATTGATATTTTGTTATATTCAGACATGAGTACATTTCAACAGTCTTTTGCAATAAATACCATAAAATAATAGAGATTCGCATAATAAATATTCTTTACAATAAAAAAGTTTAACAGACTTTTGTCTTAAAAATAGTCAGAATTCAACTTTGTGATTTATACATAAAATATACAAAAAGCACCACAATTTGTGGTTAAGGCAATGAAAACACAGAAGAGATTAGAATGACTCAGCTGTTAACTATCCAAGGGGCCAAAAGGACCATTAAGGAGCCAAGATCACTTTAGGCAGCATAGTTCTGGGACACCTATAGATTGATCAGCTATAAATATCAACTTGAGTTATCCAAGTGCCCTCAATGACAACAAAAATTTGGTGAGAAGCATGGGGTGAAGAAGGAAGGTGGTTGAGTCCTTCACAAATACGAAGGCTAGAGTGAAGATGGGCAAGGTCCAACCAATATATCTCCAATGTGAAGATTTACATTGTAAAGCGAATCTAAAATTACATAGAAAGAAAAAATACACTTGGCATCTCCAGAGTAAGACAACCCCAAAACTGAGGGGAAAGAACTTTGAAGGACAAGAAGCAGAGGGCAGTGGTTAAAGGAAAATTTTTACGTTATAGCAAAAAATATATCCCCTATGCTACTTAAGGGGCCAATGCTAGGAAGATAGCCCTAACTGGAGACAGATTTAATACATAGCTTATTTAAGCAATTAAACGGTTGCTTTTTTAAAAACCAATTTCCCTGCTCCCACAGTACCCAGTCAAAACAACTCTAAATCACTGTAGTCTGGGTGTGGGTGTATGTTCATGTATACAACTTTAGAAAGTTGCTTGCAGAACAAAAAGGCTACACAAAGCCCACTGGCTCTCAATACCCTCTCAAGTGGATGGCAGAGGCTCTTGTCGTAAGTGGGAGCCAGGTGCAGTTTCCCAGTCCACTCTTACTGAAGATCATCCATGAAGGAAGAGAAAAATCCATGAGTCAGACCTTGGGAACAGGGGAAGAGAAGGTGGGAAATGGGGAAAAATTCTAAAGAAAAGAAAAAGAAAAAAAAATAGCCACAGCTTGAAAGCTAGAAGCTCAGGAGGTACAACCCACCTCCAAAAATCATGATGGTTTATCCTGACCCCGGGAGGGGCAGCTCTCCAGCTTACAATAGACAGTGTTGGAGTTCTTACATCTGCACCCTGGGCGATGGATCCAGTCATAACACCCCCTGCACAGCTTCAGGCATCCTTTAGCAGGAGGATAACAGAGTAAGCAAGGTAAAAATAAAGACATGGCTCCCATACACAGGTATCTAGAGCAGCAGTGTGACTGTGAACAGGAGCAAGGATTATCTGAGTAGGAATCCCCTTCGTCGTCATTGGAGCAGTGGTAGAAGATGCCCTTGACTAAGCACATGCAGGTTCCATATTCCACCATGCTCTCAGCAGAGCAAAGGCACTGCCGGTTACAGGCCAAACAGGATGGCAGGGTCCTGGGAGCCGTGCATTCTCCACACTTGCACTTCCCACACTGTTCACAAATGAACTTGTGCTGTGTCAGGTCCTCTTTCAAGGAACCCTTCAAGTCATCCACAATCAGTTGCTTGGGCTGGGTCCGGATTGCCCTTTCAGACCTATGACCAGGGACTGGTCTGGTTGGTGGTGACCTTCCTAACAGTCCCTGTTCAGAAGAGGCACTGCTGTTGCTCCCAGAGCTGGCTGCACTGCCAGTGCTGGTTGATCTGCTCAAAATGGGGCCCCTGGCATTATTGGGGAGTACTGCATGTCCCAGGTGGCTTGTGTGTCTGTGCTCGTAGTTATTATTCACATTAATTGGTATGATTTCATGAGTCCTCTCATGCTTTTCTTGTCTTGGTGCTGTCCGAGGAGCAGGTCTTTTCACCACTGAAGGCCCTTCTGTGTATTCATTGCTACCTCTTATGGCCTTGATCTGGTCTAATGACAAAATAGCAGCCGGCTGAATCTCTCTCTCATAGTCTAATCTCTGACGGTTATCCAAAGAAGGTTGCTGGATCACAACTAACGAACTGCCACTGCCATGTTGATTTTGGGGATCCATGTGTAGTGATCTTGAGTTCTGGCAATCAGTGGAAACCTGGCATGCATCTGAAATCCTAAAAGGAAATCAAAGATGAAAAAAACAGAGAAAATAAATGACAGGAAGCATTTTTTGCGGGGGTGGGGGGAGGGAAATCCTGTCAAGTCACAAATTGACTAAACTACCTAATAATGACCTCCTTCATCAGTGGATTACAATGATGCTGGGGTCCTGGCCAGAGTCCAATTCCAGGAGAGGCTGGGGACCACATCATAGAGGAAGATTGTAAACAAGAGACCCCATGCCATAAACATTACAAGTTTTTCCAACTTTTAAGAAGCAGAATCAAGAGGAAGTAATGCCTTCCTGTTTGTGAATCTAACAATCAAAATGGAGCATGCCTTCACAGGGAATATTGAGTATAAGCAGGAGAATAACTCTCATCTAAAGAAAGCTCAGTTACCAGTTCATAGGTGGTTTCCATAAAGGAAAATGTCTACCTTTTAAGAAATTCAGAATGGCTTTGGTGCTACAGCCTTTTTGTTGTGTGCTGTTATAAGCATTAGATTAATGATGAAAAAAATTAAGGCATTAAAAAAATTAAGACTCTAAAATGAAATCGCAAAATAAAAGGTAACTTTCTGTATAAATCAGAATTTTAAAACTACCTTATTATTCATCTATGAGATGCAAAAATAAATGTATCAGGTACACAAGGGTTCTTGGTGTTTTGTAGCTACAAACACACACAAGACTCAATGACTGATGTAACAGTACTCACATTTGAAATCCTGAGAGGTTTTTTTTTAAGCTGAAGGGCTCACTCACAAAACAAGTTTTATGCACAAATAAGTGTAGTGTAGGTACATACGCAGTGTATTTAAATCCTGGCCGTTTTAATTATCTGTATTTCCTCTAATTTAAAAATCTGTATTTACATGACAGACCTTGATATTCAAAAGCACTGCCAACTGATTCAATGTGCTTCTTGTAACAAAATCAGCACACTAATATCCAGATACAAATAAGCAGTTGTGTTTCCATACTAATAGTAAATTTCTAATTTATAATGTGTTCTTCACAAACTACCAAAGATAAAAGTTTCTGCTTTCAGTGGTGAACTAGAGCATTTTTCACACAAATTCCTTCTAAAGTCTATAGAGTCGACCCAATTCAAGAATGAAAAGAAAAAGAAATGTCCATTCTCCACTACCAACCTGAGGCAAAAAAACATGGTTTAAGGAATAAACCATGCAGAAAGCAGAAAGAAGTCCATTTCCTATATTTCCTAGACTAATGTCTCTAAACTATGCCTTCTATGTTAACTTCTTGGAGCTCCCCCCTCGTTTTCACAACTCAGCTCTCTCAAGTTTCTACTTTATTCTACCTTCTTTGCGCAGGAGGACTAACACATTCATAACCTGCGGAGATTTGGTCTTGGAGTCCTCAACATCTAATCCTGACTCCTGAACAATTATTCCTCTTCTTCAAGAATTTCTTAACTCAGTGCTTTGAAAGCAAAAGGTAGCTAAAAGTACTAAGCCAGATTCCACACGAAACGCAAAACCGTAGAGGATTTGAATAGTGTAACTCAAAACACCAGGCGCAACTTTAATTTGCATTTCCAATGACAGTTGTAACAAACTTCATACTGGTTGGGAAATGAAGTTACCAGACAAAAAATTAAAAGCAAAGAAAATTCGCCACCTCTGATTCGAAGAAAAGCCCATTTTCAAGCAGTGACAGTCTTGGACAAGCCCCAAACACGCTCACACGCGCTCGGCACACTGCCTTCCCCAAGAAAACTCGAATGGAAGTAGATTACCTTTGCGGACAATCCCATCACCATCCCAAGGATCACCGTGGATTTCCAACACACTTTTTGCGTGGTCCACCAAGGTTTCTGACAAATCATGAAGAGCCTTCAGCGTCCACGCGGGCGCCCAAAGCAAGCCCACGGTCTGGCTGACCCTAAGCAAGGATTTGTCTATACTTTAAAGGAAAAGCTGGGTTCACCGAGGGCCGGGGAGAAAGAAGCCAGCGCAGGAGCGGCCACATTGCAAGTTACCACGGTGGAGCTGCGCCCTCTGCAATCCGTACTGAATAAATAGTTGACGGAGGAAGGAAAAGGAAAAAGTTATGAATGAAAACAAGTTCTCTCTCCCTCTCTCTCCGGCAGGAGGAGGGGAGGAGGCTGAGGTTACCATGAGCTCAGGAAGGCGGACTTCCCCACTTTTTTTGTTGTTGTTGTTTTGAGACGGAGTCTCACTTTGTCTCCCAGGCTGGAGTGCAGTGGTGGCACGATCTTGGCTCACTGCAACCTCCGCCTCCCAGGTTCAAGCGATTCTCCTGCCTCAGTCTCACGAGTAGCTGGGACTACAGTCGCGCGCCACCACAGTCGCCTAATTTTTGTATTTGCAGTAAGGACAGGGTTTCGTCATGTGGGCCAGCCTGGTCTCGAACTCCTGACCTCAGGTGATCAACACGCCTCGGCCTCCCCAAGTGCTGGGATTACAGATGTGAGCCACCGCGCCCGGCCGACTTCCCCACTTTTAAAGTGGCAGTGCCCTCTCCCCTTCCTTGTCTTTGCACTGAGCTCCAAACAAGAAGAAAGTTGCGGCTGGCTTTGGGGCTGGCTAATTCTATCGAGGGGCTGACGGGCGAATTCCGAGCATTTGCCTACACACACACACACACACACACACACACACACAGCCTTTGCCGGTCCCCTGCCAGAGGCACACTCCTCCACAGAGGGCCCCCAGGGACATCCCCAGAGCCGCCTGGAATCCCTCTTGGGCGTGAAGAGCTCTCCGAGAGGACAACCTGGGCCATCGCGCCGCCGCTCCGAGTAATCGGGGATGGGGGAGACCCTGTCTTGTTTCGTTCCGCAGTCGCGGACCGTCGCCCACCCCGCCACCCAACCTTGAGCGCCCCATAAGCCCCGGCCCCCAGGGGAGCAAGGAGCGGCGGGAGGGGCCGCGCCGCGCGGGGTCGTCCCTCCCCTCCCCTCCCCTCCCCTCCCCTCCCCTCCCGGAGTCCTGGCCCGGGCAGCAGCGCCGCCGACTCCGCACCTGCCGCGCCGAGCAAGCCCCGCCCGCGCGCCTACCGCCCCGCGGGCCCCGGGCGGCCGCCGCACACACTCACCTAGGCCGAAGCGCGGGCCGGGGGCCAAGTCGTGCGACCCGGCCCAGGTCCTGGTGCGGGCGGTGGCGTGCACGCGCCGCATCAACCGCTACGGGGAGGGCAAGGCGGCATCGCCAGAGCTGCGGCGCCTCAGCCCGCGGCCTCGCCCGCCCCCGCCGCCACCGGTCAGGAGCGCTCCCCGCGGCCCCCTTCCGGCTGCGGAGGGCAGTTCTCCCGCGGCTCCGCGCGGCCGGGCCGGGACCTCTCACGGCTGGCGCTCCCCGGGCGGCTCAGTAACATCCACCTTGGGAGGTCTTCTCCTGCGGCCCCCTTCCAAGAACCAGTTTTTACAAATCCTTTCAGGAAGGCTCCCCAAGTCTCAGAAAAACAAGTAGGGGAGTGGCGGGGAGTCGAGTGCGTGACTGGCCAGCTGACGGCACGGTGTGCTCAGAGAACTTCTCGGGTTCTGGTCGCTCCTCGCAGGGAAAGAAGGAAGGGATGGCTGCCTCCTGACGAGCGAAAAATCCACGTCACGGGGGTTCGAGACTACGCGACACCCGGGTCGGGGCCCGAACCGGCGTCCGCGGGCGGATCACGGAGCCGCGCAGGTCCCCGGCAAGACCCCGGAGCACGCGCCTGCCAGGCAGAGGCCGCCGGGGCCCGGAGGGGGAGGGGGATTTTTTACCCCCCCCTTTTTTTTTTTTTTTTAGCGGGGAGGGGTGAAGAGAGCGAGGTTTGGGGATCCTTCTCGGAGAGAGAGAGGCGGGCGTCGTTCCTTGTCCACCGCGCAGGCCGAGGCGCTTTGCCGATCCCGCACGTTGGGCAAGTAGGGGCACAATGTCCCCGGGCACTCCGGTCCCGGCAGGTCAGCCTCTCCTGGGCAGCGCTCACACCCAGTCCTCCGAGCCTGCGGTTCCACGGCCGAAATGCCTGCGACAGAGGATTAGAGATAGAAGCTCGTGAATGTCCCTTTCTTCGAAGGGCTGGGACCCGGGGCGGGCTGCTGGCCAGCTCGCCCGCAGCTCGTTGCCATGTGCTCCCTGTTGCTGCTCCCGGTGATTGACAGGCCGGCGCACAGTCGGCGTGTCAGCCGCGAACCAAAGTAACATGCAGTCCTGCACGTTTTTGCCGAGGTGCTTTTGTCCCGTGGAATGCCTAGGAGTTCAAACAACGTTCAAACAACGCCTCTGCGCGTTAGAAATCAATACACAGAGACGGGAAATTCAGGTTTTAAACCAATGCTTCGCTCGGGATTCGGTCGCCAACAATGCCTAAACAAACACGCATTTGGTCCACACACCGAGTGCCAGCCCCTCTTCGCATAAAGGCATTAACGGCCCTGTGTTTCACACATTCGATCGTTTCAGACTTTAAACTTGCTACTGTTCGGTTAAGGAAAGAAAGGTGAGAGGGACCCTGCTTTTTCTTTTAGCGGTAGCATTTACTTTAAGAGCATTAGTTTTAGCAGTGGGAATGCTACCGGTGTTTTGAAAGGCAACCAGTAATCTTGGCTCGAAAGCAAGTTCAAAGAAATAAATGTTCAGTTCCTTGCAAAAGTCAACATTTCTCACCTTATCTTTCCTAAAATGTCTACGGAAGGAAACAGTACTTACCTAATGCAAAGATTGCAAATTGCTTTTCAGGCACATTTTAACAGCGACTGTAGCTGTTCCTTATCCAGGGCAGGGAACTCCGCTGATATCACGCTGCAAACCACTGCGTGCTTTACAGAGCGATCTCACTCGGGCTCCGCAGAATTTCAGCTCCTAGCCTCCACCTCCACCTCCACTCCAGGACACGCCTCCGGTGATATCATGTGTCAATCACTCGGGCTGCCCGAAAACCTGGAACAGGATTTCCTTAACTGTCGTTTCCTTTTTCGTTTATGTGTACCAACTTGGAAATGTTGCCCTACAGAATCGTGTAATAAACATCCTCTTAAAACTTCGGGAGTGCCTCTAAAAATTCTGCAAATGCAGTTTGTCATAGAGGAATACATTCGGATTTAGTTAGCAATCTTTAGTTGTCGATCTCAATTAAAAGGATCGGTGGACTCCAAAGCTGAATTAGAAAAGAATTGTGAAGAATAAAAGAAAATGAAAAAAGTTTTATGCCAAGTCATCACTTCTGATCAACTAGAGGGAAAATGTATATTGACACAAAAAGATGATTATGTAACATTACAGTTCCTATTTACAACAAAGTTCAGAATATGTGAAACCTAAAGTTCAAAAGGTGGCACTCCTTATTGCAAATGTAATATAAGGGTATGTAATAAAGGGGAAATTTTCTGCTGTGGGTTTTTTAAATAATTGCTTTACCTTGGCTTGTTGTATGATTTCCCAAAAATCAAGCACATGGAGAAAAAACCAAATTATTTCAATTTTGTATATAGTTGTATACTTTTGCAAAAAATACCAACCCGTATATTTAGTCAATTAATTAGAATAAAAAAAATTTATCAAGAAGTTTTATAATTCTTAGTAATAGCTGATGTGACTGGGAAAAAACACTTTAAGTCGGAAACTTGCTTTCTGCTTTCTTACAAACTACAGGATTTTAGACATTTATTATCAAAATTGTGCCTTTTCATGCTGCAGTGAGGATAACTTTATGTGGAATTGAAGGTTCCGTAGAAACTTTTAAAAGCCACCTAAAAACCAAAAACTTAGTGGAAAGGAAATATTTTTCCAGGTACTATGTATCAGGAGTAGCTTAAAGTCTGGCAAAAACAAAGTAAACAAAAACAAAACTAGAATCTAAACTATATATAAATGTAAGTATGGAAATTTTTAGTTCAAAATACATTGTTTAGTCTCCTTATTTACAATAGCAAGTGGTCCTGTTGAAACTTTATAAATATATACATACATAATACACACACACACTGGACTTTCAAACGTCTGAGCTCTTTCAAAAATTAAAGTTGTGTTTGGAATTGCTTCTAAAGAACACAGAGCATTGTTAAGAACATCAATAACAATAAAAAAGCATCACTAGAAAATAGCGTAGAATAAGAATCAAGCCAAAAAGCTACATATTCACTCTCAGTATTATGAATTGTATTAAAATAGGCTATTTAAAAGAATAAAATTGATTAAATTGTATTTTTTTCATAGATCTCATTAGATTTTGGGATGTAATGAAATTTTACTAGTGATGGATAGGTTTCTTGTGAATGTGTTTGGAATAGACAAATCAAAAATAGAATATCATATCAGAGTATCTTATTTGGTTCTTCAATTACCACAATTGTGAGCTGAGAGGTCAGTTCACCAATATGATAAAACCAGGAGAGGGAGCACTGAACATTCTACCTTCATAAATCCTACAAAATATATTTGAAAGATTTCTATTGCAAATATACTCTATTTCAACCAGAAATGTATTAAAATAGTTTTCATGAGATCAAGTATTTTTAAATTACAATAATAAATAAAATCCATGAGATTTTTATCTAAAACACCATCACCCTAGGCCATGTTGTATCAAGAAATTAAATCTGCTGTACAGAGTTGATCAATAACCCTCCACGTCATTTAGCACTAAAATGCATTATTATGTTTTTCTCTAAATATTACATTACAAATAAATGTAAGTATAGCCCTGTCACCTTGGATCTAAAAGACATTGAATGAAACCTGCCTCTCCTTCTGATTCCCTACAACTGTAAGACTTTGTAGCAATTCGGCCGGGCGCGGTGGCTCAAGCCTGTAATCCCAGCACTTTGGGAGGCCGAGACAGGCGGATCACGAGGTCAGGAGATCGAGACCATCCTGGCTAACACGGTGAAACCCCCGTCTCTACTAAAAAATACAAAAAACTAGCCGGGCGAGGTGGCGGGCGCCTGTAGTCGCAGCTACTCGGGAGGCTGAGGCAGGAGAATGGCGTGAACCCGGGAGGTGGAGCTTGCAGTGAGCTGAGATCCGGCCACTGCACTCCAGCCTGGGCAACAGAGTGAGACTCCGTCTCAAAAAAAAAAAAAAAAAAAAATAAGACTTTGTAGCAATTCTAAATTTTTAGCTTAAAGTATACATTTTTACTTAGTAAGTTTAATTACATTGTAACTTGACTAAAAATGGATAACTGGAGTATGAAATTTTTTCAAAAATGAAAAACAATGCAAATATCAATGGAAAAATCTTATGATAATTTTTAGTTTATTAAGATACGTCTAAACAAAGTGGAATGGAAAGTGAGCCCTGACTTGTCCGTAATTTTCATGTGAAAACAAGATTAGTCATCTCTTGTGTTAATTTGAGTTTTGAAAAAGAATAAAGTGAAATGAAAAAAATTCAGTAACTCATCACAACTTCTAGTGATTAAAAAAAAAAAAATTTGGCCAGGCGTGGTGGCTCACGCCTGTAATCCCAACACTCTAGGAGGCTGAGGTTGGCGGATCACCAGAGGTCAGGAGACCAGCCTGGCCAACATGGCGAAACCCGGTCTCTACTAAAAATACAAAAAATTAGCTGGACATGGTGGTGTGTGCCTGTAATCCCAGCTACTCAGAAGGCTAAAGCAGGAGAATCGCTTGAACCCGGGAGGCAGAGGTTGCAGTGAGCTGAGATCGCGCCACTGCACTCCAGCCTGGGCGACATAGCTGGACTCCGCCTCAAAAAGAAAAAAAATTTAATACAGTTATAGGAAGCTTAACTTATTCATGTATCTACTTTGTTTGCCAAAATAAAAATAACAATCATGTGTTCCAAGCTTTTGAAAAATAATACGTTATTAATTCTCCTAATGTTTCTGTGAAGTCATGATAAATAAATGTATTACAGTCTTTTATCTTGTTGAGAAACAAACACACAAACTAAATAATCACAGACATTGATAAGTTAGCCTATAAGCATCTAATAAATCAATGAAGACCGCTAATGGAAACTAAGTTCTCTTTACTTTCCTTTTAGGGCAATAGTCACTATATTACTATACTTCCCAAGAAAAGCTGGCAAGGATAGGCCATTTTATTTTCAGTTTCCTTTTGTAAACAATCTTTGTAGTTGACAGAAATAGACCAACCTATTCTGTAAATTTTCCATAAACATTCTCTTCATTTTCATAAGCGTAATTCTCATCCTTCTGCCTTATTTGAAATACGAATGTTCCGTATTGGTTTCAAATTCTGAAAGTGGGCAAATCAAGCAGTACATTGAGTAAACTACACTGAATGATTTGAGTTTGTGTCAGCTCTATAATTCAACTAATCATTTGTGTACTTTGTCACAGGCGATTCTATTTTTCTGCAAGTTGTCAGAAAACAAAGAAATGTACCTGGAAGTGTTCTAAATTTGTGCACTTTATTTCTTAAGTGCCATATTCCTTTGGAGAGAATGAAAGTGACAAGAATTCAGACAAACTGCATCCCTACTATATATGAAAGATTTTACTAATTAAACCCACATGGTAAGATTGTATAAGGAAACATCTTTGCCATAGTACAAAACAGTCCTCATTCTTATCTAGCTAATGGCAAAATAAATCCTCTCTTCTTTCCTTTTCCAGTGATGTCAGATGTTCCCTTCTAAGCCTTGACTTGTTCTTTATTTTCATGAGAATACAAGATTAGCCATCTCTTCCACTGATTTGTATTTTGAAACAAGAAGTGGAATGGCCCTTATAATGATCACCTGGTATCATCTTTGATTCTGGTCAACAAAAGTTGTCAATCTCTCATTCCCACAACTACCTACTGCTATCTTAATATTCAGAGACAAGCACCTAAGAACCTACATTAATTTAAACTTGTAACTGTCCCCCAAAGATAGTACAATAAGAAAATAAAAGTGTGTTCTCATTAAAACAAAAACAAAACAAAAAAAGCATCTCTTAGGGCTTGCTCACTATAATCTGTATTTCATATTGAAATAACCTATGTTAAAGGCTACAGTTTATCCTTTATTTGAAGGGAAAAAAAGTAGAATATTTATTTGATAAAACAACTATACCCATACCCTTTAAGAATAGAGAATGACTAATATTGAAAACAGAAGGCCTGACACATGCTTGTAATCCCAGCACTTCAGGAGGCTGAGGCGGGCAGATCACCTGAGGTCAGGAGCTCAAGACCAGCCTGGCCAATGTGGCAAAACCCTGTCTCTACCAAAAATACAAAAATGAGCCGGGCGTGGTGGTGGGTGCCTGTAATCCCAGCTACTCGGGAGACTGAGGCAGGAGAATTGTTTGGACCTGTGAGGCAGAGGTTGCAGGGAACAGAGATCGCACCACTGCACGCCAGCCTAGGCAACACAGCAAGACTCCATCTCGAAAAAAAAAAAAGAAAACATGCAAAATTTCCCAAAAGAGGTTTTTTAAAAAATATGTTTATACTTAGAGTTTCCCTCGATTTGTAATTTTCTTGGCACATTTCAAATAACTCCATTTATATAAACATTACAAGTGGTCTATAATAATTGATAGGATACATGTATTGAAGACCTGAGTTCTGACAATATTATCCTTGTATATCATGGTCTATAACTTTAGCTTATGTGTCGTATTTAATCATAATGCCCCTATGTCCAGTATTATAACTAGGAAAATAGCATGCTATTGTGAAAAGAGTACCAGATATAGGATCAGATGATATGAAGTCCCAACTTGGCCACTTTCTAGCTAGGTAACCTTCACTTAATTTCTCTGAACCTGCTTTCTCATCAATAATCTGAAGTTAATAAAAATACTTGGTCTTCCCAAATCCTAGTGCTACTGAATGATTTATTATATATGCAAGAGCTTTGTAAGCTTTAAAATTCTGTACAAATTATTAATTATCATTGTCTCATTCACACTGTATGATGAGGAAATGTTTAAGGCCCCCTTTTTCTAGGTCCTTCACCCCAAATAATGATTTTATTTGCCTCATAACTTTTTTGAGGCAATTCCATTTTACTTTTGTTTTTCTGAGCCTGAGAACTCTGATTTTAATAATAGTATTGCTGTATGTGTGCATGTGTGTGCATGATGGGGAGGGATTTTGGAGCAGCTATCTGCTAATAATTTCAGATTACAACACCTGCTGAGCCCTGCTCACCATATCATTTATCTGGAATTTTCAGTCATTAATATTGTACTTCTAGTTAAGATAAAGATCATTATAAATATTAAAAATCCACACTATAAAATTTGTAAACTCTTTGTGATCATTGAGTATAAAAAGCAAATGCATATTTTAAAAAGTGATTGAATAACATTTATAAAAGTTGAAAATAAATAGAAAAGTAAAAAACAGATAATCCTTCTACATATTTTCAAAAGGTATATTTACTGCTGCCTCTTTTTTATAATCTTTTAGAATGTTAGTTTTGATGTCCCATAAATACGACAAGTTTAATAGCAATACAGTTTCCATCAATTACTAATGTATTATATGAATCAATGTTCTTGTATTAACTTAAAAAATTGATAGCACAGATACATTTCATACAGCCAGTGCATTTAACCTAATGACAAAAAAACCCTGTGAAGCGCCACCTATTGTTGAAAATAAGTCATTTCAAATTTCAATCAAAACAAAAAATGTGCTTGAGTCTAGGAACTGGGTATTCACAGTGATCACCACTTTACATTATTTTCTTTTTCTTTTGCAATACTGCCATATGGTTTAGAATTTTAGCTTTTAATAAAACTGCAAAAAAATCATTATATATATTGGCTACTTTTTGAGGAATCTAAAGACATGAAAAGGCTATATCTGTCTATAGGAAGTTACAAGATTGATGGAGAAGATAAAGTAGTGGGGACATTGAGTTTTAGCTAATATATAAGAATTAATATATAAAGATGTTTGCCCATTTGAAGTAGTTACTTAGAAAAGGTACTTATTCCAATAATGCTACGATTGTACAAATCTTTCTTTATATTCACATTGTATAATTGCATGTATATTGTGTAATTGTAAATATATATTTACAATACGAGTTCTTGTAAATATTCCTGGTATTGTTAATATCATCTGGGCTTACATCACATTCTCTCGAAATATCTCAATATTGTATATGGGATATTGTATATATGGTAAATAATCTCAATATTGGAAAATGTCTCCCTTTTCAAGATGGATGTGGATTTTTCTAACACATAAATCAATAGAAGCCATGTGTATGGAGTAAGATGAGTGCTCAGGCTGAGTTGAACTCTGGGAAGAAAAACAAAGTATCAATTTACATTTTTACATATATTAAGTAAGACAACCAGCCTCCTAGAGGAAGACACAAAAGAAAGAGGACAGTGAGTAACAGGGGAAATTTTAAGCAGCTGATAGTAACAGGAATGCCTTCTACTTTGGCTTGTTTCCTTCACTGGCCATGTTACTTTCACGAATCTCTTTCCCTCCTGAATCCCAAATGGGCACCTGTGAAGTGGATACACTTCAAACTCAAACCTAATTCAGTTTTTTAATTCATACTCTCAATAATTTATCCATTTGCTTAATACATATTTACTAAGCACCTACATCATGCCAAGGAGGATGAACACACTATGAACAAGACAAAGTCCCTGTCCGCATTCCTTACGAGAGTTCACATGTAGGAGGAAGAGACAGGCAATACACAAATTAATATTTTGTGACAGTAATGATAAGTACTGCCATGAGAAAATGAAATTTGGCTGGAGTGATAAAGGTTGAGAGGCGATGACTGCTTTAGCGAGGGTGGCCAAAAAGGGTCTCTCTGAGAAAGTGAGATTTGGGCAGAGCCATGTTGTGGTGAGGGAGTGAGCCACTACTGGAGAAGCAGGAATCCAGCAGGAGAAATGGCTAATGCAAAGGCCCTAGGAAATATCACATGGAACCAGGGAGAGGAAATGTGGTAAAGAGGAGGTCAGAAAGGAAGACTACAAGTATATCATTTAGAGCCTTGTAGCCCATAATAAAGACTCTGGGTTTTTTTCTAAAGTCATAAGAGGATTTGCAACTGATGGTTATCTGTTCAAAACGTTTAAAGACCTGCTATGGGCCAGGCACGGTGGCTCACGTCTGTAATCCCAGCACTTTGGGAGGCTGAGGTGGATGAATCACCTGAGGTCAGGAGTTCAAGACCAACCTGACCAACATGGCAAAACCCCATCTCTACTGAAATACAAAAAGTAGCCTGGCATGGTGGTGGGCGCCTGTAATCCCAGCTACTCAATTACTCGGGAGGCTGAGGAAGGAGAATCACTTGTACCTGGGAGGTGGAGGTTGCAGTGAGCCAAGATCACGCCACTGCACTCCAGCCTGGGTGACAGAGCGAGACTCCATCTCAAAAAAAAAAAAAAAAAAGAAAGAAAAAAAGAAAAGATCTGCTATGAAAGATCTGCTACGTTAAATGTTAAAAGGGTGCTGTTGGGAGAATTAAGAGCAAAGAGAAATATTTATGTTAACACATAGCATAAATTATATATTACTATAAAATATAAAGTATTAATCATTATAGGAAGAAGAAATTGAACCTTATCATAAAATAAATAGGATTCATAGAATAGGAAAAGAAAAAGACAGCTTACCCTTAGTGCATGGCACAAAGAAATACTGGAAGGTGCAAACAGGTGATAGGCACATTGTGATGGTGGTCAACTTACAAGACTGGCATGAGTGGAAGGGAAGATTTCTTGTCAAAATTGGATAAGTAAGCTAAGGACAAATTACAGAGGGACCTTAATGCCAATATGAAGATCTGGGCTTGATCCCAAGGACAATAAAATTTTAGAGCAATGGGTTACCTTATAAAAAGGTTTCTTCTCAGAAGATCCATCTGACCATGCAGATTGCAGCACGAAGAGGCTGGTGTAAGGGAGCTGACTTCGAGATGAGGATAGTAATCCCAGTGGGTGGCAGGAACAACTTGGAGCAGGGTGATATTGGCAGTGGAAAAAGAGGGAAAGGGCCAGATCTAAGGTAGCTCTGAATGTTCACTGCATGCCTCTTCATTAAGTGATGTAATGACAATAGATTGAAGTCTTGCCTAAAGCTTTTAACAGATCCTTAAAATATGGTAAAATATACCTAATTTGGCCAGTCATACTAAAGAGGCTTACTTTGGGAAGAAACCAGTCACATAGGAAGTTAAACATATAAAGCAGGGGTCCCCAACCCCTCGGTCACCGACCTGTACTGGTGGAACTGGTCTGCACAGCAGGAGGTGAGCGATGAGTGAGGATGAAGCATCATCTGTATTTACAGCCACTCCCCATCACTCACATTACTGCCTGAGTTCCACCTCCTGTCAGATCAGCTGTGGCATTATTTTCTCATAGGAGTGCAAACCCTATTGTGAGCTGTGCATGTGAGGGATCAAGGTTGCTGACTCCTTATGAGAATCTAATGCCTGATGATCTGTAGCTGTCTCCCATCACCCCCAGATGGAACCATCTAGTTGCAGGAAAACAAGCTCAAGACTCCCACTGATTTTACATTATGGTGAGTTGTATCATTATTTCTTTATATATTACAATACAATAATAGTAGCAATATAGTGCACAATAAATGTAATGCACTTGAATCATCCAGAAGCCATCCCCACACCCCCAGTCTATGGAAAAATTGTCTTCCACGAAATCAGTCCCTGATGCCAAAAGGGTTGAGAATCAGAATTTTCTCAATGATATGAATTTTTAGACTAAAAGAAGGAATCTGTATTCATCAGAAAAGTTAGAGGCATTGCTAGTCTCTTCCATTCACTTCTGTTCAATTTTGAAAGAAGTAAGAGGAGAAAAAAAGCATTTTCAGGGAGAAAAGTGTTCATAAGAGATCACTAATATTTTATAGCTATGTCTGGCCAACTCAAGGAATGGAATGTTGACTATATTTTGTGCTGTAACCGGAGATATCAAGCAGTATTTATGCTCCATTAAAGAGTTAATCAATTAGACCGTCAAAATGATTGCTGAAGGCCAGGCGCAGTGGCTCACGCCTGTAATCCCAGCACTTTGGGAGGCCGAGGTGGGCAGATCACAAGTCAGGAGTTTGAGACCAGCCTGGCCAATATGGGGAAACGCTGTCTCTACTAAAAATACAAAAATTAGCCGGGAGTGGTGGAGGACGCCTGTAGTCCCAGCTACTCAGGAGGCTGAGGCAGGAGAATCGCTTGAACCCGGGAGACAGGGTTGTAGTGAGCCGAGATTGGGCCACTGCACTCCAGCCTGGGAGACAGAGCGAGTCTCTGTCTCAAAAAAAAAAAAAAACAAGATTGCTGAAAAATCCTCAAGTGAAGAGAATGTATAGATATAGATACTAGAAAACCTTAATCCATGAAAAAATCTCAAATACTACACTTAGAGAAAATTGAGGTCAAATATTTGTAATAGCAAGTAAGGTAGGGATGCTATTGTGATTTGAAAAAAAAAAATTAAAACTTTTCAATTCTTTGTCTAACTCTATGTGGTAAGTGAGTCATGGACTTTACTTGCTTCCAAGATCATTTTGGTTCATACACCCATCAATCTAACAACTATGTATTGGTACTAGGTGTGGTACTGTGCTAAGTATTAGGGATACAAAGATGAAAACAAATTCATGGGCAAGCTCTAGGCAGTACCTCCACAGGTGATGGGAATAGGGATGGGCTCAGGCTCAAGATCTAAAGACAGTCAATCCATATCCTAGGCCGTAGCCTAAAGATATTTTGGTTTCTCTCTCTGTCTCTCTCTCTCTCTTTTTTTTTTTTTTTAATTAAAAAAAAAAAAAAAGGCTCCTTAGAAAAAAAGAATGAGCTGGTCCAGTCTGGAAATTATGGAGAGAATAAGGCAGTTATTTTATGAAATAGAATCTTCAAAGTCACAAAAAGAAGGGCAATGCAGGACCATGAGTTAGTAAAAGTGATGACTAAACAAAAATCCGTAGGTAATAATAACCAAAGTATCACATTTCTTTCTTGTTTTTGTTTTAGATGGTGTCTCACTCTGTCACCCAAGCTGGAGTATGGTGGTGCGATCTTGGCTCACTGCAACCTCTGCCTCCCAAGTTCAAGTGATTCTCCTGCCTCAGCCTCCTGAGTAGCTGGGACTACAGGTGCGTGCCACCATGCCCGGCTAATTTTTGTATTTTTAGTAGAGACGGGGTTTCACCATGTTAGTCAGACTGCTCTTGAACTCCTGACCTCATGATCCACCTGCCTTGGCCTCCCAAAGTGCTGGGATTATAGGCAGAAGCCACTGTGCCTGGCCAAATATCACATTTCATCAAATCTAAGGTGTCAATTATATGATGCATTTTTATTGTATGGACTATTATGAAATTTTTTAAAATGCTGCTAATTCACTCATGACACAATGCTTCCTTATCACTTATGGTTTTATATTAAATACTTATTAAAATGGCTTTTTAATGCTGATTTATGCACAGATGTTATCACATATCATTCTTGTGCACACCTGAAAAGAAAAATGTAAACAAAATAAGTTTATTAGGGTCCCTAAAACTACTTCACATTCAGAGTCTGATTCTTCTGAATTACTTTTGACTCAGTCATTAATGCTTATGTTTTTCTTTTTTTTTTTTTCCTTTTTGAGACAGAGTCTCGCTCTGTCGCCAGGGCTGGAGGACTGTGGCACAATCTCAGCTTACTGTAGCCTCCATCTTCTGGGTTCAAGCAATTGTCCTACCTCAGCCTCCTGAGTAGCTGGGATTACAGGTGCCCGCCACAACGCCCAGATACTTTTTGTATTTTTTAGTGGAGATGGGGTTTCACCATGTTGGCTAGGCTGATCTCGAACTCCTGACCTCAGGTGATCCACCTGCCTTGGCCTCCCAAAAGTGCTGGGATTATAGGCATGAGCTACCGCGCCCGGCAGTGCTTGTGTTTTTCTATAGAAGATAATCTTATGGCCATCAAGAGCATTGGGCAGCATTTCTTAAAAGATGTAGCAGTTCTTAAAAGAGTGCTGCATCATTGTTCTCTTGTTTTTTTCCAAAACCTATTCTGTGTTTTGATACTGGAATGTTCTTGATCTTATCAAAAAGTGTCAATAAAAGGTTTTCAGACAGCAGCCAGGACTCACAGTCCTGCCTCAAATGGTCCTTAAATAGTTTCCTGAGTCAAACATGGAGAGGCTGCAGTTGTTCGGTCATGCAGCCAGGAATAACAAGCACGTTTGCACATGGGCAGGCAATAACAACTACCTCACAACTTGACTCCTGTCTGCCAGACAGCAATTGTAAAATCCAACCCGAGTTCAGACGTATTAAAATGTGGATGAAAATGTGCGTTTGGGAATTGATGGAATACAATAGCTAATATATTCTCCTTCAATAATCTTATGCTTTTCCTATCTCACCTTTGTACAGACGACACACAAAGTGATTTAGTAGTTTGCACAAGATTATATAGCCAGTATGTGGGAGAACAAGGATTTGAAATCAGGTGTACAGGGTAGACGGTGAGGAAGTTATTTGGTAGAAAGAAGAGAAGTAGACAGAAAAGGATAGCTGAACTGCTCTGACAATAACAGGACATTCCATTGAAGATCCATGCCCAGCCTATTGCTTGAGGTCTTTAAAGTTCTTTGACACTTTAGATGGCACAGTCATATGATGGTTTATTTTTGTTGATTCTCATGAAATTCTTGTCTCTCTTTTATCATCTTTGATGGCTTGACTCAGTTTCTGCTCCTTAATAAGCAGTAAGCCTGATAAATATAAACATCAAAGTCTGTCTGGGAGAATTGGGAATACTGCACAGAGAAGGGCACACTGAGCTTAGGTTTCGTGGATGGCAGACAATGTTGGTGGTGGGTGGAGCTAGAGGGAGGACATTCTAAAAGCTAATTGAGTGTGCAAAGGTATAGAGGGCAGAATGGTCATGGCACATGATATGGTTTGGCTGTGTCTCCACCCAAATCTCATCTTGAATTGTAGTTCCCATAATCCCCACGTGCTGTGGGAGTGACCTGGTGGGAGGTAATTGAATCATGGGAGCAATTATCCCCATGCTGTTCTCATGATAGTCAGTGACTTCTCATGAGATCTGATTTTCTTTTCTTGTCTTGTCTTTTTGTTTTTTTTGTTTTTTTTTTTGTTTTTTTTTTGTTTTGAGATGGAGTCTTAATCTGTAGCCCAGACTGGAGCACAGCAGTGCGATCTCAGCTTACTGCAACCTCTGCCTCCCGGGTTCAAGCAATTCTCCTGCCTCAGCCTCCTGAGTAGCTGGGATTACAGGCGCCCGCCATCATGCCTGGTTAATTTCTGTATTGTTAGTAGAGATGGGGTTTCACCATGTTGGCCAGGCTGGTCTTGAACTCCTGACCTTGTGATTTGCTCACCTGGGCCTCCCAAAGTGCTGGGATTACAGGCGTGAGCCTTTGTGTGAGGCCCGATCTGATGGTTTTTCCCCCTTTGTTTGGCACTTCCAGCCACCATGTGAAGAAAGACATGTTTGCTTCCCCTTCTGCCATGATTTTAAGTTTTCTGAGGCCTTCTCCCTAGCCGCACTGAACTGTGAGTCAATTAAACCTCTTTCCTGTATAAATTACCCAATCTCGGGTATGTCTTTATTAGTAGCATGAGAATGTACTAATACAGCATATATGGAATTTAGAGAGTAAGAAGGTAGAAGTCAAAAAGGGAAGGCTAGATGGGAAAGCAGAGATCAGATCACATGCCATGTAAAGAAGTTGTAGGGTATTCTGTAGAAGAGTGGTTTTCAAGCTTGTTTAGCAGTGACTTATTTCCCCCTGCCCTCAAAAAGTACTACTTGAAAACCTAGACTATAAAAGGGATAAGATGGAACTGCACTGAAGGAAGCAAGGATGGGTCAGTGGGGCAACTGCACACAACACAACTTTAAATCCATTTCTAGAGCTAAAATGCACGCCCGGTTGGGCGCGGTAGCTCAGGCCTGTAATCCCAGCACTTTGGGAGGCTGAGGCGGGTGGATCACTTAAGGTCAGGAGTTTGAGACCAGCCTGGCCAACCTGGTGAAACCACATCTCTACTAACAATACAAAAATTAGCCAGGCATGGTGGCGCATGCCTGTAATCCCAGCTGCTCAGGAGGCTGAGGCAGGAGAATTGCTTGAATCCAGGAGGCAGAGGTTGCAGTGAGCTGAGATTGCACCATTGCACTCCAGCCTGGGAGACAAGAGGGAGGCTCCGTCTCAAAATAAATAGGTAAATAAAAGTAGAAATAAAAAATGCCTGCCCAGGGAATAATAGGAGAAAGATCACCTTGGCAGTAGGAAAGAGGATGAAGGGGTAGAGGTGGTCATTTCTCTTAGCTGCTAGGAAGCCACTGCAACCACTGCAGTCATCTGGGCAAGAAAACTGAGAAATAAGAAATGCCATGTGTTAGTCATGGTTAGATTGCTAGGTAAGTTTAGGTGAAGAGGGATTCTTTTTTTTGGGGGGACAGAGTCTCACTCTATTGCCCAGGCTGGAGTGCAATGGTGCAGTCACGGCTCACTGCAACTTCCACCTCCCGGGTCCAAGCTATTCTGCTGCCTCCACCTCCCAAGTAGCTGGGGCTACAGACATGTGCCACCATGCCCAGCTAATTTTTGAATTTTTAGTAGAGATGGAGTTTCGCCATGTTGGCCAGGCTGGTCTCAAACTCCTGGCCTCAAGTGATCCACCCACTTCAGCCTCAAGTGCTCAGATTACAGGCATGAGTCATGGCACTCCTCCTGGGACTCTTATAAATATATAGTAGACAACCACACAAATATCTAAGGCTAGAAAATGAAGTACAACCAGTTATACACAAAGTGGAACTGGGAAGACACAAAATGGCGCTGTCTTTTTTTGTGTGCATGTTGTCTGATGTGTTTATATAATGAGATGACAATGTATATTTAAAACATTATTGAAATAAATGCTCAGTATTCTACTGTAAGAATATATCACATTTACTTAAATATTCTAGTCCCAAATTTTAAGAAGAAAAGGCACAAATTCCTATAGTACTGGGTCTCACCTCTGATATCAAGCTTCCATGGGGCTGATTTTCACTATCTTGCCGCAGCCCTCCCCATGTCCTGCTTGCTAAGCCACATGTAGTAGAAACAATAATGTCTTTGGGAATGGCAAATCTCTCACATCAAAGACCATGCACCTGGGGCTTTGGTTCTTCTGATTCTTCGTGTACACTTGCTTCTTCTGCCTTGTGCATCACAGGGGATCTTCAGAGAATTTCACATGCAATCTTCTTGTGAGGCAGATCCCAAGTTCAACCAACATTTCTGAAGATTCCTATTCAGGGCTCATAACACACGTGTGTGTTAGTGGTTGAAATATTGTACTTAAGGCCCCAAATTTATCTTTGAATTGGACACTATTTTTGTGGGACCTAACACAGAAAACAATCAGAAAGTTTCAATCAGGACATATGAAGGTAAAAATAAAGGAGTTATTCCCCTTATTAATTAAATCTCTTCACCAGGCTGGGCGCTGTGGCTCACACCTGTAATCCCAGCACTTTGGGAGGCCGATGCACTCGGATCACTTGAGCCCAAGAATTCGAGACCAGCCTGGGCAGCACAGCAAGACTCTGTCTCTGCATAAATTAGCTGCAGATGTGTGCCTATAGTCCGAACTACTCGGGAGACTGAGGTGGGAGGATCGCCTGAGCCTGGGAAGGTCAAGGCTGCAGTGAGCTGTGATTACACCACTGCACTCTAGCCTGGGCAACAGAGTGAGACCCTGTCTCCCATTCCATGCACACAAAGCTCGAGTGTAAATATAGGTCAGTGTTGATAATCAGATGCAGAAAATTATGAGCTGCCTTAAAGCTTTTTTCTGCATAGCAATAAAATGCATAAGAAACCTGTCTTTTTCCTGACTAAAAAGTACACTGTATAAAGCTCCTTTTCTTGTGCCATACTACTTACTAGTGGTGTCTTTATGAAGATGTGACCAAAGAAATGATATATTCAGCATCCCCTGTAATATAGAACTTTCCTCCCCCATCTTCAATTTCCCATATTGTCACCAGGAGCAAAATCTTTAAGCATTTAGAGTCATTGCATTGGCCTTGAAATATCTTATATCATATGATTTGTCAAGCAAGAAACATTTTCAGCCTCCAAGGGATTTACATGATTAATACAATTTTTCAAAGTAAAATATTTATTAAAAATGAAGAAAAAGCAAATGTCAGGGAATGTTTGTAAATGGACATGTGGCTTTACTTTTTAACATGCATTTGTACCTTATTCAAGCTTTACCTCTAATTTTATACAGAAAACCTCATTAATACAGTGTAGATTTGCCTCCTTGCTACCTTAATTTTCTTTGCCTGTGGATATAGGTGAGTGTATGTCTGTGCCTGTGTGCACTTGGGGATTTGAGATTTGTGGGTGAAGGCATTTTGGTCACAATCACTTAACCAGTCTCTAAGAGATTCCAAAGGTTCCCTCAGCTTTCTGCCTTTTTCTGAGCCCACTAACCTCTCCCTGTTACCCAGTTCCAAAGCTGCTTCCACATTTTCAGGTATCTTTATAGCAATGCCCCACTTCTCGGTCCCAATTTCCTGTTAGGCCATTCTTGCATTGCTATAAAGATATACCTGAAACTGGGTAATTTATGAATATAAAGAAAATAAATTCAATTGGCTTATAGTTCTGCAGGCTTTATAGGCAGCAAGGTGCTGGTATCTGTTCAGCTTCTAGGGAGGCCTCAGGAAGCTTATAGTCATGACAGAAGGTGAAGGGAGAGCAGGCACATCATATGGCAAAAGCAGGAGCGAGAGAGACAGTGCAAGGAGGTAAGTACAAGTGCCACACACTTAACCAGATCTCATGTGAACTCAGAGCAAGAGCTAACTTATCACCAAGCATGCATGAGGGGTCTGCTCCCATGATCCAAACACCTCCCACCAGGCCCCAACTCCAGCACTAGGGATTATATTTCAACATGAGATTTGGGTGGGGACACATATCCAAACTCTATCAAAGGGCATGATAAATGATTGTGCTGGGGCAATAGGTGTTGACTAGGACTATCCCAGGCACACTGGGAATCTATGGTCATACTGTTCTGTCATCGTCTGTCACACCACACTGTCTTTCTAAGTGATCTCAGCACTCCCATGGCTTCTTTATCATCTTTATCATAATCATGACCAAATACCTCCAGCCTGGATTTCACTTTTCAGCATCAGACCCTTATAAATAAGTGGTTATTCTGTTTAGATGTTTTACAGTCACCTGTAACTTAGCAACTCCAAATGAGAACACATGATATCCTCTCTTCACATACACACTAAAATCTCCTCTTCTAGTATTTCCTGTCTCTGTATAAGACACTACTGTCTACCCACTTGCTCAAATCAAAAACCTTCTCCTTACTCCTCATGCCCCATCAGTTACTGAGATGACAGTTCTACTTTCTGTATCTCTCACAAGCTCTCCAGTAACACCATTGCCACAAGTCATATCAATGCTTACCGAACTAGTTTATATGCTGTCGTTAGTGTGATAGTTCTGAAACACAAATCTGATCACTTTTTTTGTTGCTTGTTTCTATTTCTTTTTTTAATTATTATTATACTTTAAGTTCTAGGGTACATGTGCATAATGTGCAGGTTTGTTACATATGTATACTTGTGCCATATTGGTGTGCTGCACCCATCAACTCGTCAGCACCCATCAACTCATCATTTACATCAGGTATAACTCCCAATGCAATCCCTCCCCCCTTCCCCCTCCCCACAGTAGGCCCCAGTGTATGATGTTCCCCTTCCCGAGTCCAAGTGGTCTCATTGTTCAGTTCCCACCTATGAGTGAGAACATGCAGTGTTTGGTTTTCTGTTCTTGCGATAGTTTGCTGAGAATGATGGTTTCCAGCTGCATCCATGTCCCTACAAAGGACACAAACTCATCCTTTTTTATGGCTGCATAGTATTCCATGGTGTATATGTGCCACATTTTCTTAATCCAATCTGTCACTGATGGACATTTGGGTTGATTCCAAGTCTTTGCTATTGTGAATAGTGCCGCAATGAACATACGTGTTCATGTGTCTTTATAGCAGCATGATTTATAATCCTTTGGGTATATACCCAGTAATGGGATGGCTGGGTCATATGGTACATCTAGTTTTAGATCTTTGAGGAATCGCCATACTGTTTTTCATAATGGTTGAACTAGTTTACAATCCCACCAACAGTGTAAAAGTGTTCCTATTTCTCCACATCCTCTCCAGCACCTGTTATTTCCTGACTTTTGAATGATTGCCATTCTAACTGGTGTGAGATGGTATCTCATTGTGGTTTTGATTTGCATTTCTCTGATGGCCAGTGATGATGAGCATTTTTTCATGTGTCTGTTGGCTGTATGAATGTCTTCTTTTGAGAAATGTCTGTTCATATCCTTTGCCCACTTTTTGATGGGGTTGTTTGTTTTTTTCTTGTAAATTTGTTTGAGTTCCTTGTAGGTTCTGGATATTAGCCCTTTGTCAGATGAGTAGATTGCAAAAATTTTCTCCCATTCTGTAGGTTGCCTGTTCACTCTGATGGTAGTTTCTTTTGCTGTGCAGAAGCTCTTTAGTCACTTTTTTTTTTTTTTTTTTTTTAACATAAAAACTCTTCAGTTGCTTCCCATTGTCTGCAGGATCCCAATCCCAACTTGGTAACATGGCCTCAGCTCACTGTGATCTGGCCCCTGCCTCTCTCTCCAGCCACACCTCAGTTCTTTATGCTGCAGCTGCATTGGAGCTTTTTCAGTCCCTGGAGTGTGCCAAGGTTTTTCTAACCTCAGAAGCTTTGCATGATATGTCTCCCTCAGTGATATGATTCTCAGATACTTTGTACTTCTTTGTAAAATTTCACGCAGTTGCAATTAGTTATTTATTTAGAATAATCTGTTTAAAATCTGTCTTTCCTTCTAGACTGTGAGGCTCCAGGATGCATCTGTTGTGTTCACCATTATACCCCAGTCCCCAGCAGAGTGCCTGAGGCTCAATCCATGCATGTTGTGTAATTAAACAAAGGATCTCTCTAATTCCTGGACTGAGTGGGGAAATTCAAATTACTTCTGTTTTCTATAATGATCAAGTCAACAAACCAGTAACAAGAATTGTTTGTATATTTCTCTATTAAAATACATTTTTATGTCTCTTTTGGATGGGCTCATTGTCCCATCAGCAAAATAAGGAGAATATTTAATACCTTCCCATTACACATTATTTCCTATTATTTCCTCATTTGAATAAAGTTAAAAACATAAAGGTAGAAAGTGAGACAACTCACAATCTAATTTCCAGATACTGAATTTTCACAAGCTGGAAGAATAAGATGCAACATGGTGATTTAGTAAGTCAGCTGTTTCCTTCCAGATTAGAGACAAATCACAAGAGTAAATGCTTAAGAAAATTTTCCAATCAAACATTGCTAATCCTGTTGATTTCCAACATTCAAGAAACCCAGAAAAAAAATCTAACATTGTAGTTCTTCATGTTTCTTCTTTAATGAGTATTTGGCAAAAAACAATGAGGTTGGGGAAAACATTTTTGAAGGCTCAGAATTCAGTGTCCCTTGCTTACAAAGCAACCATTGGGACTTGAAGTGATTGAGCATCTGTTTTCAATCTTGGGTCAAAATTTCTTTTAATCCAGGATGTAATTAAATCTCTAGTATGTACAGAGATATCTATTTCACATATATAATTCTGTAGATGTTTAATTATAAAGTAGTTGCAATCATTTGCACAAATCAATTCGTATTATGTTATTTTGACATCAGTTTACATGTTTGGGAAGGAGATAGATGTATGGGGCTCTGAGGTGATGCTGGGCTAGGGGAGGACTTGTCTAATACCTAGGAGTTTGTCCCATTTCCTTCTTTTTCATCTCCCAACAAGGCTAGCTCTCTATTTTGCTTTTTCTTCTGTTACTAAGATAGGAAGTGGTAATTTTGTCAAATGTATGCCTACTGTATTTGTAGTCACCCTAGCTAGGTCTGAGTTATAAGGGAATTTCTTAAATTCTTTGTTAAAGTATAAGAATTATTTTCCTCAAGCTATTAGTTATGCAGAAACAAGCATTTACTTTAAAAATGAAAAATTTCTTAACCCTGAGTAAGACAGGAGGAAACAGTAGATTATAATTCTCCATGTTACAACATCTATTTCATATAATTTCCTCCTGTGAACTATTGTCAAGTATCTTGGGTTATTTTCAGAAGAAGAAAAATCTGAGACTGTTCTTCCTAATTTCATTGTCTCTAAACCCAAAGTGACATAAAGATATATATCCTCTATTACCACCCACATATTCCATAGTTCATTATATCTTGGTATTCTACATTGTGGAGGCCAAGGCCCTTGGCCCCCTAACAGTTCACTAAAAATCACTGCCATGAGTTAGGTTGACTAAAAAGAGAAAAGGTGTACAAATTTATTTAACATGCATGAGAGCCTTCAGAATGAAGACCAAACTCCTCAGTGAAGTACACAAGCTTATATACCCTCCTGAGGTTACAAAAAGAATGCTGGCTCAGACCCTGGCCAAAAATAGGTGTTAGTGGTAAGACAGGTTATGGGAGGAAGAAGGGAAGAGACTTGGTTAGCAAAGATGGCCTTGTTGTGTAGATGAAGCCTCATAGGTAGCAGCCTTCAGAGAGTGTAGATGGTAAATGTTTCTTTTCAGACCTTTAAAGGTGTCAGACTCTTAGTTAATCTCTCCTACATCCAGGAAAGGCCTGGAAAGGGAAAGTCTGGCTGCATTAATGGAGATTCTCTACTGATGTAAATTTCCCCCGCAAAAGATAGCTTTGCAGGCCTCTTCAGTCTGCTGGTCACGTGACAGCCATTTCAAAAGATGTCAAAGAAATGTATTTTAGGGTAAAATGTTTTGATTTCACTCAATACAAAGGTATAGAATCAAGCAATATAACTGTGATTGTAGTAAAACTAACAAATAATAAAACTGAGAACCAGATATATTTCTGCTTGTGTTTGAAGTAGTAGCAAGAAAAAATGGAAATAGCAGCAAAAAATTCTTTTGCAAAGACAGTATCATCTGAAAGTCTCATTATACATTCTGTACACAATTCTTTTATCTTGGCAAGGGATCTAAAATATCAAATGAGCAGAGTTTTTATGAATACACATTTCTAATTCCTGGTGAAGTCCTAAAGCTCTCGAAGAAATAAAAGAGAATAAAACAAACAAACAAAAATGTATGAGAGGGCAATTCATGAGCCTTTACAACAGATTGGACATGTGATTTGAAAAGGAGAGGCAATATGAAAGTTTTGAGCTAATAAAAGGTAGAGACAGTGTTAACCTGAATTTTAAACAGGGCTTATTTGGCAGGAAAATTTTAAAAATTATATTTTGCACACAGTGAGTCTGAAATTATATGGTGAATCCCATGAGAATGAAGGTCTCTCCAGCAAACACCAAAAATTTGGGATAGTGGTAACACGTGATATTTGAGTCCTATGCACAGAGCAGATAGTTGGATAAATTAGCAGAATCCCTGAAGCAGAAAACAAAAGAACAGGAGAAGTTGAATGCAAATCTTTAGGATTAAGGAGCTGTTCATATATTCAGGAAAATATTGGGTGCCAAGTTTGCTCCAGAAATTGTGCTAGGCACTGAGGATATAAAGTAAATAAAAACTCAATCCTGACTTTCATATACCTTACTGGTCAAATGGAGATGTTGTACAATAATGCAGAGATTATAGTACAGTGTGGAAACACTGTTAGCAGTGTGCAAAGGGTCCTAACGGAGACACCAGCATCTGCAGTAAGAATCACAGGGCTAGGGATTTGGAGGGAGGAAAAGGAGAGGGAGGGGACAGACTTTCCTGATTAAGCAGAAGGGGCCAGAAAGTGACAATCTAGGAAAAACGAACATGTTCCAAGTCATGCAAATTTGAAAAACCTTGGTGGATTTCAAGAACTCTAAGTAGCCCAGTGCTGCTTGTGAAAGGAAGTGTGTGAGATTTACTGCCAACAATTAAAAAATTCTTGAGGTGAAGACAAGTGCTTATTTGCAGCAGAGAAACCTCAGCTGAGGTTAGCATCTTGCACAGTGCCTGGCACATGGTTAATGCTCAATAAATATTAAAAGAGTGCATTAAAATTTGCAAAACACTTTTGCATACATCATGTGTATACAGAATAATGCTCCACCCCCAAAGAGGTTCATATCCTAATCCCCAGAACCTGTGAATATGTTATGCTATATGGCAAGGGAGAATCAGAGTTGCAGATGGAATTAATGTTGCTAATCAGTTGACCATAAAATAGGGAGATTATCCTAGGTTTTGTAGTTGGGAGGCAGGGTGCAGTGTATTCAGAAACATCCTAGCTGGTCACAGTGGCTCATGCCTGTAATCCCAGCACTTTGGGAGGCTGAGGCAGACGGATCATGAGGTCAGGAGTTCAAGACCAGCCTGACCAACACAGTAAAACCCCGTCTCTACTAAAAATACAAAAGTTAGCCAGGCGTGGTGGTGCATGCCCGTAATCCCAGCTACTCAGGAGGCTGAGGCAGGAGAATCACTTGAACCTGGGAGGCGGAGGTTGCAGTGAGTTGAGATCACACCACTGCACTCCAGCCTGGGTGACAGAGTGAGACTCTGTCTAAAAAAAAAAAAAGAAACATCCTTAAAAATGGAATAGGGGCACAGCAGAAGAGGTCAGGGTGAAGCAATATAAGAAAGATTCAACCAGCCTTTGCTGGCTTTGAAGGTAGAAGTGGCCATGAGTCAAGGAATGAGGGAAGCCTCTGGAAGCTAGAGAAAGCAAGAAAACTGCTTCCCCTCTAGAACTCTCAGGAAGGAATGCAGGACCCAGACACCTTGATTTAAGCCCAGTAAGGTCCATTTTGGACTTCTAACCTCCATAAGTGTAAAATATTAAAAGTATTAAGCCACTAAATTTGTGTTAATTTGTTACAGCAGCAATTGGAAAGTAATACAATCATCTTGTGCCATAGATAAGAAAATTAACATGAAAAGAAATATCTAAATATGAAGATCAGAAGAAAATACACAAATCATCAATATTATGAATAAAACAAGAGACAAGTGGGATTTATTCCAGGTTTGCAAGGCTGATTTAACATCGAAAAATCTATCAATATAATCTAGGCTAAAGAAGAAAAATCACATGATCTATCAATCGATGCAGAAAAAGCATTTGACAAAATCCAATACCCATTTATGATAAGAAGAAAAACAAAAACAAAAGATAAAAACACTCTCAGCAAGTTAGGGATGAGAAAGTTGGTAAAGAGCATCTATAACAAACCTACAGTTTACATTGTAATTAATGATGAAAACTGAATGCTTTCTCTCTGAGATTGGAAACAAAGCAAAAATGTCCACTCTCACTACTTTTGTTCAACATAGTTCTGAAAGTTCTAACCACTACAATAAGGTTAAGAAAACATAAATGAAAGGCATGTAGATTAGAAAGGAAGAACTAAACTTGTCCTTATTTAGGTGACATGATTCCCATCTGTGATTTTTATGGGATCTACAAATAAACTCCTAGAACTAATAAATAAGTTCATCAGAGTTGCAGGATAGGACACAAGATTAACATCCAAAAATCAATTGCATTGATATATACTAACAGTAATGTGCAAAGCAACATTTAAAACACAATACCACTTAAGATTACTCCAAAGAAAATTAAAGGCTTGGGTATAAAGTTAACAAATCATGTGTAGGAACTGTATGTTGAAAATTACGAAATGCTGATGAAAGACATCGCATAAGACCTAAGGAATGGAGAGACATGCCACGTTTTTGGACTTAAAGACACGACACAGTAAAGATGAAAATTCTCCCCAAATTGACCTATGGGTTTAATGTTATTCCTATCAAATTTCCAACAAGGTGTTTTGTAGATATAAGCAAACTTATTACAAAAAAATGTGAAAAGGTACAGGTCCTAGAATAGATTAAATCTTTAAAAAGAATTATAAACTAGGAGCAATCACTCTGGTTGATATAAACATCTACTATATAACAATTATAATCAAGACAGTAAGGCATTGGCAGAGGGGTAGACACATAGACCAATGGGAAAGAATAGAGATCCCAGAAATAAACCCACATAAATGTACCCAACTTGATAAAGGTGCAAAAGCAATTCAGTGGAGGAAGAGTAACCTTTTAAACAAATGATGCTGAAATGATTGGACATTCATAGGCAAAAAATTAAAAGTGAAAAACAAAAAACCTAAACTTCACACCTTATCCAAAAATTAGCTGAACATGGGTCACAGACTTAAATGTAAAACAAGACTTTTACAAAAAAAAAAAAAAAAAAAAAAAGGAGAAAATCTTTAGGATCTACAGCTAGGTAAAGAGTTTTTAGACTTAACAGCAAAAGTATCTTTCAAAAGAGGATTTATTGACAAATTGGACCTTATCAAAATTAAAAACTTGTACTTTGTAAAAGTCCATGATAAGAGCATAAAGAAACAAATTATAGGAGAAAGTATTTGCAAACCACATATCTGATCAAAAAAAAAAAATACCTAGTATCTAGAATATATAAAGAACTCTCAAATCTCAACAGTAAAACACCAAACAATCCAATTAGAAAGTGGACAAAAGACATGAACAGACATTTCACTAAAGAGGGAACACAGATGGCAAATTAGCACATGAGAAAATGTTCAGTATCGTTAGCCACTAGGGAAAGGCAAATTAAAACCACAATGAGATCACTACTACGCACTTGAAGGAATGGCTAAAGTGAAAAATAGTAACAACACTAAATGCCAGCAAAGATTCAAAGAAACTGGATTATTCATATATTGCTGGGGTGAGAATATCAAGTGGTACAGCCACTGGAAAACGATTCAGCAGTTTTTCATAAAACGTAACCATGCAACTACTACATGACCCAACAATTATATTCTTGACCATCTATCCCAGAGAAATGAAGACTTATGTTCACACAGAAATCTGTACAAGAGTGTTCAGGGAATCTTTATTTATGATAATCCAAAGCTGGAAACAATCCAGGGGTCCTTCTACAGGCAAATGATTAAACAAACTGTGGCACATACTTAGCATGGAATACTACATGGCGATGAAAAGGAATGAACTATTGATAACACAACTACTTCAGAAAGAAATTACGCCAAGAGAAAAAAGGAGGGTCTTTATCAGGGTAAAGAGATGTTATAGTTCATCAGTCTCATGGTTTTTACCGATAAGAACACATAATCCCTGAAAGTCTACATGAGACAGCTTTAGGGGCATACAGACTAGAGCCAGATTTGAAACACAGTTCTGGCATCCACTACCTGAGTGACCTTGGCAAGTGACTCATTTCTCTGAGTCTTTGTTTATAAAATGGTGACTTTGTTTATAAAATGAAAGGATTATGCCATTCTTTTCTTCTCAGATTTAAATTAGGTATATGTGTAAATTGCCTGAAATACATATTATAAGTGTTCAATAAATTCTTGTTTCCCTCCTCAGCAAAAATAAAACTTTCTTACAGTTACTCAACTAATAAGTACTAAAGCTGGGATGAGACCCAGTTTCCGAATCTCAGTACAGTGGTCTTTCTGTCTTTTAAACCAGAATTTCTAAATTTTAGGTATGAAAACAAAAAGTTACAACAGAATTATAATACATAGAAAATGTTCAAGTGTACTGCCTTGCTGATCCATGAGAGACAATCACATAGTAACTATTCCATATTCACTAACTATGTTTATAATTTTAGGCATTATTTATCAAAATTAGAAAACTAAATTATTGACATATATATTAGTGTATTCTCACACTGTTATAAATACATATCTGACACTGGGTAATGTATAAAGACAAGATGTTTTATTGGCTCATGGTTCTGCAGGCTGTACGACTTCTGCTTCTGGGGAGGCCTCAGGAAACTTACACTCATGGCGGAAGGTGAAGGGAAGGTAGGCACAGCTTCATGTTGCTGGCAGGAGAGAGTGAGCGAAGGGGAAAGTGCTACACACTTTCAAACAATCAGATCTCCTAAGAACTCACTCGCTATCATAAGAATATCAAGGGGAAATCTGCTCCCATGATCCAGTCACCTCTCACCAGGCCCCTCCTCCACCATTGAGAATTACAATTCAACATGAGATTTGGGTGGTTACACAGACCTAAAACATATCAACATACATGCTTCTTCTCTTCTCTTCTCTCCTCTCCTCTCCTCTCTTTTCTTTTCTTTCATCTCACTGTGTCACCCAGGCTGGAGTACAGTGGTGCAATCTCTGCTCACTGCAACCTCCGCCTCCTGGGTTCAAGCGATTCTCCTGCCTCAGCCTCCCAAGTAACTGGGACTACAGGCATGTGCCACTGTGTCCGGCTAGTTTTTTGTATTTTTAGTAGAGACGGGGTTTCACCATGTTAGCCAGGATGGTCTTGATCTCCTGACCTCGTGATCCACCCGCCTCAGCCTCCCAAAGTGCTGGGATTACAGGCGTGAGCCACCATGCCTGGCCTTTTTCTTTAAACTTAAACAGAAAGCCTTCCTTCCTTCCTTCCTTCCTTCCCTCCTTCCTTCCTTCCTTCCTTCCTTCCTTCCTTCCTTCCTTCCTTCCTTCCTTCCTTCCTTCCTTCCTTCCTTCCTTCCTTCCTTTCTTCCCTCCTTCCTTCCCTCCTTCCTTCCTTCCTTCCCTCCTTCCTTCCTTCCCTCCCTTCTTTCTTCCTCTCTCCCCTTCCCCTTCCCCTTCCCCCTCTCCTCCCCTCCCCTCCCCTCCCCTCTCCTCTCTTTTCCTTTCCTAAGACAGGGTCTCACAGTTGCCCAGGCTGGAGGGCAGTGGCGTGAACATGGCTCACTGCAGCCTTGACCTCCTGGGCTCAAGCAGTCCTCCTGCCTTAGCTTCCTGAGTAGCTGGGATTCCAGGCATGAGCCACTACGCCTGGTCTTTCAACTTCTTAAATGTAGAGTGAGAGTCTTGTGTGACCAATAAAGTGACAGATGAAATAACACTTTGCCCGTTGGAATGAAATAGTGTATTCTATCCATGGGTAGCAAAAAGGAGATTTGTTAATAGTTTCTAATTCGTTTTGCTCATTTGATTAAAAACCAATGGGTGATTTCGTATTCTCATTTCCTAACCTTCATAAACTATCTTTCACAGATCTTCATTTTGCAGACATTTTAATACGTTATTTAGTAATGTCACATTTACAAACACCTGTTATTTCCCTTTTGCCAGAAGGTAAACTTTCATTTCACTTTTGCCAACATTTAGAACAATTAAAATATACACGTAACTAAACTTAAATTACCTAAGGCTTCATGCACAGTTTTGTTTACATTGCTCAATAATGTGAAAGCACTTAAATTTGCTTGGCAAATACTTCCTTTTATTTTTTATTTAATTAAATTAATTAATTAATTTATTTATTTACTTTGAGATGGAGTCTTGCTCTGTCATCCAGGCTGGAGTGCAGTGGCATGATCTTGGCTCACTGCAACATCCGCCTCCCAGGTTCAACCGATTCTCCTGCCTCAGCCTCCCGAGTAGCTGGGACTACAGGTGCACACCACCATGCCTGGCTATTTTTTTTTTTTTGTATTTTTAGTAGAGACAGGGTTTCACCATGTTGGCCAGTCTGGTCTCAAACTCCAGAACTCAGGTGATCTACCTGCCTTGGCCTCCCAAATTGCTAGGATTACAGGCATAGGCCACTGTGCCAACCTATTACCTCCTTTTAAATGTAGGTTTTAGTACTAGAGAAATGTGCTCATTTATTTAAATCTCCTCTAGGAAAATTACATGAGATCCATGCTTATGAAAATACACAGCATAAACTGAGTTCTCAGCAAATTTTAGCTGAGAGTCACTATTATTCCTAAGAAGGTTTGTTAGTATTAAATTCATTTTCTCCAACATCCATAGGGCAGAGATAAGAATGCTTAAGATTCACAGACCCCACCCCCAGAGATTATGATGATGGTGTAGGCACAAGAATCTGCATTTCTATAAGCATGTCCAGAATTTGGGTGCAGGTAGTGCACGGTCAACTTCCTGAGTCAGAGCAGCAACCCTCTTCCAGAGTTGGCCTCCACCTTCCTATGCTGTGGGGCCTGGTATGCTCAGCTGGGCGTTGTCCGAATCCATCTGTGTTGCTCTAAAGGAATACCTAAGACTGGGTAATTTATAAAGACAAGAAATTTGGCTCACAGTTCTATAGGCTGTACAGGAAGAACGGTGCCAGCATCTGCTTCTGGTAAGGCCTCAGGAAGCTTACGATCATGGTGGAAGGCAAAAGTGGAAGTTGGTGCATCACATGTCAAGAGAGAGTGAGAGAGGAGGAGGAGGTACCAAGCTCTAAAAACAGCTAGCTCTTGTGTGAACTAATAGAGTGAGAATTCACCCATCACCAAAGTGAATTTTTTATGTGAACAAATTGTTCAGCTATCAATTTGTCTATTTTATTCCATTTATCAAAAACTCATTTTGAACGTATTTATATTTGCTGTTGTTTTCTGTTTTCCAATTTATTATTTTCTACTTTTATTTTTATATCCCTTTCTTTTGCATTTCAGTATATCTTGTTCTTAAGACAATTTATATTCACTGTTTTTTTGCTTGATGATATAAGCATTTAAGGAGAGGATGTTTCACTCTAAACATTGTTTTAGCAATTTGCTAAAATTGTTGCAAGCTCCGCCTCCGGGTTCACGCCATTCTCCTGCCTCAGCCTCCCGAGTAGCTGGCACTATAGGTGCCTGCCACCATGCCACGCCACCACTTTCATTTGTAAGTTTAGCCTATTTTTGTTTGGGCATTGTTCCAAAATATTACTTTGTCTTTGTTGTTTTCATTGTGTTTTTAGCTCTGTGTGTGTGCGTAGCTTTTTTTTTTTGAGACAGAGTCTCACTCTGTTGCCCAGGCTGGAATGCAGTGGTGTGATCTTGGCTCACTGCAAGCTCAGCTTCCCAGGTTCACGCCATTCTCCTGCCTCAGCCTCCCGAGTAGCTGGGACTACAGGTGCCTGCCACCACGCTTGGCTAATTTTTTTTGTATTTTTAGTAGAGACGGGGTTTCAGTGTTAGCCAGGATGGATTCCATCTCCTTACCTCGTGATCCACCCTCCTTGGCCTCCCAAAATGTTGGGATTACAGGCGTGAGCCACCGCGCCTATCATTTGTGGCTTTTTTTTTAGAGATGTGGTCTTGCTATGTTGCCCAGGCTGGCCTTGAAACCTGGCTCAGGTGATCCTGCCAACTCAATTTATAGTGTTGTTGGAAGTCTTCCATTATGTGAATTCTTTTTTTTTTTTTTTTTTTTGCATATTGTTCTTCTAGTATTTAGAAAGGTTCTTAGTTTTGTTCCATGTCTTTTGATTTTTGTAATTATTACCTCATTTACTAACCTTAGTCTTTTATTCTTTAGACAACATCTACTAGTGCCCTATTATAAGCAATGATGAAATGAGTATATTTCCCCTCAGTTTTCCAGGCTAGTTGCTGCCTCTCTGCTGCTCTGCTCTAGAGATAGATAGACTTCTTCCTGCACATGTGGCTTTTTGCCTGTAACTATCTCTTCTGCTCTTCTGAACCAACCCAGATTCAAGGAGTCTCCTGCTACAAACCCAGCTCATCATAATCACTGTACCTCCTATTGAAAACATTTGTATCAGTTTGCATAGGCTAGGTTATGTTGTGCTAACACAAGTCCCCCAAATCTTAATGACTTATAAAAAGGTTTATTTCTCACTCATTTCACTGCCATTGAAGGTGACCTGAGGGTTGACTGTGCTGTACAATGCAGCATCTTTATTTAGATACCCCTTTCTGGGATACTGCTGGTCTTTGGTAGAGAAGAAAGAGGGGGTAGAATCGTATGCTGGCTCTTCAAAGCTTCTACTCAAAAGTAGTACCTGTCACTTCACTCACATTTCATTAGACAAGGCAAGTTTCATGGTCATGCCTGAGGCGATTGGGGTGGGAAAGATCAACCTTTAGCCAGGATATTCCTTTCCATGGAGGGGCAGAAAGGCCAGGATGACTGGAAAGAGACTAGTGGGGTGGATCGGTCAATATATTGAACAAATAATACAATCTGTTACACAGAGGGAAAGCTTTCACCCCTCAGGATGTGCCTCTCACCTTCAGTAAGTGTATTTTTGCTGGCACTAACTTAGATCTTCCACTCTGGGCCCTCTTACCCAATAAAGTTTCTCTCTGCATTTTCCCTTTTTCCTCCTACTAACAGCTGCATTTGGTGGCCTTTTACATATTTTAGAGTCTGGAGAATATACCTGTCTCCCAGTTTCATAAAAAGTGGAGCATGCTTTCTTTTTTTCTTTCCTTTTTTTTTTTTTTTTCATTCTCCTTGTTGCCTTTGGATGATTTCCAGGAGGCAAAGGGGGAATGCTGATGAGTGCAGCTACATTCACACAGAAATCTCCATCCCTTCTTGAGCTACATTTCTTTGGCATGGCAGGCTATAGTGGAATATGAAAGCCCACAAACTGTAACTTGACCAGTGGATTAAATATATGAAAAAAATTTAAAAATAACTAATAAGTACTAGTCTTAATACCTGGGTGACGCAATAATCTGAACAACAAACTCCCATGACACAAGTTTACCTACATAACAAACCTGCACATGTACCCCTGAACTTAAATTTTTAAAAAAAGAAAAAAAAAAAAGAAAATTGTGTAGTTTTATATTTGCCGAATAAAGTCAGGCCTTTCTTTTTAGGTGAGTAGGAACTGGTAACTTCGCTCTCTTATATTTTCTTGTTTGTACAGTTGGGATATTTGCGATAGATCAATACCAATATTGTTCTGTGATTATAGCAAGACTACAAAATATCCTACCAGAATAAAGTCAATTACTTGTCCCTCTTTTTAACATTTTTTGTCTGTCCTCCTAGTCCTCCCCTCCAGTTTTGGTGAGTAACTGATGCCACTGGGTTTGCATAGTTCACCTGGGCCATCCTAACACCTGTGTGCCTTTCATAACACCATCATCTCCACTCAGCCTTGACTGCCAATCGCTCTGGGCTATGAGTCAATCAATTTTCTGGATGTTACCTCTCATGTTCACTCATTCATTCAATTAACAAATATTTACCCTATGCCTAATTTCTCCAGCAACTACCTTTCTCCCACTACAACCACATATAGACAGGCATTCAAATAAAAAAATTGTAACATTGGATGGAAAGAGAAATGGTATATTCTTATCTTCAGCTCTTTCTCAAATGAAAACTTTGAAGCCTGGTATAGCCACAGATGGATTCAGATTTCTTTCTCGGTTGTAATTGCTTTGCAACTATAAACTCAAGCAATGAAAACAATCCTTAGGACATGAAAACACCCAACATTGTAACGAGTAAATAGTAAATGTGAATATTGTGCCATAGATCATGGCAAACAAGATGATTCTGTGCATCCGTCCTTCTTCCTGCTCCCACACCCCACCCTGAGGATGCTTTACTTTTGCCAAATCACTTCTCACTGAGTGAAGCTGCAGGTGCCAGACTTTTTAACATATTTCAAATATCCATCCTACTCTAAAATCTCAAATTTACTAATTTGAAAAAATAATCTGCCTCACTTAGACAGGATTTTTGTTATGTAGGGACTGCAGAATGAATTGGTTGGTAAGCAAAATACTTTTTATAATAATTAGGCAATTCTTCTGGGGTGGAGGAGGCAGGTATGATGAACAATAAACTAGAGATATCTGGTACTAACAATAAAACAACCTGTTGCGGCCGGGTGCGGTGGCTCACGCCTGAATCCCAGCACTTTGGGAGGCCGAGGTAGGCGGATCACCTGAGGTCAGCAGTTCGAGAAAAGCCTGACCAACATGGAGAAATCCTATCTCTACTAAAAATACAAAATGAGGTGGGCGTGGTGGCGTATGCCTGTAATCATACTGAGGGAGGCTGAGGCAGGAGAGTCGCTTGAACCTGGGAGGCGGAGGTTGCAGTGAGCCGAAATCACACCCTTGCACTCCAGCCTGGGCAACAAGAGCAAAACTCTGTCTCAAAACAACAACAAACAAACAAAAACAAAGTGTTGCATGGGGAAAATGTCATGAGGACATCTTAGACTGCAGGGACCAGGCAGGCAGGTGGCGAACACAGGTGAAGGTCCCCAGGTATAAGAAATACACAACCCTCTCAGTCTACTTTCACTTATCTTTTTTCAGAGATATGAGTACTGAGATGGTTTTCTATTCTAACAAAAACAACATGAGCATTCTGATAAGTGACAGTTCTGCAGCCTCAGAGTTAGTTACCTAATTTGGAGTGATGGGGCCTATGGTGAATTCGAATATGCCTTAGTCTGCCCTTTGAAGGAGGCAGCTGCTACCAGCTCCTGCTGAACACCATCATGTGGGAATATGGGCCCAGAGTGGGCAGGAAAAAATGTAAATTAAGGTTACTACTAAGAATATTGCACAAAAAAGCTTCTGTGGGCCCAGGCCCCATTACAACGGTGGGGCAATTTACTGGCTCTCACCCTTGGTGAGCAACCTGTGAAATTATCTTCCTGAAGATCACAGTTAAGTACCTGGCTCTAATTCCCCACTTGCAAGCATAATGTTTACAATGGGGCAAAGGGTGGCTTTATTTGAAAGAAGAAAACTCGCCATTTCAGATTTTTGGGTATCAGACAATAGCAGTCAAAAGTTGCTCTGTGCTCCAAGTGCCGCTTGTGGGCCATGGGAGACTCTCTGTTTAAACAGGAGCTTCCCTGAACTTTCAGTCCTGGGCTGGAGGAACTGCTCCATCAAAGTGGATTGGGTGGTCTTCCAGGGACGAGGGGTGTCCATCGTGTTCTGCCCCAGTCTCCTGCCAGCTTTCTCTGCAGCCTCCAGGTTTACTTACTTCTTAGCACCTTTTGCTCCATTCTCTCTGCTTTTGGATGTCTTTCTTGGTTTTGGCATTTTACAGGAAGTCTTGGGAGCTTGTCCTGAACAATGCCAATGGGGGAATTATATGCAAAGGTTGATCCTATTTCTTTCCCTGAGGTTTACAAACGACCGTTTTCTTCACATGATGCTGATAAAATAGGCCATCCTTTTGAATCTATCCTCTTTGCTATTTGCAACCCTCTCCTTTCATGTCTTCTGATTTCCACCAGCCTGGGGAATTACATTCTTTAGCATTTCCGAGCAAAAAAAAAAAAAAACTGTCCTTTTGTTAGATTCTGCCTGTCACTAACCCCACACTCAGAATGCATACAAATCCACCCCAGCCCTGCTATCCTTCTACTATGGCCTTCAATGGCCTATATGCAAGGCACGCCCTTTATTTTTCTAGAAACTGTCAGAGTACCCTAGTTTTCCTCTAAGTTAATTTTGCGTTGTGTTACAAAGTGGCAATGCCAAGTTATCAGAGACGTTGTGACCCACAGCCCTATGGAAGCTGTAGCTTATATAAAGGAATTACCTGCCTGTTCCAAACTAGCTATCTACAGCTTCAGGAAACATGGAATTTACATGTTATATTCATCAGAGATCTCCAGAGAAACAGAACCATAGGATATTTATGTATTTATTTACTATGAGAGATTGGCTTCCATGATCATGAAGGCTAAGAAGTCCCGTGATCTGCCATCTGTCTGCAAGATGGAGGCCCAGAAAAGCCAGTGATGTAGTTCCAGTTCAAGGGCAGAAGAAGACAGATGTCCCAGCTCAGAGAGAGTGAATTTGCTCTTCTCCAACCCTTTTGTTCTATTCAGGGCTTCTTTTCTAAGTCTACTGATTCAAATGCTAATGTCTTCTGGAAATATCTTTCCAACATACCCAGAAGAAATGTTTTAGCAGCTATCTGGACATCCCTTAGTCCAATCAAGTTAACACATAAAATTGACCACTACATGCATAATACCCATTTATTTAACTAGATCAGAAACTCCACTGAGGAAAGAATGATAACATACACAGATTTTTTTATACTAGATCATTTAGCAGACTGCATGCATGATTCACAGCACTCAGTAGATTTGAGTTATACTGCTTATTATAAAAGCAAGGGTTATGATTCGATCATTCAAAACAGGATATGGCTGCAAAAAGTTAACGGAGTCTTTCCTAAATTGACACTTTCATTAACTAAAACCTAACAGAGTGAAACTGATACAGATTGCAAGATACCTACATGTTCTTATTTCTATGACTGATTCTGATTGTGGCTGTTTGGAGCTATACAAATTAATAACTTGTGAAAAACAAAACCTTCAAATTTGTCTTCTGGATATCCTTCATTTGTCCTTTCTGGATAATTCTCTTTTGGATTCATACAATTTCCTCATTTTGTACAGGATGATTAAGATAACATGTGTTTGGCATTTGTTTACCATGAGTCATGTACCATGATCTTCCTGTCCAATTCAGTTTATTTTTTTTAAGTAGAAAATGTTCAGACAGCTGGAACTTTTAAGTTCTATTTTTTTCTTTCAGTCCAAGGAAACTCACACATTGAGGCAGTTTTTTAAAGCTTCTACAAATGATCCCGCAGTAAGGAAAAAGCTGATAACTCATGCTACTTGGCCAGTGGCCAGATTTGGGCAATCTTTGTGGAATTGCTCTGGGAAATTAAATATCTACATGAAGAATCGTCAGCTTCATGGCAAAGATGTCTTGTGGGGTCACCTTGTTGTAAGAACTATTGCTACCATGTCCCTTTATTAAGCCCAGGAGGTAGTGTGTGAACACTAGATGTCTTAATAGTCAAACCAGCAGCCTACTCCACACTCTCCTGGAGGCTATTCTTTTTTTTTTTTCTGAGACACAGTTTCACTTTTGTTGCCCAGGCTGGAGTGCAGTGGCATAATCTTGGCTCACTGCAACCTCCACCTCCTGGGTTCAAGCAATTCTACTGCCTCAGCCTCCCAAGTAGCTGGGACTATAGGCATGTGCCACCACGCCTGGCTAATTTGTTGTATTTTTAGTAGAGATGGGGTTTCTCCATGTTGGTCAGGCTGGTCTCGAACTCCTGACCTCAGGTGATCCACCTCGGCCTCCCAAAGTGCTGGGGTTACAGGCGTGAGCCACTGCGCCCAGTCTCTGGAGGCTGTTCTTAAAGAGTGGCCAGCCCTGACAGAGGTGGGTAAGGAAGTAGCTCTAAAGTTTCAATAGAAAAATAAGAATTCAGGAAGCCCCAACCCATTATAGATATTCAAAAGGCATCGATGCATTAGAGACTCACCCCCAGAAGCCAAGTGTCCGAGAAACTGAGCATAGACACAGACAGGTATAAATCATAGGTCCATTTGGTGTTTAGAAAGGGGAAATGCTGGCAAGTGTGTGGTCAACAATATTACCCAAATGGATGGCTCACCTGCCACTGACTAGAGAAAACAAGGACAGTCATAACACTCATGTTTAGCCAGGCGCGGTGGCTCTTGCCCGTATTCCTCGCTACTCGAGCGGATGAGGGGAGAGGACTGCTCGAGCCCAGGAGTTCAAGTCCAGCCTGGGCAACATAGTGAGACTCCATTTCTTAAAAAAATTAGTAAAGTAAAACACTTATATTTATATATTGAGGTTTCTTTTATCCTGTGAGTTCAAGTATTCACTAATATGGTTTCGGTCACCTTCACAATATTAAAGCTAACATCCCCTTTAGTCAACTTAAGCCATCTCTCATTGCTTGTTCTTAATAGAATTTCATTTTCATTATGTCAGAGCTGAAGGCCTTCCATGTTTCAGCCTCCTAAGAGAGGAAGGAAACTGACACTATGGGAGCATCTTCCAATTCAGGCCCCCATAATGGGCACGGTTACTGTTCTGGCAGCTTAGGGGGGCCCCTAGATTTGTGCAACTGTGGTTTTCTGCTCATGACCAAGAGGGCCCAGCAGCAGCTGCATTCTTGGAGACTGCAGATGAAACATTTTGTTTGTGGTAGGAAGGAGGCTTGTTGCTGCCGTCTGGCAGGATCATGCTGTTGCAGTGTTCCACCTGCTTAGCAGGCTGGTCCAGTTGCAGCAGCTATTTGCAATTCCTCATGTCACTCATGATCTGCTACTACCTCGATTCACACTGCATGGACCTCCCCTTTCCTGCTCTGGGACTTCTGGTTGCCACTGAGCTGTGAGATTCTGTGATATCTCTTGGTGCCCATGCTCTTGCAAGCGTTCATCTGGCCAGCCCATCATGCTGCAGACTGCAGAGAGGCAGGCAGGGAATGCTGATGACTTTTTGTGGCTTACATTGTGGAACCTCCCGGGTCAGCTTCTAGAAAGATTAGGTCATGCACCCTGAAGTGCAGAGAGGTAGGCTTTGTTGTACCTGGAAGAGAGCTGTTGCTCTCCTGATGATGCACTCTGGCATGTCTGTCCCCTTCCTTCCCGACCTCTCTGCCCTTTAACCCCCACACATGATTTCCTGGATTGCACTCCCCCATAAAAATGTGAGTACACAAGCCTTTGCCTTAAGCTCTGTCTCCAGTTATATACATTATCTCAAAAAAATCCTCAAACAGTTCTAGGAAATAAGTGGTTATTATCTTCACTTATGTGGAATGATAAAAATGGAAGTACAGTGGCAGATAACTTGGCCAAGCTATTAAAAAGCTGAATCAGAATTCACCCAGATCTGACATGACTACAGAGCTTATAAAGCTGCAACAAGCCCCTACTAAACCCAGAACTGATGCTTGCTTTCTTTGAGTCCAAATTCTTCCACCTGGAAAATGGAACCATAAGAAGTACACTCTGTACTCTACTTAAAAGTAGACTTTTGCATCCATTTTTTCCCTCCATCACTGCTGACATTGCTATTATCTTATGTTGCTCATATAGATTATGCTGGGCCACATAATCAAGTATTAGATGCACTGTTTCATGCAATTATTATGTGCATAGCAGGGGAAAATAACTGTATTGAATTACCTACAGCTTAGAATATGAAGTAAGTCTATATTCAATCAAATGCATGTATTGGCCTGAAAATTAAAAAATATAAAGTACGAGACAAAGACTTTCTATGTTACATGTGACAGAAACCTAACTCAAACCAACTTAAGCAAAAAGGAGAACTTTTTAGCTTGTGGAATGAAAGGACAAGCTAGAGGAACCTGAAAGGTTAAGTCTTGGGAAAGGCCTCAAACTTTCCTTGGATGGGTCAAATACTCATTCTTGGCCATTCTCTGTGGCCAGGGTATTGGGGTTCTGTCATTGACCCAACCTGGGCCTTGTGTTCACCTCTGTGGTCTGGGGGAAACGTTAGGTGGGATGAGGTGACAGGTATATTTCTAGAACAAGTGGGGAAGGAAGTTTGTTGGACATCCACACACAAACACAACAATCCTACAACACAGAAACAAAACAAAACACAGGAAACAATTAAGGCCTGATTAAGCACTAAACAGACCAAAACGTATAGGTATTTGCAGGCAAAAAAAAAGCAGTGCGAGGGAGAACTTTATAGACCAAATGAAATTTCACTTATTGATTCAAATATTTATTGAATGTTGTTCAATATCGAATATGTTAAATATTGAATATTGTTCAATAATATTTATTGAATATTATTCTAGGCCCTGAAACTATAGCAGTGAACAAAATAGTAAAAAACAAACAAACAAACAAAAACCAAAAAAAGTCCCTGCTATTGTGGAGCTTCCATTCTATGGGGAGAGACAGACAATAAACAGGACGAATAAATGAAGTACAGCACAGGGTGCAGTGGCTCATGCCTGTAATCACTATGCTTTTGGGGCCAAGGAGGATTTCTTGAGGCCAGGAGTACAAGACAAGCCTGGGCAGCAAAGCAAGATCCCATTTCTACAAAAAAATTTTAAAAAGTAGCTAAGCATGGTGGTGAACACCTGTAGTCCCAGCTACTTGGGAGGCTGAGGTAGGAGGATTGCTTGAGCCCAGGATTTTGAGGCTGCAGTGAGCTATGGTTGCATCACTGCACTCCTGCCTGGGTGACAGAGTGAGAACTCGTTTCTTAAAAAAATAAACACATGGCCGGGTGCGGTGGCTCACGCCTGTAATCCCAGCACTTTGGGAGGCTGAGGTGAGTGGATCACCTGAGGTCGGGAGTTCCAGACCAGCCTGACCAACATGGAGAAACCCTGTCTCTACTAAAAATACAAAAACGAGCCGGGCATGGTGGCGCATGCCTGTAGTCCCAGCTACTCGGGAGCTTGAGGCAGGAGAATCACTTGAACCCAGGAGTGGAGGTTGTGGTGAGCTGAGATCGCACCATTGCACTCCAGCCTGGGCAACAAGAGCAAAACTCCATCTCAAAAAACTAAATAAATAAAAACAAATACTTGAATAAGTGAAGTAAAGTATATCATATTAGATAATGAGAAGTGATAAGAAGAAGAAAATGAAATTTAAGACAGTCTTTGAAGTTCTTTTTTAAGTAATCAGAAAGGAAGAAGGAGAAGCAGAAGGGGAGAGGAGAGCCTAATCTAATGTTTTAAAAAAAGCAAGGACCAGCGAGAAGTATATCATAGTAGGGAACAGGACAGATGCAGGCCTCAGCACTGGGAGGAGTGGGGAATAGGCTGGGGCTGGCTTTCAGGAGGATTTGAAAAGTAGACAGAGGAGTTTGGATTTGATTGGAAAGGAACACGTAGGCTTTAGAGACGCCCAAACAAGGGAGGGGCCAGATGAAAGTGAAGTTGTAGGACGATCATCCTGACAGCAGCAGGCAGAATGGGTTGGAGGGGATGCCAAGGGCCACAAAGAGGCGGGAGGTGGGAGAGCTGGCTGGGGCGAGGGCAATGGGACTAGAGAAAGCGGGACTGAACCTGACCACAGAAGGACTGGCAACGTTTGGTGGTTATGAGAGATAAAGGAGGGACATGCCAGAAAGAGCTGGAACCAGACACAGTGTGCTGCCTCTAACCCTAATAAGCTTTGTGTCATGCAACCTCTTGAGAACTCTAGTGCATTTCAACTGTAAAATAAACAGATGCATAGTTTCTAAGATACATTTAAAAATAATAATTTATCTGACAGAGGCCTGTGTGGTGGCCCAGCCCTGTAATCCAACACTTTGGGAGGCTGAGGCAGGTGGATTCCTTAAGGTCAGGAGTTCGAGACCAGTCTGGCTAATGTGGTAAAACCTGTCTCTACTAAAAATACAAAAATTAGCTGGGTGTGGTGGCAGGCACCTATAATCCCAGCTACTCGGGAGGTTGAGGCAGGAGAATCGCTTGTACCTGGGAGGTGGAGGTTACAGTGAGCTGAGATCGCACCTCTGGACCCCAGCCTGGGAGACAGAGTGAGACCCCGTCTCAAAATAATAATATTATTATTATACAAAATATATCTCATATATTACTATATATTATGACCATATTATGTATTTATGGTATATAATATGTTATAAGTACTGTCTATATAATATGTTATTATATATAAATATATCATGTAATTGTATATCATTATATACTCTAATTATATAAATTATATAAATATAATTATTTATATATCGGAAATTATCTATTTATCTATGTTATGCTTATAATGCCTAATAAAATCAACATTAATGTAATGTATTATGTAATTTATGTAATATATTATATTGATGTAATATTGAACAATATAATATATATCATTGTAATATTATATAATATTAATTAATATTATATAAGTATTATATGTAATGTAATTATATTGGCCTTATAATTATGTATTATTTATATCATTAATGACACTATTAAATAATAAATTTTATTATATATTAAAACTTGTTATTTATTTGTGTTTTTGCATAATATACATATTATGATTATTACATACGCCAATATAATACATATTATATATGTTATATATAATATATAATATAACTATATTAACATTATTATTGTACATAATATACAGAATATAATATTATATTATAATGTTATAATTTAATTATTATACATAATATAATATAACTATATTAACATTATTATACATAATATACAGAATATAATATTATATTATAATATAATATAATTATACATTATTATACATAATATAATATATAATAGTAATAAATGTATGTAATATATGTAAATAAATGATATATAATAAATAATATATTATTAATTATATATAATATTATATTATATATAATATGTATTATTATTATTATTATCTGGCAGGAATAGGAGAGTTGAGCAAGGTAACCAGTTTAGAAGATAGACAACGAGTTCAAAAAATCATTATTCCTGAACCTTATTTTTTAAATGAGTTTATAATTTTGTGAGTGTATTTGTCACAGTATCCACTGGAATAGAATTAGCCTACACTTTTAAAGATATTGAGGACATAATCTTCTTGAGTAGGGGACTGTCTTCAAAGTTTACATTTGTTAATTTTTAGAATTTTTTTCATCTTTATTATCTATTGCTGCATAACATATTACCACGAAATTAGCAACTTGAAACAACACAGTTTCTCACAGGCTCACATAGCTGGGCCAATCAGTCACCAGGACTGGGGGCTCATCAGAAGATGAGGGAACCAGGGAAGGATGCACTTTCAGGATCATGTGATTGTTGGTAAGGCTCAGTTTCTTTTGAGCTGTTGGCTGCCCTCAATTACTTGCCATGTGGTTCCCCCCAACATGGCTACTTGTTTCATCAAAGCCAAAAAGACAGTCTACTGGGAAGGCAATAGTCACAGCCTTACATAGTCTAATTACAGAAGTGATATCCAAGTTCCTTTTCTGTATTCTATTCACAGAAGCAAGCCAGTAGGGCAGCCCACCCTCAAGGGAAGGGGACTAGATGAAGGTGTGAACACTGCAGGTGGGGATGGTTGGAAGCCACGTCAGGGGTTGCCTGGCAAGCCTTACTTGGAAACTGTCCCGCTGTGCTCCTTGTTCTTACCTATCTGCCACAGGCTCGTCTTGGGGCTTGTTACGGCTATGCCAAGGGTGCCCGCAGTCTTGATTAACCTCTCTTTAGTTACCCAGGTTATGTAGGTAAGTGTGTCTTAACAAAACTGATGGATCACCCTGGGACAGTGGCTCACAACTGTTATTCTAGCACTTTGGGAGGCTGAGGAGGGAGGATCGCTTGAGCCCAGGAGGTCGAGGCTGCAGTGAGCTATAATGGCATCACTACATTCCAGCCTGGGTGACAGCAGAGTGAGACCCTGTCTCAAAAGGCAAAAAGAAACAACAACAACAACAAAAACCTAATAGGTTTGAAATTATATTATTGAAGGTGAATATAATGCATAAGTTAGTGCTTGGGGCAGGCCAGCATCAGGGACTCAAAGTTAAGCATCTGTCCAAGAAGAATAAAAAGGAATAATAGAAGGGGCCATGGAACCTTTTGCTGGACTCAGGGCATAGATTTCAAATCATGTATCAGTGTAAATTCTAAATTATGACTCAACAACAACAAAAAAAAGAATGAGTTGAGTTGAAAGATCTCAGCTGGACAGTTAGTACACACAAATATTTTTAAAATACAGTTCTTTGTTTAAGAAAAAAACAAGCATATCTGGATAGTCCTTATAAGTTTAAAAAATATTTTTACATATATTATCTCATATTAATTCTGACAACATCTTGCGAGTTTTATTGAGTATTATTTCTATGCCCATTTCATACATAAGGAAACTGAGTAACGTGGTGGCTAATAGCATGCCCAAAGACATGTAAGTAGCAAATAGCTGAGACTGACCTGAAGACATAGATGAGTTCTACAACATCATACTTCTTTACTAATAAGACCCCACAAACATACCTTTCTTTTTTTTCTTGGGGTCATAGCAGATCATTTAGGAAACAAGCAGTGCAAGGGAAGACCCTGGGAGGAAGAAGGCTGATGCACGAAGCCCTACCTTGGTAATCTTAGTAACATCAATACCTCCCTTCCACCCCAGAGAGCCAGGCCCCACGCCACAGGCAGTCCTGCACTTTGGAGCGGCTTCCTGGAAAATTTCTGTCTCCTCGTGGTTCCTAAGACCTGCCAGAGTCTGCAGAGCCATTCAGAAAGGGAGACCCAAACTCAGATCAGGAGGCATATGTGCCCCTTTCTTCCCTTTGGGCATTCTCTGATCTTCTACTTTGCTCTTGAGGTGGGCCAGATGGCATGAGGAGTTTGAGGACTCACATGTATAATATCAAACTGGAGCCGTGTAGCAGGCAGGGTATTTTATTATGAAATTATCCCCTACTGATCAAGCAGAACGGTACTAAGACACTGATTTGGAGTGACTCTCACTCATGTCAGACACAGGAAGAGTTCAGGACTCTGAGCTACTGAGGGTCCTTGGACTTGGGCCATATGTGTGGACCTGAGCATTGGCTCTTGCTCATCCATATTTCCACTGTGGAACTGCCTTTGATCCTAAAGGCAATGGAGATGGCAGCAGGCACCCTTAACTCTATGCATTGCTGGTACCTAGGGCAATCCCCACACCCTCCCACATGTTGGGCACTCCTCCAGGGGTGACAGCACTTATCTCATCCAAGAGCTTTCATTGCCCTTGCAAAGTAAAGCCAACAGGTCTTGCTGATAGATGTTTTCTTTTGCCTCCAATTGATGTGGCAACATGCTCTTCTGGGTTGGTATTAGGCTGTGCCAGAGGAAGGACAGACATTACCTTGAGAATGGAACCCTTGTGTCTGCTCATGGCACTTCACTATCCTCCCTGCTGGTGGGCATGGGTAGAAGGCAGGGGTGTAGTCAGCACTGAAGGAGATCTCATTTTATAAATGCAGTGATTATGGTCTTAGAGTTCAAGAAAATCAGGGTTGGAAAATGCATCGTTTTATGTGACTGCTGTGAAGTTTCTAATGGTAAATGTAACATGACCAGAAAACAAGTCATCATTCACAACTTCCCACATTTGCGAATACCATCAACAAGACACAGTAGCTTGGAAGGCGTCATTGTAAGCTGGTATGCACAGATGTCACTGTGGATGATGCAGCATCACAAGTAATAACCTCACTGGAATTAAATAAATGACATTGGAAACAAGCAAGAAGCGTTCTATTGTTTCATGATTCAGTCTGGCAGAGTCCTGGCATATTGTGAAAAATAGCAGCGTACTACCTTTTCTTGCGGGGGAAATGCGAAATTAGCCAGAAATGGGACTCTTGACCATAAAGAACAGGAAGAGATATTTCCTTGACCCGAAGAGGAAGAGACAGTGCCCGGACACTAGTAAGAATTGCCAGGTGTACTGGCTAGGAAACAAACCAGCCCTTCAGTGCTTTTCTAACCATTCTTATAAATCTGTATGATTAATCACCCATTTCATATGGCACCATGAATTTTGCAGTACATTTTTAAAAGTCAAATTATTTATAGAGACAGGGACCTGGCAAAAAATGTATGCCCAACTCCTGCATGTCCTAGGGGTAGCCCTGACCCCCACCCAGATTTCAGCATCTGACTCAGTAATGTGACCAACACATGCTCCCCAACTTCCCGATCTCTGTTTTAAAAACATGGTTAAAGTAGGGCCCTTCTAGATCATGATGGAAAAACAATCAGAACTTCGGTTTAGAATCAGAAAAATCAATGAAACCTCTTCCATAGAGGTGTTAGTGGTCACCTTTGGGGAAGAGAGGTAGTTGTAGTACCTGGCAAGGAGGTAAGAGTTTCCAGTCATGTTCACTTCCTGACCTGGAAGTGGTTACGTGGGTATATTCTCTTTGTGGTAACTTTTCAAGTTGTATACTTAATGATCTGTGCACTTCTCTAAGTGCATGTTAGACTTCAATAAAAAGTTTACTACATAAAAATTGAAAAAAATCACCCATCGACATAATTAGCTTCCGGAGCAAAGTTATTTACCAATACAGAGTCCAGTGGTCTGGAGGACCTGGGCTTGCCTACGGACTAATGTGGTGGATTTCAGGATAAGATAAGCTCTTCCCTTTAGCTCCCCCATAACAAGTCACCTTGCAATTGGACTCAGCTCTGTCTCTGGGCATTTCCCCACCCTGCTTTATAAAATAGAAATTCTTGTAGAGGTTGTGTCCAGACAAGTACAATGGAGACTGACACACAGGGCTTGGAGAACTTCCCAGAGGTGGTTTAAGAGTGATTATATAACATGTTAAGTCTGTGTTCCTTTTTGAGGCATAACTGAACCTTTGCCAAAATAACTAATTGCCAGCCCTTTCCCACTGACCCAAATAAAAACATGGTAAATAAATTACAGTTTTGAAGCATACTCTAAAAAACAAACAAACAAAAAACTCCCACAAACCTGATACTCAGAGGACATCCCAGCTTTCTGTGTGGGACGCCACACGCTCACCGAAGGGCATGATACTGAATTATGTCTTTTTAAGTCATACCACCTGTTGCGGGAGCTGCGGGAAGAAAAGAAATGAATGTAGTGAAATAAAAGAAACCAAAACAGCAACAAAAGAACGACTTCCTTTTTGCACATTGATTTTGGCCAGAGGAAGAAAAACAAGTAATTGTAACAAGCTGACGTGTTTCGGGGAAGCCATGAAAGTAGGCACCTGTCCACATGTCCAAAGGCCTAATGAGAAGTAGGCAGTAGACCTACAAGAAATTTAGTACCTTCCTTCCTTTCCTTCCCTTCCTACTCCGCGTATTTCTGTTTTTGTTTTGTTTTGTTTTCATAAAACTCTGGATTTATAGGGAAGCTCAGGGTGGGCATGGGGCAGACGCATGGGTTCTGCCAGGTGCTGTTTCTCAGGGAACACGGGAGGCTGTTGGCTGTGGGGACTGGCGGGGCTGGAGCAGGCTCTGTGACGGTCAGAGGCTCTCCCCAACCCCGGCCAGCGACCTCCCTTGGGTACCTTGAAATCAGCCAGGGCGGGAGTATTTACGCCGCGGAGATGGCAGCACGGACACAGCCCTGCTTTGCGGGTGGGAGTGAAGAGAGCCACTCGCTAAACATTAACTAGCACCCCACGGAGCGGGAGTCCAGGCAAAATCCGAAGCGACTGGAAGGGCAGATTGTTAACTCATTCAGTCGCCTCCTCGCCCCACAGCTAACAAATTCTTGGGCGCCAGTCTGGACAGAAAGGGGAGGAGACAATCCTGCTGTGATGATACTTTAAGGATGATACAGGAAAATGACAGAATAGGCACCATGTCATAGGAAGAATACTTGGAAGACCTGGGCTCATTTTATTGAGGCATCCGTGCACAAATGCCTATGGAGCATTCAGGCTTTCCAGAAATATTCTTGGAATACTTTCTGTGTGTAAAGTGGGCATTCGATGGTGAGTAAAGTGGCACAAGGTCTACCTTCCTGAGTTTACATTCAGAGGAGGAGAATGGTAAAAACAATAACCAGATATATACTTTTTTGTGTTTTTTAAAATTAATTAATTAATTAATTTTTTTATTATTATTATTTTGAGACGGAGTTTAGCTCTTGTCACCAGGCTGGAGTGCAGTGGCGCAATCTCAGTTCCCTGCAACCTCCACCTCCCGGGTTCAAGCGATTGTCCTGCCTCAGCCTCCCGAATAGCTGGGATTACAGGCATGTACCATCACACCTAGCTAATTTTTTGTATTTTTAGTAGAGAGGGGTTTCGCCATGTTGAGCAGGCTGGTCTCGAACTCCTGACCTCAGGTGATCTGCCCACCTCGGCCTCCCAAAGTGCTGGGATTACAGGCGTGAGCCACTGCGCCTGGCCAGCATATATACTTTTAAAACAAAAGCCTAAAAATTGGGGGATGGAAATAAACAAGAGAATGATATAGAAAGGGCCGCAAGAGATAGGAAATGCTGTAGGAACACTTAAGAATTGTGGCCAAAAAGACTGTGATATGAACTGAGGCCAAAGCGTCAGTTCACTTGAGGGAGGAACTTTTTGTGTGTAACTCCCAGCCCTGCTACTTGCTGCCATGTGCCTGCCATGATGGGTTGTGTGGATGAACTTAGGTAGCACATGGCATTGGAGACGCCCAGCCACACAGATCTAGGAGATGCCATTCATGTCAGCATCACTGCAAATGCAGCGTGCACCCTGCGCAGGACACCTTGAGGCCCAGGACGACACAAAGAGGATGCTAGATAAACATTAGCTGCAATCAGTGACACTGTGTATGAAACTCCCCATCGTGGTGGGAACTTGTATTGAAAAAAGATGGCCACTTCTCAGGGTCATTGTAGCTGACAGCAAAGGTAGAGGCTTGAACGTGGTGTCCTTGAAGTGTCCATCCAGGATAATTTATAATTCTTTTATTTTATCACTGTTATTACCCATTCTACCATATTCCCTATTTCTAACTGGTTCTCCCTCCTTTCTTTCCTGTTAAAACCTTTTTGCCCTTGAGCAAAGCAAAGGCAAATTCTCACTTGTCTTCCCACTTAGTTCTATGTCAGTCAAGACCTGTTTGTTTCTGCTAGTAAGTTACTTCCTAGGGCTTGTGAGATAACGTGGACTTTGAGTGTGGCTCCTTTGATAGAGCAATAGCACCACCTACTAGAAATGTCGTCTTGTGGAACAAAGAAATACACACACCCCGCTCTTCTGTAATCAGGCTCTGACAGAAGCTTTCAGGTGTGGAGCTTACAAGGTCAGACTCACTCACTCACTTCTCTCTGCTCAGTCACTACACTCCCAGTGAGTATTTCTTGAGCTCCCACTAGGTTCCTAGGTACTAGGGACACAGTAGCACCATCATGACCAAGACAGACAAGGTCTTTACCTTCATGGAGCTTAAATTTTCTAGATGGAGAAGAAAGAGACTAAACAATAAAAAGGCAAAATGATTTCAGATAAGGACCAATGTTTCAACAAACAAAATAAGATGAACAGTTATGGGTCACTGCTTTAGATAGAGTGGGCATAGAAGTTCAAGTTTGAAGAAGCAGCTAGGTCTAGTGCTAGGAGAGAAACAGAATAAGACTGTGATAGTAAAGGTACCAGAGAAATGGGATGAAGCAGATGGGGGAAACAGTTTCAATTCCATGGTGCAAATAAAATGGGTGCACACTCAGAGACGTTTTGAGAACTATTTGGTAAGCTCAGTAAATGGGCATGGTATAGAGCATCCTTGACATAAGTAACTCCATCTTAGAAAAAAAAAAAACTTTATCTTGTACTTCATATGGCACTTTCTGCCAACAGGGACAAGATATTTTGCTTAACAAATAATGACTACATCCAACCAGATAAGGACACAAACAAGCACATTCTTCCACTATCAGTCCTCACCAGAGGACTCTGTGGCCATAAAAAGAGTAAGGCTTCAGCAGCTCAACACAACTGACGCAGTCCTGCTATCAGTTGCGATAAGCAACTGGCATCTGTTTTTGTAGGCATCTGCCTACAAAGGCTCTGCCCACATCAAAGACTCTTCCTTGCAAGACTGAGGGACTGCCCAGGCCAAGCCAGGAGAGTCTTTTTGTCTTCGTTGTTCTCCCTGGACTGGTTCATTAATTCTTTTTTCTCTCCCTTTTCTCTTGATATTAAATGTTACTTTGTGAGCTGTGGAATGTTTAACGTGTATATATTGACCATGTATACTATTATGTATGGTTTGCAGTATTGACTGACTTCTGGAGTGGCTTGAGCCTGTGTGCCTGCTATTCTGACTACCGAGTGAATGGGAAGTTCTGAGGAGAACTGCTTTCTTGGGAACTCCATGTAGCACCTGGTTTTTGTGACTGAAACAGCGTCAGTAAAAGTCTGACCTTGTGGCAAGATACAAATGTATGTGGACCTCGCACAGCTCAGGAGAGGCATAACTCTGAAACATGGGTCAGAATTCCTGTCTTTCTGTTTCAAACTGCTCAACGGTGCTAAGCATATTGTTTTAGACATAATAGGAGCTTAGCAAATGAGTATTTGTGTATTTGCTGGCTTCAGTTGCCTTGAATTAACCCAAGAAGCAGAATAGACTGGGGGAAGAAAGTTATTTGTATAGAGAAGTTCATGAATGGCAAATCTGTAAGGGGCATTATGCTTACATTCCCCATCTCTCTGCATGCCTCTAACCAAAGACAGACCAGTCCGGACAGCCAAGCTGGACCAGAGAGTAGCCAGGACACATGGAGGGAAATAAGGTAGCCCAAATATATGGACATACTCTCTGAGAGAAACAGGGTATTTGCGATCAGCCATCTGCAGAAAGCACCCAGTTGGAGACTGGAAGCATCAAGTCTAGATGATCCAGATAACAGCCAAGTGTAACCCTGACAAGTAGAGCATGAAATCAGGCCTGGAACCTGGTCTGGAACCCTTCTGCCTTCCTTCCCAATAGGAGTAGTCTTGAAAATGCAGTGAAAGTGGATCTCACTCAGGAACACTATACAGTGCATCTTCAGGAGACAAGTATGTGTGGACCCACCAGGGTAGTTATTATTCTATTTGGCAAGTGTGTGGCTCTAGTGAACACCACTATCCAATGAAATTCTCTTGCTCAGATTTCTTACTCATAAAACAATCTTATGATGATAATTTCTGGCTTCCTATGCACCTTTCCCATGAAGAGAGTGTACTGATTAGCCACTATGACCGTATGGCTGCCCATGACATGTCTATTCTTACTAGAGAACAATCATCACTTTCTAGTTTATACATCAACCTTGTGTGATGTTTCTTAATGGAAATCAGTTATTTTGAATCTGATCACCTCTGAAGGCACTAATCAAATCAAGTTTTTTTTCCTATCTTTGTTATTTTTACTTTTCGAGACAAGGTTTCACTCTGTCACCCAGACAGGAATGCAGTGGCATGATCATTGCTCACTGCAGCCTCGAACTCCTGGGTTCAAGTTGATCCTCTCACCATAGCTTCCTGAGTAGCTGGGACTACAGGCACACACTACCACGCTGGGATACATTTTTATTTCATTTTTGTAGAGATGAGGTCTCACTATGTTGCCGAGGCTGGTCTCAAACTCCTGGACTCAAGTGACCTGCTTCCCAAAGTGCTGGGATGAGTACAATCGAGGACCATATCTCAGTATTGTTTCTTTAAAAGACCATTCTGGGGTCAGCTGGCTTTATTCTACAACATTTTCAGTTTGGCTGTTTCTAATTTCACCACCTAAATTTGATTCACTGTAGTAACTGTCTTTTCTCAAGTACAACAGCCAGATGGTCTCTGCATAATGGGGCTTGAGGATAACAATCCAACCTGAGTTCTAGGTATCATCTACTTCAGAATGACAGTGTAAAAGTTTAAACATAATAGAGATTACTTCCATCTCCAAGAAACCTGATTAAACAGTTCTGTTAAATTACTATGACTTCCTTGAGCCTTGAAGGTAGCTAGGATACTTTAGGACAGCAATTCCCGAAGCCTCTTCCAGGGACTACCAGTATTATGCAACAAATGAACACAAATTATCTGGAAGTTCTTGGTGAGATGAAATTAAACCTAGTTTAGTATTTGCTGTTGTTGTGGTTGGTTGGTTGGTTATTTTTTAAGCACAGGGCTCCTCCCAGGCTTATTTTAACCTTGATTGCTGAGATCAGTTGACTATCCAAAAGTGAGATGTGTTATGAAGCTTGTCTTAGTGTGTGTGTGTTGCTACAAAGGAATACCTGAGGCTGGGTAATTATAATGATAAAGAAAAGAGATTTCTTTGGTTCTCGGTTCTGCAGACTGTACGAGAAACAGGATGCCACCATCTGCATCTGGGGAGGGGCCCAGGAAGTCTCCACTCATGGCAGAAGGGAAAGGGGAGCCCATGCATGCAAAGACCACATGGTGAGACAGCAGAAGCAAGAGAGAGCTGGGGGAGGTGTCAGGCTCTTGTGGGAACTAATGAAGCAAGAACCCACTCATTACCAGAGGAGGCCAAGCCATTCATGAGGGATCTGCCCCCATGACCCAAACGCCTCTCATTAGACCCCATCTCCAAATTGGGGATCAAATTTCAACATAAGCTTCAGAGTGACAAATATCCAAACCATAGCAAAGCTTCTTCCCCAAATAATTCGACCAGAAATCCTTTTCATTGAGAAGCATTTCTCAGAACTTAGTTCCCAAGGTAGACTCTTTGTCAAACATGACTCTTTAATACTTTTCCAGAGTCTCCTGACATTCGAGTCTCATCTAAGGAGAGATGCGGTCCAGCTGGGGTTCAGTGAAGAATGCCAGTCTGCCATGAAAGGGGAGACTTCACACGAGGGAAGGAAAGAAGAGTTATGTGGGGCTTCGTAAGTCATAAGGGAGTAGGATCAGAAATCAATCTCATGGGAGGGAGAGAAAGGCAATTGCCTTGTTCACCGTTAGGCTCCTTGCAGAGCTGTACGGCACAGAGACACCACGCATATGGAACCCACTGGGAACTGTGCCCTGGAGCCGTGCAGCACAGTCACCCTGCAGAATGGGCAAGAAGAGATCTGAGAGAAACATTTGAGAAGAAACGTTAATTTAAATTTCTAGCAAAAAACACATAAAAGACCTCTTTATCTTTTATTAATTACCAAATCAAATAATCCCTAACACAGAGAGGGGGTACCCCACAACCCCCAACCCCTCTCCACCCCCCCGGGAGTTACTCCCATTGTGCGATCTGTCTGAGCTGCTTCTATGCCTAACATGAGCTGAATGAAATAAAAAGCAGAACATTCTGTTTAAAAAGTTATTGTCTAAAATGTCATATCTCCCTTTTATTAGGAGAGTAGAGCTCATCGTGAAGTGTGTTTCAATTTCTATAAATACACAAAGAAAAGCAGGACACATTTCCCACAATAAGCAACTCCAGCATTTGGCCACATCAATCAAAAGAGCAACTAAAGAGGAAAATGTAAAGAAAAACAAAGAAAACCTCTGTAACCCCAAAAGGAAGTTTCCATGTGTACAATATAAGCTGAACAACTTTTGACCTTTTTTGAAATCCGATTAGTGAAACTTTGTAGAATATTTAAAAGCCAGCCTATATGCCCCCCTAAGTCTGTCCCACGCAAATGTTTTTGTCACTTTTTTAATACAAAAAGATAATCCTGGAGGAAAGTGCTGCTCAGCAATTTGCTCCTCCTGATTTTGAAACCATTAAAGCACACACCAAGCTGTTCCCAGAGCCCGGACACCCCTTCCCTTGTTTATAGATCAATAATTTAGACACTTTCTCAGTTTCAGAGAAAAAGAATGATCTCAAGCTGAAGTTCTGCAGACCAGCTTTCAGTCTAGTTAATTTTTATTTATTTGTTTGCTTGCTAGCTAGAGAGTTATAAAAGTCTTGAAAAGGCTTGGCATGAAAACTGATGCAGCCAAAGGACACCAGCTCTGAGCTCCTGTTTCAAGGAATTCCTGCCTAGAATAGGCCTGTACCTGGTCCAGACAGCTGTACTCCCTTTGCCAGGGTGACTCCCGAACGCATGAACTGTCTTATAAAGTCCCAGTGGACATTTGCATCAGGGTGTCCTAATCACTAGCAGGGTGTGAAAATGTCACCCATGCTCACTCACTCCAAAACCAAGGAGAAAAAATCCTACAAGAATAAAACTTAGGAGAACATAATCCGGTTCTGTCCTTCTCCTCTTAGAGGGAAATCCTCAGAGCCAGAGGTCAGTACAGTTGCCCAGACAAATAAATTTTCCCTTTACCTCTGGCGACACCAATCTTGGTTACTTTTAATGTCATGCATGTCCTGGTACAGCCAGGACAGGGAAAGCTCTGCGGAGACAGGTGCAGTTTCTGGCCACTCTTGCTCTAGGAAGCGCTCAGCCCATCATGCAGGGAGACGCAGAGACCCTCTAGGAAAATACACTCGGCCCTGCCCCATCCCAGCCCCATACTGCACTAGGAGGGAAAAAGCATATTTTACCCAACACAACAGAGGACAGCTGAATTTGCTTATGACAAACACATATGTGCTACACAGCTATTTATTGAGTACTTGGAGTATGTGAGACTCAGTACTAAGTGTTGAGAGAACTCAGGAAAATTCAAACTATGGCTCTTGTCCTAGTAAATGAGCTACACAAATAAAACAAATACATGTAGAAATACTATATTTCCTTGATTCAGAGACAGCATTTATAGAAAGACATATTATCAAGTAATAACTTTTTGGGAAAAGCTAACCCTCATCAAGTGTATGCATTGATTATGAGATGGAACCTCAGCAATTATGAGATAGAAAGTGACTTCTGAGATACTGGCACGTGAAGAGCAGGTGCAGCCAGGGAGTGGGACCATGTGGCGATGGTGGTGATGCTCTTCCGGCAGCTGCCTGGCGCCCCTGCTCTTCACTAGGAATGGTGCTACCTGCTTCCTAAACGCAAAGGCATTTCATTTGCATAACAACCCTGGTGGTGTTGATACTATGATTCTCATTTTTACAAATGAGGAAACTGAGAGACAGGGAGCAACTTTCCCAAGGTCAGAAAGCCCCTAAGTTAGGGAGCTGGCATACAAGCTCACGTGTGAGAAGCAAGAGCAGACGGTGGGTTGAAGTCAGGCTCTGGGGTCACAGCCCTGACCTTCTGACCTGCAAGCCTTGTGGTTTTAGGCAAAGTCCATGATCTCTTTGTGCTTCAATTTTTATATCTGTAAAATGAGAACTGAGACTAGCCCTCACCTAGTAGGGCTGTTTTAAATTTTAAATATGACAGTGTCCTCCAAAAGCTTAACTGGGTACCCTGTACGTTGAAAATGCACAGTGAATATAAGCTAGTGCTGTTTTTCTATTCTGATGCAGGAAAATGCTTCATCAATTTTAAATACTTAATAGGCCACATAGGTGGTAACGGTGATCAGGTTGAGAGGTTCAGATTTTACTAGGAGTCTTGTTCCTCTAAAAGTAAACCATGTTTACATAAATCCTTGCCCGTCTTCGTGATGCTCTCATCACCCAGAAGGCAGAGGAAACAACAAGGGAACTTCTATTCTTGACTTCATTCTGATGAAAAAGAACCTGATGGCTATTGTGTAACTTCCAGGAACCTAGAGAAAAACATGACTGTGTCGTTCTTCATTAAATTGAGGAAAGGAACCACCAGGCTGAGGTGACCTGAACCTGGACTTTGGAAAATAGGCTTCAGAAAGTTCAGAAATACGATAAATGTGCCCCCCTTGGCCAAGGATATGATTCACACGAAAGGGAAATTCTGAAAGAACAAGGGAACAAAACAAAAGAATGTTAGCTTGTACACTTAGAAATAATTCCTGTGAAAAAGAACAGATGACGGCTGCCTCATAAAAACCTCTCAAGTTGTTCAGATTTCAACAGGACACGTGGAAAAGGCAGAGGATGCGTGCTCAGGGAGGTCGTGCCCTGTGCTTGGAAGGAGGCAGGAAGTGTAGACCAATGAGCCCTCGTTAAAGACAAGCCCTGTGTCACACTTTATAGACATCATTTCATTTTATCCTTTACAACCTGAAAAGGTAGATGTTATGAGCTTTATGAGTTTCAGAGTAAGAAATTTGTACTGAGAGGCCGGGTGATTGGCTGGGAATCACACAAATCGTCGATGGTAAAGCTGGGATTGGAATCCAGAACAATGTGGATTTGAAGTCCACGCTCTTCTCCCTGGCTCTGTCGTCTTCCTCCTCAGCAGGATGACCTTCATCCTAAATGTCTGGAGTAGGGGGCCAGGAGTGCTTTGGTGCCACATAGAGATTCCAATTCCTCTTACTTGGGTAGGTGTCCTCTTCACAGCCTATCAACTAACTAGGATGGGTTGGGCAGACTGGGAAGGCCAAAAGTCAAGGTCTCTATGCCTGGGGGTAGAGGGCACCCCTGTACCAGTGCTGCAGGCTCAAAGCCGGGGCCCGGCCTTGGCTCCCTCCTGGCGTGCTTGTTCTCACCACCATGGTCCCTGCCCTGACTCTAGATATCTTCACCCAATGATTTCAGGCTATCCTGTGTCCTTTCATTAAGAAAATGTCCTATCTAATCCTGAGCCCATACTCAGTGGCATTTTGAAGATTGTCATGGAATGACTGTATGTGACACCGAGTAAACAAGTCAATGTATCCATCTTGATCAACGTCAGCGGACAGTTTCACACTCTGGGAGTGACTACTCATCTTTGTGTGGGGACTAAGACTACTTCATACAACAAAATCAATTCTACTTTACCAAGCCTTGCCCATCTGATCACTGTCTCTGTATTTACTTATTTATTTTTAGAGACAGGGTTTCACTCTGTTGCCAAGGCTGGATGCAGTGGTGCAATCATAGCTCATGGCAGACTTGAACTTCTGGACTCAAACAATCCTTGTGCCTCAACCTCTTGAGCATCTAGGACTATAGACACATACCACCATGCCGGGCATATTTTTAAACTTCTTTTTTTAGAGATGAGGTCTCACTATGTTGTTCAGGCTGGTCTCCAACTCTTGGCTTCAAGCGATCCTCTCACCTTGCCTCCCAAAGTGCTAGGATTATAGGCGTGAGCCCCCATGCCTGGCTCGTCTCATCCTTTATTGAGATATCTGTTATCTGTCTTCCTTCAAGCCTCCCTAGCAATATCTTTTGTAATCTTTGAAAACTTCTGGTTGTTCTATTTCCTCCAGTCTAATTAAAGCAATGGTCTGGTTTCTGGCTACGATTGCTCAGAGAGGATCAGTAGTTATAAAGGCCAAACTATGTACTGTTGGGATAGTTTTCTGGGAATACTCACAGAGAAAGGCAAGGTTCAAATGCTGGGCATGCGAGTAAAGACAGAAATGTGTTATCTGAGATTTCATAATTCTCTACCATGAATCTCAAATTAGGTATGAAACCAGGAGATAAATCAGTATAAGGAAGGGATAGATGGAGAATAATACCATTAACTCAGGTTTAAACTTAGTCCCTTGGGAGGCCAAGGCAGGCGGATCACGAGGTGAGGAGTTCGAGACCAACCTGACCAACATGGTGAAACCCCATTTCTACTAAAAATACAAAAATTAGCTGGGCGTGGTGGCAGGCGCCTGTAGTCCCAACTATTTGGGAGGCTGAAGCAGAAGAATAGCTTGAACCCGGGAGGCAGAGGTTGTGGTGAGCTGAGATCGTGCCACTGCACTCCAGCCTAGGCAACAGAGTAAGACTCTGTCTCAAAAAAAAAAAAAAAAATTAAACTTGGTCCAAAAATTCAGAAGTGAACCTCTAAAAAGAAGTCAAGGGGGCCAGAAGCAGTGGCTCACGCCTGTAATCTCAGCACTTTAGGAGGCTGAGGCGGGTGGATCACGAGGTCAGGAGATTAAGACCAGCCTGGCTAACACGGTGAAACCCCATCTCTACTAAAAATACAAAAAAAAAAGAACTTAGCTTGGCGTGGTGGTGGGCGCCTGTAGTCCCAGCTACTCTGGAGGCTGAGGCAGGAGAATGGCATGAACCCAGGAGGCGGAGTTTGCAGTGAGCCAAGATTGCGATTGCACCACTGCACTCCAACCTGGGTGACAGAGGGAGACTCTGTATCAAAAAAAAAAAAAAAAAAAGTCAAGGGTAGCTGCTGTAGAAGTCCAGCCAAGCAGACAGTGGCACAAGGAATCTGGAGCAGCTGGCATGGGGCCTCAGCCATGGAGAGAGTTCAGTTTAAGGATGGGAAAGCCAGTTATTGGGGAACTGGAGAAGAAGCAGGAATGAACATCCCTTGGAAAAGAGGAAGAGACTTGGTTGTAGAGGAGAGCTAGGATACCAAGGTTGATGTGATGAAATTGATTTTAGCCACTAACCCATGTCCCATCTGTTCCTTCTACTTAAACACTGAGGCATGACTAAACTTAGAGGTGAGAGCCTCAGTTAGATGAGCCATAAAGCTTCATCAGAGCATCACAGGTCATTACATCACAAACCTACCCCAGGTCAGGCCAACATTTACTATATATCATGCACTGGGGGCAATGTTTGTGCTTTGTATTTTACCTTCATGTAAGCTATCTATTATTTTGTTTATGGTCAGTTTGTATTTTAAACATATCAGCCTGGTTGATGGTACTCTGTCACAGCAGCCCTAGTAAACTAATACAATCGTCAGTTTTGTTTTTAATTTGGTGTGTGTTAACTGGCTTAATTATGATCCTTAAATTATCATCATTGGGTTGTGGATGTCCAGCTTATAGTCAGTTATTTATTTATTTTTAGTAACATAATAAACATCTGCAAGCCCATCTCCTAAATAAAAGTTGGTCTGGAAAATAAGTCAGAGCTAATGACATGTTCCCCCAGCAACCTCACCCCATCCTCCCCAGCACCATCCTGGTTTTCCTCGCTTTTCTGTCGATGTAGATTATTGTAGTCCTAAACTACATGTATTTTAAAACATTTTAGCTACTTTACACTATATATAAGGTATCATGTGGTGTATGTTTTGCAACTTTCATTTCTATCGCATTGCAAAGATTCACCCATCTGCATGTAGCTGTAGTTCATTCGCTATGCTACTTTGCTGTTTCGAAATAAAATTGTCATGACTGCTTTTTAGAAATATACTCACATTCTCGTTCTTATCCCATTGTTTCTACTATTTTAGTATAAAGACCTGGCGAAGACCCTGTTTCGGGAAGGAGGAGTCTCTGGTCCATGTGCCGTAGGGAACATTTGGGGCTCACAGCTGCAGGGGTGTTCCGGCCTCATTGTGACTCTCAGAGCTTCACCCACAACAGCTACGAGGACTTACTTCTTAAAATGAAGCATTTCCCTTTGGTCACCAACCAAGAGGACAGAACAGTAAGGTGACTCATGTTGCTCTGATTTCAAAGGGTGAGTAAAGGGAAACGTTAATATGAGTCAGAATTTACCCAATGGTTTTGAGTAAATAAACCCAAAATAGTCTTTTTCTCCTGGGGTTGCTGAAGGAGAGCAGCGTGGCCATACTTTCCTAAAGGAAGCAGTGTGGCTTGGGAGGTGCAGGACAGCCCTGGCGGGCTGACAACCTGGTAGATGCAAGCCACCCACCTCCTACTTTGTGACCTTGGGCCAGTCACTGAATGCAATGGCGCAGAGAGATACCCCAGTTCTAATTCTAGGGTCAGAGACTACACTGCCTGCCTTCTGTGTTCACATAGAGCATTTCTAGTTCTTAAAATGTCAAAACTGGGACTGTGTTTTTCCTCATTACAGTAAACATTTTTTGAAACAGGTATTGGTGGCTGTATAGTACCCGTGTTTGGCCATGATGTTGGATCCTCAAACCCAGGGCTGTGTGGCCAGCCCCAGGCCAAAGCTCCCTCACAGTCACCTCGCAGGCTCTGGAGAGGGGCCTGCTGGGGCCAGTGGAAGGCAGCTTAGGCTCCACATCCTCTCTGTCTTCTGGCTTCTCTGTGAAGCACAGGTTATTGTTTGTACCCTTTGATGCTTTTCTAAAGGCTATGTAAGGAGCATTTTCAAAGGTAGAAAATGGAGAGAGCTGGAGATGCTGTGGGAGGGAAGATTGGAGAAAGAAAGTCTAACCAGTGCAAACATTAAAATCAAATGACCCTTGTGCCATAAATTAGGGGGTTGGGGAAATGGCTTATTATGCAGCTGAGGTGTTTGAAATGTAGAGTTTGCTGGTTGGCAGATTAATCCCATTTATGCTGCGGAAAGTATTCCATGACATTAAAGGATTTATCTATTTGCTAATCTGCTTCAGACTCCACAGACCTTGTTATAAAATAAGGGGGTTGGGGAGAGGAAAGGGCTAGAAAGAAAGGGGTTAGGAAAAGGAAGATCAGGGATTTCGCTCCCATTTATGCTATAAGTTTTGTTAACTAAATGCCTAAAGGGGATTTCAAAAACACGGTAGAATCCACTCCTTGAATGCAACATACATTACTTATAATATGGACAAAGTAGAGTTTTTTATTTGTTTTGTTTTTGTTTTGTTTTTAACAGTGTTAATGTGATCATTCTCTGTAAATGCATAAGCAAGAATATATTTTTTCTGCTACTTTAAACCTAGGATATAAAGTACTTTTTAGAGAGAAAAGCAAATGAAAAATGTGTGTAGGATTCTAACAAGCTTTAATCTTCATTACTAGATTTATTGGGAGCAACCATCAACAATTATTTTAATTTGGAACAGTTCCCTTTTTTCCCCATTTTTAAAACCCCTTCCCCCAAAATGCAAACAAACATTCGCCTTTACTGTTGCCTTTTCCTCCTGGATGGACTACACAGTGCAATAGCCAAACATCCTCTTAATCTCTTTTTCAAAGACTCTAACCTTCTTTTGCGTAAAGCAGTCATTTTGTTTTGTTCCACAGCACCTTGACAATGCCGAGAAAACATAATCCTTTACTTACAATAGAATCTCAAATTTGCTGTTCCATTACCGGGTAGCCTAAGCATTTGTATTAAAAGACGGTTCAGCTTTTTTTTCAAGGAGGCATTTCCTTCCTTACCTTCCTCACAGAAAGTTCTGCTTTATTTTTAGTAATATCCTGGCTTCTGGTATTGTATTTGTGCACATAATCCCTTCACAATAATGCTTAGCACTCTGGTGGCACCTTCCCTCCATGGAACTCAAAGGCCTTTACAAACATTAATTAATTCTCACAGCACCCCCACAAGATGCGTGAGTATTCCCTTCCAATTGGTGTATTATTATCCCCATTTTGTGATTTTGCCAAAATTCCTTTGCCTTCTTCCCCAGTGTGCTTTTTAATAGAATTCATCTTTAGTCCACTGGGGCTGGCCAGTTAAGACCATGGTAAAGAAATGAACTAGCAATAAAAAGGAAACGAAAAAGAAGAATGTGAACTGTGATACAGGCAACCTCGGAGATATTGCGGGTTTAGTTCTGGATCAGAGCAATAAAGCAGGCATTGTGATAGAGTCACATGAATGTTTTTGGTTTGCCAGTGCACATATAAGCTACATTTATATTATACTGTAGTCTATTAAGTGTATAGCATATGCCTAAAAAAAGTATGTCTTTTTTTTTTTTTTGAGACACAGTCTTACTCTGTTGATCAGGCTGGAGTGCAATGGTGCCATCTCGGCTCACTGCAACCTCTGCCTCCCAGGTTCAATTCTCCTGCTTCAGCCTCCCGAGTAGCTGGGATTACAGGCATGTGGCACCACGTGCAGCTGATTTTTGTATTTTCAGTAGAGACGGGGTTTTGCCATGTTAGCCAGGCTGGTCTTGAACTTCTGACCTCAGGTGATCTGCCCGCCTCGGCCTCCCAAAGTTCTGGGATTACACTTGTGAGCCACCACTGCCGACCAAAAAGTACATGTCTTAATTTAAAAATATTTTATTGCTAAAAAATGCTAATGACCATCTGAGCCTTCAGTGAGTTGTGATCTTTTTGCTGGTGGAGGGTCTTGCCTCCACGTTGATGACGGCTGACTGATCAGAATAGTGGTTGCTGAAGGTTGGTGTGGCTGTGGCTATTTCTTAAAATAAGACAAAAATGATGTTTGCCACATAGATTGACTCATCCTTTTGCTAAAGATTTCTCTGTAGGATGAGATACTATTGGATAACATTTTACCCACAGTAGAACTTCTTTCAGAATTGGAGACAATCCTCTCAAAACCTGCTCCTGCTTTATCAACTAAGTTTATGGAATATTCTAAATCTTCTGTTGTCATTTCAACAATGTTCGCATCTCCACCAGGAGTAGCTTCCATCTCAAGGAACTGCTTTCTTTGCTCATCCATAAGAAGCAACTCCTAATCTGTTAGAGTTTTATCCTGAGATTGTAGCAATTCAGTTCCATCTTCAGACTCTACTTCTTATTCTAGTTGTCTCCTATTTCCACCTCATTTGCAATTACATTTGCAGTTACTTCTTCCATTGAAGCCCTGAACCCCTCAAAGTCATCTAGGAGGGCTCAAATTACTTCTCCCAAACTCCTGTTAATGTTGCTATTTTGACCTTCTTCCCTGAATCAGGAATGTTCTTAGTGGCATCAAAAATTACGAATCTTTTCTAGAAGGTGTTTTCAATTTACTTTGCCCAGATCCATCAGGGGAATCACTGTCTGTGGCAGTGATATTTACAAAATATATTTTATAAATCATAAAACTTGAAAGTCTAAATTATTCTTTGATCCATGGGCTGCAGAGTGGGTGTTCTATTAGCAGGCATAAAAACATTAGGGGATCTGGCAAGATGGCTGAATAGGAACAGCTCCAGTCGGCAGGTCCCAGTGAGACCAATGGAGAAGGTGGGTGATTTCTGTATTTCCAACTGAGGTACCTGGCTCATTTGGGACTGGTTAGACAGTGGGTGCAGCCCACAGAGGGCGAGCAGAAGCAGGGTGGGGTGTCGCCTCACCCAGGAAGTGCAAGGGGTCAAGGGAAGCCATGAGGGACTGTGCTGTGAGGGACGCTGCTATCTGGCCCAGATACTACGTTTTTCCTATGGTTTTTGCAACCCTCAGACCAGCAGATTCCCTCAGGTGCCTACACCACCAGAGCCCTGAGTTTCAAGCACAAAACTGGGTGGCTGTTTGAGCAGACACTGAGCTAGCTGCAGGAGTTTTTCTTTTGTATCCCAGTGGCATCTGGAACCCCAGTGAGACAGAACCTTTCACTCCCCTGTAAAGGGGGCTGAAGCCAGGGAGCCAAGCAGTCTTGCTCAGTGGGTCCCACCCCCACAGAACCCAGCAAGCTAAAATCCACTGGCTTGAAATTCTCACTGCCAGCACAGCAGTCTGAAGTCAACCTGGGATGCTCGAGCTTGGTGGAGGGAGGGGCTTCCACCATTACTGAGGTTTGAGTAGGCGGTTTTCCCCTCACAGTGTAAACAAAGCTGCTAGGAAGTTTGGACTGGGCAGAACGCACCACAGCTTGGCAAAGCTGCTGTAGCCAGACTGCCTCTCTAGATTCCTCTTCTCTGGGCAGGGCCTCTCTGAAATAAAGGCAGCAGCCCCAGTCAGGGGCTTATAGATAAAACTCCCATGTCCCTGGGACAGAGCACCTGGGGGAAGGGGTGGCTGTGGGCGCAGCATCAGCAGACTTAAACATTCCTGCCTGCCGGCTCTGAAGAGAGCAGTGGATCTCCCAGCACAGCACTTGAGCTCTGCTAAGGGACAGACTGCCTCCTCAAGTGGGTCGCTGACCCCCGTGCCTCCTGACTGAGAGACACCGCCCAGCAGGGGTCAACAGACACATCATAGAAGAGAGCTCTGGCTGGTATCTAGTGGGTGCCCCTCTGGGACAAAGCTTCCAGAGAAGGAACAGGGAGCAATCTTTGCTGTTCTGCAGCATCCGCTGGTGATACCTAGGCAAACAGGGTTGGGAGTGGACCTCCAGCAAATTCCAGCAGACCTGCAGAAGAGTTAGAAGATCAGCAGCAGACTGTTAGAAGAAAAACTAACAAACAAAGCAATAACATCAACATTAACAAAAAAGGACGCTCATGCAAAAACCCCATCGAAAAGTCATCAGCATCAAAGATCAAAGGTAGATAAATCCACAAAGATGAGGAAAAACCAGCACAAAAATGCTGAAAATTCCAAAATGCTTCTTCTCTTTCAAAGGATCACAACTCTTTGCCAGCAAGGGAACAAACTGGAAGAAGAATGAGTTTGACGAATTCACAGAAGGAGGCTTCAGAAGGTGGATAATAACAAACTCCTCTGAGCTAAAGGATCATGTTCTAACCTAATGCAAGGAAACTAAGAACCTTGATGAAAGGTTAAAGGAATTTCTAATTAGCATAACCAGTTTAGAGAAGAACATAAATGATCTGATGGAGGTGGAAAACACAGCACAAGAACTTCATGAAGCATACACAAGTACAATAGCTGAATCAATCAAACCAAAGAAAGGATATCAGAGATAGAAGATAAACTTAATGAAATAAAGTGAGAAGACAAGCTTAGAGAAAAAAGAATGAAAGGGAATGAACAAAGCCTCCAAGAAATATGGGACTATGTGAAAAGACCAAACCTATGATTGGTTGTTGTACCTGAAAGTGATGGTGAGAATGGAACCAAGTTGGAAAACACTTCAGGATATTATCCAGGAGAACTTCTCCACCCTAGCAAGACAGGCCAACCTTCAAATTCAGGAAATAAAGAGAACACCACAAAGATGCTCCCCGAGAAGAACAACCCCAAGTCACATAATTGTCAGATTCACCAAGGTTGAAACAAAGGAAAAATGTTAAGGGCAGCCAGAGAGAAAGACCAGGTTACCTACAAAGGGAAGCCCATCAGACTAGCAGCAAATCTCTCTGCAGAAATCTTACAAGCCAGAAGAGAGTGAGGGCCCATATTCAACATTTTTAAAGAAAATAATTTTCAACTCAGAATTTCATATCCAGCCAAACTAAGCTTCATAGGTGAAGGAGAAATAAAATCCTTTACAGACAAGCAAATGCTGAGGGATTTGTCACCACCAGGCCTGCCTTACAAAAGCTCCTGAAGGAAGCACTAAATATGGAAAGGAAAAACCAGTGCCAGCCACTGCAAAAACATACCAAAATATAAAGATCAATGACACTATGAAGAAAATACATCAACTAATGTGCAAAATAACTAGCTAGCATCATGATGACAGGATCAAATTCAAACATAACAATACTAACCTTAAATGTAAATGGGCTAAATGACCCAATTAAAATAACAGACTGGCAAATTGGATAAAGAGTCAAGACCCATCGGTGTGTTGTATTCAGGAGACTCATCTCATGTGCAAAGTACACACATAGGCTCAAAATAAAGGGATGGAGGAATATTTACCAAGCAAATGGAAAAAAAAAAAAAAAAAAAAAGCAGGGGTTGCCGTCCTAGTCTCTAATAAAACAGACTTTAAATCAACAAAGATCAAAAAAGACAAAGAAGGGCATTACATAATGGTAAAGGGATCAATGCAACAAGAAGAGCTAACTGTCCTAAATATACATGCACCCAACACAGGAACACCCAGATTCGTAAAGCAAGTTCTTGGAGACCTACAAAGAGACTTAGACTCCCACACAATAATAGTGGGAGACTTTAACACCCCACTGTCAATATTAGACAGATCAATGAGACAGAAAATTAACAATGATATTCAGGACTTGAACTCAGCTCTGGACCAAGTGGACCTAATAGACATCTACAGAACTCTCCACCCCAAATCAACAGAATATACATTCTTCTCAGCACCACATCGCACTTACTGTAAAATTGACCACATAATTGGAAGTAAAACACTCCTCAGCAAATGCAAAAGAATGGAAATCATGACAAACAGTCTCTCAGACCACAGTGCAATCAAATTAGAACTCAGGATTAAGAAACTCACTAAAAACCGCACAACTACATGGAAACTGAACAACCTGCTCCTGAATGACTACTGGGTAAATAACGAAATTAAGGCAGAAATAAATAAGTTCTTTGAAACCAATGAGAATAAAGACACAATGTACCAGAATCTCTGGGGCACAGCTAAAGCACTGTTTAGAGGGAAATTTATAGCACTAAATGCCCACATGAGAAAGCAGGAAGCATCTAAAATTGACACCCTAACACCACAATTAAAAGAACTAGAGAAGCAAGAGCAAACAAATCCAAAAGCTAGCAGAAGACAAGAAATAATTAAGTTTGGAGCAGAACTGAACAAGATAGAGACACAAAAAACCCTTCAAAAAATCAATAAATCCAGGAGCTGGTGTTTTGAAAAGATTAACAAAACAGATAGACTGCTAGCCAGACTAATAAAGAAGGGAAAAGAGAAGAATCAAATGGACACAATAAAAAATGATAAAGGAGATATCACCACTGATCCCACAGAAATACAAACTACCATCAGAGAATGCTATAAACACCTCTACACTAATAAACTAGAAAATTTAGAATAAATGGATAAGTTCCTGGATATATACACCCTCCAAAGACTAAACCAGGAAGAAGTCGAATCCCTGAATAGACCAATAACGAGTTCTGAAATTGAGGCAGTAATTAGTAGCCTACCAACCAAAAAAAGCCCAGGACCAGAAAGATTCACAGCCGAATTATACTAGAGGTACAAAGAAGAGCTGCTACCATTCCTTCTGAAACTATTCCAAACAATAGAAAAAGAGGGACTCCACCCTAACTCATTTTACGTGGCCAGCATTATCCTGATACCAAAACCAGGCAGAGACACAACAACAACAAAAAATTCAGGCCAATATTCCTGATGAACAGCGATGCAAAAATCCTCAATAAAATACTGGCAAACCAAATCCAGCAGCACAGCAAAAAGCTTATTCACCACGATCAAGTCGGCTTCATCCCTGGGATGCAAGGCTGGTTCAACATATGCAAATCAATAAATGTAATTTATCACATAAACAGAACCAAAGACAAAAACCACATGATTATCTCAATCGATACAGAAAAGGCCCTCGATAAAACTCAACACCTCTTTATGCTAAAAACTCTCAATAAACTAGGTATTGATGAAATATATCTCAAAATAATAAGAGCTATTTATGACAAACCCACTGCCAATATCATACTGAATGGGCAAAAGGCAGAAGCATTCCCTTTGAAAACCAGCACAAGACAAGGATGCCCTCTCTCACAACTCCTATTCAACATAGTATTAGAAGTTCTGGACAGGACAGTCAGGCAACAGAAAGAAATAAAGTGTATTCAAATAGGAAGAGAGGAAGTTAAAGTGTCTCTGTTTGCAGATGACATGATTGTATATTTAGAAAACCCCATCATCTCAGCCCAAAACTCCTTAAGCTGATAAGTGACTTCAGCAAAGTCTCAGGATACAAAATCAATGTGCAAAAATCACAAGCATTACTATACATCAGTAATAGCTGAGAGCCAAATCATGAGTGAATTCCCATTCACAATTGCTATAAAGATAATAAAATACCTAGGAATCCAACTTACAAGGGATGTGAAGGACCTCTTCAAGGACAACTACAGAAGGAAAAAAGAGAGGACACAAACAAATGGAAAAACATTCCATGCTCATGGATAGGAAGAATCAATATTGTGAAATTGGTCATACTGCCCAAAATAATTTACAGGTCAAGCTACCATTGACTTTCTTCACAGAATTAGAAGAAACTACTTCTTTCACATGGAGCCAAAAAAGAGCCCATCTAGCCACGGCAATCCTAAGCAAAAAGAACAAAGCTAGAGGCATCACGCTACCTGACTTCAGACTATACTACAAGGTTATAGTAACCAAAAAAGCATGGTAATGGTAGCAAAATATAAACCAATGGAACAGAACAGAGGCCTCAGAAATAACATCACACAAGTACAACCATCTGATCTTTAACAAAACCTGACAAAAACAAGCAATGGTCAAAGGATTCACTATTTAATAAGTGGTATTGGGAAAACTGGCTAGCCATATACAGAAAACTGAAATTGGACCCCTTTCTTACACCTTATACAAAAATTAACTCAAGATGGATTAAAGACTTAAACATAAGACCTAAAACCATAAAAACCCTAGAAGAAAACCTAGGCAATACCATTCAGGACATAGGCATGGGTGAAGACTTCATGACTAAAACACCAAAAGCAATTGCAACAAAAGCCAAAATTGACAAATGGGATCTAATTAAATTAAAGAGCTTCTGCACAGCAAAAGAAACCATCATCAGAATGAACAGGCAGCCTACAGATTGGGAGAAAATTTTTGCAATCTATCCATCTGACAAAGGGCTAATATCTGAATCTACAAAGAACTTAAACAAATTTACAAGAAAAAAACAAACAACCCCATCAAAAAGTGGGCAAAAGATATGAACAGACTCTTCTCAAAAGAAGACATTTATGCAGCCAACAAACATGAAAAAAAGCTCATTATCACTGGTCGTTAGAGAAATGCAAATCAAAACCACCATCTCACACCATCTCATGCCAGTTAGAATGGTTATTGTTAAAAACTGAGGAAACAACAGATGCTGGAGAGCATGTGGAGGAATAGGAATGCTTTTGCACTGTTGGTGGTAGTGTAAATTAGTTCAACCATTGTGGAAGACAGTGTGGCGATTCCTCAAGTATCTAGAACTGGAAAAACCATTTGACCTAGCAATCCCATTACTGGATATATATCCAAAGGATTATAAATCATTCTACTATAAAAACACATGCACATGATGTTTATTGCAGCACTATTCACAATAGCAAAGACTTGGAACCAACCCAAATGCCCATCAATAATAGACTGGATAAAGAAAATGTAGCACATATACACCATGGAATACTATGCAGCCATAAAAAAGAATGAGTTCATGTCCTTTGCAGGGACATGGATGAAGCTGGAAGCCATCATTCTCAACAAACTAACACAGGAACAGAAAACCAAACACTGCCTGTTCTCACTCATAAGTGGGAGTTGAACAGTGAGAACACATGGACACAGGGAGGGGAACATCACACACCAGGCCCTATTGGGGGATAGGGGTAAGGAGAGGGATGACATTAGGAGAAATACCTAATGTAGATGATGGGTTAGTGGGTACAGCAAACCACCATGGCACATGTATACCTATGTAACAAACCTGCACGTTCTGCACATGTATCCCAGAACCTAAAGTATAATAATAAGGCCTGGCATGATGGCTCACACCTGTAATCCCAGCACTTTGAGAGGCTGAGGTGGGCAGATCACGAGGTCAGGAGATGGAGACCATCCTGGCCAACATGGTGAAACTCCATCTCTACTAAAAATACAAAAAGTAGTGGGGTGTGGTGGTGGGTGCCTATAATCCCAGCTACTCCAGAGGCTGAGGCAGGAGAATCACTTGTATCCAGGAGGTGGAGGTTGCAGTGAGCCGAGATTGCACCACTGCACTCCAGCCTGGGCAACAGAGTGAGACTCTATCTCAAAAAAAAGAAAAAAAAAAAGAAAAGAAAGTATAATAATAATAAAAAAAACATTAACAACATTAATGTCCTTGTACATCTCCATCAGTGCTCTTGGGTGATCAGGTGCATTGTTAATGAACAGTAATATTTTAAAAGGAATCTTTTTTGCTGAGCAGTAGATCTCAACAGTATACCTGAAATATTCAATAAACCATGCTGTAAATAGATGGTCTGTCAGCGAGGCTTTGCTGTCCATTTTTAGAGCACTGGCAGGATAGATTTAGCATAAATCTTAAGAGCCTTAGAAGTTCTGGCAAATGAGCATTGGCTTCAACCTAAAGTAACCAGCTGCCTTAGCCGTTAACAAGAGAGTCAGCCTGTTCTTTGAAGCTTTGAAGCCAGGAATTGACTTCTCCTTTCTGGCTGCATAGTTTTAGTTAGATCTGGATAACTTGCTGCAGCTTTGACCTCACCACTTGCTGCTTCACCTTACACTTTTATGTTATGGAGATGGCTTCTTTTCTTAAACCTTATGAACCAAGCTCAGCTAGCTTCCAACTTTTCTTCTGCAGCTTCCTTACATCGCTCCACCTTAAGAGAATTGAAGAGAGTTAGGGCCTTGCTCTGGATTAGGCTTTGGCTTAAGGGAATGTTGTGGCTGGTTTGATCTTCTATCCTGACTACTCAACTTTCTCCAAATCAGCAATACGGCTGTTTCACTTTCTTAGCATTCACGTGTTCACCGGAGTAGCACTTTTAATTTTCTTCAAGAACGTTTCCTTTGCATTCACAATTTGGTTAATTGTTTGGTGCCAGAGATATGAGATATAACTTTTGGCCTGGGTTGGCTTTCAACGTGCCTTCCTCATGAAGCTTAATCATTTCTAATTTTTTATTTAAAGTGGAAGATGTATGACTCTTTCTTTCACTTGAACACTTGAACATTGTAGGGTTATTCATTGGCCTACTTTCAATGTTGTTGTATATTAGGGAACAGGCAAGTCCAGTTAGAGGGAAAGAGGAGCTGGTTGGTGGAGCAGTTGGAGCATACACATTTACTGATTAAGTTCTCTGTATCTTACAGATGTGGTTCATGGGACCCCAATAAAATTACAATAATAACATCAAACAGCACTGATCACAGAACAACATAACGGGTATAATAAAAATTAAAGAGTTTGGAATATTACTAGAATAACCAAAATGTAATACAGACACAAAGTGAGCAGATGCTATTGAAAAACAATGCCAATAGACTTGTTCAATGCAGGGTTGCCATAACCTTCAATTTGTAAAAATTTAGTGTCTATGAAGCACAGTAAGGCTAAGTGCAATAAAACGAGATGTGCATGTATACAGAAAGCTTGACAGCTAAACTGGTGGAGATGGGAAAGGCCGTCATTCTCCACCTCCAGTGAATCACCAGTGAAGGGGAGAAAAGAATAGGGGCATGTGGACCTTCCCATTCACTAAAACCAGAGGAGAAACTGACACAGGCAGACAATGATGGACAACTTCTGCCCAGAGAATTGGACAAATGTCCTTGATCCTACTGGACTGTTTCCAGGGCTAGTGGGCTCTGCAATGATGAACTTGCACCCACCCCAAGAGGGTGAAAAGTACGAAGTACACCCAAAGCCACTGGAAAAATCCTTACAATTCTTTGGGTTAGTATAGCCCAACTCTGTGCTATAACATTACTGTAATATATTTTTAGGTACATCAACTTTTTGTGAGAAAAACCTACCCAAATCTCAAAATTTTACAGAAGTTGGGACTTTGTGATTTAAGAAATGTTTAAAAATGTGTGGTAATGTTTTAATATCTGTTTGAATGATTCCTCCAACTCCTAGCTTTTACTTAATATTTTGTTGCTAAAATGAGAGCGATGTGGAGGGATAAAGTGGTGACTTGTTCAAGGTGAATCTGGGAGGCACAGGACTTGATTTCTCTCTAGACTGAACCTCAGAAGTCTTAGTTGGAGCAGCTGGAATGGCAACATCCTTCTTTGACTCTCAGCCAGTGGGCTCTTTTCCATTCGCTCAATCAGTCTCATCAACTTTTCTGAAGAACTCCTACTGAGAAGTTAAATGGAGGAGGTGAAGCAGAGAAAGCCACAGAAATATTTTTCTGGAAATATGCAAAGAAAAAAGAATGTCATGTTTTAAGATTTGGCATAGAGGCCAAATAACTTTCCTTCACTTATAATGGAAATTGGAGATGAAATTGGGGACTGGTTTCAGGAAAACTAAAAAAAAAAAGACATGAATTTGAGATGAAATGTAAGAATTTGATCAATGACAGGAAATTCTTTGTGCCCTAATTTCCTGACCACTGACCTCAGCAGGCCCTTAGTGCTGCCTGGCCATCTTCCTACACATTTATGGGCCATTCACTCTCTCTTCTCAAACCTCCAAAGTCTCCTCTTTCATCCCTATACTCAGCTGAGAGCTCTGCTTCCTATTTCATTGAGAAAAACAGTCCTATGTTTCTGCCAAATGCTCTCCATCTGCCCCATTATCCTCTGCCCTGCCTTCCCCACTGTAACCACAGGAAATTTCTTTGTGCTCTTATCCAGGGTCAAGCCCACCTGAGGCCCTGAACCCTGTAATCTTTCCTGTCTCTGCCACTTACTAGGTCTGGATGTAGGGCTAGCGTCCTTTGTCTTCATTATGCCAGGAAAGCTCTGGGGTCTCAGTCTTATTAAACATAGGCCATTGTTGAGCCCAAGTTTCAGACAACCAACCAAGTGAACTCATGGTCTTTCATGCGAATACCAAACTGAAAACTGGCATCCTGGGGAGAGGAAAGACATGCTTTCAGCTAAAAGAATGCCATGAGATTAGAAACGGGAGAAGCGCCATAGATGGTAGACGGTAGAACTCAGTACCTTAGTTCTACCATCTAAGGTACTTAGAACTCAGTACCTTACACTGACTTTCTACTGGAAACTGGATAAAGTCTAAAGGTTCAACGTGTTTGGTAATGTAGGAGACACTGTTTGAGGCTGGTGGGAAATAAAGATGTATACTTATGGTGGAACCAGCTTATATAACTTACTTCCAAGTCTGAATATTGTCGAGTATATTTTTGTTTGTTTCTAAGTTGTTTATGTCATGAGAGCCTTCAGAAAAGCTTTTGACCATGTGCTTTTTAAAGGCAATATTTGAACAACTGATGAATGCAGGAAACAAATTACTTTCTTTTTTTTTTTCTGTTTACTTTAAGTTCTGGCATACATGTGCAGAGGTTTGTTACATAGGTATACATGTGCCATGGTGGTTTGCTGCACCCATCAACCTGTCATCTAGGTTTTAAGCCCGGCATGCATCAAAATACTTCCTAAAATAAAAGGGCACATATATATTAAGATCATCACGAGCAATAATTATTACAGCCAAATAGTTAATGTGGCATGAAATTATTTGGCAAGCCTTTTCAGAAGACTAGAAAAGACCAAGTAAATATTTCCCCTAATTTTACTTTCAGCATAGTGTTCATTTATTTATTCCTTTAACAAATATTTATTATGTACTGTATATCAGGTGTGATTCCGATGCCAAAATATAGCAGCAAATAAAACAGATAAAAATCCCTGGCCACATGGAGCAGTGAGGCAAAATAAGCAACAGACAAACAAGTAAATAAGTAAATTAAAAAGTAACCTAATAGAGCCACTTGCAGCTATCCAAACTAAAACATTTAATCCAGAATCTCTGGTGAATGCAACTATATCAATAAATTCAGCTGATTCCAGTGTTGCATTAAATCCACCTTGGTCTAATACCTTTAGAATCCACACCCACAAACATTCTCTCTCCCAGTGTTGGGATGTGTAGGGGAAGGGAAAGCACAGTAAGGCTGAATTTGCAAAAGCTGGATTCAGTCATTGCTGTGGGAGGGGACTGCTACTGTCAGGGTTAAAAAGGGGAAAAAAATACCATGGTCAGGGGATGCTTAGGAAACAAGCAGGAAAGACCCGTGGGGTCTGCAGGAAACAAAGAGGAACAAGTTCCTCCTTCCTACTTGTCTAGTGTCCGCCTTAGCACCCCAAAGCAAAGTTTAGAAGCTTGGGTTTGGGGATAGGAGAACTTAATAACTGACACACTTGTTATATTAACAATTTTTGAAAAAACAAATTATGTAACTCATAGTGCAACCCCTATTTACCCTTTATTCATTATCCCATTGATACTGCTTCCTTAAAGGTCACTAATGAACCACTAGGAACTACATTCAAGGGCCTTTACTGGCTTGGTTCATCCTCATGATCCTCTGTTACTGCTTCTTGAATAGGCCTTTCTCAACTGACGAGGTGTCCTTTTGATGTGTCTACATTCTCTTCCTTTTCGTATCCACTTTGTGGAGACACTAGCCAAGAATCCAGTTTACTAAACTCCAGGGTTTACAAAGAGAACATGCTCCTTTAAGACTGAAATACAAAATACAACATTTCTGGAACCGTGATAATCTAAAAGCAGTTTTAAAACTTCCTGATGTTGTTTACTGTTGTTCTCAAGATAGAGAAAAAATTTATCTTGGAGGCAAAGATTCTTGGTTTAAAAAGTCAACGTAAATTTTAGTTATTAAAAAATAAAAACAAAGATCTCCTTCTACAATGAAAATGCTTGAGACAATTGAATGAAACGACTCTGCACCATAACATTATGATGTTCATGGTGGGCAGACCTGGAGGAGCTTGTTAGCAGGCAGCAGCAGGGGCCTGGGGATGCGGAGTGGCTTATCAGGTTGGGGAAGAATGTGGAATGGGGGTGAAGTTGGCAGTGGAGAGCAGGTGTTAAGCTCCTGCCAACATATACTTAACAAACTTAAAGAACTAATCAGGGAGTGAGTCCCAGAAAGTATTTGAGGAAGTGAAATTGGTAGAAGGGGCTTGTGGTGATTGGTGGGAGAAAGACTCAAAGACATAAATTGAGTATTAAAGGAAATGTGACCTTATTTTGTTACAACAGTTAGGTATGGGGACATATTTACATAATCCTTCAGTTAATTATTTTGGGGTTCTGACTCTATTCCCTGGTTGGACTGCATTGACTTATGCTCAAAGAATAATGAACAAAAGTGGTGATAATGGACCTTCGTTCTAGCTTGTGATATTTATGTTATTAGCTATTGGTTTAGGAGTATTATTTTTAACATGTTAATGTTATCTTTACTTTTTTTTTTAAATGAGAAATGATGTTAAATTCCAAGACCGACTTATTGTTTTCTACTTTGATTTATTCATATGTTAAATGATTATTTGATTTGAGTAATAATTTTTTAGGTCTTTCTTTTAGAGACTTCGATACATAGTTACTGAAAGGGGGCTTAGCACCATTTTAGTCATAACAAGAACTAGAAAAACTTGCTTTTTCTTTATGCCATCAACAGTTAAAATAGCATAACAATGACTGGGTTGAAAAATCTGAATAAATTTTTGCATATAAAGTCATCTGTGCTGAAGGATGTTTTGAGAAGTAGCTGTATAAAAATCAATTTCAGGCCGAGCATGGTGGCTCAAGCTTGTAATCTCAGCACTCTGGGAGGCCGAGGCAGGTGGATCACCTGAGGTCAAGAATTTCAGAGCAGCCTGGCCAACATGGAGAAATCCCATCTCTACTAAAAATACAAAAAATAGCCGGGCGTGGTGGTAGGCCCCTGTAGTCCCAGCTACTCAAGAGGCTGAGACAGGAGAATCCCTTGAACCTGGGAGGTGGACGTTGCAGTGAGCTGAGACCGTGCCACCGCACTCCAGCCTGGGTGACAGAGCCAGACTCTGTCTCAAAAACAAAAACAACAACAAAAACATCACCAGTGTTTTTATTAGCATAGGTAACCAAACTTTTTATTTCCTTCATAAATGTGGTTCCTTCTTAATAATTTTATTTGTGGTTTTATTGTCTTTATTTTTGTATAAATTTAGGGACTGTAAGTGCAGTTTTGTTACAGGGATTTGCCACATAGTGTTGAAGTCTGGGCTTTTAGTATAAACATCACCCGAATACTGTACATTGTACCAATTATGTAATTTCCCATCCCTCACCCCCTCCCACCCTCCTACACTTCCAAGTCTCCAATGTGTGTGCTTTATTTAGCTTTCATTTAGAAGTGAGAACATGCAGTATTTTTCTGAATTTTCACTTAAGATAACAGCTTCCGGTTCCATCCATGTTGCTGCAAAAGATATTTCAATGTTTTTTATAGCTGAATAGTATACCATGGTAAAATATATGCCACAATTTATTTATCCACTCATCTGCTGATGGGCACTTAGGTTGATTCCATACCTTTGCTATTGTGAATAGTCCTGTTATGAACATAATGAGTGCAGGTATCTTTTTGACATAACGATTTCTTTTCTTTTGGGTATATCCCCAGTAGGGGGACTGCAGGATTGAATGGTAGTTCTTTCAGTTCTTTCAGAAATCTCCATACTGTTTTCCACAGACATACTAATTTATATTCCCAGCAACAGTGTATAAGCACTCCCTTTTCTCTGCAGCCTCACCAATGTCTTTTTTTTTTCTTTTTAATAATAGCCATTCTGACTGGGGTAAGATGATATCTCATTGTGGTTTTAATTTGGAGTTCTCTGATGATTAGTGGTGTTGAGCATTTTTTCATATGGTTGTTGATCATTTCTTTTTTTTTGAAAAATGTCTATTCATGTTCTTTGCTCACTTTTTATTTATTTTTAAAATTTTTTATTTCCATAGGTTTTTGGGAAACAGGTAGTATTTGGTTACATAAGTTCTTCAGTGATTTGTGGGATTTTGGTGCACTCATTTCCCAAGCAGTATACACTGAACCCAATTTGTAGTCTTTTATTGCTCACCCCCTTCCCATCCTTTCCTCCTGAGTCCCCAAAGTCCATTGTGTGATTCTTATGCTTTTTCATCCTCATAGCTTAGCTCCCACTTATAAGTGAGAACATATGATGTTTCGTTTTCCATTCCTGAGTTACTTCACTTAGAATAACCGTCTGCAATCCCATCCAGGTTGCTTTGAATGCCATTAATTCAATCCTTTTTATGGCTGAGCAGTATTCCATGGTATATACATACACACACACACACACACACACACACACACCTCCCACAGTTTCTTTATCCACTCGTTGATTGATGGGCATTTTGGTTGGTTCCACATTTTTGCAATTGCGAATTATGCTGCTGTAAACATGCATGAGCAAGTATCTTTTTCGTATAATGATTTATTTTCCTCTGGGTAGATATCCACTAGTGAGATTGCTGGATCATAGTGGTTGTACTAGTTTATATTCCCACCAGTTTGCCCACTTTTAAATGGGGTTATTTTGTTGCTGTTGTTATTTGAGTTCCTTGTAAATTCTGAGTATCAGTTCTCTGCTGGATACATAGTTTGCAAATATTTTCTCCCATTCTTCAGAATGTTTGTTCACTCTGTCCTTTTGTTCTGCAGAAGCCTTTTAGTTTACTTAAGTCCCGTATGTCTATTTTTGTTTTTCTTGCTTGTGCTTTTGAGGTCTTAGTCATGAATTCTTTGCCTAGACCAATGTCCAGCAAATTTCCCTAGGTTTTCTTCTGGTATTTTTACAGTATCAGGTCTCACATTTAAGTCTGTGACCCACTTTGAGTTGGTTTTTGTATATGGTGAGAGGTAGGGGTCCAATTTCACTTTTACACATATGGCAATCCAATTTTCCCAGCACCATTTACTGAAAAGGGTGTCCTTTCTCCAGTGTATGTTTTTGTCAGCTTTGTCAAAGATTGTTGGCTTTATCAAAGATATGTGGCTTTATTTCTGAGTTCTCTATTCTGTTCCATTGATCTGTTTTTATACCAATATTATGCTGTTTTGGTTACTATATCCTTGTAGTATAGTTTGAGGTCAGATAATGTGATGCCAGCAGCTTTGTTCTTTTTGCTTAAGATTGCTTTGGCTATTTGGGCTCCTTTTTGGTTACATATTAATTTTAAGATTGTTCTAATTCTGTGAAAAATGATGTTGGCATTTTGATAGGGATTGCACTGTGTCTGTAGATTGCTTTGGGCAGTATGGTCATTTTCACAATATTAATTCTTCCAATCTATGAATATGGCATTTTCCCTATCTGTTTGTATCATCTATGATTTCTTTCATCAGTGTTTTGTAGTTTTTCTTGTGGAGATTTTTCACCTTCTTGGTTAAGTATCTTCCTAGATATTTTACTTTTTCTTTGTAGCTATTGTGAATGGGATTGTGTTCTCGATTTGATTCTCAGCTTGATTGTCATTGGTATATCAAAATGCTACAGATGTTTTTGTTATCTTTTAAAAAGCAATCTAGAAAGTGTAGTAATTTTCAATTTCTGCTGTAACATATCACAAATTAGTGGATTAAAACACAAATGTATTATCTCACAGTTCTGGAGGTCAGAAGTCTGAAATGAGTCTATAAAATGGGGCTGAAATCAAGATGTTGGTAGAGCTGTGGTTTAGAAGCATTAGGGAAGAATCCCTTTCCTAGACTTTTCCAGCTTCCAGAGGCCACCTGCTTTCTTTGGCTTGTGGGCACTTTCTCCATCCTCAAATCCAGCTGTGGAGCATCTTCAAATCTCTCTCTCTGACCTTTGCTTCATTGACTGATTCTCTTGCCTCCATCTTTCCCTCATAAGGATCCTTGTGACTACACTGGGCCTACTAGAAAAATTAAGGCGAATCTCCTATCAAGATCCTTAATGTAATCACATCTGCAAAGTTCCTTTTGCCATCTGAAGGCTACATAACAAACACATGCATAGGTTCTGAGGATTAGGACATGGACATACTTGGAGGATCATTCTGTCGAACACAAAAAGAATGATTTGTTTTGTTTTAGAGTTTGTTTTTCAAAGAATGAGCTGTTGGACTGACCACTTCTACTGTTTTTTAATTTATTGATTTCAGCTTTTACATTTTTTTGAGGTTGTGTAGTTTTTTAAAAAATGTAAGTTTTTAGTAGAATGCTTAATTCGGTTAATCTTATTCTATTAAGGAAAGCGTTCAGGTGTACAAATTATCCTGTGTAGAATGTTAATTGTGGCCCGTAGATTTTAACATACAGTACTTTCATTATTATTTTCTAGATATTCTCCAATTTTGATGTCGATTTCTTCTTTAAGGAATCACTTAAAAATTAGTTTTGAGCTTTTAATTGGTTGATTTTTGTTGTAATTGTTGTTTCTACATTACTTTAGTTTTATGTCATGGTAGTTATAAAGTACATTCTGCACCATATCTACTTTAGCAAATACATTGTTATATACGTGTGTGCATGTACCCTATAGTTATATGTATCATGAGTATAAAATGATGTGCATTCTCTATTTGCAGAGTTTAAACATATTTGTTATTAGTTAGTATTCAGATCCACTGTATCTTGGAGATAATGTCTATACTAGGTCATAACTTTTTCTTTTTTATAGCAGCATAATGTTCCATTATATGGATGTACCATACTTTATTTACATAGCCCTTATGGATAATTGAATTGTGTTGAATATTTTAACAAAGCTGTAATGAAAAATTTTTATACATATCATTTGGTAATTATGGAAGTATATCTGAATGATAAATGGTTTGATGTGGAACTTCTGAATCAAAGGCTACATTAGAGTATTATTTTTCTTCCTAATCCTTTTCCTTTGCTGTTAATTCTCTTTAAATCTGACTCAATTATTTTATCTTCTGAATCACATCATCCATGTTTTCTTAACTTTTTTTGAGACTTCAAAGCCATTGTATTCTAAACTTTTTTCCTCTTTCCTCAGAAAATGTTCCTTCTTCCAAATGTACCCCAGCTTTCTTTTGATGTTTTGTTTCTCTCCTCCTCCCAACCTTCCCCCTCGCCCCACATTTTTGGCATAGTTCCCCTGCTATTTTCATTTGGGATATTTCGCTTTGTGATTATTCATTGCCCCAAAATAATCTGCATTCAGTATCTTTAATTCTCCTATTTGCTTGTTGCAATTTTCTTATTGCCTATAATTATGTTGGGTGCAAGTAATATTTAAATGGCTGTGGGTGTATGATAAAATATTTGAATGTATTATTACATGTCAATTTCCTTTGCATTTAACTGTATTTCATCGATTTTTATTGTACATATTGTTCACATTTTAATGTTTCTGGAATCAGTATGTAATACTACTAACATGCAAATCAATATTATAGTACTTTATCTTTTTTCTAGAAGAAGATGTTTTTAAATAGTGAGGCTTACAATTGATGGTGTATTGAAACCAACAAGTAAACAAGGTATTTCCTATTACATTGAATGTGTTGTCAAGCACAGTACATGTAAAACTTCCTGGATCCTTTTTAAGTTGGTCCAAAATTGAAATCTGTAATATGTGTTATATTTGTTCCCTATTTTAAGCATAGATGAATTCTATGTTTCCATTTTTGTTTTTAATTTTCATATCCTTGGGTTTTGCTGTGTGTGGGTGTGACACTTAACTATCTTTCCAGAAATGTTTATCACTAAATCCTGAAAGAGGAGTCTACAAATTTCCATATGATTTTGTAGGACTCTCAAAACCCTGTAACATCTCTTTCTGCTAAAATTTATTGGAGTAAGGGGTATATTTGATAAAGACATTAGGTAAAAGGTCTATGTATGCACACAACTGTTATAATGAAAATCCAAGGAAGAAAGGCAATTTTGTAACATTAGAATTTCTATGTGGACCACATTTGGAAACCAGTGTTAATTTAATCCATACATAATATCAAAGGATGCTTTGCTGTGTGCTCATCATCAAAGGAAGCATTCAGGAAAACATGACACAATAAGCCAAGACTCTAATAACCTCACATTCTGGAACTTCAGTAAAAACAGACTAGTACAACACTTTTATTCTATCTTTACAGCAACTTTTTCTGTAACCTTCTGATTAGGCTAAATTAAACATATGTTCAAGTTTGGTTCTATAAATTAAATCTTTTTTTATAAATGCAAAATCTATATATTATTTTTAAAACCTGTTTTACACATTAGAAATAAGACAGAACTAAATATTTATCAAGCTAAGTTAGGATAGTTTCTTGGCCATGAAGAAATAAGTTAGAAGCCGCTCTAAGTTTTGTTGTAAGAAGAAAAAATTGTACTATTCAAACCAAAATCTCCTGGAACACTGAAAAGACATGTCAATGTGAATATCCCTGACATCCGAAAGAATCTGGATCAAAGGCAAACTTTCGAGCAAACAGATGCCAAAAAGTAAATTGTCTTCCTAAGACAGGAAGCTGGCCATTTTCTTTCCTTGCTGAACTTAAATTTTCTGTGAACTACATACCATGTATTCTATCACACACAAACCTAAATAATAGGATCATATACTGTTTTCCTTTTTTTTTTATTTTCAAGAGATAGGATCTCGCTACAGTGACCAGGCTGGATTCAAACTCCTGAGCTCAAGTGATCCTCTCACCTCAACCCCCTGAGTAGCTGGGACTACTGGTGTGTGCCAACATGCCCAGCTTTCATACACTCTTGTAAATACATAAACATGAGACTCTGGGATTAGAAGTAAAACCTTCATAGAGATGAAGCTGAGGTAAACTGTTATTAGTGACACCTGACCTGCTCTTTTGTGTGACTCAGATTTTTACCAGTTCTTTTGTAAAAAAGGAACAAGCTTCAAATAGAAGAATTGCATGCCTTTTCAATGGTAATAATGGGCTATGTGGAGATATAAATAACTGGCTTATGAGAGACTAAAGATATAATATTCTAAAATCTTTAAAAATTCGTAACTTCCAATTCCTTTGCAGGGCTAAAGTGCTATGGAAATAGATGTCTTATTCCCAGACATAATGTCTCCCATCCTGTCAGGTAATGAGAGTGTCATCTAGACATTACTTTCAGCAACAAATTTCTCTCAATTTGTTTCCTAGGTCCTAAAAGCCTGATCTCTTATTTGCCTTCTTGCATTTTATTCCATTGTACCCAGTACTCCTGATTTTCCAGAAACATGGGGTTGTGGGCACTGTGGATTGCATTGTAAATTCATGGAACTGAGTTAAATGGTATGACTGTATTGGTTTAAGGCCCATCTTTAAAAAATTATCATGAAATATTTAGGTACACAAAAAGTACAGACTATATTAAATCAGCACCTATATTCCCATCGTCCACCTTAAGAAATGAAACATTACTGACACAATTGAAGCAGCTTGACTTTTCTCCCCTGAGGAAATTCTTTGCCAGTATTTGGTGCTTTTCTTTTCATTTATTCTTCCGCTATATATGCCCCCATAAACATATATTTTTCATGCTTCAAATTTTAAATATCATATTCTTCTAAAACATTATTCTTTGTTCATCTGTTTCATCCCTATTTCATATGTAGCTCCAAAAATTTTTTATTGCCACAGTATTCCATTGTATGCCTATCATATGAATCTATTATTGATGGATATTTAGATTGTTTCCAGGTTCTTACTACTTAAAAATAATAGTACTATGAACTTTCCTGTTCGCTATCTTACTGCACCAATGTGAGACTTGCTCTGGGATATGCACCTAGGAGAACCATTAGATTGTAGGGTCTTCAACATTGCTAGATAGCTAGTTGCCTTCCGAAGTGGTTGTACCAATCTATGCTCCCATCAGCAGATCTGAGGCCCCACTGCTTCACATCCTGTGAGATTACAAGCCCTTGGTAAGCTGGGCATTAGCTTTTGGAATCCTGTGAGATGAGGATACATTCCTCTAACTAGTGCAAGTGCTAGTTACCTCCAGGGCATTTGTAGGTTGGCTCCACGTTTTTAAGTTAATTGGTAGGTTTTGAGGTTTCATGAATTTGAAGGCAGTGTGAATTCAAATCCTGAAGCCATGGGCAGGTAAGCTCATAGTCAGAATTCTCAGAGAGGCCTCTTTTTTTTTCTTTTTGAGATGGAGTCTCCTTCTGTCGCCCAGGCTGGAGTGCAGTGGCGAGATCTCAGCTCACTGCAAGCTCCGCCTCCCGGGTTCATGCCATTTTCCTGCCTCAGCCTCTGGTGTAGCTGGGACTACAGGCGCCCGCCACCATGCCCAGTTAATTTTTTGAATTTTTAGTAGAGACGGGGTTTCACCGTGTTAGCCAGGATGGTCTTGATCTCCTGACCTCGTGATCTGCCCGCCTTGGCCTCTCAAAGTGCTGGGATTACAGGCGTGAGCCATCGCGCCCGGCCTTGAGAGGCCTCTTTTTAAAAATGTTTTAAAAATCAAAAGCACAGGCCAAGTCAGAAAGGCTCCTTGTGGTCTTCCTGGCCAGCAGGAGATTTTTCTTTTCTTGTCTACCCTTGTGCTGAGAGTGTTGGTTATTAAAGAGCTTGAGCATTATGTGCAGAGCTCAGTTGTAACTTCATGTGATATGGGCTGAGGGCTTTGAGTGGCCATTAATATCTAAAGTTGTTGATTGGGACTGCTACCCTCCTCCCCACCACCCAGCCTCCTGCCCCAGGGTCATTTCAAGCTTCTGGTTTTTATTTTATTGGGAATGAGATTTCTTTCATTTTCTTGTTTAGGCCCTGAGGGATAAGTTTTCCTCTTATTTTCTTATGCCCTTAGCCATATATTTAATAGGGAAGAAGGTAAGGTCCTCTCTCTTTTCATGATTTTCTATGTAAATAACAACTAAAGGGAACAGAGAGCATAAAAGTTTTGAGGTTGTATTTATTTCGATATGGAAGTCTTATTTTCCAGATCTGCAGCGTCCAAGAGAACCTTCTGAATGATGGGAATGTTTTCTACTCTCTCCAGCGAGGCAGACCCTTGCCATATGTGGCTACTAAGCATTTGAAATGTGGCTGATATGTCTGATAAACTAGTTCATAAATATTATTTAATTTTAATTAATTTAATTAAAATGGTCAGATATAATTAATGGTTATTGTATTTGACAACACAGTTTTAAATGGTAATATTCTTTGACCCCTGGGTGGGTTTATGTACTGGTAAACCAGTGTTGTCTTGAAAATCTGGTATTTTTGAGGATGTAAATATATTTGAGGATGAAATATTTGAGATGTGACTTTAGAATAGATGTCACCACAGGCTGGGCATGGTGGCTTACACCTGTAATCTCAGCACTTTGGGAAGCTGAGGCAGGAGGGTCACCCGCGGCCAGGAGTTGGAGACCAGCCTGGACAACACAGCAAGACTCTCTCTCTGTTTAAAAAAAAAAATTAGCCAGACATGGTGGTGTGCACCTGTTTTCCTAGCTATTCAGGAGGCTGAGTCAGGAGGATCACTTGAGCTCCAGGAGTTTGAAGCTGTAGTGAGCTATGACTGTGCCACTGCATTCCAGCCTGGGTGACAGAACAAGACCCTGTCTCCAAACAAACAAACAAACAAACAAACAACAAGGAACATATGCCACTACAAAACTGTATAGCCCATTATTTTGATAATCAGGTATTTCTTGTCTGATCTGTCTTTCTGGGAATTTTCAAAGAGCTACAGCGATCAAGTTTAAGTGCACATTCTTCCCATTGCCAGTTTCTGATCTGAAGTCAGAGAATCACTTTCTGAAAGCTTTTTCAAGAGTATTTATGAAGTAATAAAGTGGGAAGAAATCCTGAGGATAAACAATAAGAAGCATAAATATACATATTTAGAATGCAACTTAATATGCTTAAGAGTACAATTTGGCAGCTGGGAGTGGTGGCTCATGCCTGTAATCCCAGCACTTCAGGAGGCCGAGGGAGGCAGATCACGAGGTCAGGAGATCGAGATCATCCTGGCTAACATGGTGAAACCCCATCTCTACTAAAAATACAAAATAAAAATAAAAATTAGCCAGCCATGGTGGCGGGCACCTGTAGTCCCAGCTACTCGGGAGGCTGTGGCAGGAGAATGGCATAAGTAAACCCAGGAGACAGAGCTTGTAGTGAGCCTAGATAGCGCCATTGCAGTTCAGCCTGGGCAACAGGGCAGCAAGACTCCTGTCTCAAAAAAAAAAAAAAAGAGTACAATTTGGTCTATCTTTGAACTAAAAAGTTTACTAGTACCCTGAAAATATGTTAAGTAAAAACATGAGTGCATCATATGATTTATTAATAGCATTTTATTAAAAAGAAAAATAACCTGACCAGGTGCAGTGGCTCACGCCTATAATCCCAGTACTTTGGGAGGCTGAGGTGGGTGGATCACCTGAGGCCAGCAGTTCGAGACCAGCCTGGCCAACATGGTGAAATGCTGTCTCTACTAAAAATACAAAAATTAGCTGCGTGTGGTGGTGCACGCTTGTAATCCCAGCTACTCAGGAGGTTGAGGCAGGAGAATTGCTTGAACTCAGGAGGCGGAGGTTGCAGTGAGCTGAGATCGTGCCACTGCACTCCAGCTTAGGTGACAGAGTGAGACTCTGTCTCAAAAACAAACAAACAAACAAAAAAACAAGACAAAACAACAACAACAAAATCCCAAGCCTACTGCTCTAGGCTTAGAGTGGGCTTACACTTACATTTTGTTTTCTAACTTTCAAAGGGCATTGTATTCTTCAAAATATCTCTCAAAAATTTTTTTTGGCCATAGGTAGAGATTAAGAAGACTAAAGCAAAAATGCATCTGTGAATTTTAATAACACATATATGCATATTTGAAAACAAGGCCACATAAGCCTGGCTGGCACATTGGGCCAAATTACTGACTGGCCTTCAAAAATAAAGATTAAAAAAAATTTATCCACATACATTTTTTTATATCCCTGTATAAAACTGATGCCAACACGTTTGGCATTTTAGAAAGACACTCAAAAACAGATTTTTAGAAAGACACTCAAACAGATTCTGGAAAAAGAAATCGCTTCATGGGATGAACAGACTAGGTCACAAATGAAAACGCTAAACATTTGATTTTTAAACCGCACCACAAATTTCCAGATAAAACCGATTGAAACTTATGCTCAGAGATATTGTCACTGCACTTACATGAGTTGAAAACCTGTAAGAACCAAAGCCCCTAAATTCTACTGAATATACTTCAAACATTTTGCCTAGTAAAAATTTTTTTTAACACTCTCAAAAAATTTTAAAAAGAAACAAATTTTCTCTGGAAAGGATTTTCATCATTTTGAATATATATATTTTCTCAGAGTGTATGCAGCCCACTCTTCTCTTGATAATCTTCATAAAAACGTCTCAATGACTCAGGAATTCTAGGTGTCACAGTGCTCAAGGCCTGAGTGAAATGTCTTTTCATGATGAGATTGGCTTGAATGTCTTCTTCCAGAGCCAGAAGAGCTGCCTCTCTGCAGACGGCTACAATCTGAATTTTTAAAAAATAAGTAAATAAAAGGAGGTAGAAAACAATCAATACTCTTTTAGAAACATAATATTCCAAATATTCATCTGTGGTAACATCTACAACTAAATGCCCATCGCTAAAATTTATCTGCAAGAATTAGTCCACTCAAGTTTTCAAAAAGATAAAAGGTAATCATATACAGAGCATTCTGTTCTTTCCTTCATCCCAAAGCAATGTATTAAGTACTCAGAACCAGGAGTGCCAAAAGATATCTAAGAAGTGGCATTTTCTTTTAAGGGCATTTGCTCTTAACTGTAAGAGTAGGTAGCTGTGCACGCACATACTTTTAACATGGGATAGCAAAGGATGCATGTGTCTATGTGGTGGGGGGAGGCAGGAGCCAATGGTCAAGGGAGGGCAGAGCGGGGAGATATTCTGATACAGAGTGAGGCCCTGCTCATCAACACACCGTGTCATAGCAGTTTCCACATTCCTTTCAACCTTTGATGTATTACCCACATGTAAAAGCATTTCTTTATGTGTATCTCTTTAATGAGTTCTTAAATCTCAGGAATATCAGATAGGGTTGTCAACATTTACTTTGGAGAGCTGCATTAGAACAGAGAAGTGAATGCTGTTTACTCAGCCAGGAAAGCTGGAAGAATTGAAAAGAATCTGGGGAGGGGGCGGAATGGATGCAGAGGGAGGAGGGAGGAGGCAGTAGGAAAACGGAAGGGGAGGAAGGTTCAAGAATCCTGAAATGTGTTTTTAAGCTTTCTGGACTTCAGACAGCGGAAGCAGGCTGATGCCAGTGTCATTCTAAAGACACATTATGGTAGTGAAAAGAGCTTGGGGGATGAAAAGAGATATTGTGATTTTCAGGGCAACAGGGAAAACAGTGATTGATATTGACTGCGCCCTTATATCGGTAAATGAAAGGGCCAGCTGAAACACATTTGTCCAGCCATTCAGCATATTTTCTCTGTTTGTTCACTCACTGAAAAGAGTTCCTCTGCTTATGCTAGGCTAATGGCTGCCAAAGCAGTTTAGTAGCTTTTTAGGGGATTTAGCAGCATGTTTAGGGAGCTTTCAAAAACATGCATAGATTTAGATGGCTTTGTCAAATTACCACAATGTAACTATTAGTTCTGGGCTTCATTAATGAGCACTGAAGTTAACTATAGTGGTTATGCATGTTAATGTTTTTCTGAAAAAAGAGAGTGGCTATCATCTTGTTGAAGGAAAAAACAAAACTTCAAGGGATTAGTAAAACCACTTTATCACATGTTCTGGTGCAAAAAGAGCTCTTTTGAAAACAAGAATGTGATAATTAATAAGCACAGTAAAAGCCTGTGAAATGCCCAGCATGGTAAACTGGCTATCCGATGGTTCCACTGTGTTTTAAGGGGATCTCTACAAAGGGAGGTGAAGGGACCAAGTGGGAAGAGTCCCCTCCCACACCTCTCTGAGCAGCACTTCTTTCATCCGGACAAGAATTTGAAGCAATGGTTGCAAGGCTAAAAAGGCTGAAGAATCACTGGAAGAGGCAAAGAGCACTACATTTCCTGCCAGGTGGCGGAGCTCTCTTTCTGTCTCCTGCATACCTCCCCCAACCTCATAGCTGAGACTCCCTCAGAGAATACAGAGCCTGGCACATAATGGTTGGAAACATTTATTGAGCACCTACTATGTGAGTGCACAAATACTAATTACTGTACTAATTCATTTGCTATATGACTGATGTCTCCCTGTTTTTGCACAGCAGTGGTCTTGCTAATAGGGGTATATGTAAAGTCAGATGGAAACACATCCAATAGAGTGGTCAGATGAGCGTGTGTACCATGGTGGCTGGGGTGGGGCGTGGAAAAAGAAGGGGGTTGAGAAAAGGAGAGGTAACCAAAAGGCTGCCTGGAACCTCTCAAAGTTTCTGGGTTTTGGTTCACATGGCTAGATGGGTGGTTTGCCCAGCTGGCATATCTGAGGAAGGGAACCAATTGTCAGATAGGCTTCCACTCTCAACACAAAGTAATCAAACTGGCAGAAGAAGAAATGATTGTACTCCTGTAATCACTGGAACCTCAGGAAGCCTAACCCAGCGTGGTAAATAAATGTAGGTAGTGGGAAGTGTTATGTCATTAGGGCCTAGAAGGCTGTCCTTAGGGTCAGTTCCCCTGGGCAATTCCTCTTAGAAGATCCACTTTCTTTCCTTCACATTTGCTTCTATAGATTTTTCTCTTTTTTGAGACAGAGTCTCGTTCTGTCACCAGGCTGGAGTGCAGTGGTGCAATCTTGGCTCACTGCAACCTCCACCTCCTGGGTTCAAGCGATTCTTCTGCCTCAGCCTCCTGAGTAGCTGGGACTACAGGCGCCCCCCACCACGACTGGGTAAATTTTTGGTATTTTTAGTAGAGACGAGGTTACACCATATTAGCCAGGATGGTCTCGATCTCCTAACCTCGCGATCCGCCCGCCTCAGCCTCCCAAAGTGCTGGGATTACAGGCGTGAGCTACCACGCTCGGCCTGCTTCTATAGATTTTTCTATGAGCTATAAATTGTTGTTTTGTGGTAGCTTACATGGTAGTGACAAAGCAGGTATTAGTGATCAGTTATGGTTAGAGAAGTAGTGAGCACTTGAAGTGTGGATGTTTGTAACTTGGGGCCTCTAGTATATGTCAACATTTGAGAAAAAATTCTCCTACTATATTTAGTACTCCCCTGACTCTTAATAAACCATTCCATCTAGCTTGGAGAACTATGAAACTGTGAGATATAGAAAACTTGGACAGAGTTTTGACCAGATCACTAATGTTTGGATTAGATAGGGATGACCTAGAGAACTTTTGAGAGTTAATGAAAAGAGAAACATGGGTACTCAAGGACCTCATATGAACGTGTCTTCTTCTGTGTAGAGGAAGGACTGCAGCTGTCTGTATGTCCTAGGGTGGGAGAAACACTGCCTGAATTCAACACTTGCTTCAATAGACATTACTCTGTTTATTTTTATTTATTTATAAAGGATGCTCTGAAGAACTAGTCAATAAGGTCATCTTCTTCTGCCACTCTTACTTTCCTATCACATTTACTTAGCAATATACAGCCAGTAACTGAGGGAAATGTAAACAGGACACTACAAATAATTAGCCAGTCATTCTTTCATTAATCAACATCCAGTGAATAGCTACTCTGTGCGATAACTATATGAAGCCAGGTGGAAGATCCAGGCATGTCTAAGACTTAGCACCTGTCTTCCCATGCTCACAAACCAGTAGTGGATGCACATAAGTTAAATGCCGTGTGTGCCATGGTATTAGAAGTACTGTCGGGGAGGCAAATGGAAAGGGCTTTAGTGTGGAGAGAAGGAATAAATTACAGCTTTGGAAACCAAAGTGTGAAGAAGAGAACTGAGATATGCATACAGGTAAGGAAAAGGACTAGCGGTAATAAAACGAGCAGAAAAACAGCAAGGTGGGAAGAAGAAAACACGGATTACATTGAACTAGCCTCAGTAGATGGGAGAAATTTTTTTAAAAAATAATAATTCTACCATCAAATATAACTAAAATTAACAATGATAGTGTTTTCAAAGTCATGTGGGCCACAATGACAGTGAAAGCTAGTCAATGCCAGTCCTCTCTAAAGCTCTGAACCAAATCCACAAGCAGCTGATGCACAAGCAGCTGACAGAGCGCAACTCCTAAAAGTTCCTTTTGTTTTTATTTTTTCCTCATGAAAAGGCTTCTTAGTAGAAATTCCAAAAGCAAAAGCATTGACTGGATTATTGGTTCTTTTCTCCTACCCCAAATAAAATGGTAGATCTGGAAACAGATCAATTCTTAGGATGTCCATGATGGCTGGTTTCTATTTGCTCTGGGAGCCACTTACTGTGGCCTGAGTTCCAAGATATGACATAACACCTCCGAAGAAAAGTGCAGCTCTCCTGTTCTTCTCATGGCCCATGCCAGCATTTCCCTTAAGAAATCAGTGTCTGTTCAGAAGTGTTCCATGGTCAAATAAGTTTTAGGCAACACTATACAGGTTGATTATTCCTTATCTGAAATGCCTGGGACTAGACATGTTACATATTTTGGAATATCTGCATTTTACTTATTGGTTGAACATTTGTAATCTGAAAATTTGAAATCCAAAATGCTCCAATGAGCATTTCTTTTGTGTGTTATTCACAACTTAAAAGTTGTGAATTTTGGAGCATTGTGGATTTCAGATTAGTGACACTTAACCTGTATATATTCTGTTCCCCATGGTGCACAATAGAATTTTAAAGGTTTTACAAAGGCCAGTAATGATGATCAGTTTGATTTTCTTTAAGCCAATGGAATGGTCTGAATGTTTTTCTCCAAAATTTATATGTTGAAACTTAATCTCCAATGCTACTAGTATTAAGAAGCGAGGCCTGTGGGAGGTGATTAGGTTGTGAGGGTTCTGTGCTCATTGACAGAATTAGTACCCTTACAAAAGAAGCCTGATGGAGCTGGTTGGCTCCTTCCACCATGTGAGGACACAGCTAGAAGGTATGTCTATGAGGAATAGGCCCTCACCAGACACCAAATCTGCTGGCACCTTGATCTTGGACTTCCCAGTTTTCAGAAGTGTGAGCAATAAATTTGTATTATTTATAAATTGCCCATTCTAAGTTATTTTGTTATAGCAGCCAGAATGGACAATGACACTCATTGTTTCCCATAGAACTCTTCCCTTCCTATTTCTGGCAGAATATCTGTAAATGGGTTACTGGTGATCTTTGGCACATACTTTGGGAGATACCAAACAACTCACTCAGGGCACATTATGGCTCTTGCTTATTAGCATAGCTTTTTACTTTTGCTCTCCCCTGTTCCAAAATAGGAAAAGGAAGGGGGTGGAGGACAGAAACACAAGGAATAAACATATTATTTGTGTTTCTGAGAAGATGGGGAGAGGCCCGGGGGACAGAAGGAAGGCCAGTGTGTTTAATGGAGTCAAAGGGCAGCAACAGTGGCAGCAGCCAAGGCACTTGTGCTCTGGATATGTAAATAGTCAAGGTATGTTTGCTGAACTGAATAGTTACTTAACTACAAGTACATTTTCAAAAAGATGCGTGCTATGTGCATCTTTCCCAGATATGGCCAATCTACAGTATTTTTATTACTTATGTTTCATACAATCTAGGTAAGTAGTCCCCAACCTTTTTAGCACCAGGGACTGGTTTCGTGGAAGACAGTTTTTCCATGGACAGGGGGTGGGGGAGTGGGGGTGGTTTCAGAATGAATTTGTTCCACCTCAGATCATCAGGCATTAGATTCTCATAAGGAGTGCACAACCTAGATCCCTCGCATGCACAGTTCACAATAGGGTTCCCACGCCTATGAGGATCTAATGCCGCCACTGATCTGACAGGAGGTGGAGTTCAGATGATAATGCTCGCTTGCCCACTGCTCACCTCCTGCTGCGTGGCCTGGTTCCTAACATGCCATAGACTAGTACTGGTGCATGGCCTGGAGGTGGAAACCCCTGATCTAGATGTTGTCAGGTCTTCTTAAGTTCTTGGAATGAAGAGAAAGTAAATAACTAAAATTGTTTAATACTGTGATATATGTTCATCTCAAGCTATGTTTTCAGTTTGGAGCACTACCCTGCATTTAGTTCTTTCTGTAGAACTAATTTCTAACATTAATTAGAAATTCTAGCAAGAATACAACTATGCTTTTGTTATATTTGAGAGATGCTTTCTTAGGTATCAAAATATATCCCACAGGAACAGGAGCTTCTTTGTTGTACTGTCATAGAAAATAAAACTGCATTGGAATTGAGCACGACTTCAGAAAATTTACAAACAGTGTAGTAACATATAGTCATGTGTTGCTCAACAACAGGGATATGTTCTGAGAAGTGCATTGTTAGGTGCTTTCATTGTTGTGTAGATAGTGTCCTTACACAAATCTAGATGGTAATAGCCCATTCCACACTAGGCTATAGAGTCTATCCTATTGCTCCTACACTACACACCTGTACAGCATATTACTGAATACTGTAGGGGGGCAACTGTAATGCAATGGTAAGTATTTGTGTATCTAAACATAGAAAAGGTACAGCAAAAATATAATATTGTAATCTTATGGGACCACCATCATGTGTTTGGTCCATTGTTGACTGAAATGTCATTATGTGGCGCACGACTGTAGATTGTTTTGGAGGATTAGAATGGAATCTTTGCTAAAATAAAATTATGCAAATGGCGATTTATTGTCTCACTTGATGAAACTAACCTAAGATTATGGGATTTTCCTTTCTGTGTTAAGCTTTGGAAAAGTGAGGTCTTTTCAGATAAATTTGCCAACATCTCTCTCTCTATTTGGGAATGAATACTACAGAAACTAAGGGGAAAAAATCCTTCAATTTAAACTAGTACCTTTCTCATTACTACCTATAAAGTTTATAGGAAAACCTAATGAGATAAGTGTGTGTGTGTGTGTGTGTGTGTGTGTCTCCACCGAACCCAGGGACCACCACAAGCTCATCACTCTGCTGATATCACATTCAAAATGCAGATGGAGCTGGGTGTAATGGTGTGGGCCTGTAGTCATGCTACTTAGGAGGCTAAGATGGGAGGATCATCTGAATCCGGGAGTTCAAGGCCACGCTGGGCAACACTGCAAGACTCTGTCTCTAAAAATCAAAAAGCAAAAGTAGATAAAGTCTGGAACAGTTTCAGTGATGGGGGAATTCAGCTGAATTTTTCCCATGAGGCCATAAAGAACTCTGCTGAGAAGATGTATAAGTGAATAGACAAGTTTGAATCACAGACTGTCTGGAATGTTAAACTGACTCGTTTAGAAAGAAAACCTCAGTCACTCAAGCTCTTTAACTTCTTTGGCAAAAAGGATTTTGGAAGCTTTCCCCTAATCCCTTCACCATCTTGTCCTCTTCCCCCATAGGCTGCAGACTAGATCACAGAAATGAATTATTAGCCAACTACCAGCAAGATTGCTTTTGCTATTAGGCTGTAAAAACAGAAACGTTTTGGTCGGCTCTGTAAATCTGAGTATTTCATCTTATTCAATTTTGACTAAAAAATTGATACCTGACCAGCCTGGCCAAAATGGTGAAACCCTGTTTCTACTAAAAATACAAAAAATTAGCCAGGCATGGTGGTGCATGCCTGTAATTCCAGCTACTTGGGAGGCTGAGGCAGGAGAATTGCTTGAACCCGGGAGGCAGAGGTTGCAGTGAGCCGAGATCGCACCATTGCACTCTGGCTTGGGCAACAAGAGTGAAGCCCCATCTCAGAAAAAGAAAGAAAGAAAAAAAAATTGATACCCTAGCTTTAAAATATATATGCACCTTTTTGCAAAGGTAAAAACACTACCTGCTTGTGGAAATGAGAAAATGAGACAAAAAACTAGCAGAGTGGGCCCAAGATCTCACTGTCAGGGCTGGACGAAGACATGCCTTTGTTTCAGTGGCTATGACACTAATTTATTTGGTGCCAACACGTCACAAATTTTCTTTCCATTTGTTCAACAGTAATAATAGATCTGACGATCAAATATCTGACAAAAACATAAAACAACAAAGGCAGGAGCTCACAATATGAAGGATTTAGGCATATTTGAAATGAATTCCTAAGATGTAGGAAAGGAAAAGATTTTTAACAAAAATGTTAGAAATCCTCATAGACACTGAATAAAATAGTAATTAGTTTCAAATGTGGGGAAAAAAGTTAGTTAGCAATGAAAGCAAAGAGACATATAAGTATAAAGTTTCATGCTATGCTAGCTCTCTGAAAAAGCAGTCCCTTTATAATAACAATATAGCAATAACTGGATTACGCGAGACAGCTCCACTTGTGAGCAGTGTGGGGAAGCAGCTCCGCGGGATGAGAAGGCTCTTGACCATTGAACCTTGGGAAATCTAATTACCTCACTTTTAAATGCAAAAGGGCAAAAGAGGCAATTGTGCAGAATTCTGAATGCCATGAAGAATAAGAACAATGTCTTACTTCACTGTGGAAAAAAATGAAACCTCTTATACATTGCCTACGGTTCTTTCCCTCAATTCATGAGACAAGAAGAGTTTAAACAGGTGGCTCAGCTTAGCAAAACAGAAACAGGCGTATTGTGAAAATTAAAACCAACATGGTTTCTAAGCAAGCAGTAATAATTTAAAAAAATGACGTGGTAAAGAGTAACAGTCAAGGCAAAGACTGTTTACCAAAAACTAATCAACAGGAAGGAAAAGCTGAAAAACGTTGGGCCCTATTCTGGGTATTCATTCCCGCTGTGCTTAACTCTTCCCGTGTTCTTTTCAGTTTCACAGTAGTACTCAGGGCTTTTCTGGTGCATTGACGGATTAGAAACCCAATTGTAAATTTAAGCAGTTGCTTCCATTTCCAGATAAGACCTGGGTAGTGTCAGCATGTCCTTGCTATTGGCTGCAAACAGTTTACAATAATGACAACAGGCAAACATACACATGAGAGTGGCACGCTGGCGTGGGAAGAAGGGATGCCGCTCTAAGTGCGCCTGTAGAGTAGGGGAACTAAGAACCACTCCCTTCCAATAGGGATGCCGAAATTCTAACTTGACCTTCCCCACTACATTCCTAACTGCCTCTCAGAGATTATCGAGATCCTCAAAGAAAGGTGGAAGGGTAACAAAGGTCCGAAGGTGACTTAAACAGCTACCTAAATTCTGCTTGGATTCTGTCATCCCCTCCCCACACTTCTGGCAGGCACAGGGAGCACTTGGATCTGCGGAGAAAATGAAGCCAGCACTTTAAAATGTGTCAGAAGATGAAAAGTAGTTCCTGATAGCTGAATTCATACACCTAGTTTAACCAGCGTGTGGCAGGGCTGCTTAAAAGTTCATAGGAAAACTACAAGTGCATCCTAGAGACTGTAATTTAAGAGTACACACAAGGTCATGGCCATGCAGCAATTTCTTGCGTGAGTGAGTGAACTGCACAGTTCAGGCTACAGTATCAGAAGGGACCAAGCTGGAGGAGGGAGACACCCTCACGTCCTTATTCTGCAGCTGCAAACTGATTCCACGCATTGGCAGAGATGCTGTCTCTGGGCTCGGCCACGGCAGCCTGGCTGCTGCCCCCGCTGTTTTGCATGAAGCAAGCACGCCTTCCACTGAGGCTGAAATGTATTTCTCAGCTTCTTTGTATTTCAAGGGTACTAAATAGCTTTAAAGAATCTACCAAAAGAAATGGGCTGCAGTGCTTTAAAAAGTCTTAGGTATTTTCAAGAAAGTGGTTTTGTTAAAAGCATCTTCTGTCTGGAACACCTGTGACCTGTTGAGCTTAATTGGGCTGCAGCTGGCGATGATTGTGGAGCAGCCGCTGGAGGGCCCAGGCGCTGACATTGTGTTCCCTCTGCTCACCCGCCCCCTCGCTTTTCTTTTCACTTTCACGGCCTTGCGACCTCCTTCCTCTGTGTGTCTGAGGGATTAGGAACCCAGTAGAGAGTGATGTCCTGCTGTTTGCGAACACATGCGCTGGAGGTGCTTCAAGGAGGAGGCTACCTGGGAGATTATGTGCTCATGTGGATGCAGCGGGGAGGGCCCTTTACCCAGGCCCATTGAGACCTGATGAAAGGTGCTTGAATGGCCAGGCATGAAAGATGTGACTGAAGGGAGCACAGCAGGCTCCTGGCTGCAGAGCGGCAGATGGAAGTCAGACTATCACAGGCACAAACAGCAAGGGGTGCCCCAAACTGCCAAGAAAGCAGCTCAGGGAGTAAAATGGCGTTGGAGAAGGGAATTCAGAGGTAAAGCATGCAGCGCTTATTTTTAAAGTGCCACTTCGCTGAAAACCATTTAAGCGGTGAGTAGAGAAGTGAGTATTTCGGAGGACAGATTTCAGATTTAAGGAATTACCTAACTTTTGCTCTTGGGCTAAATTCGCTTGAATAGTCTGCAAAATAGGCTTCATGATAATAAATCCATCTGGAATTATGTTAAAGTCATACAATCTAGGATGCCATACATAAGAAAATAAAAATTACTGTAAAAACACTCAAAGCTTAATGACATTAGAGAAGGGAAACACACTTGGTTGCTTAATTTTGCTGATTCAAAGTTGGTTTGGTTTCTTTGTTTTTGTTAAAGACAGGGTCGCTCTCTGTCACCTAGGCTGGAATGCAGTAGTTTGAACATGGGTCACTGCAGTCTCGACTTCCTGGGCTCAAGTGATCCTCCAGCCTCAGCTTTCCAAGTAGCTAAGACTACAGGTGTGTGCCACCACGCCTGGCTTTTTTATGTTCTATAGAGATGAAGTCTTACCATGTTGTGCAGGCTGGTCTCTAACTCCTGGCCTCAAGTGGTCCTCTCCAGCTGGCCTGCCAAGTGTTGTGACTATAGGTGTGAACCACCATGCCTGGTCTTAACGTTATCTTGAGGTCTTTGAAATATATAGCTAAAGTATATATTCAGTGCATAACTTTTTATTATAAACTTGCACGGCGAAGCCTAGTTTTTGCTTTTTAAAATTTTATTTACATATTTGTTTTAGGAGACGGGGTCTTGCAATGTTGCCCAGGCTGGCCTTGAACTCCTGGGCTCGAGCAGTCCTCTTGCTTCAGCCTTCCAAATAGTTTTTATTTTTTAAACACTTATAAAATTGATTATTCCACAGAGCTTTGGGGCAGAAAAGATCTTGAGCTTTTATTTCATTGTTCTAGCATTCGCATCTGTGGGGATTTTAAATGTTTCTAACTTTAATTGAATAATAATAAGATAAAAAGGAGTGTTTTTAGTTCTTAAAATAACATACCAATTGCTATGGGAATGGAGAGAACAGGAACCACTGTGGTAGGAAAGGAGAGGGATAACAGCAAACAGATGTTGGGAGCCCCTTATTCTTTCATTTATTCAAGAAAGCTTTATTGATTACCTACAAGGAAGCAAGCAATGGGTAATACAACAGTAAAAAAACAGTCTTGCTCTCATGGAACAAGGTGGGCAAAAGCACTGGTTCATCTACCTAATCTTCAAGGTTCAGTGCAAATGTTTCCACTGGGATGGCATTCCTAGAGGTGACCTCACTACCTCCCCATGCCTGCTTGGTTTAGGATCGGTTTTGTAGTCCCATAGGTGCCTGTACTTTCCTACCGTATCGCAATTGTCAAGATATAGAGATATTTGTGTCAAATGTCTATCTCCCTTCCTAGCACAGAAATTCCATCAAGGCCCTGCAGCCTTGGTCCTGCTCTGCTTCCCAGACATACCAGGTTAGCACATGGCTTGACCTGCCAATCAAGTCCAAAAAAAGGTCTCCTGCTAAGGTCATCTTTGAACAAAGATATAAACTAGTTTTTGCCTTAGAAAAAACATACACACATACACAGAGGCAGCTCCTGCTGGCATAACTATAGTCAAGGTAATTGTCTACTATGGACTAAAAAGGCAAAAAAGTATCAGGCACAATGAGTCATCCTATGCTGAGGTTTGCATTTGTGGGCCCTTGTGGGGCTGATGACCAAGCTATAGCCAGAAAGCTGACAGCTCTGGAAGAGGAACCACACTTTGGGTAAAAGCACTCATGTAATGGGAGAGCTTGAGGTTGGCCCTGGGCAAAGAGGAGAGGAGGACAACGGATGTCCTTGGGAGAGAAAGCAAGCAAAGTTCCTGAAAAACTTCAGGACTCCTCCCCAAGTCTAGAGTGTCTCAACCTCCCTGCCAGTGCTCTGGGAGCTTGGGAGGAAGCGGCTCGGGGGAAGGTGTGGGCAAGTGTGTTAAACTGGTTTTAATATTCCCCATGTTTCCTCATCTGTCAGACTTCTTTACTGCCAGCCCTCACATCTTGCCCTACTGATACACACACATAAAGCTGCCTCCTGTGAAACTCTGTAGTTTCACCTGGGTAGTCTAGTTTGGAACTCTAGTCTCTCTGAGCATTTGTGTGGCATATTTGGTGGGGGTGGGTTGTTAGAGTCTTCTCTTTATACCCAGTCTTAATCTGTAATGCGTGTCTTTCACTACTTTCCCATTCTCCAATCTGGTGTAGGCTGGCCTGAGCTAATCAGCAGATTTGCTTGGCATCTCTAAATGATTTTACATTTAAAGCAGATGGCATGGTGTTAATGGCTATCTGTGTTATATAGGGGGGAAAATGATTTGACAGTCTATAGCTAGGTAAGGGACAGGTGAAGATAGGTCCTCGTGAATAACCAATAAGTATACCATTAACACATAATAGAGAGTGAGAAGAAAATACGATTATTTATATTACACTTATTTTATGCATGTCATACTCATTGACAGTGGTATTTTTTTTTTCTGGAAGCAAGCTCTTTTTTCCCCATCTAGCATATAAACAAATATGGATATAAATTAGGTGAAATCACATTATCCCCATTACATAAGATATTCTGAAAATATCCAGTATATACTCACGTATCTTCTTTATTTTTATATTTTTAAGGTGGTCTCTGCTTCCTCTGACTTATAATACTTATGTTATTTATAAGTCATTTATTTAGAAACTCACATTGTATTACTTTATTTTAATTTCAAATAATAAAGCAATCTTGTCTTTGTTATATGAACTAGATACTATTTCAATTGGTATTTCACTAATTTTGTATGTTTGTTGGCCATATAGTAAAGATTCTTAACTGAGAGTCTATGGATATCTAGATGGGTCTAAGAATACATTGAAACTTATGAAAACATATACCCATATATACATATTATATATTTTTCTATAGAGAGAAGGTTCAAAACTTTCATTATAGTCTAAAAAGGATCCAAAACCAAAAAGGGGTTAGGAACTACTGCTCTATAGTAACTACATTTCAAATCTTCTTAAATCCTCTGAATGCTTCATAATAATACCTGCTTTCCCCTTTCCAGATCAATAAGGCCAGAATACAGTTTGGTTGGAATTATCATAGTTGGGGAGTACAGAAAATACAAAATGGAGCTGATCATGCTAGAGGTGAGTGGGTTTTATTTTCTTAGATCCTCTCTTGTACCCTAGAACATTTCAACAGCTGCCCCTAAGTATAACTAAATGCTTGTTTAGATCTTTATCGACATGAAGAGAAATCTAAAGACCTGTGTCTTATTTTCATCTACTTAAAAAAAAAAAAAAGATAGGATAATACAACTGCAAATTTAAGTGCACTAGTTAAGGAATGCAAAATCCGAGTTCCCAAGATAAGATTAGACTTTACAAGTGGCAGGTATTAACTACGTGTAATTTCATTTAACCCGTGAGTGAATTTAAATGCATATAGGTTTTGATGTTTGATAACAACACTATATGCTGGGTATTTAGAAACTGAAGGAGTTGTTTCCTTATCTGCAAAATTATATAGGCTGTTGTCTTATAAGGAGTGAGGTACACACGCTCTGAACTCTATTTCCTGTAGGTCCACTAAAAAGGAAACAAAGAAAGGGCAATCTCTGATTTTACTGATCTGAAAGCCAATAGTGAGATCCAGCTGTTGCATTTTAATAACAACAAAAAATTATATATATGATGTAACTGAAAGAAATAATACTTTGTGTGAAAGCCACATAGGCCAAATTTTCATTATAGTTATTCTTTGTTCAGGCCAAGGTGGAGAATAAAGATGATTCAGGTTTTGAAAACCTTAACCAAAATACCCACACATTTTTTTTCCTCTTCTGATCATTGTCTATTATTTAAAGTACTATCAAACTTAAACATTCTTTCTTAACTATTATTACTTAAACTCCTTTGCAAGAATGCTAATAAGAGAATAAGGTTTGTGTTGAGTTCAGCAATGAGAAAAGCCAGACAGTCTCCTAAGGAAAGATTTAAAACTGTATGCTTGTTAAGCCTACACTAAAAATTATGAGAAAGGCTGTAATAAATAGCAGGCCTACAGGTATGCAAATAGTTGTGGAAAAAGAAGGGTGGATGAACCTTGTTGATCATGAATAAATCGTGTTTTAAAATTTCATTTAAAAGCTGTAATTAAATGATCACTTGATAAGGTTGTTTTGGTATTGGAAACACAGCAGTTGGTTTTCTTGAAGAACTTGATTATTAATCTAGTTTTTAAAATCTGATGACCTAAAGTTGAGTAAATTTGAGTATGTACATTTAGTAAATTTTAGGATTGTACTCATATACTTTATATCATCATTTTAACTAAGTGAACTTTCTTCAGATTTCCAACCGTCAAACAAACAAACAAACAAACAAACAAACGAAAAAAGTATTGTTGGAAAGAGACCAGAAGACATTTGTAACTGAGCAGAAATTTTTCGGAGATGTGAGTCAACTGGACACAAGGGGATTATGATACAATGGAAACGATTTTGCAACCTTAGTCAATGTACTATCTATTATGAATGATAATACATACACATAAAAGCACCCTATAATGTTCTAAAGAGGCGATAACTGAAACAAGTGCCAAGAATTTCCTCTTTAGGCTGTACTTTTTCATTTGGAGATCTAATTACTAAACTTTAGACAAGCTACACCTCGGTAACAAGCATCTCCATTTTAGCATGCTGGCATCTAACTGGAAATAAAACCAGACCAGCTTTGACAGAGTGTATTCAAGATATCTTTTGTACACATTTTAAATTACACTGAAGAATGTGAGAGCCAGTAGAAATTCTTAATTACTTCACAAGTCTGTCCTACTTCCCACCAACTCTATTCTCTTTGAAATAAATATATGTGTATCTATATGCATGCGTGCACATAGACACAGACACACACACACATATTTGCAGATGCATATAAATTCATAAGATGTGGTGTAAGTGTAAGCATTATACTGAAATGTGATGTACATGTTGCCATCAGTAGTTCCAAGGCCTAGCACTTGTGAATCTTTCAAAATTAACTGGGCTGTTATGATCCTATCACGCTGGCAGCAACCCGGCATAGCTGTGCCTTTAACAAAAGAATTCTGTAATAAAACGAGATTTTACATGCTGAAACGAAATATTTTAAAACATCTTTCTGCTGATTGCTCATTTTAATAATATTTGTGGAATTAACCCCCACACACATCAACAAATGTTCCCATGGAAGATTACATTAAGTTTCGGGTTAACTTCAGAATTATTGATATTTTTATACCAATCTTTTAATGAACACTCTTGATTTGTTTTCTTTAAGAAAAATCCCAAGTCCTGAAAAGACTTTAAGGCTATGTACCTTTACATGCTGAAATAAACATGACTGGGGTAACTTTAAGCAAAGGGGACTCATGAGTAGTTTCATACTGTATCTGTGAATGTCTCTGAGCAAGGTAGACTAAATTCTGCCTCAGCTACTCCTATTTCTCCAAATATGTGCCATCAGTTGTGACATCTGCTGTATATTAGGGCTGAACTGCTAGGGATGGAAAGCCAATTTGAATCCAAAAGGAGGAATTTATTGTAATGATATTAATGGGTCGAACTGAACTTAAAGAAAGCAGTGTGGCTGGGCCTCAGCGGACCAGCTAGAAGCAGGGCCTGGGATGCCATCGGGATTTCGTCTCCATAGTTTTTGTCTCTGCTTCTCTCTGTACTTTGGCTTCACATGACCCGGCACAGTAGCTGTGTTTTACATCTCACAGCTTCACCCACCAGAAAGCCCTCATTTTCTCAATTCCAGTAATCAAAACCCCACAGAAAGTCTCTGATTGGCTCAGTCTAGTTGTCACTATGATGAGGACAAATTGAATTAGGTCACTTCCTATGCACCAAATCAAGTGTGTGTGTATGTGTATGTGTGTGTTTTCACACTATGACAACACAGCGACTCTAGTGTTTTAGGGGGAGGAAGTGAAGATCCTTAGGAGGGCTAGATAGGTAATCTGAGTCAGGCCTATTGTTGGTTGGTGGAGGAAATGAGAGAGAGGATGTAAAAACTGCCCTCTGTCATTTTCTATGTATATGTAAATCTGTGGTGCTTATATACTGCTTCTTCTCTTTCTGTCTTGGCAACACAATGCCTCAAAATGTACTATTGCAAAGGTGCCATTTTGGAATTCCTGCTCAGTGGTGCATGCTTCTAAAAAACGGTGTTCAGCGTGCTGCAATGGGGCTGTTTGTTTCTAGTTGCCATTTTCTTTCTTTTTCTTTTTTTTTGTTGAGATGGAGTCTCACTCTGTCCCCCAGGCTGGAGTGCAGTGGCACAATCTCGGCTCACTGCAAGCTCCGCTTCCGGAGTTCACGCCATTCTGCTGCCTCAGCCTCCCAAGTAGCGGGACTACAGGCACCCGCCACCATGCCAGGCTACTTTTTTGTATTTTTAGTAGAGATGGGGTTTCACCGTGTTAGCCAGGATGGTCTCAATCTCCTGACCTCGTGATCTGCCCGCCTTGGCCTCCCAAAGCGCTGGGATTACAGGCGTGAGCCACCGTGCCCGGCCTCTAGTTGTCATTTTCTTAGACCATGCTGTTCGTTAGTAGTCTAGGTAACATTTTGGGCTATATGACTGATTTCCAGGCCACAGATATCATCTAAAATAGGATAAAGTTGAAAAGCCTCAAGGGCCACTAATCAACTTCTTTGAAAATGATTATGAAATTTGTAGGAACAATTCAACTATTATTTTTGAATGATGATTCCAGTATGGATTATGGTCAAAGTTAGAAAATGCTATCTTTGTGTTAAATCTATTCACTTCTGTGGCAAAGAATGAAGTCTAAATGAAAATCAGAAGAAAAAGCAAACAAAAACAACTTTTTTGTGGGTGCGGGAGGGGTCATGAATGGCTAATAGTTTACAAAACTCCTGGAGCTGTTCAGTGTGGAAATGTTATTTGAAAATAATTCTCTACAGTCAATTAAAATTGTGCATATAACTGGAAATGCGTGTTGACAGGGCTTAAGGAGGGGAGGAATGAGGTATACAGCATTTCAAGCCTAGAGAACTTTAACTTCATGCTACAATTCTGAGTAGCTAAAAAATGATTTGAAGTATCTTTCACAACAGCTCCACCCCACTTTGTAAACTTGCCCAATTCTTTCTCCTTAGAAAATAGGAGAAAGGGGTGACAGAGGAGATTGTGAACATTTAGGGAAAAGATAATGCTATTTGTTTTCTTCTTGCTTAATATTTTTTAACGATAGAAAATTCAAACACATACAACAGTACAGAGAACAGTATACAGTGAAATCACTCGCCTGCTACCCAGCTTTAACAATGACCAACTCATGGCCAGTCGTGTTTCATCTACACTGTAATCCTATCTCCCACACTGCACTGATTTTTTTGAAGCAAACCTCAGAATCACAATATTTAACCCATAAATATTTCAGTGTATATCTCTCTAAAGATATAGTGTAACTATCTTATGCCACATTAAAATTAGCAACGTTTCCTTAATATTATCAATTTAGTTAGTGTTAAAATTTACCAGTCAGTATATTTCACAGATGGCTGGTTTCAATTGGGATCAAAATAGGTGTGACACATTACATTTAGTTACTATATCTCGTATCTAAGGGATTTATCTTTCTCCTTTCCCTTAAAATTTATGTTGAAGAAACAGAATTATATATCCTATCCAGTCTCCCATATTCCTTATTTTGCTTCCTGCATCCCTCTGGTGTTATTTAACATCTCCTACCTCCTGTATTTCTTATTAACTTGTAATAAGATCCAGAGGCTTGAGGAGTTTCAGGTTTGATTTTTTTTTGAACAAATAATTCATAGGTATTGCTGAGATGCACATAATGTACGGCTACTCTTTTCATGTGTTAGTAGACACTTATGATTGTCTGGGTCTCTTCATTCATGAAGGGCTGCAAAATGATGCTATCCTATTTCTGTTATTCCTTCTTCATTTATTAGCTGGGATATATTGATAAAGGGACGCTTTCCCACCTCTTCCGCCACCTTCCCGAAAAATGTTAGCATCGTGTTTACGCTTTTCTCTGCTTTACCTTTTTTTGTTTTGTTTTGCTTTTGAGATAAGATCGTGCTCAGCTGGTGAGATGGTGTGATCCTGGCTCATTGAAGCCTTGACTTCCTGGGCTCAAGCCATCCTCCCACTTCAGCCTTCAGAATAGCTGGGATTACAGGCATGCATTACCATGCCTGGCTAATTTTGTATTTTTGGTAGAGACAGGGTTTCGCCATGCTGGCAGGTTTTCACCATGTTTGGTAGAGTGCAGAAGGCTTTGAGTCCTAGAACTTTCTGCTTCTCAACTTTCTCAGACTCCTGGGTTGAAATGATCTGCTCAACTTGGCCTCCCAAAGAGTTGGGATTATAGGCATGAGCCACGGCATCTGGTTCTGCTTTGTCTTTTTCACTTAATTTATCCTAGAAACAACTTCATAGCTATATAGAGAGCTATTTCTCATTCCTTTTATAGGAGCAAAGTTTATTTAACCCATAGTTTATTTGAGCTGTTTTCAGTCTTTTGTTCCCTTTTCGTTTTAAGATTTATTTATGTCAGTCAAAGTCTCACAACAGGCAAGTAGGACAAAATTCAAATTCCAGTAAAGAGGAAAGAACCTGGTAAAATCTTGCCTTTTCTGGCTTCTTTACCTGCTTCTGTTCTTCCCATTTTTCACCTTGCCCCAACCAGCCTTCCAAGGCTTATGCCTCTGCCAGCTCTAGTCACAGCTCTACCTTTCCATATCTCCAAGTGGCTTCATGCTATCGAAATGACCTGCCTTTTCTCCTAAGCTTGGCTACTGGAGCTAACTCACACTCAGTCTTCTGGTTATCACCATTGCTACTAATGCTCTGTTGTAATGGTAAAGGCGGTAGCAGTGCTAATGGGGCTGGTCATGGGACTAAGATCAGCTCAGATACAGCTTCTAAACTGTGAGAAGCAGCAATCACGGGCTTGAGGAAGTGAGATAGTAGGAAAATTAGGATAATTATATTTATACAGGTGCTGCAAACCAGTATGGTTCTCTTATATCAACTTTTCATGTACATGATAATGTGCTAGGACTAGCTTCTAATTCTCCTAAGATCACATACTTATATGCCATAGACATATGATGTATTATCCTTGGCCCCTGGTTTTTAGTCTTTACCTATAATCTCTCAAAGAATGAATTTACTCTCATGTCTTTTAAGTATCACTCCTATGCAAATAACTGTGAAATGTTCATCTTTAGCTCAGGTATCTCTCTGGGTACTTACAACCCACAGTGTTCAACATTAGATGTGTCATCTTGAGTTGAAAACTGCCTGCCCTAAGAACTCAGTTTCAGTGATACACTATACTCCCAGGCATGTTGGCTTCAACACACTGGTAATATGCCCCTTTTTCTTTGCTTCATACCATTTAATCTGACCAAGTCTCCTGGACTTGATGGTGAGTTACCTGGGATCATGTGAATACTAAGAAATTACAATCCTGTCTAGATGGGGTTAGCTAATGGATAAATATAGGTTTGGACGGGATTCTTTGATGGTTGTACTTTGTCCTTGGCCTCATCCTAAGGATAAACACATTAGATAAAAACTTAATGGTGAGCCTGTTCATGTGCCCAGCACATTACTTCTATAGCTGGCATCTGAAAACTATATTCAGTGAGTTCTCACTCATTGAGCCACACTAGGGCTATTTATAACCAAATAAATCTTACAGAGTCTATGTCGCTCCCCTGCCACCCTCATCAGAGCTGGTCCTTGCACTTGCTTTTGGGAGACCAGAGGACAGGTCAGTTCAGTTCAGCTCCATGCAACATCACTCCCCTCTGAAGCTAAGAGCAGAGCCCAAGCCAGTGCACATCCTGCAGACCTGTCCACAACCTGTGGCATCAGAGAACTTCTCCAGCTGGCTGATAAGAGACATGCGTGACCAATTCTCTTCAGAAGGAAGAACCAAAGTTATAGGTGAATAATCATAGCCCAAATGGAGTGATAAGGGGAGAGTGCTAGAGCCTATCACAGAGTTCACTGGAAGAACCTATGATACACACACAAAATTAAGTGTGCTTTATTTTACAAGAAGCTGGCAGACGTCAAACCCCGAGAAGCTTAGTAATCTTCGGAAAGGGTAGATGGGAGTACTCTTAGCATCTCTAGGTCTTGTGGCAGACTGCTGGCATCTAAACTCAGGCAGAGTGTCTCTGCCCTTATGAGCACAAGTACAGTAGTGGATTGTGATCTGGGGACTTCTTGAGGGCACTGCCTTGTTTGCACAGTGTCCATTCCTTCTTGCCCTAGGCCTGAGCTGTAGTAGCGGCTGCCATATTCATGCACATAGGTTGTGGGACTTTGTTGTGCTCAGGATCCTTTAACCCTTGTATCTTCACATCACTGAATCCCTTACAGACATTCCCCAGCACCAGCCTGGATTGTGGCAGTCCCCACAGGGTGGCTATACCTAGAGAAGCAGCAGTATTTACAGTAGTCTGGCCGTAAGGGACTGCCACTCCTAGGGGAAGGGAAAGGGTACCATATCAAGGGAGCACCCTGTGGGACAAAATAAAGTAGAATGCAGTCTTTGAGTCCTAGAACTTTCTGCTTGTGGGAAGTTTCTTTCAGCAGAGGCACAGATGCAGTGCTGGGCTAAGTGGGGGAAAAAACTGTCGTTCTACCCCAGCAGCTGGGCAGCCCCAGTGCTCGTGAAGGGACCTGGAGAAGGGGACTTCTTCTACCCTTTGCCTGTCACTACAGATGTGGCTGGGACTCCTCCATGGGAGCTTGGCTTAGGTGCACCTATGGATGGCCTTTCTGAAGCACTTTGGGGTAGGGTCACAATCCCTCTCTAAATTAATGTCAGCATTTCTGCAGATCCACAGAAGTGCCTTGTCTGATCTGAATATCCAGAACATTGGGACAGGAGTGTGACAGGGAGGTAGACTGCTTTTGTGCTGGTCTGGAAGAGGAGCTGAGGTGGCTCCCTCCCTTTCTCCTGCAAAGACCTCAGTGCCTTTCAAGGAGAGCTCCCCGCATTGCTTCTGTCAAGGCTGGGACTTCTGTCCACCACTGGGGTATCGCATATATCCATCTGCTTAAGCTGCAGCTGGTTTTTACCTGCGGTACCTCCTACTGGCCCGAAAGCTGAACTGTTCAACTCAGTGAAAAATATTATGGGAAAAAAATTGAAAAGTACATACCACTGGAGAATGAGGTAAGCTTCATGGGACCTCTGCCATTCCAGCCCCACAAGACAGTGAACCTGTTCACACACCTAGCACACTGCTACTACAACCAGCATATGAGAAAACCACTGCACAAAGATGTTTTATAACCAAGGAACTTGTAAAGTCTTTGCCACTGAAAGCACTCAGAGCCTAAGCTAGGTAACTATACTGCACACATTAAAGTCACATCCTCAAGGGGAATTTTTTTAATCCAGTAGAATAAAAAATAAATTCAAAAATAGTAAGAAAAAGTAGTCTACCCAAATGATAAGGAACCAGAAAAATAATTATGCAATATAAAAAGCACAGTTCTACAACACCCTCCAAAGATCTCACTAACCTCCCAGCAATGGATCCAAACCAAAACAAAATCTTTGAAATGCCAGATAAAAAAATTCAAAATGCTGACTATTAAGTTGCTCAATGAGATCCAGGAGAAAGTTGAAAACCAACATAAAGAAATCACAATAACAACTTAGAATATGAATGGAAAGTTTTCTAAGGAGACATATTTTGAAGAAAAACCATAACTTCTAAAAATGAAAGACATATTTTGAGAATTACAAAATGCAATGCAAAGTTTTGAAAATAACTAGACCAAGGAGAAGAAAGAATGTCAGAGCCTGAAGACACTTTTGAAGCAACTAAATCAGAAAAAAATAATGAAACACGAGTTAAAAGGAATGAACAAAGTCTCCAAGAAATATGAGATTATATAAAACATTCAAACCTAAGAATCATAAGTGTTCCTGAGAGAGAAGAAAAAGCAAATCATTCAGAAAACCTATCTGAGGGAATAATTGAGGGAAGCTTCCCTGGTCTTGCTAGAGACTTAGACATCCAAATACCAGATGCTCAAAGAATTCCTAGGAGTTTCACTGCAAAAAGGACATCAGCAAGGCATATATTCATCAGGCTATCTAATGTCAATGTGAATGAAGTAATTCTAAGAGCAGTGAGACAAAAGCATCAGATAACTTGAAAGGAAAAATAAAGGAAAACCTATTAGACTAACAGGAGATTTCTCAGCAGAAACCTTATAAACCAGAAAAGATTGGTGTCCTATCTTTAATCTCCTCAAAAACAGAATAACTGTCAGCCCATCACTGCAGACACAGCTGGGGCTTCTCCCATGGGGAGCCAAGAATTTTGTATCCTGCAAAACTAATTTTCATAAATGAGAGAGAAACTTTCCCAGACAAGCAAATGCTGAGGGAATTTGTCACTACTTGACCAGCCCTACAAGAGATGCTAAAAGGAGTTCTAAATTTCAAAATGAAAGGTCAATATGCACCAGTATAAAAACATTTGAAAGCATAAAACTCAGAGCTTATAAAACAGTAACATAATGAAGAAAACAAAACAACTAGGTAACAATCAAAATGATCAATAGAACTGTACCTCACATATCAATATTAATGTTGAATATGAGTCTAAATAGTGGGTCTAAATGCCCCACTTAAAAGATACTGACTGGCAGAATGGATAAAGAAACACAAGCCAAATATCTCCTGTCTTCAAGGGACCCACTGAAGTCGTAAAGATTCTTATAGACTCAAGGTAAGGGGATGAAAAAAATATTCCATGCAAATGAAACCAAAAGCAAGCAGTAATAGCCATTCTTATATTAGATAAATCAGTTTAAATCAATAATAGTAAAAACAAAACAAAAACAAACAAAAAAACCCCACAGAGGGTCATTATATAATGATAAAGGGATCAGTTCCACAAGAAAATATAACAATCCTAAATAAATATGCACCTAACTCCAGGGCTCCCAGATTCATAAAACAAATGCTCCCAGACCTAAAAAAGACAGAGAGCAATACAATAATAGTGGGGGACTTCACTCCACCGACAGAAAGTCCACAAAAAAAAAAAAACACTTGACTTAAAACTGGACTCTAAAACAAATGGATCTAATAGATATTTACAGAATATGCTACCCAAAAACTGAAGAATGTACATTCTTCTTATCAGCATGTGGAACATTTTCCAAACAGACCATATAATAGGCCACAAATAAGTCTCAATAAATTTTAAAAAATTGAAATCATATCAAATATCTTCTCAGACCACAGAGGAATAAAACTAGAAACCTAGTCTAAGAGGAAATGTCAAAATGTACAGACGTAGACATGGGAATTAAACAATCTGCTCCTGAATTATCTTTGGGTTGACAATGAAGTCAAGATAAAAAATTTTAAAAACTTTGAAATGAATGTAATAGTGATACGCTATCAAAATCTCTGGGATACAGCAAAAGCAAGCTAAAAGGAATTAAATGACTACATTAAAAAGACAGGAAGATCACAAATTGACAAGCTAACATCACACCTCAAGGAATTAGAGAAACAAGAACAAACCAAACTCAAATCTAGCAGAAGAAAAGAAATAGCAAAGATGAGAGTAGAGCTAAATAAAATTGATAGAAATAAACAGACAAAACAATACAAGGAATCAATGAAATGAAACATTGTTTCTTTGAAAATATAAACAACATTGATAGATCACTAGCTAGATGAACCAAGAAGAAGGGAGATGCAAATAAGCTCAGTCAGAAATAAAAATGGAGTCATTATAACTGATACTACAGAAATACAAAAGATCACTTGAGACTACTATGAACTCCCCTGTACACACAAACAAGAAAATTCAGAGGAAATGGATAAATTCCTGGAAACATTCAATCTGCCAAGCTTGAATCAAGAAGAAATAGAAATCTCGAACAGACCAGTAACAAGCAGTGAGACTGAATAAGTAATTTAAATGTCTCCCAACAACAACAAAAAAGCCCAGGACCAATTCATGTCTGATAGCCAAATTCTGTCAGACATTCAAAGGATAACTGGCACCAATTCTAGTGAAGCTATTCTATAAGATCGAGAAAGAGGGAATCCTCCCTAACTCATTCCATAATACAAAGCTAGTACTGCTTTGATACCACAGCCAGGAAAGGAAACAACAACAACAACAAACCAATATTCCTGATAAACATAGATGCAAAAATCCTCAATAAAATACTAGCAAAGGAAATCCAACAGCACATCAAAAGATAATTCACCATAATCAAGTAGGTTTCATCCTAGGGATACAAGAATGGTTCAATACAGGCAAGTCAATGAATGTGATTCACCACATAAACAATTAAAAACAAAAACCATATCATCTCAATAGACACAGAAAACCCATTCAATAAAACCCAGCATCCTTTTTGATAAAAACCCTCAACAAACTAGGCATAGAAGGAACATACCTGAAAATAATAAATGTCATACATGGCAAACCTACAGCCGACATCACACTGAAAGGATTTACTAAATGGACTGAAAGCATTCCCCCTAAGAACTGGAACAAGATAAGGATACTCACTTCCACCATTTTTATTCAACACAGTGCTGGAAGTCCTAGTAAGAGCAATCAGTTAAGAGAAGGAAATAAAGGACATCCAAATTGGAAAAGAGGAAGTCAAACTATCTCTGTTTGCCAATGATATGATATGATATCTAGAAAATCCTAAAGACTCCTCCAGAAGACTCCTGTATTTGATAAATAAATTCAGTAAAGTGTCAGGTTATAAAATCAATGTACACAAATTAGTAACACTCCTATACACCAATAATCGCCAAGCTGAGAATTAAATCAAGAATATAATCCCATTTACAATAGCTGCAACCCCCACCACACACACAACACTTAGTAATATACTTAACCAAAGAGGTGAAATATCTCTACAAGAAGAACTATAAGACATTGATGAAAGAAATCATAATGACACAAAGACACAAACAAATGGGAAAACAATCACATACTCATGGATTGGAAAAATCATTATTGTGAAAATGGCCATACTTCCCAAGCAATATACATATTCAGTGCAATCCCTGTCAAAATACCACCATCATTTTTCACAGAATTAGAAAGAACAGTCCTAAAATTCTGATGGAACCAAAAAGGAGCCCAAATAGTCAAAGCAATCCTAAGCAAGAAGAACAAACCTGGAGGCATCACATTATCTGATCTCAAACTATACCATAAGGATGTATTAACCAAAACAGCATGGTATTGGTATAAAAACAGACAGATCAATGAAACAGAATAGAGAGCTCAAAAATAAAGCCATAAATCTTGATATAGTTTGGCTGTGTCCCCACCCAAATCTCATCTTGATTTTTAACTCCCACAGTTCCCATGTGTTATAGGAGGAACCTGGTGGGAGGTGATTGAATTACGGGAGTGTGTCTTTCCTGCACTGTTCTTGTGACTGTGAATGAGTCTCATGAAATGTGATGGTTTTAAAAACAGGAGTTTCCCTGCACAAGCCCTCTTTTTGCCTGCTGCAATCCATTTAAGATGTGACTTGCTCCTCCTTGCCTTCCACCATGATTGTGAGGCCTCCCTAGTCACGTGGAACTGTGAGTCCAATTAAACCTCCTTCTTTTGTAAATTGCCCAGTGGTGGGTATGTCTTTATCAGCAGTATGAAAATGGACTAATACATATCTATAGCCAACAATCTTTTACGACAAAAACATACACTGGAGAAAGGACACCTTTTTTAATAAATGGTGCTGGGAAAATTGGATTGCCATACACAGGAGAATGAAATTGGACCCTTATCTCTAACTGTATATACAAAAAAGAACTCAAGATGGATCGAAAACTTAAATGTAAGAACCGAAACTGTAAAAATACTAAAGAAAACCTAAGGAAGATTGCTGGACATTGGTCTAGGCAAAGAATTCATGACTAGGACCTCAAAAGCACAAGCAACAAAAGCAAAAACAGACAATCGGAACTTAATTGAACTAAAATGCTTCTGCACCGCAAAGGAAATTATCAAGAGAGTGAACAGACATCCTAAAGAATGAGAGAAAATATTGTCAAACTATGCCTCTGATAGGGGACTGATATCCAGAATTTACAAATAATTCAAACAACTCAACAGCACTCCATTAAAAAGTAGGCCTGTTGGGGGGGCAGGGAGAGAGAGCATCAGGATAAATAGTGAATGCATACTGGACTTAATACTTAGGTAATGTGTTGATAGGTGCAGCAAACCACCACGGCACATGTTTACCTATGTAACTTGTAAAACATGTACATGTACCCTGGAACTTAAAAAAAAAGTGGGCAAAGGACACAGACAGACATTTTTCACAAACAGACATACAAATGGCCAACAACCAAAAAAAAAAAAAAAAATGCTCAGCAGCACTATTCATCAGAGAACTCCAAATTAAAACCACAATGAGATATCATCTTACCCCAGTCAGAAAAGCTGTTACTAAAAATACAAAAAAAAAAAACAGAAAAACAACAGATGTTGATGAGGATGCAGAGAAAAGGGAATGATTATACACTAGTGGTGAGAAGGTAAATTAGTACAACCTTTATGGAAAACAGTATGGAGATATCTCAAAGAACTAAAGGTAGAATTACCATTTGATCCTTCAATCCCACTACTGGGTATCTACCTAAAGGAAAAGAAATCATTATATAAAAGAGACATCTGCATGTATATGTTTACTACAGTACAGTTCACCATCACAAGGGTATGGAATCAACCTAAGTGTCCATCAACCAATAAGTGGATGAAGAAAATGTGGTATATATATGCCATGGAATACTACCCAGCCAGAAAAAATAACAAAGGAATGTCTTTGACAGCAACTTGGATGGAACTGGAGGTCATTCTCCTAAGCAACATAACTCAAGAATGGAAAACCAAATACTGCATTTCTCACATGCAGTATTTGGTTCTCACATGCAGTATTAAGTGGGAGCTAAGTTATGGGTATAGAAAGGCATATGGAGTGGTATAATGGACACTGGAGACTCAGAAGTGGGTAGGGTGGGAGTGGGGGTAAGGAATGAAAAATTACCTATTGGGTACAATGTACACTATTTTGGGTGACAGGTATATTAAAAGCCCAGACTTCACCACTATACAATTTATCCATGTAACCAAAAACCACTTGTACCCCTAAAGTGACTGAAATAAATAAATAAATCTTAATGGCATGCTGGTTCAATGTTAGTATTTGTGAGAAACACTAAATATGTAGAAAAAAGCCTGGGAGAAAAACAGATACCAAAGGCCAGGACCAATGAGGCCTGATTAGCAAAGGAAACTGATTAAATACCCTGAGCCCTGTTAGATGAGATGTCTGAATGTGACAGGGGTTAAAACTACACATGCCAGCAGAAACACCGAAGGGCTAGGTGTGAGAACCAGCAGGAATGAGGTCGGCCTTGAGAAACCACATCAGCCCTCCAGTCCTTGAAAGGCTCTTCTATAGAAAAATTAAAACTGTCCATCTTGGGAGGCTATGGGAAGCAGAACTAGGATCAATGTTCTAGAAGAAAGGTTTTTGCTCAGTAAGAGGAAGAAATATATTAACAATTTATAAGCTGGCCAAATATGAGATAGCTGTCGAGATAATGTGCAAATGACCATATGAGAACGATTCTGCAGATGTTATTTAAGCACTGGAAAGAAAGTTTGTTCATGTGGCATAAAATAACTTTCAACATGCTATCACCATTGAGTCTACCCTTTCCCTCTACTTGTATGTACACACTCAACTTTCTTTCCTGTTTCAATAGATGAAGTATCTGTGCTGCCAAGATCAATCCTTCTACTTATGCATGGGGTTCCATTTCCTTTTACCTGAGTCAAGCTTTACCACCACCATGAAAACACGCTGTAATTTCTCACCTTATAGATGTAATCTAGTCCCTTCCTTGTCTCCATATCTGCTTTCATTCCAATTAGCAACACTCCTTGGAAGAGCTGTCTTTATTTTCCGTTTTCCATTTCCTCTCTTCCCATTCTCATTTAAACCCATTCAAATGACACTTCTGAACACTCCCCCACTGAATTGCTCTGTCAAGGTCACTAATCCAATGGTCAATCCTCAGTCCTCAATCTATTTAATCTATTAGCAGCATGTGACACCAATCACTCCCACATTTTTCAACTGGGCTCTAGAACCCCCTCACACTTTCTTCACTCCATTGACCCTGGCTTCCTGGCCGTTCTTGAATGTGCAAAGAACAGTAGTGTTCAGAGCATGTGGACTTCTTGTTACCTCTCCCTCAAATGTGCTTCCTTTGGATAACTGCACAGTTCACTCGCCTCAAGTCTTTACACAAATGCCACCTTCTCAGCAAGGTTTTCTATGGCCACCCTATTAAAACCTGCAGACCTCCCTATAATCCCATTCTCCTACCCTGCTTTATTTTGCGCCTTCTCTCTTATTGCCACATACTGTATTTTGTTTTGTTGATGGTCTGTTGCCTCTCACAAAATAGACTTCTTTATTTTCTTTGCTAATATTGTGCTAGTGCCTAGAACCTTATCTGGCACATAGTACATGTTCAACAAATATATGAAGGAATGAAAAAGAACAATGAAGGAAAGAAGGAAAATATATGAAGAGCATAAAATATTTGACTTCATGTTAACTAATTTAGGACTTTAGTCTGAACAAGTTGGTTTTTGACCAAATGTGGAGTTTATATGTCTTATAGCAGGTGTCATATGTAATTTTACTTTGTATATACTGCTTAGGCAGATGAAGATTTATCAAAAACTAAAAAATACCCCCACAAACTTCAGAATCACACAATTTTGTGCTCATGTGTTCATGTAGGTTGAGTAGAGCTGGTTTTTACTACTATTGAGTTGACGTGTGCTCTTGGCCAGCCTTCCACAAAAATGGGGCTACACTAAATAGCTAGTAGCTGAATAAAAACAGTAGAGATGAAGTAGAGATTACAACTAAGTGGAATGTTAAATAAAGCTCTCAGCCGTGATACTAGTTTATATTCCTGAGTGTGGACTCAATCTGCTCTTTGGCCACACCCTCCCTTTTCTGACCCCATCAGTACCCTGAGCCACTGTCTAGGGGCCTGCCAGTAGAGGTGTCCTTAACTCAGGAGAAGCATGTCTGGTTCAAAGCTGTGAGGACACCACCAAATATCGAGCCCTGCAAAACTGGTGATCCATAAAGGCTTTCTGATTGATGAATGCCTGATTTGGGGAGTAATTTTAGTGACTTTGGGGTGCTGATACTTATTCAGAAGGACTCCATGTGAATGTATACTTTTTTTTTTAAAGGCCTTTCAACTCCTCACTGCTTTGCTACTCTCCTGTTACAGAAGTTCAGATCACAATAGCACAACCACTCCTTCCCTACTTTAGCCTTCAGAAATCCGTAGTAGAACCTAATCTACAACTCTGGCCCTCAGAGCAACAAGCAAAGCAGTTACAGGTTTTTATAACCAGGTCAATGTGTGATTTGTGAAAAAGTGATGTTTCCCAGAAGCAGAAAATTTTTCCAGAAATATATTGAGAGATAGAAGTTAAAGGTTTTGTAAGTAAAAACATGTAAAAAGAAAAACTGCTGGCTATTTAAGCTAAAAAACTTTGCAGTTAGCGTTGATTTTACAAAATCAAAAATAAGATGGACACAAAATCAAATGTATAAAATCAAAAGCAATTTAATGTTTGAATATATATTAATTTATCTTCTCTAAATGTTTTACTACTTATATAATTTATGCATCAAATACAAAAGTAGTCCTTTTAAAAATAATTACTTCAGACCACCCATATCTAAATATATAAGTCATTAACTCTTGGAGAGATTAAAATTTAAAATTTAAAGGCTACTTAGTTTCAAGTTTTAGTGTGACAAAATGTAACAACAATGATTTTTTTTAGTGTGATAATGTTTGATTAAAATATGAAGAGACAGCTACAAACTTACCAGCTCTCACTTTTAAGAATACTGTGGAGTCAGTATTTTCCTTTAGGGGAGAAGGGCTATTCTGTGCAACTCAACTCACTTAGGAAAACCTATGCTTAATTCCTTGTTCTATGCTCTTGAGGAACAGGGGAATATAAATAAAACCTCAAGGAGTCTGACATTCTGAAATGAGAACAAGACAATAAGTACAGTGATGTAACTGACGTATGAGAAACAAAATGCTGGTGTGGAAATAATTATATTGACGATGGTGATAATAGCACTATTAGCACTACCACCTCCACCACCACTGATTTCCAAGTGTTCTCTGCCTTCACATAAGTTACCGAATCTATCCAACAATCTAATGTGGTAGGTAAAGTTCTTCTCCCTACCCCCAATTTATAAATGAAGAAATTTATAAATTTCTGATTTTAAAGCCTTTAGGTAAATTTGTTCAACATCACACACAGGTAAGTGGTGGATCCATATTTAAATCCATATCTGTCTGACTCTAGTACCTTTTCTCTACCCACCATAGCTCAGATGAGGGAGGGAAAGCATCTACTGGGAGCCTGGTAACATCAAAGACTAGATGCTTTAGGAATAAGCTTTACAAGAATGTGGAGAGATGTAGCTGGTGGTGTTGGTGGCAAATGCATGCTCCCACACTAAGGTACACACTCATGTGAAGGCACAGAGGTGGCATAGGGTGTACTGTATTAAGGACTCAAAAGTAGTGTGACAGGACCGGGGTGGTTTTCAAACTGTGCTTTTTGCAGCCCTCTGAGTTCTCCTGAAGTGTCTCAGGTAATGAGAAAAAATGAGAAGGGAAAAAGCCTAAGAATGTAGAGAGAAAAATGGTCCAAGAAACAGAACCTGGGGGACACTTAAGCCCAGCTCCATACTAGGGAGATGGGTCTATAAAAGCGAGGTAGAAGTAGAGGAAATTAGGACAGTCGCACATAAAAACTGAAAGAGGGCTTCAGGAAGACAGTATGAATTCCGGCAGATGGAGCAAAAAGGTCAGGAAAGCTGAGGACTTAGAGGTGGTTATTAAATTGGAGAGAAGGAGATTGTGAGGTCAGCTTAGCAGTGTGCAGAGGGAGGGAAAGCCCAGACTGCCAGGGTTTGAGAAGCAAATTAGGAGTGAGGAAGTAGAGGCAGTAGGTGTGCCAGACTTTTAAGAACTTTGGTGGTAAAAAAGAGACAGGTTGTAACCTAAGAGTAACAATGATCTAAGGAAGGTTAAAAAGGAACACACTATCCAAAAATGGTTGTAAAACATGAAATAGTATTTCCAGAGTTAATTTTTAATTTCCTGAGTTCACGGCTGTTAAAATCCAAACTATTTTGGCATTCACATGCTGGCATTCGTAGGAACTTAATTGTGAAGACAAATGCAGTAGCAGCTCACAGAGAATCCAAAAATCCTCTAAAATTACTGGAAGGGTTACATTACATTCTCCTCAAACTTCTAATCCCCCGACAATTGCAACTATAGCATAATAGAGGTCTTTCCTTCAATGGGTAAAGTAAAGACAGGTGCCCCAAAATGTAGTACCCCCAAAACCTAATAACACATACAATAATGATTATTCAAAAACTTCAGAACTTCTCCATTGTCAAATAATTTTCCTTTGTATTCACATTTTATTTGCTTTACCTTAAGTCACCCCCTAATCATGCTGACATCTACCACTGATGATTATATTAGACCTAGAAGTATTCTAAAACAAATGAAAAATACTGACTTCCATTCCTGAAAGTCCTGCTTCCAATTTTCAGGAGGAAATTAAATAATGTATAAATCAAATACTGGGCCTAAGCCCAGACAGCTGAACATCGTTTTGTCCTTTCAAGGCAAAGAGGAAGTGTCTGCTGTGGCAGGGACATGCCAAAAGAAATAAAGCTTAACCTCAGCCCCATGTGAAAGTGATTTTAGATAATCGGGGGTGTCTGCAAATAGGTTAAAAATGGGACCACATACTAACACAGAACTTTCCATGGAAGTCAAAAAATGTACCAAGATCTAACCCCCACCTTAAAAACAAAATATTTTGGGAAAAGGGCACAGCCCTCAGACATTCTATATAAAGGCAGTAGAGGAAAGGGAAAGCAGACAGGAAGGAGAGAGATGACAAATGAAAATTAAAATGTATTTCCACTTACCCTTTACTGTAGGTAATCATAATTGCCAAATTCAAAGTGAGGTATGTGTGTGTGAAGAGGAAGAGAAGAAGGGAAGGAAGGAGAGAGAGATGATAGGAAGAATATGTGTGTCGGTGGAGACGTGGGAAGATGGTGAAACAATTCTTTACGTTAGGGTGCGCAAACTTACGCTGTAAAGGGCCAGACAGCAAGTGTTCTGGTCTTGCGCAGAACACAGTTCCTCCTGGAACTACTCAAATCTGCCCTTGTAGTGTGGAAGCAGCCATGGGCAATATGTAAATGAATGTGTGTGGCTGTGTTCCAATACAACTTTATGGACATTGGAATTAGAATTTCATACATTTTTTCATGTGTCATGAGGTATTACTCTTCTTTCGATTTTTCTTCAATCCCTTAAAAAGGTAAAACATTCGTAGCTTGTGGGCTTTACAAAAACATTTTGTGGGCCATATTTGATCCTCAAACTATAGTTTAATGATCCCTGATTTAGACAGTTAACTCCCTTCATAGTAGGATATCTGGGATTCTGGGTAAGAAAAACTGCTGTTCTTCTTTGCATTAGCTTAACAAAATGGTAATGGTAGAAAACATTTATTTGGAACATACAGCAGATTCTCCCTAGCCCTATCAGAAAGACAAACATCTCTCTCTCGCTCTCTTTTTTTTTTCCTACCAGGACACTTATACTAGTATGAAATCAAGTTTATGTTGTGAAAGACTTTGAAGTCAAATGATATCTAACCATGAATATGCAGCATTATTCAGGAATTAAGAATGACTTAAAATATTATTCCCTTTATCAGAATTTAATATTTTATAAACATCATTTGCAGCACAATGCTAGTGTGAAATTATACATAAGTTCCATCATCACCTCCATAGAAACCAGACAGATGGTGAATATACAAAGACTTCTTGGTGGAACATATGCTTTAGAGATCGTATCCAAAACCTTTATGACCTAGACTTTCAGGGACAAAATATAAAAGTGCAAGGCATTTATGTTCACAGTTTTTGTGAAGCAAAATCATTTTCATACATGAAGTCTTCTGATACAGAAGAAACACTGACTTGCCCCTTCTGTGTCAAAGCAAATCTTGTAAAACATCCTGGTAGGTGTCTTGATGGGCTCGATACAACCTTGATACAGGAAACATGGTATTTTTCCCTCGTCTTTCCTTTCTGTTCCCTTCCTTACCTTCTTTTCTTCTCCCTATCCTTTCTTTCCGTTGTACTTTTTTTTTTTTTTTAATTTTAAATAACAGGACTTCTTAGTTCTTTGAACAAGTGGACTACTTCTTTGGGGAACTGTCCCTCAGCTATGCCAACTCTTTGATAAGCCAGTCATAGAACCCAGTCTCTCTGGGCACAGGGGTGGCTGTGTGATCTTGCTGATCCAGACATAGTGTATTCTTAAGGGTAACAATGACCTAAGGAAGATTTAAAAAGAAATACACTCTCCAAAAATAGTTGTAAAACATGAATTGATACTTCCAGAGTTGGATTTTTGTGGACCAATCACTCATGTTATACTGGATCCTAGTTAATGTGTTGAGCATATTATTTGGATCATACAGCAGATTCTCCCTAACCCAATAAGAAAGATAAACATGCTTGTTTTAGATAACTTAGAGCATACTTTATCCACCAGAGTGAAAAAGCTGTCTTAACTATCCACGTGAAAGTGACTAAGGTTGGAGGAGAGGAAAAACTACAGAGTGAAAAAGCCAAGTGTGTGAAACAGGCAGTGGAGATGAGGAAAGGCTCAGTGAGTAGCCTTTTTATTTTCTCCCCTTCCATTTCTTCCAACCCTGTTTAATTTTTTAAATAGACTTAATTTTTAGGGCAGTTTGAGGTTAACAGTAAAACTGGGCATAAAGTACAGAGTTCTCAGATACTCTTTGCCCTCACATACACACAGCCTGCCCACTATACTCAAAAACTCACATCAGAGCGGTACATTTGTTATAAGTGATGAACCTACATTGTTACACTGTCACGTGTATAGTGAAATGTATCCACCACTGTAGTGAACACAGTAGTTGCACTGCCCTAAAAATCCTGTGTGCTCTGCCTATTCATCCCTCCCTTCCCCTAATCCCTGACAACTACTGATCTTTTTTACTGTCTCCTTAGTTTTGTTTTTTCCAGAATATCATACATTTGGAATCACAGAGTATGTAGCCTTTTTGGACTGGCTACTTCCATTTAGTCATATACATTTAAGGTTCTTCCATGTATTGTCATGGCTTTATAGCTCATTTTCTTTTTAGCACTGAATAATATTCCATTGTCTGGATTTTTATTCATCCATTCACCTGTTGAAGGACATCTTGGTGGTTTCTGTTCTGTTTTTAGTGTCGTTCATTTGTTTAAATTTCTTTCTTCTACTTTAAAGAGCATCAAAGGTAGATGGGGGTCTTAATTAGCAACGCACATAATCCACAAAATAGGTATGAGAAAAATTGAGGCCCAGAATTGAAGTGACGGGCCAATGGCACTGTTCTCTTCCCAGTGCATTTGTCTATGCCTAAACCCCAACATCTGACAACACCTCACTGGCAGCCTGTAGGTCTAAAGATCACCTACTCTCTGGATTAGGATGTTTGGCTCACGTTTGATACCCCAAATGTCACTTTTTCCCCCCCTTTATCCAGTGTTATAAAAGAATATGATTCATATTATCTTTGAGAATTTTTGAGAGCCATTTGCTTTCTAATATTAGAGACAAATATTTGGTACCTTTTATCTTAGAAGGGAGACATATTTTCCTGTTAGCTTTGTAATGACTCCTAAAAACTGATGAAAAATATCCGGTCCCTACCCTTATTCCCTTTATCCACAAAATAGTTCAAAAATTTGCCCACATATATTCATGCAGTTGTATCTTTAGAGCTTCAAATATAGCAATTTAAATAAAAAACACAATACAGCTATAGTAGCCAAAAATGTGAATTTCCAAAATGATACTACTTTTAACCAAGATACTAAAATAACATTTAAAAAAAGAACAAAATGAAAACAAAAAAATGCTAATATGTGAAAATTTATGGTGCCAGCTGATCTGTAACTGCAAATTTCTCATGATTATTAAGGCAAATACAATACTATGCAACATATGCTTTTTCTGATTATTGTGGTAGACAAAATAATGCCCCACCCCCAAGATGTCCACCTTCTAATCCCTGGAACCGTGAATATGTTATGTTACATGTCAAGGGGGAATTAGGGTTACACATGGAATTAAGATTGCTAATCACCTGACCCTAAAATAGGGAGATTATCCTGGATTATCTGGATAGGTCAAATGTAATCAGAAGCATCCTTTAGATGTGGAACAGGGAGGCATAGGTCAGAAATAGAAAGATACTTGAAGATGTTAGGCTGCTAGCTTTGAAGATGGAGGAAAAGGCCATGAACCAAGGAATGCAGGGGGCCTCAGAAAGCTGAAAAAGGCGAAGAGATGGATTATTCCCAAGAGGCTCCATAAAGGAGTACAGCCCTGCTGACATCTTAATCTTAGTTCAATGAGACCTTTGTCAGATTTCTGGCTTCCAGAATTGTAAGATAATAAATTTGTGTTGTTTTAAGTTACTATGTTTATGGCAATTTGTTACAGCAGGGATAGAAAACTAATGTTTATTTATAAAGGAACCTAACTTTATTAATTAAAATGGTGGTAGTACACAGTCTATTAATTTAAAAAAGTAGTGGTAGAATAACAACAATAGCTATTATTTACTAAGTACCCTATATATTATTTCCAATTTTCATAATGCCTATGAAAGTTAAGTAATACTATTGCCATTTTACAGAGTCTCAGACAGGTTCACTAAATTACTCAATGTCATACAGCTGATAAATGGCAGAGCTAGGATTGGAACTCAGGTCTACTAAATGCCACTGCCTGTGCTTCTTCTACCCGAAGAACTTGCACACTAAACCTCATAAGAAAATACCACTTAGCGTTGCACATGGTAGTGTCCTCTGCAATATGTATGGCTCTATCATAAATTGGAACTAACCTAATTAAAAGAAATTGGAGTTAAACACTTGTTCTTATGTAAATGTATACACATTTATTCCCAATCCCTTAGCTGTCTTTTATATTGTAATAGACCTTTAAAAAAATATTGCTTTCTAGTAACTCATGTATTGATTGCTCAATTTGAGCTAACTGATCAGTTAACTTCTACTTATTGATGATCTACTGACAACAGCAATGACAATTACAACTCTCATTTCTTGAACCCTTCAGTATGTGCTGACATCTACATTGGGCAATCACTTCCATTTTTCTTCAGTGAACTGAAAAACTGGATTCGTTATAATCTCTGGTGCATGATATGTACACGCGCTTTCTTGGGTGATACAATTTAATCTTCACGATGACCCTAGGAAGAAAGTACTATTATTACAACTATGATACCTATTAGAAAACTTTCCAGAGTCATAGAGTTAGTAAATGGCAGAGATGGGATTCAAATTTTGCTTTTCCTAATTTCAGAAACTGAGTTGCTATACTTCCAACTTGTATGTATATTTGTATACATTAGTTCTTTTTTTTTTTTTTTTTTTTTTTTCCTGAGATGGACTCTTGCTCTGTCACCCAGGCTGGAGTGCAATGGCATGATCCCGGCTCACTGCAACCTCCACCTCCCGAGTTCAAGTGATTTTCTTGCCCCAACCTCAGCTGGGATTACAGGTGCTTGCCACCACACCCGGCTCATTTTTGTATTTTTAGTAGAGATGGGGTTTCACCACGTTGGCTAGGCTGGTCTCAAACTCCTGACCTAAGGTGATCCACCTGCCTTGGCCTCCCAAAGTGCTGGGATTACAGGTGTGAGCTACTGTGTCTGGCTGAAAAGAAACTTCATTTTTCAAGCAGAGATAAAGCAAACTCACAGTAGGAGAAAAATTAAAACATTTCAGATTTCTTTGACATGGTCCTAAATTCTGGGGTCTATTACCGTGTCCCAGAGATATATGGTGCCATTTGCATTAGAAATATACAGATTAAGGTTTAAAATTTCCCCTTAAAGGCTCAGCATATGACTCACCCTAATGTGTAAACATAACTAATTTCTGGAATGTACATATCAAAGAAAAAGCATCAGTATTGTACTTCCTGCATTTATCACATGTGTTATATTTATATTTTTTTATATTTTTATAAATGAAAATTAAGGCAAAAGACAATAAAATGAAAATCAATATTAAGAAAATTGCTCAAACCATACAATTAGATGGATATTAAACAGCCTGCTCTCAAGTGACTTTTGGGTAAATGATGAAATTAGGGCAGAAATCAAGAAATTCTTCAAAACTAATGAGAACAAAGATACAACATACCTGAATCTCTAGGACACAGCTAAGGCAGTGTTGAGAGGGAAGTTTATAGCGTTAAAAGCTCACATCAAAAAGTTAGCAAGATCTCAAATTAACAACATCCTATCACAACTAGAAGAACTAGAGTATCAAAAACAAATAAATCCCAAAGGTTGCAAAAGATAAGAAATCACCAAAATCAGAGCTGAATTGAAGGAAACTGAGATATGAAAAACCATACAGAAGGTCAATGAATCCAGGCATAGCTTCTTTGAAAAAATTAATAAGACAGACCACTAGCTAGACTAATAAAAAGAAAGAAGATCCAAATAAACACAATTAGAAATGACAAAGGGGACGTTACCATTGACCTCACAGAAATACAAAAAAACCCTCAGAGAGTATTATGAAGACCTCTGTGCATACAAACTAGAAGATCTAGAATAAACTGATAAATTCCTGGACATATACAACCTCCCAAGACTGAACCTAAGAAAATGAATCCCTAAACAGACCAATAACAAGTTCCAAAACTGAAGCAGTAATAAAAAAGTCTATCAACAAAGAAAAGCCCAGGACCAGACAGAATTCTACCAGATGTATAAAGAACAGCTGGTACCATTCCTACTGAAACAATTCCAAAAAATTAGGGAGGAGGGATCCATCCCCAACTCATTCTATGAGGCCAGCATCATTGTGATACCCAAATCTGGCAGAAACACAACAAAAAAAGAAAACTTAGGGCCAATATACTCGATGGACATTGATAAAAAAATCCTCAACAAAATACTAGCAAACAAAATCCAGTAGCACATGAAAAAGCAAATCCACCATGATCAAGTAGGCTTTATCCCTGGGATGCAAGTTTTTTTCAGCATTACAAATCAATAAATGTGATTAATTCTATAAACAGAGCTAAAAACAGAAACATGACTATGTCAATAGATTCAGAAAAAGCTTTTGATACAATTCAACAATGCTTCATTTAGAAAACCCTCAATAAACCAGGCATAGAAGGAACAAACTTCAAAATAATAAGAGCCATCTATGACAAACTCACAACCAACATCATACTGAATGGGCAAAAGATGGAAGCATTCTCCTTGAAAAACAGCATAAGACCAGAATGCCCTCTCTCACTACTCCTACTCCGCATAGTACTGGAAGTCCTGGCCAGAGAAATCAAGTAAGAGGAAGAAATAAGATATCCAAATAGGAAGAGAAAAAGTCAAACTATCCCTGCTTGCAGACAACATGATTCTATATCTAGAAAACCCCATAGCTTCAGCCCAAAAGCTCCTGGATCTGATAACTTCAGTAAAAGTTTCAGGATACAAAGTCAATGTACAAAAATCAGTAGCATTTGTGTACACCAAAAACATCCAAGCTGAGAGCCAAATCAAGAATGCAATCCCACTCACAATTGCCACAAAAATAATAAACTATGCCTAAGAATATGGCTAACCAAGGAAGTGAAAGATGTCTACAAGGAGAATTATGACACTGCTGAAAGAAATCAAAGATAACACAAAAATAGAAAAACATTCCATGCTCACAGATAGGAAGAAATCAATACTGTTAAAATGGCCACAATGTCCAAAGCAATTTACAGATTCAGTGCTATTCCTATCAAATTACCAATGACATTCTTCACAGAATTAGAAAAAACTATTTTAAAATTCATACGAAACCAAAAAGCCCAAATAGCCAACATAATCCTAAGCAAAATGAACAAAGTTGGAGGCATCATGTTGCTCAACTTCAAACTATACTACAAGGCTACAGTAACCAAAACAACATGGTACTGGTAAAAAACTAGAAACATAGACCAATAAACAGAATAGAACCCAGAAATAAGACCATATGCCTACAACTATCTGAGTTTTGACAAAGTCAGCAAAAACAAGCAATAAAGCAAGGACTCCCTATTCAGTAAGCGGTGCTGGGGGAATTGGCTAGTCATGTACAGAAGATTGAAACTAGACCCCTTCTTTACATCATATACAAAAATCAACTCAAGATGGATTAAAGATGTAAATGTAAAACCTAAACCTATAAAATCCCTGGAAGATAACGTAGGAGATACCATTCTGGACTTGAGGCCTGACAAAGATCTCATGATGAAGATGCCAAAGGCAATTGCAATGAAAACAAAAATTGACAAATGGGACTTGATTAAACTAAAGAGCTTTTGTATATCAAAAGAAACTACTGACAGAGTAAACAGATAATCTACAGAATGGGAGAAAATATTTGCAGCTATGCATCCCACAAAGATAAAATATCCAGAATCTATAAGGAACTTAACATTTACAGGCAAAAAAACCTCAACATCATTAAAAAGTGGGCAAAGAATATGAACAGACACTTTCAAAAGAAGACATACATGTGGCCAACAAGCATATGGAAAAATGCTCAACATCACTAATCATTAGCGAAATGCAAGTCAAAACCACAACGAGATACCATTTGATACCAGTCAGAGTGGCTATTATTAAAAAGTAAAAAAAACCACTCTGGTGAGGTGTCAGGGAAAAGGGAATGATTATATCCTACTGGTGGGAGTTTAAATGAACTTAGCCCATTGTGGAAAGCAGTATGGCAATTCCTCAAAGAATTCAAAACAGAATTATCATTTAAGCCAGCAGTCCCATTACGGGGTAGATACTCAAAGGAATAGAAATCATTCTACAATAAAGACACATGCATATGTATGTTCACTGTAGCACTATTCATAATAGCAAAGATATGGAGTCAACCTAGATGCTTATTAATAGTAGACTGGGTAAAGAAAAAATGGCACATACATATCACAGAATACTATGCAGCCATAAAAAACAAGATCATGTCTTTTGCAGCAGCATAGATGAAGCTGGAGGCCATTATCCTAAGCAAACTGACGCAGCAGCAGAAAACCAAATACCACATGTTCTCACTTATAAGAAGGTAAACAACAAGAACACATGGACACAAAGAGGGGAACAATAGACACTAAGGCCTACTTGAGGTTGGGGGGTTGGAGAAAGGAGAGGATCAGAAAAAATACCTATCTGATACTGTGCTTATTACCTGGGCAATGAAATGATCTGTACATGAAACCCCCATGGACATGCAGTTTACCTATGTAACAAACCTGCACATGTACCACTTGAACCTAAAATAAAAGTTATATATATATAAAAAAAGGAAAACCAAGGCATACATCAGTTAAGTCAATTACATAAGAATATAAGCTGGACTGCCATAGGACTGTCCCTCTAGGTCATTTTCCTTGCTCCAAAGAGACCAAAGTCATAAAAAAAAATTTTGTAGTTAAGACAGTGTTTAAAAGAACAAACCAAACAAGAGCAGAAGAGGCCAGGAGACCTTTATGCAAACATTGCTTGCAAACTCCTCTTCACCACCTACAGGGGTCTCATCATTTGGTTTCTGCAGGCCGCCAAAATCATTTACCAGAAAAGTGAATGCATTGATTCAAGGAAAGAAATAGTATGTTTTACAGGGTAGTTGTTTGCACTGTTCACATTTAACTTGAACACATAAAATGAGAATGGTGTAAATGGAGGAGGTAAAAAAGACAATCCCTCAAAGGTCTGCCTGAGGGAAAAGCATTGCAGAGGAAATTAAGGAGAACATAATTCAATCAGAACACAAACTATTTCCAGCACACTTGGATGTGAAGGTGAATATATGGGTACAACTCAAAAAACAACACCAAAGCAGCTGAATCATGTAGTGTATAAGTCATATTTTTATTCCAACCATCAAATAACTTCCTCTGGGATTCTTTTTACTGAAAATTATGACCCTCAGTAAATCCGACTTTGGCCAAAACATTTTCAGATCACAGTGTTGTTAGAACTCTGGTAAGACAGACTAATGGTTCTTCATTCTGGATTCTTGCCTCATGTTCCTTCATATAGGAATGACATCCTCTCATTACCAGACAGCCTCTCAAAACATATGGGCTAATCTAGTGGGAAGTCCAATTATCATTTCAAGATTAAATCAGTGCCTAAAGCTCTTGTACCAGAGAACTGGGTAACAGGATATGATAGGTTTTTTTTTTTTTTTTTTTTTTTTTTAAATTATGTACTCTTTTATATAATTAATCTGAATCTTGCCCAAACCAGCAACGATCCAAATTTGTTATCATCAAATACCAAAACTCATACCCAAGGTAAAAGGAAGTAACTAGGTCTCTTTATCTCTAGCTTGGGACTCATAAAAGTTATTTGTTATTATGGTTAAGATTCAATGGTTTCAGACAGTCCAAAAAGAACATGTACTATTTCTTTAAAAAAAAAAAATTAGAGAGTTTTTAGTATGGTAAACTTTCACAAAAATGAAATTGCATGCATTCAGTCTTTCATTCATCAAACATTTATTAAGTGCAAACTGAGGGCCAGGCACTATTAGTTTTCTTTTATCAATTCACTCTAAAGATTCCAAAGCTTTAACACTGAATTACAAAGCCATTATGTATGGAAAATGAAAATAGTTCTCAGATTATTGCAGGTCAAATATAAAATAATTGAGGAAACCCTTTAAGAATACACTGAGTTATAACTAATGCACTGTATAGACTAATTCACTGTGAGAATGAATATAAGAATAGATTATCAAGCAGGTCAGAAAATAAGAAAAAGCTACAGTAGAAGTTTAACCGGAAAAAATGTGGCATGGACAAGACTTCTAACATAGACAAGTCCTGAGCTAACTAGTAATTATATAAAGCCAGAAGACTAAGAGATTACCTGTCACCTCAGTACAGGTTAAGTAACCCTATTCCAAAATGCTTGAAACCAGAAGTATTTAAATTTTGGATTCAAGAATATTTGCATATACATAATAATTTCTCTTGGGGATGGGATCCAAGTCTAAACATGAACTTCATTTGTGTTTCATCTACATCTTATACAGATAGCCTGAAAGAAATTTTATACAATAAATAAGTATGTGCATGAAACAATGTTTTACTGCAGCCCATCACATGAAGTCAGGTGTGGAATTTTCCACTTGGGGCATCATGCCAGTGCTCAAAAAGTTTTGGATTTTGGAGCATTTTGGATTTTGGATTTTCAGATTAGGGATGTTCAACTTGTATACTCAATCCTATTGCCTTGTCTAGGAAACATTATTAATTTACAATTTAAAAAATCTTCCATTAGTATGTGATCATCCATACATATAGAGCATCTCCTTTGTCTTTATGTAATATATCTGTATTAGAAGTTTATATAGTGAATTATATTTTCAATGAAATAGGGAGAAATTTAAAAATGAAAGCTAATCTGTATGACATCTCCATTAAGATGATACATAGACACCTCAAACTCAGTATGTTTACATTGATAAAGTTTGGATTTCTATATATTATTTAAAAAGAGGGATCAGACTTTCTATGTATTATACTATGCATAATGTACAGTAAAACCCAATGTTAACGTAGCTCATTATATATGGATCCAGTAATATAAAATAAAAGATTCATGGAAAAGGCTTTTAAGTTGAGGCTCAGCGATGACTGAGTCCAACCACCCTTTTCACCTTTCTAGCCCTCTACCTAAGAAATTGTCTATATTCACAATCATTCTTACTTCTTTCTGAATAAGAAATAAAGTCTCCTATCCTTCAGCTGAAGGCAAAACCTTTCTTTGTGTCCATGACTGCAGTCCTCTGTGATCTTCCTTCATTAGTTATCCCCTTTCTCATTTTTCTCTTGGATATTTTCACACTCTTCTCTCTGCTGACTCTTCCACTTCAACCTATAAACATGTTCAAGTCTCTTCCATTCTATGAATATACCTTGCCCCTACCAGTACCTCTCTAGTTACCAATCTAATCTCTCTCCTCTCTTTTTCATTCAAAATTCTTGAAAGGAGATATCCAGAATAAATTTCAACTACTGTTTTGACTTTAGTTCTCTATGATCTAGTTTTTGCCCTTACTGCTCCTCCAATGAAACTGCCCTCAGTGCTCAGTGAAGTCACTAATGACCAGCATCTGCAAGTAGATGTCAATGTGAGTAGTCCACGATGCTTGTATCTCATGTGCTTTTATAAGCTTCTGCAGGTAGATATGTCCCCCCTTTGGTTGTAACTTGTCTCTAATTCCTAAAGGTCTACTTCTGCTGGAGCATTTTCCCTGAGAATCATAGAAATTGCTAAGTGGGGTTCTGAGGAGAGACGACTGTAATCCCAAACCAATTTGTACAGCCATATAGCATCTAATGCTGGAGTCTCAAGGGTAATGATATTGGTAAACAGCAAATAAGCATGAAGGGGGAAGTTTGTATGTTCGTGTTATTGTACATAACCAAGTTTTGCAAATAACAAAAACATAAAAATGGACTTTTGTGTATATTTAGTAAGGAGGGGTTTACTGAGCTCACGGTGGCTATTTTCATTACATATATACCCAGAAAGAATGGATTATCTGTCAACAACTATCTTTGAAAAATGGAAAGCAAAACATTTTCTAGTAGTCAGAAGCTCAACAGTGTCACCCTGACTACTCTGGTGTTATCTGAGTATCAGGACTGAGTGATGAAATCTTGCACTACCTTTGCTGATCAGTGGAAGCATTTATAAGTTGATAGGAAAGATCATTGGTGTCAATGCCTCAAATAAGTTCACTATGTATTACAGTGTATTATTGTTAATGTTTCGATTTTTAGCAAGTGAAATACTGATTATTCTAAACCTTTCAAAACCAGCATAAGTAAATCTTACTAATGTGCCAGTGAGAAAATGAGAATTATAAACATCATTTTGGGGAATGAAAATAAAAACATATTAGGAATAATACTCAGGGGAAAATTTTAACTGTAGGACCAGGATGGCTTTCCAGTATAAGTTAGAAATGGCAAATAAAAAAACTTAAATGTATTCAAATGTATGTGCATCACAGTTCCGTCACATGAACAATGGGTCTCAAGCACCCAGGTAATCTTCTGCTCTCACAACTAAGTCAGCTAGACACCAAAGGAGAATAAGAGGAAAACTTAACCCAGAGGAATAAGCATCCTACAAGCCATGAACCACACATGATAAGCTATTTAAAATGGGGCTGGTAGGCAGAATCACCAAACAAGCCTCAGCAATGGGGCTTTCCCTTAGTCTAGGGACAGTATCCACATGGAACCCCTATTACCTCACACCAAAGCTGTGCACTGCTGGCAGTTATGACCCTGCTGGCAGAAATTCGCAGAAACCTTCAATTCTTGATAATAAAATGATCCTTATTTAATTAAAACAAAACAAAACAAAAAACCAAAACAACAATGATTGACGCTGTTTTCACAAGTGAAAAAAGCCAGAAGATGGCAAAAAAGCATAGAAGAACATTCTCAAGCCATTCCCACTATTATTTTCTTAGAAAGTTGGGAAGACATAATTTATCTTTAAAGGTATATCTAAGTAATTCTTGGGCCTTGAACTTGGCACCTAAGTGAGAGGCTTTTCTGGAGTGCTATATTCACTCTCCAGCATTGTTCTGCAGTGGTCTACAACGGCATCATCAGTAGTGCAAATTTGGTTATAACTGATATACCTTCATGGCTTTGCTTCTTCACAGGTGTCACAAAAAAATACCCTTAGAGAATGACTGAGGGATAAAAATGATGGATTGTTGTTGATTTCTAAATGTAGCTGGCCTTTCATCGTCTTTAAGATGAAAACAAATCCTTTGAGTTTGAAATGTTAACTGGGATGTACACTGGCTTTTTAGGTTGAACCTAAGAAGATAATAACATTTCCAGCTATGATTCTGAGTTTTCTTCTAATTGTACTTTGATCAAACTTTATGTCAAATAATTTGCCTGCCAAGATAGGCACTTGCTCAAGGTTTTAATTCTTAAAATTATAAGTAAGGATATAAAAGGTGAGGTTTTTAAGATGTTATATTCCTCTTTCTTTTTAAAATCTTTTTTATTTTTCTGCTTAAGTATTCCTCTTTAATTTCATGAGCTATGTTTTTTGCATTATTTCGCTGAAGAACCTAAAAGGAATAAGTAAATGAGAAAGCAACATGCACCTAAATTCTTTGATGTACAAAGCACACAAGTTTTATAGCTATTTCTTTTTTACATTTCTAAGCCTTGCTAGTCAATATTAATTAAACATTAACCAATTCACAAAATGTTTGGTTAGGGAGTACCATTCCCCACAGAGGGTATACATGCAGTAAAGGCAACAGAGTTGGCATTTTTAAAATATCCACCGATGATAAATCATTTTTCAGACTAGATAGTTATTGTCATGCTCTACTGTTTTATCTTTTACATTTTCATGGTGCACAGGAAGATTCAATTCTGATGTGACAGACATCCCATAATGACCACACTAGATAAAAACTAAAATTCCCGTAATATTAAGTTAGTCTGTTTTTATCATTTAGCCCTATCTCTTAGTTTTATTTACCAGAAAAGATTACACCTGCAAAGTTATTTAAAACTATAAATCTGGCCGGGCAGATTACAGGCTCACGCCTGTAATCCCAGCACTTTGGGAAGCCGAGGCGGGCGGATCACGAGGTCAGGAAATCGAGACCATCCTGGCCAACATGGTGAAACCCTGTCTCTACTAAAATACAAATAATTAGCTGGGCGTGGTGGCGGGCATCTGTAGTCCCAGCTACTCGGGAGGCTGAGGCAGGAGAGTCGCTTGAACCTGGGAGGTGGAGGTTGCAGTGAGCCGAGATCGTGCCACTGCACTCCAGCCTGGCGACAGAGCGAGAATCCATTTCAACAAAGCAAAACAAAAAAAACCTGAACAATGAATCTTTGAACAGCTTCTTTTACAAAGGTGACATCAGAAAAAGAAAAGACTGTATTAAGGGGGACGAAGGATGTATTACAAGGAGCAGTTGAAATGCAGGTTCCCCACCCCATAGTATAGTGCTATTTTGGTGCTTCATGTTCGTCTCAGCTCATACTTACAAGGGAAAAGAAACATGAGTTACTAATTTCAAACTTTAAAATGTCAGGAATGTAAAAACTAGAGGTTCCAATTTTTATTTGAAACCAAGGCAAAGACATTTCATTTAAAAGGAATATATTCAGATAGGTGCAAACTTGTCAAGATGGACTTTCAGTGTTCATTTCACAGATACAGAGGCATACAACCCACTATGCAAGCCATGTCACAAGAATGTTTTGTTTCTGTGAGTTCATGAAACTAATGGGTACTCATGTTTCTGAGAAATAAGAATGAAGCCATGTGTTCAGCAGTGTTTTTGCTACAGTAACAGTTTTTAAACTGCTCTGTGGAATCTCCAAGGTGCCTCAGAGGAGGCAGCATGCCCGGGGAGGAGGAAGAGGCATGCAGGTGGGACAGGGACCTCGCCAAAGTAGATCCAATATAATGGGCTTCCCACGTACGGTTTTATTTGATGGAGGGGAAAGATTCTGCTATTAAAATCTTTCAGAAACTACACATTGGAAGTTTTAAAAATTACAGAAAACAGTAACACTGAATTCTAAAATAAAGCTTTCATGGAGAAACATAGTTCTGGATTGGAATAAAGAGGTGAAAAGAATATATGATGGTTTCTTCAGGCAATACTTTGCTTTTATAATTCCCAGTGTAGCTGATGTAACTTTCACCTACTAGTCTTTCTTATTATTTATTCTCAATTGGAAAGTAGAGTCAAATAGTGACAACTTGATGAGAATGAATTTCCTTGACAGATTTATAGAAAAGCTTAAAAATGTCTTTTCCAGGATTTCTTTATTGCTCTGAGAATTCTCTTCACTGTTCTCATGTGCTGAATGACCTGTTTCCTGGATCCTATGTTTTTTCCTTGTTTTTGGTGGAATGCATTTACTAGTAACTTCCTAAAAAGACATGCATGAAGATAAACATATTTTAGGTCTTGCATGTCTAAAATGAATTTATTCCATCTTCACATATGATTTCATTGTTTGGCTAGATATAGAACTCTAGGTTGGAAATAATTTCCCCTCAGAAATTTCAAGATAGCTCTCCTGTCTTATAGCTTCTGCTGTTGATAAATTTGTGGCAATCTAAATTTTTAGTCCTCTGAATGTGATGGTTTGAGGCCAGACACTTGGTAAAGGCTTTCCATCCAGAAATTTAATGTTCAATTCTTGGAAAGAAGTTTTGATAGTTTTCTCTCTTCTGATTTCATTGTTCCTTCTGAGACCTCTATTAGTCAGATGTTACCATGTCTACAGTTCTCATCTCTTTGTCTTTTTGTTTGACTTTCTGGGAGACTTTTTCAACTTGATCATCCAATTCTTCTATTTGTTTTTTATTTCTACCTGAATGTTTTACATTTTCAATTAAGGAACAATTGAGCCTTCTGTTTTAGAGCTTCTGGTGCTTGTTTTGTGGTCGTATTATTCTTGTCTCTTTTTTTTTCATCTGCTCCCTAATTATCTCTCTTCTCCTTGTGCTTGTTTTAGACTATCTTTTATATTTTTAGCTTTCTTCAAATATTAGTGGTCCTTAGTTTTCAACTCATATTTAGGAAAGAGGCATTGAAATACCAATTGGAAACTGTGTGTGTCTATGAATATAAATATAAATTATATATTGATTGTCTAACATACTGGCTATTAAAAAGAAAATATACACTTTTCATGGGTGATTAGCTTATAAGCCATGATTAGTTTCAATATAGGGATATATTTAAACATAGCTTTACAGACATATTCAGTTCAGACAGTGAGTCAACTGATTCTTCAAATACCTGTGTAAACTTATGTTTAGGCCCCTTGGAGTTCCTCAAGATGTATCACTACTGTAGTAGCAGAAATAAAAGTTCAAAATAATACAGAACTTAATTATATACTATTTTATGTCATAAAATATAGAAAAGTTATTGTAATGAAATCTTTTGATACTAATTTGTTTTTATCTAAGAGTGTTTGACTTACGTTTTTTTTTTTTACATATTCAGGCAATAAATTTACCTGAGGCAAAGTAAATACAATTCTTGCTTTCAAACATAAAACCACTCCTTAAGGATTCTTTCAAAGTGAATAAAAATATGCCTAAAGGCTAATTTTGCTGTCACTGAAAGACTGTCCTGTCCAAGTGCCAAAAGTAGTGTGACTTATTTTTAATTTTGAAGGAAAAGGGAAAATATCTAATTTATGATGTGGAACTTCCACAATGGTAAAGTAGCATGTTTACTATACCAAAAGTTCCTTTGCTCCTAAACAGGGAAACTTTGCTACAAATATAAAAGCAAAACCCATTTTCCAGAATTTAATAGTAAATAGGGAGTGAGCTATTATTAAAGAACATCAGAAATAATCTTTGGAAATTGGAAACACAAACAAAATAAAAAGAGAAAACCCTATGAATCTAAATTCTTTCTAGTCAGTCTAAGGCATGGTTAACTTCTGTTTTTCAGTTTCTAAAACCTAGTGGAGGGTTTCTTTAAGAACAGTGTAACCACTGCACTACAGCTCTGAACAACCATTTTATAAAGTTTAATAACATTCTAACAGAATGACTTCTTTCAGAGCTCAGAATTATGGTCATTTGGGGATGAAGAATGAGAACATGTCAACTGTGTGTTTCATACACTGAATAACAGATATGTGGTGCTACTATCCTCAGCATTAGACTTCTCAGCCTTATTACCTAAACACTGGGGTCCGATCTTAACTTCAAAAAAAGAGCAAAATAATGAGGTATGCTTATTTCCTAAACAATTATTCTAGTAGAAACAGAAACCCTCAACTTTCTAAAGTTGGTTTACTGTTTTTTTTCTTTTCAATTAATAAGACATGTAAAAAAAGTTAGGAAGAAGCTATAGGCGAGAAACTAGCAATTAACTAAAGAATATGCCGAAATAGGGACATTATGCAGGCAGTTTATAAAAAAAAATTAGCTTTACACATTTGAAAGTGTAAAACATTAGCTTTACACATTTGAAAAGTAAAAAATAGTATACATCTTTAATAAGGAAAAAATAAAAATAGGATTACAGATGTTTATAAATATAAATCAGGTGAAATAAATGCTGCATGTAAACTATTAAATATAGTTTAAAGAACACACCATTAAAACTGAAAACAAGATATATAAATGAAACATTTATTATGAGTATTCATAAAATCTATGGCAACACAATGTGAAAAAATTAGGCAAATTGTAAATTTTTTAATACTACATATCAAATTAAATTTGCTGATTATAACAAAATTGATTTACTGAGCACCTGTTATGTGCTTACTAGGATAAGCACCTTATATAAATTATGTCATCTAATCTGGACAACTATGAAGTTAAGGACCTCTCTTAGCCTTATTTACATATGAATTAAAAGGTCACATACCTAGGAAATGGAAGACTTGGCATTTGGATTCACAGCTTTCTCATTCCATAACTCAGGGTGCTTAACCATAATTCAATTTCATATAGTTAAAAAAAAGTTCTTAAAAGAAGAAACAGTTTTTACATGTGTATCTTTTCATATATAGATCAATTAGGTTATTATTAGAAATCAACCTTCCATCACTTCAAATAACCAAACAAAAATAACTGTCACTACCAGAATCTATGCTACAGAGTTAATAGCATGCTTTGCACATCTCTTTTTTAAAATCATAAGCTCCTCTCAGGTTAACAGAACCTTCCCCCCGTCTCCATTTTATCACTCTTCTGAAGATCAAATGGTTTATATAAAATTTTGGAGAAACAGAATGAGGAAATAGACTGAGAATTTGGAAGAGTAGAAATAAGGTGGAATGTTAAAATGCTCAAATCGGCATTATCACTGGCTTGAGTAATTCTCCATAGATACAGATCTACTCTGGATATCAGCCTTGGGGACTAGATTATCTGGTAGGTCCTGACTAACTTGTTCACTGGATATACTTCTTCCCTATAAAAAGACTTCCATGTTTGGGTGTAAAATGTTATATGAAATTTATTGCTAACCAGCCTCTCATTCAATATCCACTTCCTTTCTGACTAATACTTCTTGTAAACTCACAGCAGTTTTAAATACCTGGCATAGAGTCAGCAATACAGGTATGGCAGCACAAGGTGTTCTGGAGTATGATTAGCTTTGGTGTAAACATCCTATCTAAAATAGCCTTCAGGTAAGCTGAATGTACTTTTGTTGCCAATTTAAGCAGAAGGTGAAGTTTGGAAATACAGAGAATCTCCATACACTGTAAGTACATTGTATCTCCATACATTGAAGTTTTAAAAATTGTAAGTTAAAATGAACAACACTGTAATTCTGTAACCTTCACTTACGTTCCCAACAAAGAGTTTAAGGAAAAAGTTGGCTGTTGCATATTTCCATTCTATAACCCTTTTTATCCAAGTATCTCCAAAATCATAGATAGTGAACTTGACTAGCTGTTCTTAAGGAAGGTGAAAAGCAGAACAACCAAAGATGTCAGGGTAAAAAATCACTAGGCCTTCAACTCTCTGAGCATGTGAAATTTTCATTTCTACTCAGTGGAAAACTATTAAAGTTTGCTAAGGAGAATTTTATTAAAATCCAAGTTCTATGTACTGTCAGAGTCATTTAAGGTCCCCATTCTTCTGGTGCCATAATTAATATCTTTTGGCCACAGAAGAAAATATTTAGAGGCATTGACTAAGATCCCAAGATCCCAGCTTTCTGGACAGACTGTAAGAGAAGTGTAACCATACTACATATCTCTGGAGGTCCAATCCCTAAGGGATTCCTTATATAATTAATTTAATTTATGACAGGTATATAACCACACAGATTTTTAACACTTGAAAGGATTATAAAAAGACCATTTTCCTATCCCCTTATTAAAAGATGAAAAGTGAGTTCTAGACATGATAAATGATTTGGCTAAACTTACGTTGTTCTAGGTGGCCATGATGGGTCTTGGCTTTTACTAAATTTCTTCACTTAGCATGTAGATCATAAAATGCTGAGGAAGGGAAAAGGGGAGTGGTGCGGGACTAGCTGAAAAGTTACAGTCCTAAATATCTACTTTTAGCATATGCTGATTTTTGCTCTGAAGGATCCTTTCATAATTCATTTACAGCAGAGAAGCCATATTTTGGCCACTAAACAGGTACAGAGATTATGCCTTTGTTCTTACAGTTTATATTCAAAGTTATATAATATGGCTCAGAGGATATAATCCACCTTAATCTCAATATTCTAGCAATTTATACCAACTGCTGTACCTCATGGTTTAAGTTTGCACAAAAGACCTTTTATTAAATTTATTATCATTTTTTATTTCAATAGGTTTTTGGGGAACACATGGTATTTGGTTACATGGATAAGTTCTTTAGCGGTGATTTCTGAGATTTTGGTGCACCCATCACCCAAGCAGTGTACAGTGTACCCAGTGTGTAGTCTTTTATCCCTCACTCCTCTCACACCCTTTTCCCTCAGTCCCCAAAGTCCATTATATCATTCTTATGCCTTTGCATCCTCATAGCTTCACTCCCACTTATGAGTGAGAACATAAGATGTTTGGGTTTCCATTTCTGAGTTACTTCACTTAGAATAATGGTTGCCAATTCCATCCAGATTGCTGCAAACACCATTATTTCATTCCTTTTTATGGCTGAGTAGTATTCCATGGTGTATATATATGCCACAATTTCTTTATCCATTGGGCTGGTTCCATATTTTTGCAATTGCGAATTGTGCTGCTATAAACATGCATGTGTAAGTATCTTTGTCATATAATGACTTATTTCCTCTGGGTAGATACCAGTAGTAGGATTGCTGGATCAAATGGTAGTTCTACTTTTAGTTCTTTAAGGAATCTCCACACTGTTTTCCATAGTGGTTGTACTACTATACATTCCCACCAGCAGTGTAATGATATTTCCTTTTTACCACATCCACGCCCTTATCTATTATTTTTTGATTATGGCTATTCTTATAGGGGTAAGGTGGTACTGCATTGTGGTTTTGATTTTCATTTTCCTGATCATTAGTGATGATGACTATTTTTTCATATGTTTGTTGGCCATTTGTGTATCTTCTACAAAAGACATCTTTAATAGCCCAATTTATTTTTATGCAAGTGCTTATGAGGTAAATCTTAAAGTTACAGAAAGTACTTTATGTATTTGAGATGCAAAATCTCCATTTGTTTAACGAAAATAACTACATAAGGTGCTATGCTAGGCATTGTGAGGGAGACAAAGGTGGATCAGAGAAAAATAAGACACCTTGTACAGATGTAAAGCTTGTATCTACAAAAGGGTGCCCAGCCAAGGGGGGCAAATAGGGCTGAAATGTTGCTCATGCTCTGACAAGCTTTTTGCCCTAACAGAAAGTTGTCACCAAGTGGGGTGAAGGAGCACCTTTTTCTAATTCATGTAATGGTGCTTGGTAGGCTAGCTAGTGGTGGCTTCAGACACAAATGCCACAAATCTTTCAATAACACAAATCTGACCACAATGGTCATCACATTTTTCAATGGTTCTCCCTTGCTGAAAGGAGAAAAGCAAGTTCAGATGATATTCAAGTTCCTTCACATTTAAATCTGACCTACTTTTTCTGCTTCATCCCCTACTACTTCCACATAAAGACTCTTTCTGCCAATCATATTCAACCTTTAACTGATTTTAGACCACACCATGTTCTTTCATTCATCTCTGCCTTTCCATCTGCTCATCAAAACTCAGAAAAAAAATTCTTCTGGGTATCATCTATCTCATTTAATCCCAGGTAGTGTGAGTTACTCCTCCTCCTTTCTCCTACAGCATTCTGCACATCACTAGATCATGCCACAGAAATACATTATATAGAACTTTGTTATTTATACCTTTCATTCTAAACTGCAAATATTATTCACAATACCTAGGAAATAAAAGAAATTAATTGATAAAAACAAGGTTCCTAACTTTAGGTAGCTTATACTTTTTTGGAGAAGATGAAAACAAGGTAGGTAGAGACAATTACTGTAAGAGAAAAGTGTACAAAAATGGTACAGATATTTCATATCTGCTGTTTAGTTTGCTAAGTCACTATTCACAGGAATTGACAAACTCTTATCAAATATTCAGAGATGTCAAAGGGAACTATGAAAGTTTCCAAGAATGTTGTGTTGACTCAGAGGCATTAGGAGATCGTGAAGAGTCCTTCAAGTGGAATTGAGAGACCTGCTTTCTGGTCCCAGGTTTGTCACTTATTTGCTGTGGGATCTCAGACAAGCCAATTGCTTTTGCTTGACTTTAGTTCTTTTGCTATAGCACTGCTCTCACAGAGTTAGGGTACTCAAATAGATAATGTATATGAAAATGTGATTAAAACTAGAAAGTGCCACTTCAGCAAATGTTAAAACTGACATTTTTGGTTGGTAAAATGACTTAGAATCAACACATAAATCTACCACCCATCTAATATTAATGCCCACCAAGTGTGTGTGAGACAACTGCTTTGCTGGACTTTAAGAAGTACAAGAACTGATCTCTGCCCTAGAGAATCTGTTTGGGGAGATGAGGCAGCTGCTCATGTTAAAATAACTACAGAGGCCAGACACAGTGGCTCAGGCCTGTAATCCCAACAGTTTAGGAGGCTGAGGTAGGAGGACTGCTTAGACCAGATATGGTGAGACCCCCCCAGTGTTTACAAATTTTTTTAAAAAAATTAGCTGGGCACAGTGGCATGCACCTCTATTCTGAGCTACTCAGGAGGCTCGGGCAGGAGGACCACTTGAGCCCAGGAGTTCAAGGTTGCAGTAAGGTATGATCATGACACTGCACTCCACCTGGGCATTAGAATGAGACCGTGTCTCATGCAATGACTCTGATATTTTAGTTTGGGGAATTCTATCACAAGAGACTTCACATAGGAAGAGTACAGACATTTTAAGTGGCTATAATTGCTCCTTCTGTTTTCACTGTGTGGGAGAAAAAGAGAAGATGTCAGAAGAAATCTGTCTCTAAAAAAATAAAACAACTACAGGAAAAAATATAGTAGCAGCTAAACAAGTGAGACAAAAATAAGTGTAAAAGAGTACAAAAGAATAGGCTATTTCTTGGTGGGGTGGTCATTATGGTTTAATGACAGAGTAGTTATAGTTATTTCAGTAGGTCGTGTAAGGAAAGAATACAGTTGGCCCTTGGTATCCAAGGGCAACTGGTTCCAGGAGCCCCTTAGATACCAAAATCCGAGGATGCTGAAGTCCCTTATATAAAATGGCGTAGTATTTGCATATAACCTGTGCACATCCTCTTGTATAAGTCATCTCTAGATTACTTATGACACCTGATATAATGTAAATGCTATATAGTTGTTATGCTATATTTTCAAATTTGTACTTTTTGTTGTTGTATTGTTATTTTTTATTGTTTCTTTTTTCTGAATATTTTCTATTCTCAGTTGGTTGAATTTGCAGATGGAACCTGCAGATACAGGGCACTGAGTATTTTGAAATTCTGGGGCATAGATACAGAATTTTAGTGTAAAGACACAAGAAAGAATACAGAGATAGCAAAGAAGATCTCAAGTAAAAATAGTAGACCACTTGGTGATAGCAGCATGTTTTCATAGGGCAGTTTCTGATTAGGCAGGAAAAATAGGTTGCAGACAGTCCCCAACCCTTTTGGCACCAGGGGCTGGTTTTGTGGAAGACAATTTTTCCACAAACGGGGTGAGGTATGGTTTCGGAATGAAACTGTTCTCAGGCATTAGATTCTCATAGGGAGCACACAACCTAGATCGCCCACATGCATAGTTCACAATAGGGCTCGTGCTCCTAAGAGAGTCTAACGCCACTGTTGATCTAACAGGAGGCAGAGCTCAGGCTGTAATGCTCACTTGCCTGCCACTCACTCACGCTGTGCGGTACTAGTACTGGTCCACGGCCAGGAGGTTGGGGGACCCCTGGTCTATAGGAGGGTGCTAAGTACTGTGGTGCTCTGCCTCACTTTGGAGACAAGTACACTGCTGCTAGCTGCTTTCTAACAATAATAAGTAGAGAGCTTAAGACCAGGTCAAATGGTCCTTCCTTAGAATCCTTATTCCCATCTCAGATGTGTTGTTTGACTGGTCAGATGAACAATCTATGCCAGATTCTAATGCAATGACTCTGATATTTTAGTTTGGGAAATACTATCACAAGAGACTTCGCGTAGGAAGAGTACAGACATTTTAAGTGGCTATAATTGCTCCCTCTGTTTTCACTGTGTGGGAGAAAAAGAGAAGATGTCAGAAGAAACGTTAATCAGTGAGATAGAAAAGTAATTTAAGGCTCTCCTTTTATTAGCTATAATAGCTCAAGCATAGTGAATAGGACCCTTCTTGAATTAATGAGGCAAACTAGAAGGTGATTTTTTTAATGTCAAGCTGGTGTGAAGATCTTGTGCTATTATTAGACCCAGGAAGGCATAGACTACAAAACAGAATTCAGGGCCTGACGGATCATTAAAAAATAAAATAAATAGACTAAGTTTACATGAAGTTAAAGCTTTTTGAAAACTCAGTGTGAAATGTATTTAACTCCAATGAATTGCTTTAAAAAGATTTTCTAGAGCTAGATTCATAAGATTATAATAAAAAAACGACTATAGTAAGCACATTTTACATTTTAAAGAAAAGGAGGTGTTTTTTTGCTCCTGACTGCCACATCATGAGTTGCATGCCTGCTCCCAGGAAGGGCCTGTCCCAATCGGCTCTTCCCTGTCACCGCAGTGTCCCCACTTGGCTGAAGCTGGACTCTGAAGATGGAAGGGAGGAGATTTACAAACTGGCCAAGAAGGGCCTGACTCCCTCACAAATCGGCAATCCCAGGGGATTCACTGAAAGGAGGATAATATCCAAATGCAAATAAAAATTCAACCCCACTTTTACAGATATCCGTCTTTGGCCTATGTCAGCAAATTCCGATACACAGAATAAATTATGCATCTTACTCATCACCTGTGTTCCCAAGCATAGGGCACATGGGGTAATGAGCCCAGTTATTGCCTTTTTTGTAAACATATTTATGACAGTTGATTTCCTGTTAGAGATAAAACTCTTCCAAAAGTAACTGGGATAATTTGATAAAAGACACATGAATAAATGAGGCGGAATTGCTACAAATAACTTAAAAAACAAAAATCAAGCAAAAGAAAACAATAGTGATAACCAAAAAGACTTTCTCCTGAGAGAAACTCCCAGCTGCTTTTAAATGGCACATGTTTTTTCATTAACTGAGAGCTACAGCCAAGAAGCCAGGACAATGAGGGCCACAGCCACAGGGACAATGAGTGGCAGGTGGCAGAGACGGCTGAAAGATGCAACCTGCTTCAGTCTCCCCTCAGAGGCTGCTCCCTAACGGCTGTATTCCCCTTCCAGCTGGTGACAGACTTCCTCTTGAGAGTCTCCTGAGGCTTACAAAAGTGCTTCAATTCTCTGTATAGCCTCTCCACAGAGGAAAAATGGAGTAACTTTGAGCAGAAGGAGCTATTTCAAACACTGAACTCATCTAAGCTTTTATAGAACAGTGCTGATTGGGCAAAATAAATAACCAAGTGAAAAGAAAATAATTTTTTAAAGTAACCTCTTCTCATCCCAGTCATTAAAAGTACCAGTAGTGGGCGTGGAGGCTCATGCCTGTAATCTCAGGACTTTGGGAGGCCGAGGAGGGCGGATCACCTGAGATCAGGAGTTCAAGACCAGCCTGGCCAATGTGGTGAAACTCCGTCTCTACTAAAAATGCAAAAATTAGCTGGGCGTGGTGGCAGGTGCCTGTAATCCCAGCCACTTGGGAGGCTGAGGCAGGAGAATTGCTTGAACCCAGGAGGCGGAGGCTGCAGTGAGCCAAGATTGCGTCACTGCACCCTTGTCTGGGAGACAAGGGCGAAACTCTGTCTCCAAAAAAAGGTACCAGTATCATCTCCATCTTAATCATCCTCTATAACTTTTTTACTAAAAATAAAAAATGCTCACTACACTTCAACATTTTGTTTCTAAAAAACAATTAGAGTGCCAGGAATTTCCTTGTCTCTGGCTTTCCTGCCCAAATTCTTGTTCATATAGCTAATAGTATACAGTTAAATAAAATTAATTTTATATAATCTTGAATATAATATACTATTCTCTTGTGAGGACAATTAATTGATAGTAGTTTCATTTTTATACCCAAAGTGGCCAAAGAGACACTCCAACTCTGAGAAAATGGCTATGTCTACAGTAGGGAGTTAGAGGGCTCCTCTTGTAACAAATGAGAACTGAGATCTATTTTTCCTAAATCTAATTTAAAAATCTTTTTTCCCCACAGTTTATCAAGTGCTTGTTAAACATGCGCCATGTAGAAGGTTCTGTATGAAGACAGAGAAACAGAGAGAGAGATGAAACCTTTTATCGTAAGCATTATTTAACCTGTCCTAAATCTCCTGTTTATTAACTTTAAGACTTTTAAAGAAATAATAATAATTTTCCTAAAACAACTGTGTGAACTGCCTAACTATTCAGATCAAACCAAACCAACCCAAACCAAACAAAACCAAAACCCTCAACAGGGAACAAACCTGCCTCATCTAAATTAGAAACCACAGAAGTACTAAGATGTAGCTGTTAGCAAAATTTCTATGAGTTGTAATAGTATACTAATTATAAATAGGACCACAATGGGATCCCCTCCCCAACCCAAGCGTTATGGAACACAAAAATATAATTTGAGGAAAGAGAATTTTCTGCTACTTTTCCTGTGACGATTTTCAGAAGATCTCATATAAAAATTAATCACAAATGTGCTTACATGTTAGATCAAATAAGAAGTGTACTATATAAGAATTAGCAAGCCAGTACAATAATTGCTGGCATCAAATAAGGTTTTTTTTCCTTTTAGCCAGACAGAATCTCACTGGGTTTTATTTTTGTTTTGCACTTTGATGTTACTACCATGAATTACTTAAAAGTGAGAAAGGCACATTTATATCTTGCTAACTGCTCTTCCAGTTCACTCAAGTGAGAGATTTATGGTTTCTTCATCTTCCTCTTGCTGTTTCCTGCAAATTGCCATATCCTCATACATGATGCCAGCCCTTGTCTCAAATCAAAAACTGAATTCTAGAAATGTTGGAGCAGTCAGTTAACCATAACTCTATGTTCATTTTAACTTTATGGATGGTCATAAAGATCGTTGTTTCAGAGGAGTTAAAGGTGAGAGCACTTCAACTGCTTCTCAAGCTACTTTCCACATGGCTTTTTATTCCCGTGGACTTGAAAAATATAAAGGAGGAAAATCAAATACAAATGCTCCTCAACTTATGACGGGGCTATGTTCTGGTAAACCCATCATTAGTGGAACATGTCTAAGTTGAAAATGCATATATGTGTTTTTTTGACTTACGATATTTTTGACTTATTATTTTCAACTTAAGATGAATTTATCCAGATATAGCTGTATTGTAAGTTGAGGAGTGTAACGAGTGTGTACCACTTTTGCACCATTGTAAAGCCCCAAAATCTTAAGTCAAACTGTCGTAAGTTGGGGACTGTCTATATCTATATCTATGGTTCTTGGGGCGAAACAATGAATAGATCTGGGATTTATTTTGGCTGTTGTTATTAGCTATGACTGCATGATACACTAAGTCCAGTTCCAAATAGACTCTCCGAGTACCACTAATGATCTGTCATATGGTAATCTCTTCGGTGTTTACATAAGACGAATGAAAACAATAGCAAGCAAAATAGAATGTGGAGTCCTAGCCTATTGAGTAATTCAGAATAAAAATAATCTGTAACCTTGTACTTAAAAAAATATTAGTTTCCCATTACAAGTCCACATCATTGGTGTGACAGATGCTATTTCTGTGTCGAGGTACATAGTTGGTCCTTTCCTTAAGAAATGCAGGTAGAAAAGTTGCACATTTACTTCATGCAATTTTATTTGGTAAATAAAAATAGCTTAAGTAAAGAGTTGGCAAGGAGAGAAAAAATGTTTATCTGTCATACATAAAAGTCATTTTTATATTTTCACAGAGGTCTTCCTGTTCTTGTCAAGAGTTTATCTTCAGAGGTAAGGGCATAGGGTCCCTTTCACTGTGAGAGAATCTTTAATACAAAATTAGACTGAGATAACTTGCCAAAATGATAAAAAGATGATAATGATACAGTCTCTTTGCTTTGCCCTTTATACTCATGATATTCTCATTTCATTTCTATGCTCTCCACGAGGAAACAGCAGGGAAGGTAGTAGTATCATTTTCATTTGATGGGTAAAGAAAGCAAAGTTAGAGAAGTGTGTGATTGGTTAGAAACTGCTGTATTAAGAAACCCATTGGAAGAATCTACTTCTAGTCTAGTGTTCTTCTCACTATATTATGTGATTCCTCTGAAGACTACATTTTGAGAAATAATAGGAGCAAGTAAAAAACAATTGTGATATCATAGAAGCCACGCAAAGTGCAATTTAACTTAGTGACTATGTCATGTAATGCACTTCCTGTTTCAAGATTTCTTAGTATATGGTCATTTAAAACACCTCACGGCAAGCAATTTATTTTGCTTACTGACCTCAAGCCACTGCTTTCCTCCCACCAACGTATTTTGAAGGGAACTATCTTACCTCTGCTCCTGAGTATGCATCAGTTTGAAGGATGAGTTCATCCAGGTCAACTTCATTACTGACAGGCATGGAGTGAAACTGCAGCTTAAATATTTCCCTTCTTGTTGCTGCATCCGGTAAAGGCACATAGATGATTCTATCAATTCTTCCAGGTCGCATCAAAGCCTATAAAGAAAATGAGGCAACATGAATTAACCGGGCTCAGAACTGACATTCCACCTCAAAGACACCTAGGGAAAGATGTCTGGAATTTCACGAACAATCCACTATTATCCATAATTGGTAAATAAAACAAGTACCAGAGATTCCATAATCTGTCACAGATACAAACAATGTCAAGAGTACTTTTGAAAATAGAAGGCTAGGCGCGGTGGCTCACGCCTGTAATCCCAGCACTTTGGGAGGCTGGGGTGGGTGGATCAGGAGGTCAGGGGATCAAGACCAGCTTGGCCAACATGATGAAATCCTGTCTCTACTAAAAATACAAAAAAAAAATTAGCCAGGCGTGGTGATGGGCGCCTGTAATCCCAGCTACTCGGGAGGCTAAGGCACAGAATTGCTTGAACCCGGGAGGTAGAGGTTGCAGTGAACCAAGATTGCCCCACTGCACTCCAGCCTTGGTGACAGAGCAAGACTGTCTCCAAAAAAAAAAAAAAAAAAAAAAAAGAGAAGCAATATTTATGGGAGGGTTTCCCTTCTCAGCAATTATCAGGTGAATAAAAGATTACTATTCTCTTTTCAAAAATGTGCAAATAATTTGCACTCATTATATAGAAAGGAATTTTTTTTTTTGTAACTTCCTTAAATAACTATTAAAATACGGTTTAAGGACAGGCATGATGGCTCACCCCTGTAATCCCAGCACTTTGTGTATTTTTTGTTTGTTTTTTTTCTTTTTGAGACAGAATCTCATCTGCCACCCGGGCTGGAGTGCAGTCTCGGCTCACTGCAAGATTCTCCTGCCTCAGCCTCCCTAGAAGCTGGGACTACAGGCACATGCCACCATGCCTGGATAATTTTTATATTTTTAGTAGAGATGGGGTTTCACTATGATGACCAGGCACGTCTCGAACTCCTGACCTCAGGAGTTCGATCCGCCTGCCTCGGCCTCCCAGAGTGCTGGGATTACAGGCGTGAGCCACCATGCCCAGCCAATCTCAGCACTTTGGAAGGGCAAGGAGGGCGGATTGCTTGAGTCCAGGAGTTCGAGACCAGCCTGGGCAACATGACAAAACATCTCTACAAAAGAATACAAAAATTAGCTGGGCACGGTGGTGCATGCCTGTAGTCCCAGCCACTCAGGAGGCTAAGGTGAGAGGATCACTGGAGCCCAGGAGGCAGAGGTTGCAGCGAGCCGAGATAGCACTACTGCACTCCAGTCTGGGTGACAGAGTGAGATTCCATTAAAAAAAAAAAATCTGTATCTATATCTATATCTATATCTATATCTCTGTATCTATAGCTGGGCTAAGCTGTTAGCTGTTTCAGAGATACCTCAAAATAGCACAGTTGTAATAAAAGAATACTTCTAGAGCTGAATGCAGTCAAATGAGCCTTCCTAATATTTTACTAGAGGCTAATGCCTACATTATTTTACAGCTAGTTAATTCACTTATTCAGAAAAATTTGGTGAGCATGTATTACATACCAGACATTGCTCTTGGTAATAGGAGAAAGCATGAATAAGATACGTACAATTGACTATTGTGATGGTTATACATATCTGTGAATATACTAAAAATCAATGAATTAAATATTTCAAATAGTGAATTTTACGATATGTGAATTATCTCAAAGTGGTTGAAAAGAGGTATGTGTCTAAAATCTCTCTCTCTCTGTGTATCTACAGAAGGAATGTGGCAAGTTTTAGCAACTTTTAAAAAGAACAAAGTGGAAAAACTTACACTACTTGACTTCAAAATTTATAATGCTAAAGAAACAAGATAGCATGAGAGTATCTAGAGGATAAAGATACAGAGAAATAAAATAGAAAAAAGAAGTCCATATTGATTTTAAGGCACCAACAAGGAAATTATCTTAGGAAATGGTACTGTGAATACTAGAAGTCCATATGAAAAAAATGAACACTGACCCTTACCTCACAGCATACTGAAAAATAAACTTGAAATATATGAGTTAAAACTATAAAACTTCTAGAAGTATAAAAGAAAAAAGTGGATAAACTGGTCTTTACAAAAATCAAAACAAAATTTCTCTTCAAAAGATACCTTTAGAAAATAAAAAGACAAGTCACAGACTGGGATAAAATATTCACAATATGCATATTTGACAAAGGGCTTGTATCCAAACTATATAAAGAATCCTCACAATTCAATAATAGAAAAATAAACAACCCAAAGTAACTGAACTAAAAATTTGAACATACTTGCTAACCATACAGTTTCCTTTGTGAGGTAAGTATGTGAAAAGATACTTAACATCATTAGTTATCAGATCAATGCGAATTTAAACCACAATGAGATACCATTACATTATCATAAGAATGATGAAAATTAAAGACACTAACAATAACAAAGACCAATCAAGGACACGGAGCAGCTAGAACTTACATACACTGTTAATGGGAATATAAAATAGTACAACCACTTTGGGAAGCTATTTGTCAGCTTCTTAAGAAGTTAAACCTAACAACCTAATTATTTCACTCCTAGGTAGTTACCTAAGAAGAAAAAACCCATATCTACACAAAGATTTATATATGGAAGTTCACAGATTTTCCTCTACCTCCTGCGCTCAAGTGATCCTCTCTTCTCAGCCTCCCAGGTAGCTGGAATCACAGGTGTGCACCACCATGCCCAGCTTTTTTTTTTTTTTTTTTTTTTTTTTTTGAGGTGGCGTTTCACTCTTGTTGCTCAGGCTGGAGTGCAATGGTGCAATCTCTGCTCACTGCAACCTCCGCCTCCTGGGTTCAAGCGATTCTCCCACCTAAGCCTCCCAAGTAGCTGGGATTATAGGTGCCCAGCACCATGCCTGGCTAATTTTTTGTATTTCTATTAGAGATGGGGTTTTGCCATATTGGCCAGGCTGGTCTCAAACTCTTGACCTCAGGTGATCCGCCTGCCACGGCCTCCCAAAGTGCTGGGATTACGGGCTTGAGCCACTGCACCTGGCCCCAGCTATTTCTTTTGTATTTTCAGTAAAGATGGGGTCTTGCCATGTTGCTCAGGTTGGTCTCAAATGCCTACGTCCAAGTGATCCACCCACCTTGGCCTCCTAAAGTGCTGAGATTACAGGTGTGAGCCACTGTGCCTGGCCCACAGCAGCTTTATTCACAATAGCTAAAATTGTAAACAACCCAAATGAGTGAATAGTCAAAATATATAATGGAATACTACTCAACAATAGAAAGGAAATAATGAACACTCAACAATGTGCATGAGTCTCATCATGCTGAGTCAAATAGAACAGACATAAAAGAGTACATACTGCATTTATATAAAATATTTACAAAGTCTAATCTAATCTATAGTAGCAAAAAGCAGACTAGTGGTTGACTGCAACCCGAGGAAGAGGGAAAGATGGACTGCAAAGGGACAAGAGCAATCTTTTGAAGGTGATGGGGATGTTCTGCACCTTAATTGCAGACATGGTTTCACAGGTCTACACATGTCTAAATTAATTGACTTGTACATATAAGTTGACACAATTATTGTATGTAAGCTGAAACTAAATAAAAAGGATTAATAAAGAGTAGTAACTTGCATTTGTTAGACTCCCAGTATTTATAAATCAGTAAATTTGAAGGGGAATAAAGGTATTTTCAAATTTCTCAGTCTGGAAAGATTATCTTCTTTGACTAAGGAGTTTGGGAAAAATCACATAAGAAGCCATGTAAGAGAAAGACTACTTATTTAACGAGCTGTGACAGATCAATTTCTATAATTTAGCCATCAATTTGGTGACATATATTACAACCATTTCACAATCTCATAGTTAATTTGTTTTGTTTTTGTTTGTTTGTTGTTTTGTTTTAATGTACTTCACCATGTTCATACTTAGAGTTCCAAATAGACTGTTAAAATACATGGGGTCAAGACCATCATATCTCATACCAGTGCTTTATAAAATACTTGAGTGAACGTTAACAAATGTAGGGTTTTCTTGTTAAATAAATTCGGAGAACACTGTGTAGAAACAAAATACAAGGTTTGTATAGGTTTCTATATGAAGGAATTTTTGTAACTTACATTAATGGGTAATAAAAATATCCAGGAGAAACCTATGGTAGTATGTAAAAATTCTATTTTAAATTCCCAAACTCTAATCATGGAACATCTCAAAAACTAATACTCCTTTTCCACTTTGGAAAATGCTGTTGTATACTTTTTATATATGTTATGATACCTAGAAGAGGGTGATTGTCTACCAAATATCTATCAATCAATTCTTAAATTATACATAAATTAGCTGGCAAACATTCAATTAGGAAAAACCATAAAATAAATATATTTCCCTTGCTTAAAAATGAGTGTTTTAATTCTTTGCAGACAATTCTATACACCTAACATTAATTCATTAAATATAAATCATGCATGATTAGTTTTCTTAAAATGTATTTTATCAAAGAATTCAAAACTCTATTTCAATCATGGAAATCACTTCTTTCTATCTAAAACAAATACAGGACTCAGGAAATAAAGATGATTTCAGTAAATACATATTTACAAAATTGAAAATGTTATCTAAGACAAATAACATTAATATTTATATAGTGCTTAAGCATCTATGAAGCATCTTCCACATACTGTAGGTCATTTAATATTCCCCCAAATTTTGGGAATTAGATATTATTATATCCTTATTAAGACAAAGAAAATGAGGCTCAAGGTCATATAATAACTTACAGAAACTGGGCTGAAATCTGGGGTTTCTAAATGTTGAATCAGTCCTTTTTAATTTTACTATTTTGACACTACAGGATACTCATTATTGATGAACAAACAAAATTCTCTTTCTGAAATATAACTAACAAAGTTAAATAATTCTCTTATCAAAAAAATTATTAAGCATCTACTATGTGCCAGACTGATTTACTTGCTTGGGATAAAGCCGTGGAGAGCTTGGTTCGTTTTTTAAAGTTGAAGTTGTCCTTTTCACCCTACTGGAGTAACAATTCTAGGCTATTTTAAAATTTCCTTTCTAATAGTTGAAAGGACACAGCAAAGGATATAGAGCATACATGTCAGCTAAGTCACTGGAACACTCAGCATACATCTGTGTGTGCTTATTTATTTATTTATTTTTAGCTGTAGCTATCCTCAGGCAGTGCAGGTTGAGTATACTTCAATGATTATAACATTGTCTGGGCCAACAGCCAGCTAGGCTTTTTCTGGCCTGATCTTGTCAGTGAAAGTTATGCTTAAAAAATAGTAGGAAAGAGCCTTCCTTCCTGTAGAACTCTGAATGAGTTAACACCCTTCCTAGAATTTCTTTAAAAATACTGTTTTGGGATATTAGGGTGGAAGAATGTATTCTGAATGATAGCATGTTCTATTATTATTACAATCACCATATGACAATTCAATGAAAAAACAAGTCAAGGCTTTCTAATACTCTGAACCCTTCTGGCTGCAAGGCAATGTTGGATATTGTGGTCTCTCCATTAGAACTTTATTGAAAAAACAAATCATAGTACAAACTCCCTTTCTGAGAACTTATTCAAGACCTTGGGCAAGTCTCTACATCTGTAACAGCCTCAGTTTCCTCATGTGTGAAAATGAAGGCGGTTCTTTAATTACAGGTGCCTATGTGCATTTGACAAAAATTCCCCTCAAACTATACATAGGCAAAAATACCCCCAATTTTGCAAATAATTCCAGGGAGTTCACCTGAAATCTGCTTGTGTGCTCCAGACTAAAAATTATCATATTGGATGACCTTTTAAATGGGCCTTCCAACTCCCAGTTCTAGGATCCCCTGCCATTCTTATACAACAAAATATCCACAGCTTACACTGCATAGTCATTACTGTAAACATGTTAGTTTATTATGAAACCAATATCCTTCTTTTCTTCTGACCTTTATATCAAGGACTTAAAACATCTGGTATTTCACATGAAGGAGTCTTAACTATCAAACCTTACACCGCAATTATAAGGCTGCCTTTTCTTTTTTATAAATTCTGAAATTCAACACTTATAGTTGTTTCATGTTCTATCAAATGCTCAAATCTAATTTCATTAACATAGACATACTTGTTCAGACAAAAGTATTAAAATAGACACCTTGAAAAATCAGGTCCCATTGGCTCCCATTCATTTAAAATAATCAACAAGGGTGTGTATGTGTATATAGGGAGTGCCTTCCTCTAGGAAAGGAAAGCAGCACTGAGCCTTTATACTTTAATAAAAACATATCAATGAATCATGATTCATGGAGAGAATAGTTCCAGAAACCAGAGAGAGAGGTGGATCTTTGGTAACAGCTCTGAATTATCTCAAAGAAACCTTGGATTTATTCTAGTTATCTCTTTCTTCCTTTAAATCCGACTAATGCATAGACCTGGCTAACACTACTTAAATCTCTCTTAAAACTGTCACTTCTACTCATTTTTCTTTATTGTGTATTTGTGTGTTTGTTTACTGTCTATCTTTCCCAACAGACTGTAGACTGTATGTAATGGCAGGAATCATTCATTTTATTAAACACTGTAAGCTCAGCTATGGCACATATAAGGCACCCACTAAATGTTTACTCAATGAAATCAAGCCAACATAATCATTTGTCTAGAATATCATAACTGCTGTGCTAGTTGTTTTTCTGCCAGCAGTCTTATTCTTGCCCTCTTTTTCCTTGCTTTATCTACATCATGGCTAACGTGATCATTCTAAATGCAAATACCTTAACTTTCTATTTTCTAATCATTTAATTGTACATCAAAGAAAAAAGTCCAAGTTCAAGTATAGCATTTCTCACCCTGTGAGCAAAGAAAAGGAGCTGTAGATAAGATAGGAGTTACACTAAAATTATAGAAACTTGAAATGCTATAGTTGAACTTGGACTTACTCAGGAGCACCTAAACACTCAGTTAGTAAAACTCACCATGCTGCTTTCTGCCTCCCTATTTTCATATATACTTCTCCCTCTGCTCAGAATGACATTTTATCTTCTTGTCTATCAGGGAAGCTCCACTTCTTGTTCAAGTCTCAGCTTAAAAGTCTTCTCTTTTATTGAAACTTCTATGATTCTTCTAAGTACATAAATGAATTTTAAACTTGTAATTTGGCATACAAGGTTAAAAGTGAGGGCAAAAGCATCAGCTTAACTGGAGGAAAATTCTAGCTCAATCACTTATTAGCTGTGTGTTTGGACAAATCAGCAGGTGTTTTTATATCTGTATTGATATAATGTGCTTAGCTCAGTGTTTGGCATATGGCATGTATGCTTCAGTAAGTATTAAATGCTATTATAGTGATTACTGTTCTTATATAATTATCTTCAGTACTCGATTATAAGATCCTTGAATATAGGCAATGTTAGTAATCTCTGAATTCTTAATACATGGCAGATGTTGATGTTCGTTGAATAAATGGAACAATGAGCTAGGAGGTTAGAATAACAGATTGAAAAGTCAAGTCAAAATACAGATTCTTGATTTTCACTTCTAAATCTCAATATTTAAAAAGAATTGATATTTAGCAATCCTCTACTTGCCCCCTTCTCTCCCTGTTTCTTACTATAGCCTCTGAAATGCTCAATTCATGACCCTTTCCTAATAGATAGAAGAAACATGCTTGCTGTCTGCAATAGAAACTTGATAGAGGGATCAGCTCTTACAGAGGCCCAGAACATTCCTGTATCTATTAAATCTTTCCATGTGTGGGTTCACATTACTTAGCCTAGAGATGCACAAAGCTAACTTTTGAAAATGTTGCTGTATCTTTGACTTTAGCTGCTGTCTTTTAAAGCTTGAAATTCTCAATGTTCCAGGAACACAATTTCATAATAACTCTTATGCAATTTAGTAATTTTTAAAAGTGTAATTACACTGGGAGAAGAATGACTTTAGAGACTAATAAAATAAGCAGTAGTATGTAAAATCCATGACAGCCTATGCAAGGAGCACTCTGCATTATATTATTTGGCAATTAAGCTTTTGGGACATTGAAAAATAATGTAAATTACTTCAGTCTGGGTAAGTATCTGCTGAACAGGTATCAGAAAACAAAAACATATTTTATATCAAATTTGAATTAAAAAGTCTTAACTACCCACAAGATATTTTAAAAGTAACTAAAAAGACACCTACTAGACAATTTTGTGTGTGTGTGCGAAGCACTGTGAGGAAAACACAGAAGCATATGACTTGGTCCTTACCTTAAAGAACTTTAAAAAGTATAGAAAGATCAACACTCAAACAACTAACTGCAGCAAGCTTTGATCAACAGGCTAAGACACTAGTAGAAAATGAAAAACTACATAATAATTACCAAATTAAGTAAGAATTTAAGGATGAGGTGAGTCAAATTATACTTGATTCATGCTGATACTAAAAGCCAATCATTTAATGAAATAAAACCAGAGACATTTACATAACCCATACATAAAACTTTTTTGGAAAAGCAGAAATAGTTATGAGAGGAATGTGTTAGAGATCAAAATCGATCAGGCTAGGCACAGTGGCACACACACGACTGTAATCCCAGCACTTTGGGTGGCCAAGGTGGGCAGATTGCTTGAGCTCAGGCATTTGAGGCTAGCCTAGGCAACATGGCAAAACTCCATCTCTACAAAAAAAACCCACAAAAATTAGCCGGGTATGGTGGCACACACCCGTAATCCCAGCTGAGGTGGGAGGATCACTTGAGCCCAGGAGGTTGAGGCCCAGGGAGCCATCCACCACTGCGCTCCAGCCTGAGTGACAGGGTAAGACCCTGTCTCAAAAGAAACAAAAGATCAATTACACTTAAAATAAGCAATAGGTTCTGTTAAACAAAGGAACCAATTTTCATAATTTTTCTCTTAGAACTTTTAGCTTAGTAAATCTTTTCACAAGAAATATTTTGAGATCTTTCAACTTCAGAGTATAGCTAAGTGGATGGTAATGATACATATATTTATATTAGTAATAGTACACACACACACGCATACAAGTAAGCATACATACCCTTTACATAAGTAACCCATTTGAGATGTGTATTTATGAAATCATGGGCAATATAATTTATGGGGGAAAGAAACTGTTTCCAAAAAGCCAAGGAAGGGAGATTTTTATTTGTATGTTTAAAAACAAAATCATTAATGGTGTAGTAGGTGTAACCTTAAAATTAAGCTTTTACAAATGGGTCAGAAAATGGAAAGAGAATTTCTAAGGATCAAAATTAATTGATTTAAGATAAGACTTTAATTGGAAACAAAGAGCTTCACATATCCTTAAAAAAAATTCCAGAAACATTTCCCTAATCCAAATGAACCAGGGTTTAAATGACAAGGAGGGGAAATTTACCAGATTGACAATTCGAGAAAAGACAGAATGAATATTATAAGCAAAGAAGAAAAGCAATGCACAAACCATTCCTGGGAGGGGGAAAAGGTTTACTGTGGTCACATGTAGGGCAGACTTTCCCAGTGGTTACATTGGGAATGGATTAGAGGATATGCTTAAGATATTGTTTCCTTCAGATCTCAGAAGGGCCAGAAAGCTCAGAGAAGCCAGAGACTTTAGGCAGTCAGACAGTGGTATCATCTAGTTATTATTCCATGTGTGACATGTCATGAAAAATTTGGGAAGCACTGGTGGAGGATGCTTAGAAACATGGGGACATGAAGGTAGATTAAGAAAAAAAATCCACAGGTATAATTACATTACATATGGTATCTAATGCCAAGGAGTTTGGTCCTCATCTCATAGTCCATAGCAAATTGCAGAAGGTCTTTAATGAGGAGAGAGACAGGCTTGATTTTCTGTTTAAGAAAGTAAACAATTCTGGCAGCAGTGTGGAGGAAGCACAGGAATGAAGTGCAACTTCCAGTTAGGAAACTAACACAATTTCGAGGCCCTAAATTAGAACATGAATAACAGCAGAGGCAGTGAACCTGAAGAGGGCAATTTTAGAGATGTCTTTGAAGTATAACTGCCCAGTGTTTTCAACTTATTATTAAACACTTTCCCCTTTTTGACAATGCCACTCCATTGTGCAAAGGGAGATGAAGATAAAAAAGAATTTATTTTAAATAGATTTGTAATTATTCTGCAAAGAGAAACACTATCTGCTAAATTAAAACCTGGATTTTAACAATGTTCCATGACTTGACTTTTCAACTGCTGGAGATGCTTTTTAAATAATACTTCAATTTGTATTATAACTTTAAATTATATTCAATACAAGTTTAAAGTTGATTTAAGAGAATCACTTCCCCATAAAGCTGAAAAAGTTGTGGGAGTCTTTAGTGCTTAGTCTGAGGCTTCACAGGGCAGTTCAATCCCACAGACGTTTGCTGAGTATCTACTATGTGTCAGGCATAGGATTAGGTACTAGGGTTATAATGTTCTTTGTTCTTTATAAAATAATTCATTTGAAACAGATTTCTGTATGTCAACATGTGAGCATATGTTTGTATTAAAACAAATAAATCAATCAATCTGTAGGCTCTCTGTCTAGTGTTGGGCTTGCTCAGTTCTGTAAAAACCTGCAGCACTGTGCAAGAAAAGACTTGATGCATTTGACAGCAGGTGTTTAGGAAAAATGCACCACAGTAAGTAGCAGCAATTGACGATGAGCACAAAATGATGAGAACAGAAGAAAAAAAACTTAGCATGCACACACATACACATACTTAAGTTATTTTATTAGCATATTTTCTTCGTCCATTTCTATTAAAGAGTCATTTTACAAAGTCAAAACAGTACGTATCCAGTGCTAAGCCAAATTCTTTCTCTTGTAAAAAGTGAATCTGCTTTTTGAAAAACTATAGGGGCCAAGTGAAAACAATGCAAGCTAACCTTTCCTATGTCTCTATAAAATTCACTCTTTAAAAAGGGTCTCCATAAAGTAGAATAGGAGTGAAGAACTTACTTAGATATTTACATATTTTATGATATTTAAAAATATATAAACCCATGGGTTCTTAATGGGGGTAAGGGGGTAGTGGCAGTGGGGAGAAATGACCTGTCCTCTGCTTCTTTTCCCAGCATCATCTCCTGTTATTTGATCCCTCCAGGCCCTTTACCGTCTACCAATACCGAACTCCTTGTACTTCCCCTAAAATTGCTATAAGCATATTCTTCACCCCTCTCTAATTTATAAGTAGTGATCTCTATCTGAACAGTCCTGCCTACCCCCAGGCCATGTACTCCAGGAAAATCCTAGTTATTCGTTCAAATTATTTCTATACAAACAAAGAAACTGTCATTTTCTTCTCTATATTACTCCTAAATATTGTTGACATTTCTTTTGCACATATCACACAACAGTTGTTTATATTTTCTACTGCCCCCACTGAACCATAAGATATTCAAAGGACATATATTTTTTCCCAATTTAAAAAGAAATTACAATGTCAGGTGATCTGCCTACAGACACCTACTAGGTATACAGAAGCATGCAGACAAGAAATATATAAGATAGCAGGTGGTACCAAAAACATGTTGCTCAGAATATGTGTTTCTGGATAACTAAGGTTTTTAACTCATTACATATAAACGATTTTTAAAAACCTAAAATGAAAGTCTTCTGATATATACTACAAAGAATGGATGACACAGTAAATGTAAACAAAGGTTTTCTTGTTGACTCAAAGTCTTCTTTTCCCTCTCCATCATTCTTAAACAATATTCTGTGCTGAAGTTATTAGATGTTGAGGATACAGATGCAGTAGGACAGATTTATACAATGTGACTTGAACAGGCACCAAAGGACTGATGGGTTGCACAGTGGTGACTCTGAGCGGTGATGCAGAGCTGTGGATACTGCCTGCCTGCACTTGAAGAGTTCATCAATGTTTCCACGTCCTCTGAGAAGAACAGGGTGTTTCTGTCTCTCACCCCAAAGAGACATTGTCTGTGTTTTCTATTCCTGCCACCCCTCATTTTTTTTTAAGGTACAAAATATCAAGATACAGAAGCTATTTCTTATCAATCCCACCAGAGTGCAGCAGGGCTGTTTTATCCTTTTCTTTGCCTTTCGTTTTCTTTCTCTCAGGCTGGTCCCAGACCATGTCTGAGTTCCGTCAGTCCTGCTTTGGGTGTTCAGTGCACCTTTCTTTTTCCTTGTCTCTGATGCCTTGTCTGATAATACATATTATGAGGTTTGTCTTTTTTTTTCTTTTTCTTTTTAAATCTTAACATATTTCACAGTTCAAAATTCTGGCTCTATTACTTACTGAGTTTATTTATTTGAGACAGGGTCTTGCTCTGTTGCCCAGGCTGGACTGTAGTAGAGCGATCATGGCTCACTACAGCCTTGACCTCCCGGGTCCAAGTGATCCTCACACCTCAGCCTCCCGAATAGGTGGGACCACAGGTGTGCGCTACCACATCTGGCTAATATTTTAATTATTATTATTTTTTTGACAGACAGGTCTCCCTATGTTGCCCAGGCTGGTCTAGAACTCCAGGACTCAAGTGATCCTCCTGCTCAGATTACAGGTGTGAACCACCACACCTGGTTGTAACTGAATTTTTAAAATTATACTTCTAGGGTTCTAGGGTACATGTACACAACGTACAGGTTTATTACATAGGTATACATGTGCCATGTTGGTTTGCTGCCCCCATCAACTCATCATTTACATTAGGTATTTCTCTTCCCCCCAGCCCCCCACTGCTATTGTGAACAGTGCCACAGTAAACATATATGTGCATGTGTCTTTATAGTAGCATGATTTATAATCCTTTGGGTATATACCCAGTAATGGGATGGCTGGCTCAAATGGCATTTGTAGTTCTAGATCCTTGAGGAATCACCACACTGTCTTCCACAATGGTTGAACTAATTTACACTCCCACTAACAGTGTAAAAGCATTCCTACTTCTCCACATCCTCTCCAGTATCTGTTGTTTCCTGACTTTTTAATGATTGCCATTCTAAGTGGTGTGACATGGTATCTCATTGTGGTTTTGATTTGCATTTCTCTGATGGCCAGTGATGTTGAGCATTTTTTCATGTGTCTGTTGGCTGCATAAATGTCTTCTTTTGAGAAGTGTCTGTTCATATCTGTCGCCCACTTTTTGATGGGGTTGTTTGATTTTTTCTTGTAAATTTGTTTAAGTTCTTTGTAGACTGGATATTAGCCCTTTGTCAGATGGGTAGATTGCAAAAATTTTCTCCCATTCTGTAGGTTGCCTGTTCACTCTGATGGTAGTTTCTTTTGCTGTGCAGAAGCTCTTTAGTTTAATTAGATCCCATTTATCAATTTTGGCTTTTGTTGCCATTGCTTTTGGTGTTTCAGTCATGAAGTCCTTGACCATGCCTATGTCCTGAATGGTACTGCCTAGGTTTTCTTTCGGTTTTAGGTCTTGCATTTAAGTCTTTAATATATCTTGAATTAATTTTTGTATAAGGTGTAAGGAAGGGATCCAGTTTCAGCTTTCTGCATATGGCTAGCCAGTTTTCCCAGCACCATTTATTAAATAGGGAATCCTTTCCCCATTTCTTGTTTTTGTCAGGTTTGTCAAAGATCAGATGGTTGTAGATGTGTGGTGTTATTTCTCAGGCCTCTGTTCTCTACATATCTGTTTTGCTACCAGTACCATACTGTTTTGGTTACTGTAGCCTTGTAGTATATTTTGAAGTCAGTTAGTGTGATGCCTCCAGCTTTGTTCTTTTTGCTTAGGATTGTCTTGGCTATGCGGGCTCCTTTTCGGTTCCATATGAACTTTAAAGTAGTTTTTTCAAATTCTGTGAAGAAAGTCATTGGTAGCTTGATGGGGATAGCATTGAATCTATACATTACCTTGGGCAGTATGGATATTTCCATGATATTGATTCTTCCCATCTTCCAGTTGTTTGTGTCCTCTTTTATTTCGTTGAGTAGTCATTTGTAGTTCTCCTTGAAGAGGTCCTTCACATCCCTGTAAGTTGGATTCCTAGGTATTTTATTCTCTTTGTAGCAATTGTGAATGGGAGTTCACTTACGATTTGGCTGTTTGTCTGTTGTTGGTGTATAGGAATGCTTGTGATTTTTGCACATTGATTTTGTATCCTGAGACTTTGCTGAAGTTGCTTATCAGCTTAAGGAGATTTTGGGCTCAGACGATGGGGTTTTCTAAATATACAATCATGTCATCTGCAAACAGGGACAATTTGACTTCCTTTTCTTAATTGAATAACCTTTGTTTCTTTCTCTTGCCTGATTGCCCTGGCTAGAACTTTCAACAGTATGTTGAGTAGGAGTGGTGAAAGAGGGCATCCTTGTCTTGTGCCAGTTTTCAAAGGGAATGCTTCCAGTTTTTGCCCATTCAGTATGATATTGGCTGTGGGTCTGTCATACATAGCTCTTAATATTTTGAGGTATGTTCCATCAATACCTAGTTTATTGAGAGTTTTTAGCATGAAGGGCTGCTGAATTTTGTCGAAGACCTTTTCTGCATCTATTGAGATAATGTGGTTTTTGTCTTTGGTTCTGTTTATATGATAGATTATGTTTATTGATTTGTGTATGTTGAACCAGCCTTGCATCCTGGGGATGAAGCTGACTTGATTGTTGTGGATAAGCTTTTGGATATGCTGCTGGATTCGGTTTGCCAGTATTTTATTGAGGATTTTCATGTCAATGTTCATCAGGGATATTGGTCTAAAATTCTCTTGTGTGTGTGTGTGTGTCTCTGCCAGGCTTTGGTATCAGGATGATGCTGGCCTCATAAAATGAGTTAGGGAGGATTCCCTCTTTTTCTATTGTTTGGAATAGTTTCAGAAGGAATGGTACCAGCTCCTCTTTGTACCTCTGGTAGAATCTGTCTGTGAATCTATCTGCTCCTGGACTTTCTTTGGTTGGTAGGCTATTAATTATTGCCTCAATTTCAGAGCCTGTTATTGATCTATTCAGAGACTGAACTTCTTCCTGGTTTAGTCTTGGGAGGGTGTATATGTCCAGGAATTTATCCATTTCTTCTAGATTTTCTAGTTTATTTGCATAGAGGTGTTTATAGTATTCTCTGATGGGAGTTTGTATTTCTGTGGGATCGGTGGTGATATCCCCTTTATAATATTTTATTGCATTTATTTGATTCTTACCCATTTTCTTCTTTATTAGTCTTGCTAGCAGTCTATCAATTTTGTTGATCTTTTCAAAAAACCAGCTCCTGGATTCATTGACTTTTTGAAGGTTTTTTTTTTTTGTCTCTATCTCCTTCAGTTCTGTTCTGATCTTAGTTATTTCTTGCCTTCTGCTAGCTTTTGAATGTGTTTGCTCTTGCTTCTCTAGTTCTTTTAATTGTGATGTTAGGGTGTCAATTTTAGATCTTTCCAGCTTTCTCTTGTGGGCATTTAGTGCTATAAATTTCCCTCTACACACTGCTTTAAATGTGTCCCAGAGATTCTGGTACGTTGTGTCTTTGTTCTCATCTCAGAAATAAAGAACATCTTTATTTCTGCATTATTTTGTTATTTACTCAGTAGTCATTCAGGGTCAGGCTGTTCAGTTTCCACGTAGTTGTGCAGTTTTGAGTGAATTTCTTAATACTGAGTTCTAGTTTGATTGCACTGTGGTCTGAGAGACCGTTTGTCATGATTTCCATTCTTTTGCATTTGCTGAAGAGTGCTTTACTTCCAATTATGTGGTCAATTTTAGAATAAGTGCAATGTGGTGCTGAGAAGAATGTATATTCTGCTGATTTGGGGTGAAGAGTTCTACACATATGTGTTAGGTCTGCTTGGTGCACAGCTGAGTTCAAGTCCTAGATATTCTTGTTAACCTTTTGTCTTGTTGATCTAATATTGACAGTGGTGTGTTAAAGTCTCCCATTATTATTGTTTGGGAGTAGGTCTCTAAGGACTTGCTTTATGAATCTGGGTGCTCCTGTATTGGATGCATATATATTTAGGATAGTTAGCTCTTCTTGTTGAATTTATCCCTTTACCATTATGTAATGGCCTTCTTTGTCTCTTTTGATCTTTGTTGGTTTAAAGTCTGCTTTATCAGAGACTAGGATTGCAACCTATGATTTTTCTTGCTTTCCATTTGCTTGGGAGATCTTCCATGCCTTGATTTTGAGCCTATGTGCGTCTCTGCACTTGAGATGGATCTCTTGAATATAGCACACTGATGGGTCTTGACTCTTTATCCAATTTGCCAGTCTGTGGCTTTTAGTTGGGGCATTTAGCCCACTTACATTTAAGGTTAGTATTGTTATGTGTGAATTTAATCCTGTCATTATGATGTTAGCTGATTATTTTGCTCGTTAATTGATGCAGTTTCTTCATAGCATCAATGGTCTTTACAATTTGATATGTTTTTGCAGTGGCTGGTACTGGTTCTTCCTTTCCATGTTTAGTGCTTCCTCAGGAGCTCTTGTAAGGCAGGCTTGGTGGTGTCAAAATCTCTCAGCATTTGCTTGCCTGTAAAGGATTTTATTTCTCCTTCACTTACGAAGCTTAGTTTGGCTGGATATAAAATTCTGGGTTGAAAATTCTTTTAAGAATTTGAATCTTGGCCCCCACTCTCTGCTGGCTTGTATGGTTTCTGTCAAGAGATCGCTGTTAGTCTGATGGGCTTCCCTTTGTGGGTAACCCGACCTTTCTCTCAGGCTGCCCTTAACATTTTTTCCTTCATTTCAACCTTGGTGAATCTAAGAATTATGTGTCTTGGGGTTGCTCTTCTTGAGGAGTATCTTTGTGGTGTTCTCTGTATTTCCTGAATTTGAATGTTGGCCTGCCTTGCTAGGTTGGGGAAGTTCTCCTGGATAACATCCTGAAGAGTGTTTTCCAACTTGGTTCCGTTCTCCCTGTGACTTTCAGGTACACCAATCAAATGTAGATTTGGTCTTTTCACATAGTCCCATATTTATTGGAGGCTTTGTTCATTTCTTTTTACTCTTTTTTCTCTAAACTTCTCTTCTCACTTCATTTCATTCATTTGATCTTCAATCACTGATATCCTTTCTTCCACTTGATTGAATTGGCTACTGAAACTTGTGCATGTGTCACAAAGTTCTCATACCATGGTTTTCAGCTCCGTCAGGTCATTTAAGGTCTCCTCTACACTGTTTATTCTAGTTAACCATTCGTCTCACCTTTTTTCAAGGTTTTTAGCTTCCTTGCGATGGGTTAGAACATGCTCCTTTAGCTTGGAGAAGTTTGTTATTACTGACCTTCTGAATCCTACTTCTGTCAACTCGTTAAAGTCATTCTCTGTCCAGCTTTGTTCTGCTGCTGGTGAGGAGCTGCGATCCTTTGGAGGAGAAGAGGCACTCTGGTTTTTAGAATTTTCAGCTTTTCTGTTCTGGTTTCTCCCCATCTTTGTGGTTTAATCTACCTTTGGTCTTTGATGTTGGTGATCTATAGATGGGGTTTTGGTGTGGATGTCCTTTTTGTTGATGTTGATGCTATTCCTTTCTGTTTGTTAGTTTTTCTTCTAACAGTCAGGTCCCTCAGCTGCAGGTCTCTTGGAGTTTGCTGAAGGTCCATTCCAGACCCTGCTTGCCTGGGTATCACAAGTGGAGGCTGCAGAACAGCAAATATTGCTGCCTGATCCTTCCTCTGGAAGCTTTGTCATAGAGGGAAACCCGCCTGTAAGAGGTGTCTGTCGGCCCCTACTGGGAGGTGTCTCCCAGTTAGGCTACATGGGGTCAGCGACCTACTTGAGGAGGCAGTCTGTCCATTCTCAGAGCTCAAATGCTGTGCTGGGAGAACCACTGCTGTGTTCAGTGCTGTCAGACAGGGACATTTAAGTCTGCAGAAGTTACTGCTGTCTTTTGTTCAGCTATGTCCTGCCCACAGAGGTAGAGTCCATGGAGGCAGAAGGCCTTGCTGAGCTGCGGTGGGATCCACCCAGTTCGAGTTTCCTGGCCGCTTTGTTTACCTACTCAAGCTTCAGCAATGGCAGATGCCCCTCCCCCTGCCAGGCTGCAGCCTTGCAGGTTGATCTCAGACTGCTATGCTAGCAGCAAGGCTCCATGGGTGTGGGAACCATCAAGCCAGGCACGGGAGAGAATCTTCTTGTCTGCCAGTTGCTAAGACTGTGGGAAAAGCACAGTATTTGGGCAGGAGTGTACCGATATTCCAGGTACAGTCTGTCATGGCTTCCCTTGGCTAGGAGAGGAAAATCCCCTGACCCCTTCCTCTTCCTGGGTGAGGCAATGGCCCACCCTACTTCAGTTCACTCTCCATGGGCTGCACCCACTGTCCAACCAGTCCCAATGAGATGAACTAGGTACCTCAGTTGGAAATGCAGAAATCACCTGTCTACTGCGTTGATTATGCTGGGACCTGCAGACCGGAGCTGTTCCTATTTGGCCATCTTGTGACGGAACTCCTTTTTTTTTTTGAGACAGGGTTTCCCTCTGTCGCCCAGGCTGGAGTGCAGTGGCATGATCTCAGCTCACTGCAACCTCCACCTTCTAGGTTCAAGCGATTCTCATGCCTCAACCTCCCAAGTAGTTGTGATTACAGGTATGCGCCACCACACCTGGCTAATTTTTGTACTTTCAGTAGAGACACGGTTTCACCATGTTGGCTAGGCTAGTCTTGAGCTCCTGGCCTCAGGAGGCCTCACTTTGATCTCCTCCCAAAGTGCTGGGATTACAGCCATCATGCCTGGCCCATAATTGAATTTTAATATGGTAATTTTCCACCTTCATTTCAAACAACTAGAAACATCTCAGGTTTAGAACACAGTCTAACAGCACCTTTGAGGCACACGGAAGGGACTGTACCCTTCCTCCATAGGGTTTGGCAAACTACAGTCTGTCCCACCACCTGTTTTTGTAAATGAAGTGTTAGAACACGGCCATGTTCAGCCATTTGCATATTATCTATGGCTATTTCCATTCTAAGTCAGCAAAGTTGAGTAGCTACAAGGAATAACAGATGTGGCCTATAAAGTCTAAAATATTTACCATCTGGCCTTTTACAGAAAAACTTTCTAAATACTTCAGAGTAGTGGTTTTTAACCTTCATTGTGCATCACAATCACTTGGTGAACTCTAAGAACCTAGGTTACCTCCAGCTCCTTGCTCCAGTGACAATCAATCAGTCTAGGTCCAGGCAAATTATTTTCTTTGATTCTAATGTGCAGTTAAAGTTAAAACACTTCTCAGGGTTTCTCAAACCTCAATGTGCACAGGAATCATCTGGCTTATCTGCTCATCTAGGAGAGTCTTGTTCCCCATTTACATCACATCTGGACTCACTAGGTCTGGAGGGAGAGGTCAGACCCTGCATGTTTAATAAGCTTGCCAGCTGACTCTGACAGAGAAAGTTCCTAGACTAGACTTTGAGAGATATGGCTTGTATAAGATAGTTTAAAAAAGCCTCATAGGTGAACTTGAACAGTCCCTTACCCCAGAAATGAATCAAATCACTCTAAGTGCTCTTAAGCTTTAGCTTTCTCATCTGTAAAGTGGAACTCTAAGTCTTTGCTATGAGATGCACTGCTTTTGTCATTTTAATTCTGCGGCAGAATGTAAGACAATATATCTTTGGGAAGATTCGGATTATAACTTACATGGTGGCCTCATAAAAAATTTAAATAATTAAAACATAATAAGCAAATATCACATAGCAAAGAGATAATGCAGATGCCATCATTTTAACACTATTTCAAGTGTTAAAAAACAAGACATAATAACTATGTAATTAAGAATTGCATCAATGACTTTTGAAGTTAAACCTAGAAAATGAAGGGTTTACAGAAAGCTTATCATAAACTGCAGTGATAACATCATGGGTTGGAATGTATATGTAGCTACATCCCCTTCACATCCAGAAGATCTCAGTTACCTAAAGGTTCTTGAATGGGTTTAGGGAAAACAGTATCTATGAAGCCTTGAAACTGTAGGCTAAATTTTATGTGCAAAAATTTTGTATTTGTATTTTCAGGAGAGTGTATCTATCAGATTCCCTCCAAAAATACATTACCCAAAGGAGGCGGGGGCATTTACTCCTAGGTATCTGTGTACTAACACATGGGTCACATCAACCCATTATGAGAACTTCTTAGAGAGAAAGAAGCTCATGTTATTTTCAAATACTGGTAACTCTGCTTTAAAATGTATCCACTTAAGAAATAAATGTATTGATTTTTCTTTATTGTGGTATTTTCTAAGCACAATAATTAAAAAATATAATTTCCTCACTTCTGTGGAGGTAACAATATTTATAACAAAAAGTTTAAAATCTATTAGAAAAGCCCAGTTGCACTGCTGTTAAACATATGCAGAAAAGGAATTTGGTTATCCTGTGGGAATGTGGTTCTATAGTCCCTGGGCACTGAGAACAGTAGTATTTTCTTCCATGCTGAAGTCCAAATATGAGTACTGAAAAGGACTGATTTGACATCTCTCAGACATTTGATTATTCAGTCACACCAAGTAGTTGACATAGTCAGAGTAACTTGGATTCCATACGACACTTATTCTATCTTTAGCGAAGGACTACTCGTTGTGGTCTTTCCAAACTCTCTGGAGTCATGAAAGTTTGACTTGCTTCTTCAATACATGTTCATCTCCATCTAGTACAGGACAGACAACTGAGACTGATGGTGAGGTCAAGTTAACACCACCTTTGGAACACACTGTCTCCTAAGACAGCTGTCTCCAAAGTTTTTTGAGCATTCATTCATATTAGTAAAAACTATGTGAGCACTTTCCCCCCATTTTTTAATGTTTATTCAGGAAGCATACACATGCCTTCCTGTATTAATATATTACATACAACAGAAAAATGTACATTAAAAAAGAATGCTACATAAAATAGTCAATTTCTAATATTTTGTTTCTAAAATTTTCTTCCCTCACTCTATTGGTATGTGCATCCATCTTTAGGGATCTCAGTCATTAGTAAGATACTTATCAAAGCCTATGGTGGTAGAACTGCATTTCAGATAGTCAAACTCTTATTCATCTACGATAGTATTCCCATGCTATGATTAAGAGGCAATTGATGTTATTCTAGACAATGACAATGATAACAAGAATAATGTGTGCATGTGAAATGTACAATATGCTTGATATTGTTCAAACTCTTTTACATAAAATTCATGAATGAGTTTACATAAAACTCCTTTAATCTGCACAAGAGCCCTGTAAGTGAAGTACTATTATTAGTCTCACTTTATAGATAATAAAACTGAGTTAGAGAGAGGTTAAGTAATTTGTCTACAGTTACATAGCTGGTAAGTGGTGGGGAGCCAGAATTGAAATATTGGCAGTCTTGCTCTAGAGACCATAATCAACACCAAAAGAAGTCTTAATGAATACTCAGTCAAAAGTAAAGCAAAAATTACACTGTAGACAGAAGACAAGTTCCTTGCTTTGTCAGTTATGGGGATAAGAATAATTTGTATCTAAAATGAAAATACTTTTTCTTCATTTAACATGAAGATAATTAGAGAATCACAGGACATTAGTCTCACAAAAAATTCTTCCATTTCTAAACTCCTGTATTTACTGAGAAGACTGAGGCCCACGGAGGTAATATTGATATTGACTCATACATGATTAAGTGGCAGAGCTTAGAATAAGCAAACTAATAAGGTTTAAAATGGTAATGTTATTGAGTTCCTACTATATTTTCAGAACTGTAATAAGTGCTTTCCTATGGTAATTAGTGCAATCCTCACAGTAACACTCCAAAGGAGATATGTATTCTTATACTCAATTTATGAAAAGAGAAATATAAGCTGGAAAAGGTCAGAGGGGTAGTAAGCATTAAGGATGGAATGTGAACTAAGGTTTAATTCCATACCGTCAGATGGTATAACCAAAGTATATTCCATTATTCCAGACTGCTATCCCAAGAGTAATTTCTAAGCAAGTTAAAATATTATTAAAGTTTTTGTAAGAACGGGGAGAAAACTGTCTGAAGCCAAGACAGATATGCCTTTGTCAGTGCATTGTGTTAAAGTTTTCCTCTTTTTTTTGTAAGAAGTGCTAAACATCAGGAATGTAAGATGTGTGCTTACTTTCCCCCCTTTTATGGTAGAAGCTTAATAAAAGAACACCTTTAGAAAAGATAACAATTATATGTAACAAAACATAGAACCAGATTCTCCTGGCAATTAATCACCTAATGTAGACCTATAAGCTGTTTCTGACAGATCCAAAGGTTTTGCTTGACTTGTTGAATAAGATGTGCCTGGGCTGGCTTATGAGAAGAGATTCTATGTTTAAAGCCTTGGAAAGTATTTTAACATATATTTACATATACTGAGGTATGTATGTATACATAAACACTGCAAATGGATTTCTGCATTATACACACACACACATACACCCATGTATGAAAATGCAGAACTTATTTATTATTGCTCAAAAATGTAGAAAGAAATAAAAGAGGCCTTCCTTTCCAGCAACAGGGAGCTATCTAAGTTGGAAAGGCATGATTTCCAACCTAAATACTTAACTTGGCAAGTCAGTGCTATGATGATAGATGCTTTTAGAACCACTTTTCTTCCACCTTAAATTTCAATATAAAAAGAGGAGATTTGTTTTTCTCTCAACTTTTTTTCTTTTAAAGGCTGGGTAGAATGGGAGAAAAAGAGAGGAAAGGGAAGGAAAATATAACCAGAACAGATGGATGACATAGGTTAGCACAGCTCTGACAGATGTGGCTGTATAATCTCAAACTTTCTCTGAGGGTGGGGGATAGGAGTGACTTTGTGTGTGCGTGTGTGTGTATGTAGTATGTATATAATTTTTTTAAAGAAAAAAAATGGAACTCTAGCCAAGTATTACAAATCTTTAAGAAAGAGTTTGAAAACTTTAATGACAAGTCTATTACATTTTCTAACAAAGCAATTTTTAAAATCTTTTCATGTGGGTCACGTGATTAACACTACTTCAGGCATTAAAATTAATAGGACTGTGCAAATAAAAGTTCTTAAATAGGCAGTTCTACTTTAATGATTTGAAGTCCAGGAATGGATTTCATTTTTGAATATTCAATATTGCTCCTTGCTGTCAGTCAGTTTGGTGTCTTCTTTGGCTTTGTTGTTGTAACAAGGAAGATTCCCTGTAGCAACTGTGAAGTACCTGCTGGGTTTTCATGATTTCATTGTGATGCTAAGAATTGACATTTAGCTTTAATAGTACATTTTAAAATATTTTGCCTAACTTTACATTAGACCAGCAATTCTTCTTATCTAAGAGCATTCTCTCCCAATCCCACCTCATTCTGTCATGACATAACATTGCACTGCAATCATCCCCCAATGTAGTATCTTCAAGTTCTCTATTTGCTCTTTTCCATCAGATATCTCCTGCCTACTAAAAACCCTTGTTCAACACATCATCCTGTCTTAGCTATTGCCCAATCTCCTTCTTCCACACTCATGGCTAAAGAATTGTTTAAGCTCTGTCTTTGGTTCCTCATTTGTCACACTTTTCTCAGTTGACTCAAATCTGTCCCTCTCACTCCACCAAAATGATTCTTGTTAAAATCACAAATGAATTCAGCATGTTAAATTTTTAATAAATACTTTTTCTGTCTGTATCTTGCCCAAATTTTCAGCAGGATTGGGAAAATGAACTACACCTTTGTTCTTAATGCACTTCACTTTTGGCTTCTGACACTCCACATTATACCTCTTATTTCTCTAGATATTCCTATTCATGCATTGTTACTTGCTGGCTCCTCTCCCTCTGGCTAAATTTAAAGGTTGAAGTGCCACAGAGCTTATACTTAACCTTCTTCTTTTTCTTCGTCTTCACTATTCCACCCATTCTTTGACTTTAGATATCATCTATAAATACAAGCACACCTCATTTTATTGCACTATGCTTTATTGGGCTCTGCACATATTGTATTTTTTATAATATAATGTATTATATTGTAAATTGTGGCAACCCTGCATCAAGCAAGTCTACTGCAGTCATTTTTCCAACAGCATGTGCTCACTTCTTATCTTTGTGTCACATTTTGGTAATGTTGCAACATTTCAAACTTTTCATTATTACAATATCTCTTATGGTGACCTGTGATCACTGATCTTTGATGTTTTTATTGTAATTATTTTGGGTCATGACAAACCATGCCCATATAAGCTGGTGAACTTAACTGATAAATGTTGTATGTATTCTGATTGTTCCACCAACTGGTTGTTTCCTGCTTTTCTCCCTCTCCTTGGGCCTTCCTGTGCCCTGAGACACAACAATAATGAAATTAGGCCAATGAATAACCCTACAATGGCCTTTAAGTATTTAAGTGAAAGGAAGAGTCCCATATCTCTCTCTTTACATAAAAAGCTAAAAGTGATGAAGCTTTGTGAGGCAGGTGCATTGAAAACTGAGACAGGCCAAAAGCTAGGCCTCCTGTGCCAATCAGTAAGCAAATTGTGAGTGCTAAGGAAAAGCTCTTGAAGGAAATTGTGCTACTCTAGTGAACATACAAATACTAAGAGAGCAAAACAGTCTTATTGTGATATGGAGAAGGTTCGAGTGATCTGGATAAAAGATCAAACCAATGACAACATTCCCTGAAGTCAAAGCCTAATCCAAAGCAAGGCCCTAACCCTCTTCAATTCTGTGAAGACTGAGAGAGGTGAAGAAGCTGCAGAAGAAAGTTTGAAGCTAGCAGAGGTTGGTAGATGAAGTTTAAGAAAAGAAGCAGTCTTTATAACATAAAAGTGCATGATCAGGCAGCAAGTGCTGATACAGAAATTGCAGCAAGTTATTTAAAACATGTTGCTAAGGTAATTGAGGAAGGCAGCCACACTAAACAACAGATATTCAGTGTAGATGAAACAACCTTATATTGGAAGAAGATGTCATCTAGGACTTTCATAGCTAGAGAGAAATCAATGCCTGGCTTCAAAACTTCAAAGAATAGGCTGACTCTTGTTGGGGGCTAATGCAGGTGGTAAATATAAGTTGAAGCCAGTGCTCATTTACCCTTCTGAAAATCCTAGGGCCCTTAAGAATCATGCTAAGTTTACTCTGCTTGTCTCTATAAATGGAACAATCAAGCCTGCAAGACAAAACATTTGTTTATAGTATGATGACTGAATATTTTAAGCCCACTGTTGAAACTTACTACTCAGATAAAACGATTCCTTTCAAAATATTACTGATCATTTTCAGTGTACCTAGTCAGCCAACAACTCTGATGGAGATTTAGAAGGAGATTAGTGTTGTTTTCAAGCCTTGTTAACACAACATCCATTCTGCAGCCCATGAATTAAATAATAATTTAGACTTCTAAGTCTTATTAAGACATATATCTTGTAGGGCTACAGCAGTCATAGATAGTGATTTCTCTAATGAATATGGGCAAAGTAAATGGAAAACTTTCTGGAAAGGATTCACTATGCTAGATGCCATTAAGAACATTCATGATTCAGGGGAGAAGGTCAAAATTTCAACATTAACAGGGGTGTGGAAGAAGTTGACTTCAACCCTCACAAATAACTTTGAGGGGTTTAAGACTTCAGTGGAGGGAAGTGACTGCAAATGGGGTGCAAATAGGAAAAGAACTAGAATTAGAAGTGGAGCCTGAAATTATGACTGAATTGCAGCAATCTCATGAAAAAACTTGAATGAAGAGTTGTTTCTTATGGATGAGCCAAGAAAGTGGTTTCTTGTGATGAAATCTACTCCTGGTGAAGACGCTGTGTACCTTACTGAAATGTCAACAAATAATTCAGAATATTACATAAACTTAGTTGATAAAGCAGTGGCAGAGAGAATTGACTCCAGTTTTAAAAGTTATATTGTGGGTAAAATGTTACCAAGCAGCATCACATGCTATCGAGAAATCATTCCTGAAAGCAAGTCAATCCATGTGGCAAACTTCATTGCTATCTTATTTTAAGAAACTGCCACAGCCACTTCAACCTTCAGCAATCACCACCCTGATCAGTCAGCAGTCATCTTTATGGAGGCAGGACCCACTAGCAAAGACTATGATTTGTTGAAGGCTCAGATGATTGCTAGCATTTTTTTAGCAATAAAGTATTTTGAAATTAAGGTGCACATTTTTTTTAGACATAATTCTTTTGCACACTTAATAGATTGAGATACTCACTTTATTGTGCTGATCTGGAACCGAACCTATGATATCTCTGAAGTATGCATAAAAATGATTCCCAAAATCTAGATATCAGGTCCAAATTTCTCCTTAGATCACCCATGTGTCAAACTGCCTACTTGATATCTCTCTGACACAGCATACAGGTATATCCAAAGAAACATACCCAATAATTTTCTCTCAAAACCTGTGATATTTCCATTATCCCACAAACCTAAGAATTGTGCATCTTCTTTCTCATTTCCTGCATCCAAAATTGCCAGATTTTGTATATTCCATGTAAGTAGCTTTGTCCACTTTGTTCTATTCTCACTGTTTGAACCACTTCCTCATATTTACCCTTGTGTCCACCTCAAAGACTGTTCATAGAGGTTGCTGGAATGATGAAATGATTTTCTAATGCAAACATGATTATTGCCAGCAACCCTCCACCCACATCCTTAAAACCTTCACTGGTTTCCCATTGTCTTTACAATAAGGACATACTATGCTCTCTTCAGCCTCTGCAATGTCTTATCAAATGTGCAGCCTTTTGAATATAATGATCTTCTGTGTCCAGTCTCTTTGCTCTGGCTAACAGATTATTCACTCATCAGATTCTACTTAAAAATCAAGAACTCAGGGAAGCCTTTCCTAATCTCCCAGACTACGTTAGCTTTTTCCCTCCAATGTCCTTCCATAGTACTTGGTACTTATTCAGAACACTTTGACTACTTATAACTATTTTTTTTAATAATTAAAATTATTTAACATAAATGTTATATGCCAGAAATTGTGCTGGTTCTTTTAATATATCATTTAATCCTTAGAACCACCCTGAGAAGTACCTAGAACTACCACATTTCTTTTCCTTAGACTATAAATAAGCTCCATAAGGATAAAGAACCATACTTGTATTGTTCGTGATTCCATTCCAGTTCCAGCCTGGAATATCTAATGTGCTTGATAAATACTTGCTGACTGACAGCAATTTTCAAACATTTATACCACAACAAACAGCCTCCAATCAGCTGACCTATCAAATTTAAGTTATGTATATGTTCTCCCAGTTATGGTTTAAAGTAAGAGGAGACATGGCTTATGTCAATCATATCTGGTTTCAAATCCTGAATTTTCCATTTGCTAAGTATATAACATTTATTAGCCTAGTCCCTTGGCTTCTCTGAGCCTCATTTTCTTCACCTCTAAAATGTGTTAATTTTAGCTGCCTCTCTGGGTTGCTGTAAGGATTAAATGAGATAATGCATATTAAAATAATCAGCATAATTTCTGGTTTACAATATGTACTAAATGAAAGCTATTATTATTCAGAATAATCTGACTGTGATTCATCCTCTTAGCACTTGAAATATGCCATTTCCTTGTGTTCTGCTTTGCATGGTTTCTATAGGGAATAAGAATTATTACCTTATTAATCTGTATCTTATCTTTTTTTCCTCCAGCTGTTTTTAAGATTTTCCTCTTTAATAAATGGCACTGGGAAAACTGGATATCCACAAACAAAACAATGAAATTGGACCCTTATCTTACATTAAATACAAAAATCAACTCAAAAAGGATTAAAGATTGAAACATATGACTTAAAACTGTAAAACTCCTACAGAAAACATAAGGGGAAAAGCTTAGTGACATTGGTCCTGGTGATAATTTTATGAATATGACACTAAAAGCACAGAATGCAAAAACAGAAATAAACTAGTGGGGCTATATCAAACTAAAAAGCTTCTGCAAGGCAAAGGAAACAATCAACAGAGTGAAAAGACAACCTACTGAATTGGAGAAAATATTTGCAAACCATGTATCTAATATTAGGGGTTAGTCTCCAAAATATATAAGGAACCCCTACAACTCAATTAAAAAAAAATCCCAATAACCCATGATACGGTTTGGGTCCCTGTGCAAATCTCATATTAAATCATAATCCCCAGTGTTTGAGGTGGTGCCTGGTGGGAGGTGATTGGACCATGGGGGAGAATGTTCCCTTTGGTGCTGCTCTTGTGACATTACACCTACAGTCGGTAATACTGTATTGTATACTGAAAAAAATTTTTTAAAGGTAGACCTCATGTTAAATGTTCTTACCATAATACAACTAAAAAGATTTTCCTCTTTATCATTGGTTTTATACAATTTTATCATGCTATGCCTTGTCTGATTTTATGTGTATCCAACTTAGGATTTCTTGGGAAGTACATTTTTCATCAGCAGCTACATACCAGAATATTAGTGTTTAAGAACTTTTTGTGCCTGAAAATGACACCTTTTAGGTCAAGAAGAAACATGTGATACATCTATCCCAGAGTTTTAAAGGAGAATTTTGATACTTAAAATAACAGACACACAAGAAAGTGTTATGAGTGAGAAAGAATCATTCTTGACATAGTGTTCTAAATTATTTTACTAGCTCTCCAGAATTGAAGATAAATCATGTTCCTCTATTAGCTCAGGACAAATTGTATTTCCAACAAAAATTTATTTTTGGGTATAACTGAGGCCAGAAATACAAATAAGTAAAAGCCAGAGGCCACATCTGACCCCAGAACCTTTTAGTTCTAAAAAACCCATGAGATCTCAAGTCTAATTACATCATAATCCATTTAAACGGACAATGAAAAACGTAGCACAAAAACGAGAACTTTGTAAATAGCTGTAGCAAAAATATTCCCAAGCTTAAGTTGAAAGCAGCAGAAAATAGAAGGTAGGCCCACTGTATGCATGTATGTATATGTGTTTATGTAAAATTATTTTTAAGCAAAATTATCTGCATTAAAAGGCAAAATTAATTAATTTGTTAATTAACCAATCAAATAAACATTTATGAGTCTGGGACTGGACTTATCAAAGGTAAGCAACACCATCTCTACGATGAAGGAGTTTATAGTCAACAGAGAAGACAGACAAGTAAACAAAATAATTGCCGTTCAATATGAAACCTCTTAGAGAGATTTAAAATTTTGTTCTTAAAGGCAAAATCTGTATAACTTTTCCAAACAAAACAGGCATAACAAAAACCTCTCAAGACTTCAAACGATAAAAGGAGGTGAAATTCACTTCACCTTAATAAAGCAAAAGTCTCTATTTTCTTCCATCCATTGCCTACTTTTATTTCACCTGTACACAAGCCAGTACAAATAGCAAATAATTTCTTCATTTCTCCAGTTGCATAATTTTTGTTAGATTCACTAGTGTACTTGACAACCACATTGTTAAAGAGAGCTAAAATTTCTTAGGAGAAGAAATTGTAAAGGAATCTTAAACTAAAATTCCTAATACACCATCCTGCTCCTGTATTCCTGCTTCTCTAATTCCTGCTTTTTGGAAAGGAAATACTCTTGAAAAACTTTCTTGAGTACTTACACTGCAGGTCCCTGACACACAGACTTCAAATTTTACTATCCTGGGAAGAGGCAGTCTGATATCAGCTCAGATGTAATCCTGAATCCCAGGGAATTGATGACCTATGCAGCCACAGCGGTGAATATTATGTCATTTCCTTCTCAGTGAATAAATTAAAATGGGTTTATGGCGTAGAGTTTACAAAATGGAAAAGTAAAGAGAGGGAAAAAAAAAAACCCTGTAAATGCTGAGCGGTCATATGCTGCACTCCATGATACCATGTCTCACTCATTTTTAAACCCCTCAGAGTTCATTATATGAAAATGTGATTGCTTCTAAGAGTAGCCAGGGAAAAGCACCCATGTCTCAAGGGAAAGGATCTGGTATGGGTGGAAGGGGTATGACACAAGTCACTAACTACAGTCTCCACACAGATACTTCAGAGTACCATTCACTTCAGCCGTGTAAGTTTTCCTTTTTTATTTTTAACCAAGATAATTCTCCTCTGTATATACCTAAAAATAAAACTGTTGAATCAAAATGAATCAAAAGAGACGTTCCCTCTTTCCTGAAACTAAGTAAGTTAATGACAATAAAACTAAAGACAGTATTAAAATAGCCACATAATTCTGGACTTTGCAAATACTCCTTTAGATCATCATGCTAACTTCTCTTCTAGGCTGTGTCAACATCTTGGCTTCCCTCTACCTTTTCTATTTAACAACACTGCTTTTGTTAAGGAAGTTGCTGATGAGAAATCTGACCCTCGCACCTGTCAAAAGGCATTTATTTACTCCAGCTGTTAATGGAGCCAACAGGGGCTCAGGACTCATAAATGGGGAGGAAGATGGGATGGGAATATGACTGACATTTACACCCTTTTACAAATGAGGAAGTGTGTAACAAGTTAAAAGTCATACTGCTAGTAAATACCAAGGCTACCTATGTACATTTGGTTTGTTTTTAAAATAAAAATAAAAATAATTTCATTGCTTTCTCTAACTATAAAAGTGATTCATATTTATTACATACAGTATTGCTATAATGTTGATTAACATTAATTAAAAAGTAAAACTTGTCTGGACATGGTGGCTCATACCTGTATCCCAGCATTTTGGGAGGCCAAGGTGGAAGGATCACTTGAAGCCAGGAGACATGAGACCAGTCTGGGCAACAAAGTGAGCCCCTCCACTTCCCCACCTCTACAAAAAAAATTCGAAAACATTGGCAAGGCAAAGTGGTGCGTGCCTGCAGTCCCAGCTACTCAGGAGGTTGAGGCAAAAGCCTAGGAGTTTGAAGCTACATTGAACTATGTCTGCATCACTGTGCTCTGGCCTGGGTGACCAAGTGAGGCTTTGTTTCTTAAAAAAAAAAAAAAAAAAAAGTAAAAATAATAAATGTGATGGCTTTGTTAGCATTTTGGGGAACAATTTTCCAGACCATTGTAATATACATAGTTTTACATAAATGTTGTGTTATTTATGACTGTTTTGTAATCTACTTTTATTTCCCAATTAATAAATGCATGAACTTCCTTTAATGTTAACACAGACAGATATATGTATCACCATTTTAATAGTTTCTCATCCTGTTATGTAGATATAGCATATATGTAATAATCCTTAAAGTAACTCTTTAAGGCAGATTCAATCTTGGATTATTTGTCTTATTATCTAGAACAAAGTTTTAAAAATAGAATTAGTAGGACAAAAGGTGAGTACTTGAAGCTTTTGTATTATATATTAACCACCTTCCAGAAAGACTGTGCAATTTATGTTCCAATTCACTTTTATCTATATACATTTAAAAAAGCATAATATGGTGATGCCTGACATTGAAAAAAATCCAGTGGAATACCTCCTAGAAACATTCAAGAAAAACCTGTCATAGGTCAAATCTCATGACACTGTGCTGCCTATATTCTTTTTTTGTCTTGAGATGTAAAATTCTGGACGTAAATGTCTATAATACTTAATTGCCAACTTTAGATTCAGGAGGTAAGGCAGGCATAAAAGGACAAGACTTTAAACATATGTATACCTTGTCCTTTTATACTTGTCCTACTAGGAGATCATATAGTTAAAACCAAGAATCACCTAGAGTTTTTAGAGAATCCATGTAGTTCAAGAGTGAAGTAAAAAACAAGAGAGAAGAAGAAAGACTGTAACTAGGGCAGATTCATAGACAGAATAGCTTTCGTAGTAGTAAAGCCCTAAAGAGTTCCTCTGACACCAGAATGTCCTTTTCATCTTGTTACACTTTCGAAATTGCTACTGAAGAGATTCATTCAGGCAATAAATATCCCTAGAGGCTGAGAGGAAATAGGCCCTAGGAACTTTAGTTGGTGTGGAGGGAAGGTAGGAAAAATAGTAATTAACAGAAGGAGCACTTTGGGAAGAAGAGTGAACTGGTAGGAAATTAAAAGTTAAGAGACATTGTGGTATAAGGGGGAAAAAAGGATGGGCTATTGAAATAAATGAGTTCTCTTTCGCAGGTCTGTTCTCATCCACTGATGATAATGGCAAAGATATTAAGTTCTGGAGCTTCAGTTTTCTTATCTGTAAAAGGAGAGGGACTGGACCATGACATCTAGGATCTCCTTTAGCACAAACATTCTGATTAAACTTTATTCTACAAATGAAGTCTAGAAATAATTAAAATTTCCACAATTTATCCAGTAATTTCTAGCCTTTAAAAAATACAATTATTGATCCATATTACCCCACATCATACAATTAGCATCAGCAAGTAACTTGAGGGCCTGATTAGGAATAAAGATATTTAATGGAAAACTGGGCAAATCTGTTATGTCATTTTTGTCTTAATTGGTTCAGCTCTAGATTGGATTTAATGCATAAAATCATTACATGTATTTGTGATAGTCAAAGTAAATGGAAGAAAAAATTTTTTCAATTACAATTGGAAATGGAATGTTTCTATATCAACATGATATTATTTTGAGTCTTCAAAATATATCTTAAAAAATAAGCAGTTATCATGCAGGCAAAATGAATTACAGTTGACGCACCAAAAACACGGGGGCTAGGGGTGCCACATCCTACACAGTCAAAAATTCTCCTTTAACTTGAGACTCTCCAAAAAACTTAACTACTAATAGCCTATTGACTGGAAGCCTTACCAATAACATAAACAGCTGCCTGACACATATTTTGTATGTTATGTTATGTTATGTTTTGTTATGTTATATCATATTATATATACTATTATATTGTAAGTTAGAGAAAAAAGGTTAATAAAATCATAAAGCAGACAAAATATATTTACTATTCATTAAGTGGAAGCAGAGCATAAAGGTCTTCATATCTTCATCCTTATCGTCTTCAGGCTGAGTAGTGTTTGTGTGTGTAGGTTTTGATAACTAACTTTTTATAATAGATTTGTGTATATTTCATGTTAGTAAATGATAAAATAGACTAGTATATACATATTTTATACATTCATGACATTTCTTTTTCTTAATTTTTTTGATATTTCTAGGTCATATGGTTTTTCCTCACTGTCAAAAATCTCCAAAAATTTTTCCAATATATTTATTGAAAAAAATCCACATATAAGTGAACCTGTGCAATTCAAACCTGTGGTGTTCAAAGGGTCAACTGCATTTTAATAAGATCAATGTTAATGCCCTATTACTAAGTTTACTCTGATATAATTATGAGATCTGTCATCTGTTTTATTTACTAAACTTTCTATTAAGAGTAAAGCAACTGAGGACATTAAAATGAGTATTTGTGTTACTGTTGTCCCACATGTTTCCTTGACTGCTTAATGTACTTCTTTGAACCCCAGTTACCTCAGTTACTACCTGTTGGTAGTAAAAAGAAATATATTTGATATTATAAATCATTGGTCTAGCATCAAAATACCCAAGAATACTTATATCTATGTAATCTAAGATAAGAGTAAGACCAGTGGAATTACTCATAATTTCAACTAAAGAATTTATTACATGTAAGCTATTTTATGTTAATTACCAAATTACATAAAATCTAAATAGATACAGCTTATTCCACATAGCTTCTATAAATAATCTGCCAAAATAACTGATATATTACTTTCTTATCCCAAACTAAATAGGACTAAACTGAGTTAGACTGGGATACTAAAGATTTCTATTTGTTATTAAGATTATTTTTAAGAGAAAGAGATAGACTTACTTAAGTTTAATGTTACTTAAGCAGTATGTACTTCTGCAAAAATAGTCTAGTCATAAAAATTGTAGTAGTATTATACGGACTTGCTGGCAAGGAAGCCTCATTTCCTACCTGGAAGGTTGGCTGTCAAGGGTTCCATGCTACGCATCACTGAAATGGTTTAATTTTAGACAGTACCAACCCTCAACAATGGAGCAAAGGCCTCCACAAGAGAAAGCCACCCCTGCTACAGCTGTCTCCTAAATAGTTCTTTTTAAAATTGGTGTACAAAATGTTTTTTGTCCGTTATTTGTCATTCCTATCCTTATAAGTCCCATGTTTAATATTCACTGACTTCACCAATGGTTCATTTTTAGTAGCAGCTAATTGTATCCACCTGAACTCAGAAAGGATGTGTGCTATGCTCAGAGGTGCAGTGAATATTAGCTTTGTTGGAGTGTCCTCTTTTACTTAAATTAAAAATATATTTGTAGATTTGGGACTAACCATATGATTTTAATCAAAAGAAGTATACACTTCTAAGATTTTTGTTGTTCTTAGGACACAGAGAGGTGTGCTTGTGTGTGTTTGCATGAGCATGTATGTGTAAAATTCTGGAAAAGGAAAATGAAATTCAGGAAAGATTTTATTCTATACAGGATATATACCCATTAAATATTGTTATTACAGTTTAGCTTTAGCTTCTACACCAGGATCAGTCTGCATATAAGAAATGGTATCAAAACTTCAAGTACTGATAATGTATTTGACAAACACCACTACTACAGCATTCAGTTTTTTGAAAATAAAGTTACTTATTTGGAAGGTATATGAAGTCAGGACTGACGCTGGTGACATAGCTTCAAATCCTGGAAGGTCCAAGTAAAAACTCTTTTGAGGGGGTAAGGAAATAATCTCTTGCAACTTTATAATGTGATATTTTATGAGTATGCTGTTAATGGCTAAAAGTAACCATATAACAGGCTCTGTGTTATTTTATATGCATTGTTTCATTTAATCATTTGGCAAACTAGTGAGATATTTTAAATATCTTGATTTTTATGCAAGATAATATTAAAGCTAAAAGAGGAAAGGAACTTCACAGGTTAAACAGTGAAAGTGGAGTATGATTTGACATAAGCAGTCAGACCTAGAGGGCTACCTCTAACCATGCTATGCTTCCATGCAAATGGCTCTCCAGGTGAAAGTAATTTTGCCTGCTTCCTGTAATGCAGGTGATCTCTTGGAAATATCTATCTATCTATACCTACTTTAGTTTGGGACTAAAACTGCAAGCTGTGGCTCTTTTTTTTTTAACAATTCATATTTTAAAAAAATCAACCAGTATCACATTTTGATCATTTTCTAGCTAAGATTGGAAGCCAACATTCCCTAGTTGGCTTTCAGTGGAATTTTGGTATGTTCTTATGGTGTTTCTTTTGCCTATTATTATCTTTTGAGGGTAGCTTAAACAAATAAACTAAAAATGCTTTAGTTCTTTGTAAACAATAAATCCTCAAAGGCATAGAATAAAAATCACAGAACAACTAAAACAGTTAAGACAAGAAAATGATGCGTGATCTGTGTAGAGGGGTGAATAGGTAGAAGGTTTCACGTTCGATAGGAGGGTCTGGGTTGTAAGTAGGTGATAGAAAATAAATTGGGAGGCTATTAATCAGGGCAAGAAAAAGGAAAAACTATGGACAGACTCCACAGATTGTTAAAAGCAAGTAACTGGAAAATACAGTTAAGGAAATGGAAACTAAGGAACCAAGGATGAGGCAAAAATAATCCATATAGCAAGAAAAGGTGTCCTTCCTGACCTCACGTATTTTTCTTATTTTATTGAGTAACACAAACTCATGGTAAAACAATAGCAACAACAAACAGTATAGAAATGTGTATGTAAAAACCAAAATCTTGTTCCCATCTTCAATCCATTAATTTCCCTCTGTAGAAACCATTTTCTTCCAGACATTTTCTATGATTAGAAAGATATATCCAATCCTGTCCATTAAAAATATAGCAGAATGGGATTATACTTTCTTGCTTGTTTGTAATCTGCTGGTCACAAATATATGTCTTCACCTGCAGTATCTTAAAGCTACCAGCTAGAATTGGACAACCACAGGTTTACTCTGCTAAGTCCAGGGAGCAGGTGGACAAACTGCTTCTAGTGATGTAAGGTAATGGGATTTTCAAGATTAATCTCCATTCCACTACTCATTAGGACTCTAGAAGCAAAATTATGAGTATAGGTGAAAAAATTTAAATGACTAAAGATATCTAGACATTTACCCCAAACTGTAAACAATGTAACTAAAAGTTTTAAAAGATTTCAATCATTTACTCTTAGCTGTGGCCAATTCACATGTAATGAGGTGCTTTCCAGCTTGTGTGTTGTGATGGCACTATAGAATATAGGCCTTTCTGATCTGCTTCACTGGGTGGTATATATCCAAGGATTGAGGATCTCTATGCTCTCTGACACTGATTTCTTCCTACATGTTCTTTTTCTGTCTTACCAGCACTTTCTAAGGCCTTTTCTACCTCACCGATAAAACTGGCACTTGTCACCGAACATTCTTCTCCCCTGACCAAACATGTCAAGGAAATTTTTAAAAACAATTAACACAGGTATTCTCACCCTACGTTTCTGGATGGGTATCAAGGGATTGGTGAACAGGATGAAAATGCAAACAAACTTTTATATATATAAGCACTTTTATGAAAAGATAGTCTTGGGAGACTAGGAAATGAAGATAATAATAAACTATAAAAATTAAGCTCAGTTTTTGGTAAAATAAATTATCTTCTGAGTACAATTCTAAATAATGTATACTACATTTCAAACTTTTTGGAGACACTTTGAGAAAAAATGCAGTAACACTAATATGAAAGGTCCTCTTAATCCACCTCTATTAATCTGACTCCCCAGATTTAATTTCTGTTCTACATTTCCTCTATAAAACATTCTGGCTTCTACTACAGTGATATTATTCACAGAATGTCTACCATGATTTGACAAGCCAAAGTTGTATTAACAAACAGGAAAAAAAAAATTAAGTTGGAAGATCAAAAAATTAGGGTTGGCAAGAATGTAGAAAACCCTTGTACACTGCTGATGGGAATGTCAACTAGTCAACTTCTATAAGCAATTACAGAAAACAGCACAGAAGGTCCTCAAAAAAAAAAAAAATATATATATATATATATATAACTATTATATAACCTAGCAAACCCACTGCTGGGTATGTATCTAAAAGAAAAGAAATCAGTATATCAAAGAGATATCTGTACTTCCATGTTTACTGCAGCACTATTCACAATAGCCAAGATATGAAATCATCCTAAGTGTCCATCAACAAATGAATGGATACACAAAATGTGCAACAAAGTGGAATACTATTTGGCCTAAAAAAAAGAAGGAAAGTCTGTTATGTTTTGACAACATGGATGACCCTGGAGGACATCACATAAAGTGAAATAAACCAGGCACAGAATTACAAATAACCTATGATCTCACTTATATGTGGAGTGTAAAAAAGTTGAACTCAGAGACAGTAAATGGTGGTTAGCAGAGGGATGAGGTAGTGTTGGTCAAAGGGCACAAAATTTCAGTTAGACAGGAGTAATAAGCTCAAGAAACCTATTGTATGTCATGATGACTATAGTTAACAGTATATCATGTATTTGAAAATTGCTAAGAGAGTAGATTTTAAATGTTCTCATCTTCCAAAATAAGTACGTGAGGTAATACATATATTAAGTAGCTTGAGTTAGCCATTCTAAATGCGTATATATACACCACATTTAGCCATTCTAAATGTGTATATATATCAAAACATCATATACACCATAAATATATACAATTTTTACTTGTAAAAATAAAATAGAAAATTAGTCAGGGTCCTGTTAGAGACTTTGAAGACAAATCAACGTAGGGAATATTTCCCGAAGTGCTGGAAAGTTTAAAGAATGCTGACGGAACCAAAGTCTAGGGACTGCAGGAAGCTATTACTGCTTAGGACCCGGAAGGAGTAAGCGGGAGGAGACAGTATTATCAAAACCCAAAGCTGAGGCTGTTGAAGAAGTGGGGTGGAGGCTCAAAGGACAAGAGATAACAGTTATAAAGGGATACAGTCAATACTAGAATTGAGGTTCTAGGGCAGGGAGGGAGCGGGAATACATATCCTGACCTCTTTCTTCTTCCACCTTCTAAGTTCCTGTTGACAGCCAGGTGCAGGGGCACATGCTGGTAGTCCCAGCTACTCAGGAAGCTGAGCTGGGAAGATCGTTTAAGCCCAGGAAGTTAAGGCTACAGTGAGCTATGATTGCACCACTGTACTCCAGCCTGGGTGACAGTGAAACCTGTCTCAAAAAAAAACAAAAAAACAAAAAAACATTCATTTCTGCAGCATACACCTGATAGGTGTCCTCCAATTCAGTTCTGAAACTGTCTACCTAGAGACAGTGTCAGGACCCACAGGTTGAGAGCTCAGCCCCAGGAGACTGACACCCAACAGCAACAACCACAAGCCCCAGGTTGTTTTACCTATGTTTCTGATTGATGAGCTATAAATCAGGGTTCCCATGACCTCTGCTTGGGTTCAATTAATTTGCTAGAATGGCTCACATAACTCAGCAAAAACACTTACTTAATTTACCAGGTTATTGAAGATATTACAAAGGATAAAGGATACAGACGACTAAATCATTGGTCATCAGTGATCAGTTCAATCTTTAGCCCCTCTCCCATCCCTGGAGTTTGTGGGATGGACTAAAAGTCCCATTCCTGTAATCATGCCTTGTTCTCTCCTGTGACCCCATCTTGAAGCCACTAGTCAACTCATTAGCATAGAAAAAGATACTACTTTGGAAATTCTAAGGATTTTAGGAGTTGCATGCCAGGAAAACAGAGGTGGAAGACAAAATATATATTTTACAATATTATAGAGGAGAATAACATGCATAATAAACTACAGAAGAATGGCTATTTCTTAATGTTGTCGGATAAGAATCAAGTTAGTATCCATCTGCAGACTATTCCTAACACCCTCTATTGTCTAAATATGTTATACTAAAAACTTTGGTACCTTCTATCCATAACAGCATTGATTGTTAGCTTTGGAAAGTTTGACAAAACTTCTTAGATGCAGACTCTAGAGGTTAGTTACTGTATATAGGTTAATTGCCAACAAATAAAAATTTGGTCTCATATTACTATCCAAATCAGTGGCTATATAGTCTGCTTACATGGGTCTAATTTGATTTTTATAATAGTTTTGACATAGTGATCTGGGTTTATGGTTTATAAGCCAAGAGGTTCTATTAAATGTGTGCCTTCCTTGTGCTTTTGGTGTCGTATCTAAGAACCCATGGCCAAATCCAAAGTCTTTAAGATCTACCCCATGATTTCCTCTAAGAATTTTATGGTAACTGTTATATTTAGGCCACTGATCCATTTGGAGTTAACTTTTATATATGGTATAAGGTAGGGGTCCAAATTCATTTTTTTGTATGTGAAAATCCAGTTGTCCCAGCAGCATTAATTGAAGAATCTATTATTTCCCCAATGAATGGTCTTAGTATCCTTGTAGATATTCGATTAATTCATAAATCCATGTATTCATGGATTTAGTTCCAGACTCTTAATTCTAATTCCATTGGTCTACATATAGTTTATCCTTAAGCCAGTATCACACTATTTTGAATATGGTAACTTTGTAGTAAGTTTTGAAATTGCGAAGTGAAAGTCCTTCAGCTTTGTTCTTTTTTAACACTGTTTTGGCTATTTGAGGCCCCTTGTATTCCATATGGGTTTGAGAATTGGCCTTCTCATTTCTGCAAAATATGTCACTGAAATTTGGATAGGAACGGCACTGAACCCAAAGATCACTTTGGTTAGTGCCTACATCTTAACAATATTAAGTCTTTCAATCCATGAACACAGGATGTCTTTCCGTTTATTTAGGTTTTCTTAATTTCTTTCTGGAATGTTTTGTAGTTTTCAGTATACAAGTATCTCACCTTGGGTAAATTTACTGGTATGTATTTTATTCTTCTGGATGATAGTGTAAATGCAACTGTTTTCTTAAGTTCATTTTCAGATTGTTCACTTCTGGTGTGCAGAAACACAACTGGGCTAGGCGTGGTGGCTCACGCCTGTAATTTCAGCACTTTGGGAGGCCAAGATCACTTGAGTCCAGGAGTTCGAGACCAGCCTGGGCAACATGGCAAAACCCATTTCTACCAAAACAAAACAAAACAAAACAAAACAAAAATTAGCTGGGTGTGGTGGCGTGTGCCTGTAGTCCTAGCTACCCAGGAGGCTGAAGTGGGAGGATGGCTTGCATCCAGGTGGCAGAGGTGGCAATGAGCCGTGTGATTGCGCCACTACATTCCAGCCCAGATGACAGAGCCAGACCCTGTCTCACAAAAAAAAAAAAAAAAAAAAAAAAAAAAAAAAAAAAAAGGATACACAACTAACCTGAAAGTAATTTGAGTGCAACCTATGAAAAAGGATGGCCAGAATGTGACTTAACATTTGAGGGGATACCCTATCTCTTTTATTTAGAACAACTGATGCAAAAGTGACCTAGTAGCTAATTTTAAATATAATTCTCTAGAATGCCTAACCCTCTACTTATGATTTTCTTCCTCATTAATTCATTTTCCTCTCTAACATAAATTAAAAGATTCATTGCTTCCATGGGGCTGTGAGGATATGCTTGGTTCAACTACCTTAGTGAAGTAGACATTCTTCTGAGCACAGTTACTCAGTGAATGGAACATAATAAGAAAGCCCAGTTTTCCACTTGATTCCATGTGAGAAGCAAGAGCAGAAAGCTCTAGCAAACTTCTTGATACTTTTTATTAATTCTTTTGCAGCAAATCCTGACATCAGAAATATTTTTAAAAAGATGGGTGAAAAACACAGTGAAAGGTAACTGATTGTGTAGAAAAAAGCTACTGTCAGATGAGAAAAAAAGAGTTTGTAAATTGTATCTCATATAATAGCATCTGGAGAAAAGGATGAAAATTTCCTATAGGGGAAGAGGAGACAGGACATTTACTAGAAAACAAGACACTGGAATGGAAGGAAAACACACTTCATTAGGCTTTCCTTGATGCTTTTCTAGTTTTCTAATAGCTGTTCCTGGACAGCTATTAGCTACTGTAGTAGATTTGAATTCCATCTCAGAAATGAAGGAGTTGTACAGCTTTGCAAAATTAATTTAAGGTCTTTTAACTTCCAAAGTTGTATGAGAATTACATAAGAACATAGAGTCTGCAGCACTAATCAGGTATTTTCTTGTTAGTTATATCCACTTCATCCAGTAAATAAACCAGGACATAAAAATCAGGCACACTTATAGTCTCCATGGTTAACATTCTCTGATGGAATTTCTCTTGGTTTTTACACCCATAACTCAGGCAATATATGTCTCTAAATTCAACATTTTCCTGCTGATGTTTATATGGGAAAAATTTATACTTACATTCCTCAAATTTAACATAACATTTTAAACAAAAGACTGTATGGGGGGAAAGTCTCATGTTACATTCCAAATACAACTCATAGAAAGGTCTGATCATGTGTAGACATTTCAAAAGTCCTCTGAGTGTATCAACCTAGCAACGGTTCCTTAACAGCTAGATTTGTTAGGTCATCAGGAAACCACTGTTTAAGCATTTTACATCCCAAAATTATAATTTGTTACTTTAAAGATATTTCACTGCATTTAGTTAGCTTTTAGGAAATTGGTTGGGGATTTTGGGGAATGGGTTCCTGGTTAGTATTTTCAAGTAGGACATCTGATTTTCTAGGATATTAAGTGTTAAGCAGGGGATGCCTGAATACTAAAAAGGTATTTTAATCAGCTGTGACTATGAAAGGCTTGCCCTGTTGAGATTATAATGGTGATAGTTGTAATGATATAACAGTTAACGCTTATTGAGACATTATCTGTTAAATGCTTTATGAGTATCATCTTATACAAGCTTTACAAAGTATGTACAGTTGTCTTGGTATCTGCAGAGGATTGGTTCCAGCTCCCTCCCCAATGCCCAACAGGATACCCAAATCCACAGATGCTCAAGTCCTTTTTATATAAAATGGTGTAGTACTTGCATATAACGTCTGCATATCCTCCCTATACTTAAAATCATCTCTAGATTGCTTATAATAGCTAACATAATGTAAATGCCATGTAAACAGTTACTATACTGTACTTTTAACATTTGGGTTAACATTTAAATTTTTGATTGTTGCACTATTTTTTAACTGTCTTTTTTTTTTCTTAAACTTTTTTTTGACCCTTGATTGGTTGAATCCACGGATTTGAAACCTGTAAATATGGGGGGCTGACTGTATTATGTATAATAACTGTCATAATTTTACATATAAGACAATATTGCCAGGTTCATACAGCTACTAAATTGAGGTGGGATGTAGGCAAAGTCTATCTGATTCTGAAATGTATGGTCTAATCCACACCGTTAGACTATACTACTTATATTACCACTGTACTCCCTGACATTCTGAAAAGTTATAATTAGAACAGGACAAAATTGATGAAACACAAATAAAAATGGCAAAAAATACAAAACAAATATTATATGCTGGTGAAGAGAATGCCCTGACATATTTATTTATGATATATCTCAATGGGCACTGACTTAAAGGGAAAAAAAATCTCAATTTCTTGACGAATTCTTTGCCTGTCTCACTGGTAGAGCGTTGATAAATACTTAACTACCCACTCTCCAGTGAGAAGGGGAGCACTGATTTATAGTGATTGCCAGTTTCCACTGTATACATACTCCCAACATGGCTACTGACTGTTTAAAAACTGACTTGCAACATTCTTGGACCTCAAAAAGTGCCTCTTGCAAACTGGGAAGAGCCAGTTCAAGCACATCACTGGGTCCAACTCTAACTACATCCAAATCAGCACAAAGTCTTACTTCAAACAGAGCTTTAAGTAATGTTACTGTCTCACATGAATGTTTTCTTTAAAACCCCATGAGATATTCATGATTGTAGCATGTGGCATTACTCATGTAAAGCAAGAACTGAAATTTTATAAGGTTTCCCATAAGCAAAAGTCCCTGTTAAGAGAATTAAAAACAAGCTACAGAATGAGAGAAAGTATTTGCAAACCACATATCCAGAGGACTTGTATAAACCACATATCCAAAGGAAAATGGGCAAAAGTCATGAGCGGACATTTCACCAAAGAAGAAATATATATGGCAAAGAAACACATAAAAAAAGTTCAACATCATCAACCATTAGAGAAATGCAAGTTAAAATCACAATGAGGTATCACTACACACCTACTAGAATACCAAATGCTGGCAGGGATGTAGAGAAACTGGATTTCTCATACATTACTGGTGGGAATATAAACTCATATGCCACTCTGGAAGATAGTTTGGTAGTTTCTAAAATAGAACTAAACATGAATTTATCATACGCAGTAGGCAGAACAACATTACCAACCCCCAGATGTTCATATTCTAACCCTTGGAACCTGAAAATATGTTACTTTACATAGCAAAGAGAAATTACGGTTGTAGATGAAGTTCAGGTTGTTGATCAGTTGACCTTAAAACAGAATTACATTATATAACATTACATAAGAATTAAAAGTGGAAGAGGGAGGCAGAAGAAAGTTAGAGGAAGATGTGACTATGAAGGAAAGGCACAGAGAGATGCAACACTGCTCCTTTGAAGACGAAAGAAAAGACCACGAGCCAAGAATAACAGGAGAAACTAGAAAAGGAAAGGAATAGATTATTCTCTAAAGCCTCCAGAAAGGAATGCAACCTTGCCAACACCTTGATTTTAGCCCGATGAGACAAATGTTGGATTGTTAAGCTATACAACTATAATACATTTGCGTTGTTTAAGCTTCCAGCCTGTGGTAATTTGTTATAGCAGCAATAGGAAACTAATATATCATGTGATTCAACAATTGTACTCTTTATTCTAAAGAAATGAAAACTTATGTTCACATAACGTTATCATTACACATAACGTACAATTCATTGTACATGGATGGTCACAGCAGCTTTATTCATAATAGCCCCAAACTGGAAACAACTTAAATGTCCTTAGACAGGAAAATGGTTAAACTTTGGTACATCCATAAAGCAGTGTAACTACTCAGGAATAAAAAAGGTACAACTGGCTGGGCGCGGTGGCTCATGCCTGTAATCTCAGCACTTTGGGAGGCCAACACAGGCACATCACCTGAGGTCAGGAGTTCGAGACCAGCCTAGCCAACACGGTTGCGGGTGCCTCCAATCCCAGCTACTCAGGAGGCTGAGGCAGGAGAATCACTTGAACCCGGGAGGCAGAGGTTGCAGCGAGCTGAGACTGTGCCATTGCATTCTAGCCTGGTTGACAGAGTGAGACTCCATCTCAAATAAATAAATAAATACAAAAATAAATTTAAAAAATACAAAAATCAGCTGAGCATGGTGGAGGGCGTCTGTAATGCCAGCTACTTGGGAGGCTGGGGCAGGAGAATCACTTGTACCTGGGAGGCGGAGGTTGCAGCAAGCTGAGATCATGCCACTGCACTCCAGCCTGGGCGACAAGAGCAAGATTTCTTCTAAAAAAAAAAAAAAAAAGTACAACTGTTGATATATACAGCTTGGCTAGACGTAAAGAACATCATGCTTAATGATAAAAGCCAATCTTGGAAGGTTAATACTTATTGCATGATTGTATTTATGTGACATTTTGATTTATGTATTTACTTAGAGATAGCGTCTCGCTTTGTCATCCAGGTTGGAGAATAGCAGCACGATCACAGCTCACTGCAGCCTTGAACTCCTAGGCTCAAGGGATTCTCCCACCTCAGCCTCCTGTGTAGCTAGGACTACAGATGCAAGCCATTGTGCCCAGCTGTGACATTTTTAGAATGACAAAACTGTGGAGATGGACACAGACTAGTGGTTGCCAGAGGACAGAGAAAAGAAGATGGGAGTATCCACCTATAAAGGAGTACACAAGAGAGTTTCTTTGTGGTGATCGAAGATACAATGCTTTACCTTGATTGTAGTAGTGATTATATGAATCTGTAATAGGGATCACATTGCACTGCACACACAGAAAAACATGAGAGTGCAGGTAAAAACTGATAAGAACTGAATAAGCTATGTAGTCTAATTAATAATATTGTACTAGTGGCAATATCCTGGTTTTGATATTGTTCTACAGATATAAGATATCACCATTGGGGGTGCTGGGCTATGGCTTATGGGGTTCTATGTACTATTTTTTTCAACTTTATGTGTGTGTATCATATGTCAAAATAAAAAGTTACAAAATAAGAGGAAAGAAAAAAGTAATCTGCTGACCATAAATTAGAATATTGAACACATAAAATCACATCCTTTTAAATTCCTGTTTTATATGTTTACATATGTTGTATAAAACATGCATATAATAAAATAAATAAATATGCACATATTGGTAGTATATGCTAAAAAGTACTGTTAGGTATATGTAATCAAAAAGTTCAGAGATCACTGTTCTTAAGTATTATTTACTTATCTGTCTTAAACAGTGAAAAACAAAATGTGTGATATAGAATTCTGACATAATATTATCTCCAGAATATTAACCCCAGCATAAACCACTAAGACAAGATATACTAAAAATAAATTTTAAAAGATGCTATGTTGAAATGGAGTAAAGCATTAAATTACTAGTTTATATTGCTTCTTTCCATAGAAGGCATTAGCAGTCCTATTATATTTTTCAATCAGCCACAAAAGACTTTGAACTTTCATCTAATGTACTGTTTTTGTTATTATTATTGTTTTGTATATTCTTATTCACTTCTTTTTTGAGACAGGGTCTCACTCTGGTTGCCCAGGCTGGATTGCAGCGGTATCATCTCGGCCCGCTGCAGCCTCAACCTCACCAGCTCAGATGGTTCTCCCATCTCAATCTCTCGAGTAGCTGGGATTACAGGCAAACGCCACCATGCCCAGCTACTTTTTTTGTATTTTTAGTAGAGACAGAGTTTCCCTATGTTGCCCAGGCTGGTATTGAACTCCTGGATTCAAGCAATCTGCCTGCCTTGGCCTCCCAGAGTGCTGGGATTATAGGCGTGAACCACCGCGTCTGGCCTCTTCTTCATTTTTTAAGATAACTTGTTACCCAAGATTAACTCTGCCACTCATTTTGAAGGTTAAAACAACACCTGAAACTAAAACTCAAACACCCAATTTTTGCTCAGCAAAGTATGTCACTCTACAAAACACACTTGAGCACTGAGAATTACTTGATAAAGGTTAGCAAATTCAAGCTTCATATATTTGTAGAACACTTTGTTTTCAATCAAATATCTCTTTTATCCATCTAGGGATTGGTATTTTTATTGATTTTCTGAAACGGTACAACTTACGGGTTTGGAGTGAAACTGGGGAAACGTAGATTGTTGTTAAATATCAGCCAGTTAACACAGTTAAGCCATAAAGACTCTTATGTCCATATTTTCCAATTTGTGAGGTAGGGTTCTATAGAATGAATTTAGAATAATTCACAGAAATTTGTAAGTCTAAGGTGAACTTATACATAGCAAGTGTTTAATTGTCTTACAAAGTATTTGAAACATTTAAATTCACTCTCCTAAATACAAGGATGTTCACACTACAGCTACACTAGTAGTTCCTGATTTGGTAAAGAACATAGGCAAGAAAGGTTAAATTTCAAATATATCTTTAATGTTTTCATTTTTTAGCTTATTTTATTAAAGGTAATTCATTGCTCTTTCCTTGTGAGTTAATAATCCTCCTCTCAGGGAACCTGGCTCTCTAAACTGTATTTTTAAAACGCTTGACTTTGAAGGTAGAGCATTTGTCACAAAAAAATATGATTCAAAATTGTGGAATGAGAAACTCATGTGAGGACATTGGATCTTTATTATTATGCTGAAACTCAAAGCCTGTGATTTATTTACTTTTTGATGGTAACTGACACCTTGTCACAGCTACATTGCCTTGGAGAGGTTAAAAAGTTGTCCACGTTCCAGCCAGCAAAAGAGCAGCCTCTCAACTGCCAACATGCAACAAGCTTGGACAAGCACTTTATTTTTTACAGTAAAGTAACAAGCTTGCCTTCTCAGTGCAACCAAACTCAAACAATGGAAAGAGCTATTCCAAACCGAAGGCCAAGCTTGTGGTATGCATAGGAGCATACCCCACTGAGCAACCATGGTCAAGCACAAGCTTTCTCTTCAAAGGAAGATTGCGTATGCATCAGTCCCTCAGCTACTGTCAGTTATGTCAACTTATTATCTCTAACGATTGTTAAAGTATTAATAAGTAGCATAAATTGCTCTTTTGAACATAAAATTCACTTGGGCTCCCAAGATAACATACAGGAAAAGTAGAGAAAATAAATGCAACTTCCCTCATGATTCTGAGTACCATATGAAATCATCGCAGTAGAAAATGTATTAACATAGAAAATGTGGACTTGCCCTCTGGAACACAGTAATCAGTGCTAGTGTTTTACATATTCAGTTTATTCAGGGCTGATGTTTATTAAAGCTCTGTGAATTTAAGTTCATCTCTAAAACAATCGTAATATGTGAATCGCCATACTTCTTACCTCAAAATTTGGAACAGAGGAAAAAAGAAGGCCTTGTTCCATATTATTAAGAAAAACAAAAAATATGTAAGGGCACAGAATTAAACAAAAGTAGTTCTATGGTCTGCAAATGCATCCAAAGATATCTTTTACTTCCTTAGAACATGTTTTATAATTAAGTAAATACATATATGCATATATATATATTTGAAAAATTTAGTAAAGATGAAAACTAAATCCTGGTTTAGGTAAATATTCCACATAAAATAAAAACTACATGAAAGTAGATATTTTTATACATTCTGCCATGGGATTAACTAATCTGTATATAGCTCTGGATTTATATGAAAAGGTAACAGATAAAACATTAGAACTCTGAATATATCGGCTGGGCATGGTGGCTCACGCCTGTAATCCCAGCACTTTGGGAGGCTGAGGTGGGCAGACCACGAGGTCAGGAGTTGGAGACCAGCCTGGCCAGCATGGTGAAACCCTGTCTCTACTAAAAATACAAAACTTAGCCAGGTGTGGTGGCATGTGCCTGCAGCCCCAGCTATTCAGGAGGCTGAGGTGGGAGAATCGCTTGAACCCAGGAGGCAGAGGTTGCAGTTACCCGAGACTGCGCCATTACACTCCAGCCTGGGTGACAGAGCAAGTCTCCATCTCAAAAAAAAAAAGAACTCTGAGTATATCATTGAAAAGATTCCATAATTTAGTTTCTTTCATTACTGCTATATTCCTTTCATAAATCCAAAACAATGATGTTATCAATGATTCTGAAAATCAGTTTTGGTGGGTCATTAAATTTTCCAAATTTATACTGCATAAAAGTCATTTTGCATAATGTAATTAACATTATTTTATATTTAAAAATCAGGGTTTGGATCTATTTCATACTCCTAACCAGGCTCTATGTCTATGCCTATGACTATGTCTATATCTGTATCTATATCATCTAGTTACCGACCCAGAATATCAGGAACTCACAGAGGTCAAGAAGTAGCTCTGATGTGGAGGAGTCTGCCCTTTTCCAAAGAGGTTAAATATGAACTCTGTACACTTGGACTTAAATCCACTTCCCCAGACCACCAGGCTTCATTAATGGGCTCAAGAGACCACTCCTTCTCTACCACTCACTCACAGCATCACCAGTACTACTGTGCCTCAAGTCTGCCAGTATTAATTTTATGTTGCCCTTTAACTATGTTAAATCAGGCTACCACAAGAAGCTCCAGAATTCAAGCTCATGCCTCATCTAGATTCTAAACCCTGCAAATGTCAACACATTCCCGAGTCTGTTTCTTCCCACCACACTCTTAGTCCAGTATATAACAAGTAACAGAAAATATATTTAAAAATACATAAAAAATACATTGCAGGTCAATTTTGGCAAAGGTAATTTCAGGTCAGGGAAAGGACCCAATCCTATGGCAGAAAGATATTTTGGATTTTAATGGTCCTAATCATTGGGAATTTTTAGGGTTAAGTCCTAGCTTCAATTAAAGGACCCAATCCAAAGGCAGGAAGATGTTTTGGCTTTTAATGGTCCTAATTAATCATGGTTTTTAGGCCTGTGTTAAGTCCTAGCTTCAATTAAGAATGCCTATCTGAGAAGAAAAAGAATCAGAGATGCAATTCTAGGAAGAGGCTGGCAAGATCCCTTCAAACAGAGTAGTGGTCTCAGCAGGGTTCAACCAGGCAGTTAAAGACCCTAGGGGAGACAAAAACACTTTAGTAAGACAAATACATATGAATTGGTGTGCCAGTGTGTGCACATACACATATACACACCCCTCACAATATGGAACAAGCTACACATACGATGTAGGGAGGAGGCTATATAGGCAGCTGCATGCTGGATGCCTCCAGCTGCTTTCTCTTATGCTTTTAATGCACCATTATGTTACAGGCCTCAAAATCTGTTTCTATTAATATTATTTAAATAGAATGTGTTGCTCAGCATTCAAAAACTCTCATTTTCTAAAGTTAACACTTTGTATTTTCTATAAGTTCTTAACACTTGCCTTCCCCTTAAAACATCCATGAAGGTAAAGTATGTATGTTCATTTATTTATTTATTTATTTTTGAGACAGCGTCTCGCTCTGTCACCCAGGCTGCAGTGCAATGGCGCGATCTTGGCTCACTGCAACCTTTGCCTCCCGGTTTCAATTCATTCTCCTGCCTTAGCCTCCCGAGTAGATGGGATTACAGATGCCGCCACTATGCCCGGCTAATTTTTTGTATTTTTAGTAGAGACGGGGTTTCACTACATTGGCCAGGCTGATCTTGAACTCCTGACCTCATGATCCGCCTGCCTTGGCCTCCCAAAGTGCTGGGATTACAGGTGTGAGCCACTGCACCCGACCTAAGTATGTATGCTTATAAAGAGGAACTAGAGTGACACCAGAGAGCATGGTCAGTGAGCCTGATGCTTCTCTTTGATGTTTCTCTTTTTGTAAAAAATCTTATTTGTTTTTGTAATTTTTGTTTTGTAAGTTTTGCTACTTACAAATGCCTATGTTCTCTTAATCTGGGGATGACTTAAGAAGTAACGGAAATTGTTATTAGAGATGAATAAGGAAAAAATATAAAATTATAATAAACATTAGTAGTTATTCACATTATTTCAAACGTTTTCTATAATAAGAAGACTAATGTCCCCCATACATTGTTATATGCCTGGATTCATGGGTTGTAATATTTACGTTAAATGAATTTGGCTCCTTACCGTAAACTTAGGTAGGGCAAATGTAAAGTTATGTAAATCCAATGGTTTTACAAAACCCTTTCAAAAAGATTTATTATTGCAATGAAAACTTTGTTTGTAGTCTTGCTTAGAGTTCTAATGAAAAACAGGAGTAGGATATTTATTCTTTTAAAGCAAGTGCCACTGTTAATACTGGTGACAACTTCTTTGAACTAAAGGACATCATTCTGTATAAGATTATTAATAATCTTTTCAACTCATTTTATACAATGTTTTAAGTTTAACAGAGAGCTTTGGATTGCCATAAAAACGGCTCCTACTAATCTATAAATAGTAAAGAAACTCATGGCAAGAATCTTACTAACACTATACATAGGCCTGAAAATGGAAATTGCAGTGACATTGTTTCTAATACTATCAAACGGTAACAACCTGGGAAGCCTTAAAAGTGTTTCTGTAATTTTACTTTACTCTTCCCTCATCCAATCTCTATACCTAGTTGTACCTGATCAACAAATGCAAATAAGCCAAGATCCTATTACAGCAGGCACCATACGAAATTCCTCAAACATGCACCATATGAAATTCCTTAAAATTCAGAAGTAATGGTCTCATGTGGAAAAAACATATGTTTTGGGTGTGAAATGCTCAGAAAAACGATGTTAAATCACTTAGTATTTAAATAATCCAATGAGTTTAACATGTGAAAGAGGCACTCTGAATTTAGTTTTGTTTTTTGAGTAACTGGCATGAGGTCTTAGTGTTGAGAGAAATATGTCAAATATTAATGCTTTTGTTTTATTAACTTGTTTAACTTCTCAAGTCACCATTTGATGTTTAAGAAACAAGGATGGGGCAAGGCACAGTGGCTCACGCCTGTAATCCCAGCACTTTGGGAGGCTGAGGCGGGCGGATCATGAGGTCAGGAGATCAAGACCATCCTGGCTAACACGGTGAAACCCCATCTCTACTGAAAAAAAAATACAAAAAATTAGCTGGGCGTGGTGGCAGGTGACTATAGTCCCAGCTACTTGGGAGGCTGAGGCAGGAGAATGATGTGAACCAGGAAGGCGGAGTTTACAGTGAGCAGAGAGATTGCGCCACTGCACTCCAGCCTGGGTGACAGAGCGAGACTCCGTCTCCAAAAAAAAAAAAAAAAGAAAAAGAAACAAGGATGGTAATGAATGAAAGAATGAGGAAATGAATGGAAGGATGAGGAAGACTTGACTTGTATTTGGCTTAATTGTATTTGGCTGCATTTTAGATAAACAAAGTTTGCTGGTAGGATGGGGAAAAACCTAGAGGAGTTGGGGGTGGTAAAATAAATTACCAGCATTTCCAGGTTGGGAAGGGGTATTGGTTTCTTCTCAGGTCAGACTGACTGTCACCACCAATACTGACTGGAAGAGTTATTGAAGTGATACTCTACCTGTAATGACTGAAGGACAGAGAGACAGCAGAACAAGAGGAAAATCATATCCCTAATACCTTGTAGATCACTACCAAAAGAAACCTGTTATCTGGGCTTTGTTTTGTTTCTCTTTTCATAGTGGATTAAGATTCTTATCTTAATAAGATATGTTGTTAAACTCAAATTTTATATCTGTTTTTTTTTTTGTTTTTTTTTTTTTTGAGACGGAGTCTCGCTCTGTCGCCCAGGCTGGAGTGCAGTGGCCGGATCTCAGCTCACTGCAAGCTCCGCCTCCCGGGTTTTTACGCCATTCTCCTGCCTCAGCCTCCCGAGTAGCTGGGACTACAGGCGCCCGCCACCTCGCCCGGCTAGTTTTTTGTATTTTTAGTAGAGACGGGGTTTCACCATGTTAGCCAGGATGGTCTCGATCTCCTGACCTTGTGATCCGCCCGTCTCGGCCTCCCAAAGTGCTGGGATTACAGGCTTGAGCCACCGCGCCCGGCCTTATATCTGTTTTATAATCTAGATTTTAAAAACATAACTGTATATCTGCACATAAACTCATAATCCCTTTTTCTACAACCATTGTGTTCTGAAATATCTACTGCTGAAATTTTCCCATCTAAGACACACTACCTTTTACCTGAATGTGGCATTTTTAAATAAAAGTTTTAGATAATTTAATGTTAGAAAAAAAACCCCAAAATTTAAAATAAATAATACTGATCTCATGAAGTTTTATGTTTGTAATACATTTTGGTATATATTTTATCAATAAATTAGGTTCAACATAATTCTGACTGCATTCTATTTATCCAGGTAAACTTGGATAGTGTGGATAGTATGAACAACAGCAAATAACTTCGAGAAAAGGGAACATTTGGGATCAAGTTTTCTCCACATAATACAAAGTGGTTGGATACATTTATTTTTGTTTTTTACTTGACTAACTCGCATGTAGTCTTAGTGATGAGAGAAATATGTCAAGTATTCATGCTTTTGTTTTATTTTATCAACTTGTTTAATGCCTCAAGTCACCATTTGATGTTTAAGAAACAAGGAGGGTAATGAATGAACGAATGAGGAAATGAATGGAAGGATGAGGAAGATATAAAGTGACCTGACTTGTATTTGACTTATTTTCTTTATTTGCTATTTAGGAATAATATTATGGGGATATCCTAAAAGAAAATTGGTGAATAGGTGTAAGAAGTGTTGTTCTGATAATAAATCTTTATTTTTATTACTACTTCTACACCTGCTAGTATGTGTCTCACCCAAGTACCTAGAAACTGTTTTTGCCATTGCCATGAAACTATGAAATTTTATTAAGGTCATGGGCAGATCATCAATTCTGAATTAATTATTCAAAAACACTTTATTCAAAAATCTAAATAAATAAACCTGTTAACTGAAATGCAACCAAAATTCTGATGTATTTCCTTTAAGTCTTTTTGAAATTTTCAAATCCCTTAGATTTCGTATAACTTCATACAATTTCATGTAACTCATTAAGACAGATTCGCTTTTCCTTACAGAGAAAATATGTTTTTTAAAAATGGCTCAACCTTAATTTAATAAGTATCCCACAGAAAAGATACTATAAAAAATACGGAGGCTTCAGTGAGTTTTTTCTCTAGTCCCAGGTTATTCAGCATGTGGCTCAGGATGGCTTTGAATTGGGCCCAACATGGATTTGAACCTGGGCCCAACACAAATTAGCAAGCTTTCTTACAACATTGAGATTTTTGCAATTTTTTAAAAATCTCATCAGCTATTGTCTGTTAGAGTATTTTATGTTTTTTATGTGTGGCCCAAGACCATTCTTCTTCCAGTGTGGCCCAGGGAAACCAAAAGATTGGACAGCCCTGAAGTCTAGTCCTTATGTCCAAACTTGCTTTCTCCCTGCCAATACTACTGCTTCCTATGGCAGGTAAGCAGGGATTGAAGGCATTTCAAGTTGTTGCATCATAAACACTTGTAATTCAATAAGTACAGAGAATTAATTACTTTCTCACCCTAGGAAGCAGTGGAAAGTAAACTGAGACTGATGGAAGAATAGGAAGAACACGTTTCTAATTACACGATACCTTTCCTTTCAATCAATACTCAGGTGATGTTAGTCCTAATATGTCGTTAAGTCTCATTTTCTCCCCTTTCATATTTTAAAGCCCTCTTGTCTTAAAAATGTAAGGTTATGTGTTGTCTGTTTTCAAGAATGATTTAAATGGGCTATACATGTGTTATTTTTATCTTATATAAGTGATGACATTCTTAAACTTCTAATTTTTGAGGCACATTTTATAGATGGTAAATGCTGGTTTAAGTTGTAATGAAAATAAAATTCTGTATTTTATGTTTTTTTTCACATTTTGATTAAGAAACAAACAGCAAATTGCATATTAAATGTTAGAATACATCTTCTTCACTTTTACTCTGACTTAGTGAACTTCTCCAGTAATTGTACACCAGAGAACAGCTTTGCTGTCGGTTTCAGTCTTATTAAATACTTTAAAATGTTAAATCATTTATTTATTGGTGCTAAATAAAAATTACACTTTTGTCTCTAATGCTTTAAAAGTAAAGCTTGTTATTGATAACATTCAGCAATGAAAAGTTTATTAGGAAGAACCTGTAATAATAGTTTATCTGCAATCTTATATTCTGTGTATTACATTGTAGGTCACCATTTCATTTGGATAAATATATAAAATCTTGTACACTAGGGAATGTTTAAAAAACAGAGGAACTTTAAGAATACTGTTTTCAATATCCTAGAAACTTTTTGAGTGTACTGAAATCTGGAACATTTTTAAAAGTTGGTAGCACTATGGATGCTAATGTGTACGTGCATAAACAACAGCCTTACTGAAATCACTATCAGGCAATTTAGCTTTAATTCTTAAAGTTGGGTTGTTCTCACTGGGTTAATATGCAATGTTTATAATTCTCCCGACAAATCATGTTTCAGCAAAGTTGTACTAAAAGCTTCAGGTTTCTAAGAACTCTCAAATACACATGGAGTTTACTAATATTCTCAGAAGAATTAAAGCCACTTGATGATTGAGCAAGCAAAACATATAAAAATAAGTAAACAAGAGATAATGAGTTAATGCCCTAGACTTATTTCTCATTTATTCACATGAGTACCTTAGATACATACAACAAACTTTCTGTTATAATTTGTTTAAAGTTAATGCTGAATATGACATATTTTTAAACACACCAGTTTATTTACTTGATAGACCAAATCAAAGGTAGAATAAAAAGCTAGATTTGGATAAGGGAAGAAACATATACTGCTTTAAAAATAAAATGCATTCAATTCAGATAGAATGAGATTAAAATTAAGGATTAAAAAGTTGAATTTTTATATAAGTAATATTTTAAAGAATGCAAAGTTGAATACTGGGTAGTTACATTTCTGATAATGAGGGTTTAGATAAATTGAACAAATATTCCTGTCCAGAATAACTAGAAAAATTGGAGAAAAAAATTCTAATTGAAGAAATCAAAGAACTAACATATAATAATGGGGGCAGGATCTGGCAGAAGAAAGAGGAAGATAGAGCTGAATCCTGTATTTAGGGCAGCTTTTTGCCTGCGGGCAAAAATTCCTTGAAGAAGCTATTGAGGAATAGGAAGGCAGCTGACCTTTCAATACACTTGTGGGTCACAGGGAGAGAGAAGCTAGACTCAAAGCCCACTAAGAGGAGAGTCCTGGTCAAGATCCTAGGGGACGACAAAAGACTGCTTACTTCAGTGAAAGAGATGTTCTTTATCTGCTTATTCAATAGAGTATTCATTCACTACAGTGGCCATGGAGCACTTAAAGCATGGTTAGTATGAAACTGAGGAACTGAATTTTAAATTTTACTTAATTTTAATCAGTTTAAAATTAAACAGTTAAATGTAGCTAGTAGTCTCGATCCTCAGACAGTGCATATCTGCATGAGGAGATGTATGAGTGTGTTCACTGTACACTGACTATCAGGTTGAAAACTCCAGATAAGGACCTAAATATAAAAGGTAAGACTTTAAAGTACTTAAAAGAAAATATGATTCTGGCAGCGTGCGGTGGCTCACACCGGTAATCCCAGCACTTTGGGAGGCTGAGATGGGTAGATCACTTAAGCTCAGGAGTTAGTCACCAGCCTGGCCAACATGGTGAAACCCTGTCTCTACTAAAAATATAAAAATTAGCTGGGTGTGGTAGCAGGTACCTGTAGTTCCAGCTACTTAGGAAGCTGAGGCACAAGAATCACTTGAGTCCAGGAGGCGGAGGTTGCAGTGAGCTAAGATCACGCCACTGCACTCCAGCATGGGCAACAGAGCAAGACTCTGACTCAGAAAGAAAAAAAAAAAGAAAAGAAAAGAACATATGATTTTGTGTGTACTGAAGGATTTCTTTAGGAAGACATAAAACCCACAAATCATAAGGAAACAGACTGGTAAATCCGATGATATTAAACACTCCTACAATAAAAGGCCACATGGAACATAAACAAAGTACAAAGATAAGAAATAGGACTGGGAGAGGATATATGTGAACATATAACTGACAAAGGATTGTAGTCAGATTATACAAAGAACTACAAATTAGTAGGAAAATGACAACCACTCATAGAAAACAAAAAATGGAGAAGGGTATTGCTAAAGTTTTAGGGAGGCCACAAAATAACCCTATTTTCCTTATCTAAATATAATAGGTGATGGGTAGGATAGAAGAGAGGGAGAAAGATGATGACAGGGAGAGAGAATATGGATAGACAAGAGGATGAGAATATAGAAGAGAAAGAAATACGAAGATAAAAATATCAAAATACAAAATTTTATTACTGGAGAATGTAGCTTGTATGTATAGTCACAAGTTTCCTAATATTTAACCTTTTATTAGATGTGGCTGTCTACTCACTCATAGGAGCTAATTACAGGTTCCTTTTCTGGAGCAAAGCCCTCCTTAAGCTTATGGCATGGTAGAGTAGGCACCATGTAACCTCTGTGAGTCTAGGCAGTCGCCAAAAAAAAAAAAAAAAAAAGAGTCCAGAGTGGGTTTAGTTGCATATGCTCAATTTCTTTACCTAAACCAGGAATACCCTTATATTTCAGAATTGGTAATATTTGACAGTAATATCTAAACACAGGTTTATATTTCTTCTACATGGTATCACTTATATGAATCAAAGTATAATTTCACTTTCTAATTATCCAAATGAATTCGAACGATGTTCCTCCCCAGCTTTACATATCAGAATTACCCTGCCAAACTGCTTGTAATTGATACAGCTTTAACAGAAGTTAGCAGTCCATGAAAAGTGCTTCCTAGACAGCAAGATGAGGGCACTTCTTAGAGCAATGGGTAATGAGTGACATCACTGCAAGTTTTGCTTGGAAGTAGTTTTTAAAATCTCTGCACTGTTTCAGGCAATTTTCAGGTAACAAATAGATGGAGCCCCTCTGTAATACTGCAGTGAAAAGAGTTGAATCCTAACTGTAAGCACCAATTTTGATGAAATTTGAGGCAGTGTTTACCTACAAACTGGCTTATTAACATTCTTCATGATACTCTCACAAAACCAAATAGAGTGTTTTGTAAAAAATATGAATAATGAAATGCCTCAATATACAGTACACTATGGAAGTCCTAATTCTGATAAACCTACCCCATAGTAGCACCTGATTTCCTTCTGTCTTAGTCAATTCTTCTTTCATTCCTGTGAATACCTTTATTATTAACCTCCGTCCATTAATCTATTAGAGGAAGTCCTTTCACTGGAGTAGGAAGAGAAGAAGACAGAGGTACACTCGGGCCTTTCTCATTCTTCTGGCTCTATTAAATATGCACAGGAAAGATGAAAATCTAACTAGAAAAGTGATACTTCAACGTCCTCTATTCATCTCTGTGCAATCTGGCCAGGACCATGAAATCAGATGAGGTTAGATACAAAAAGCACAATGCTTTATTTTTTGCCTTGATCATTAATGCTGAGATGAAAAGCTGATGAAACAAAATGTGACACATATGTTTCCGGAATTAATTCAAACGCTGGTATGAGGCCAAAAGTGTCATTACCTAACCAGAGATATAGTCACCACATCAACTGCTACCTTGGTGCATACAATGTCATCAGGAACTTCTCTTTCCCGTCTCTTAAATATTTAAGCAAATGCACATTTTTGAAAAGACAATAGTCACAGACAGTATTGTTGTAAAGTTCCTAGGACTATTACTTAGGAACAGTGTATTTCCAATATTCAAATGAAGCTGGGCGTGGTGTCTCACATCTGTAATCCCAGCCCTTTGGGAGGCTGCAGTGGGAGGATCAATTGATTGCAGAAGTTTGAGACCAGCCTGGGTAACACAGGGAGACCCCGTCTCTTAAAAAAAATAAATTAGCCAGCTGTGGTGCATGCCTATGGTTCCAGGTACTTGGGAAGCTAAGGTGGGAGGATCACCTGAACCCAGGCTTCAGTGAGCCATGGTCTTGCCACTGCACTCCAACCTGGGTGACGGAGCAAGACCCTGCCTCAAAATTAAAAAACAAAAACAAAAACAAAAAAAACAACAACAAAAAAAACGCAAATGACCTTAGCAAATGGATTAAATTAAAATTAAGTCAGACTAAACTAGTATAACTAATCTATGCAAAAGTAGGTGTAGGCAAATGGGAGGCATCTTTTCAGAGATTAGAAATGAAGGCTGAGGCAACAGTCAAAGAGAACAGTTAAAGTCAGGGCATTGGAGTGAAACAAACAGCAGTAAACCTGTTCAGGGTACAGCCACCCTGGAAGGCCCATTCTTAAGATTCATGTGCAAAGTGAAATATTTTACCTTGTGGTTAAAAACTTGATCTGATTAAGACCAGTGTACATTGGGGGTTAAAGGAGATTTCTGTGTTTAAATTAAGTTGGAAAAGTCAAATTAAAAAAAAAAAAAAAAAAAAAGGCATCCGAAGGGCTCTAGCTGAAAAAGGAGGCTTCTCTAGGAAACAATTTACGAGAAAATGAGTTATGGAGTGACTCTGGTCCCTGGGTGTACATCCCAAATCTCCACTTATGGTAAACTTACAACTCTGAGCAGATGATAAAGAATGAACAAACATAAACAGAAAATCATAGGTGAAAAAGTGTTCCTATAAAAGGCAGAGAAATATCAAAGACAGAATTCTGCAGAGCAGGGTTTCTTAATCCCAGCAACACTAACATTTTGGGCCAGTTCTTTACTGTTTCACACATATTACCTCATATACTTAAGACAAACCTGAGAGAGAGATAGACAGCACTGGCACTAAGAAATTAAGGCTTTTAGGATACCAGTTTTAGATAAGAGTCAGTTAAGTAGTAGCATCAAATGTCAAGCCCAGATCCTGTAACGTCCAAATACCATATTCTTGTCCCAACACCCAGTTGCTTTTCAATTGTGAGAGATTTGGGTACTAAGAAGAAAATGCACTTAGAAATAATCAAAAGAAATTCACTTTATAAACTTGTAAATTTAATGACTTTGACAACTGCCTCAACATTACCCAACAATGACTAGCATATTTATAGAATGCTCGGGCCCAATAAACCAATGCTATTAAGACATCTACCTACAAAATGATGCCTTCATGATTCTATCCTTTTATGATTAATCCTATTTATAATAGATAAACCATTAAAACAATAATCATTTTTTATGATTAGCATTTTAAAACATTATTGATGTCAATCAAGACTTTTGGAAAAGATCAGTACATCTCAAGGAAAGAAAAAGGCTATGGGGGAAATATTGCTAACTTGGAAATAAATTTGAAGCAATAATGTAGTTCCACACTAGCAAAAAACAAGTGTAGTCTAATCACTAAGTTTATGTGATTGCACTGTGATCGATGAACAGTTTGTGAAGAAAAATGAGAATGAGCCTCCTTCTAGTCAAAGATTCTGGTTGTTCTTTTGGGTACACTACAGAAATGTTGTTAATATTTCAAGTTACTGTTAATATTTTATAGAAGATATATTGCTTTTAGGAATATAGATATTTACAAGCAAATAAGGTTTTATGATATTTAGATGTCAAAAGTAGAAAAATGGTTTATAGTTTTAATATTATAATGAAAATCACTGGGAAAAAATCACTACAATAGGAAGTTCTTGTAGAACAAACTTTGTAGGAATGCATCTATTAAGGAAGCGACACTAAAATATATACATCTTTAAAAAAATATAGAATTATAAAAATATATATGGACTACCTAAGATTGTGTTCCATATGTTTAATAAGAATAAAAGCGAAAGATTAAGAATAAAAGAGCGCACTTCATTATCTTTCTTCTGTTTTTACTTAAATCCAGAAATATAACATTTAAAGACTAAAGTTCAGTCTTTTTTTTTTTCTTTTTTTTGAGACAGGGTCTCACTCTGTTATTCAGGCTGAAGTACAGTGGTGCGATCATGGCTCACTGCAGCCTCAACCTCCCCAGTGCTCAAGTAATCCTCCTGCCTCAGCCTGCAGAGTAGCTGGCACTACAAGCATGTGCCACTATACCCAGCTAATTTTTTATTTTTTGGACAGATGGGGTTTTGCCATGTTGCCCAGGCTGGTCTCAAACACCTTGGTTCAAGAGATCTTCCCACCTCAGCCTCTCAAAATGCAGGGATTACAGGTATGAGCCACAGTGCCTAGCCTTTTTTTTTTTTAAACAAACAAACAAACAAACACACACACAAAAACAAAAAACCAGAGTATAAAAAACAGAGTATAAAGGGTTAGAGAGGATCACTTTAGCTTAGATATAAAAATAACCAAATGATACAATTATAATTTCTAATCAGTAATAAATATAATTTTGATGTCAGAATTTCCAAGTTTCAAACAGAATACCAATATTCTTAATAACCAAATTAAAGACTATATTGTCTCCATATATAGTTTAATTACAAAAAAATGATGTGCTTTTGAACAAAAACCAAAGTATATTCCTGGTTAAAAGTAGAATTCAGCAATAACAAGTAATACTTTGGGTAACTCAATGCCCTTAATACTTTCTTCTTTATAAGTGGTTGCAGCCATTCCAGAATGAACTTAGGGAACAACTACAGATTCAAGTTGATGGAAACAACTTCAAAAAAGTTCCATTAGATGTGACAAAGAACTTATAGATAAAGTAGCTGTGAAGAGCTGTTTCAGAGAGTACTGTAAACACAAATGCACACCATAAAGAACAACAGTAGAAACCAAGCTAAAGTGAGCATTGACTTCTCCCTTTAGTGGTTATTTATAATTTTGAATGACTGGATTTGCTACCTATTTTATTTACAAAACAATAGTAACAAAAGAGGCACTACGAAAATCACGGATGTAGTTTCTTTTTCCCAAGTCTTTCCCTTTGTATCTAGGTTCATCCTCTTTCCTCTTTTCTTTCCTCATAAAGCAGTGTCTAGGAGTCACTGCAATGACAAACGAGTCTTTTGGGTAACTCAGTGCGTTCTCAAGCTCCACCATGTAGTGGCATTCATTAGAGCTTTGCAGGTACAAAGCTGTCCCCCTCTCCACCCCACATATCTATATTCCCACTTGAATGGCCAATGAATAGGGTATTCTCTTTTTAATTAAGGTAACTTCTTAGAAACAACCCTTCCCACCCCCCAGCTTTATACTGCAACCATCAACCTCATATGTGTTCAATTCTTTTATCACAAAACTGTATATAAAAAGTTTTTATTTTTTCCTTTTATGATCCTAAAAGTCAATATTTTTCAAAAATGAAACATTAGAAAACCAGAAGTCATCACTGAGGACATTCAATAAGACATTCCAATTACATTTCAAATTTGAAATGATGTATCTTTCATAACATTATTAGACTGTAGAAAACTAAAACTTACAAATGAGAAGAGCATTTCCTGCCTTTTAAGAAAAGAAGGCATTCAGCTTCAACATGTACTAACTTCTATTTGAACAACTTCTACACTAAACTCTAAAAGCTGTCTTAGGCAAAAAACAATGATATCAAACTGCCTCATTCTGAAAAGGCACTATCTTAAGAAGTAAAACTTTTATACTTAATAATTTTTATTCAAACTTTCCATTGCCGGTGTTAATATCATCCTTTATTCTAATCATTCTGTAGTCATAATATTCATATTAGATGAATCAATATTACTACACTATTTTCAGTTGGAAATGAAAACAGAAACACATAAATGATCTATTTCCAAAATAATTCTTACACCAGAATTCCTAGACTAAGATATTATTATTAAAACCTATAGAATTTTTGGCATTATATCCTTATCATGAATGTGTGACTAAGCTGTTTAATCAGATTAACTACTTACGATCCAAAGCTTAGCACTTTGAATGATACACTGTTGTAATTTTGTTTAGCTTCAAAGAAAAAGAAATAATTACCTATATGACACCATGATATAGTCCATAAATATTTATGTTCCGACTTGACATAACAAAAGTCCCCTTGAAACATAGTGGGAGATTTCTAATAAATAGAAATATCAATACAATGCATATCTTCTAAGTAACTTTTTAAAGCCTCCATATATTGTGGTACTTAACTGATTTTCTACATTTTGATAACAATGGAACAGGAACATATATTTAGTTTAGAAAATTAGAGCATGCGAATCATAAGAACTCCTTCAGGTATAAGAAAAAAAGATATCTATCATGCCTACCCCATTTCCTAGGTAACATTAGTCTTATTTTGGTAAGAGGTAAAATTATAAATGTGAAATAAGATAAAGTAGCAGGAAAGAAATGAAATTTGAAATCAGACCTGAGTTAAAACTTCACTTATTTCAGCTATTAGCTGTGTGAGTTTCAGCAACATTACTTCAATCTGTTTAGTGTAAGGTGGTACAAATTGAAAATGTATATATTCATACTCAGACTCTCACAGAGTTGTGTGACTATTAAATAAAATGATATGGAAAACAGAGTAAAGTGCAGTGTCAAAAATAAGGATGGACAGTAGCTATTGTAATAGTTATTATGACTTTTTTGATGTTATGAACTTTTAAATACTAGATAGATAATAAAAACACTAAAATGGGCATAACAACATCTACCTCGTATGAGACAGAAAATTAAATGAGATAAACAGGTGCAGCACCAACTCAGTGGCTAAATAAAGGTTAACTATTACTAATATTCCTCCAATTTTTCAGATACCTGAACTTAACACTTTCAAAAGAGCCATCAACCAACTTCATTTCTGGGAAGGGGTGAGCGAACATCAAACTGGCTTTGCCTAGGTTTCAACTACAAAATAAAGGTATAGCCTTGGCGGGCTGTTAAGAGACCTGAGTTTTAAGACTGACTCTGCTACAAACTAAAGCTATAATTTGGCCAAATTCATCTTATCAACATAATGCTATAATTTATGTGACTACCCCTAGGAAATTTGATTTATCACGCTAACCAAAGAATCAGTATTATTGGCTACTTACTAATGGCTTTTCACTGTTTATTTTCACTTTAGAAATGATCAGGCTGGACTTTACTAAAAGGAATACACTTTGTATATATAACTTTGGCAGAAATATCATAGAACTCTTCCAAAACATTGGGCAAAAGATTTTTCTTCTTAAGTCGGACAGCACTTTAGAAAAGTATGAGGAGTGGAACATGAACCACAGACTTATTTTCTCAAAATATGTACAAACATAAAAGTCTAAAAAATATTTTTAAAAGATCTCAGAATATTTAGAATGCCAAAATCATAGTAGTCTGTATAGATACTTATTTTAACACAAAACAGACCAATATCATTTGTTTCAGGTAGAGTTATTTGATATCAGATTTTCAGAGAAACCTAAATGTTCGCTAAAATCAACATGTATATCTCATATTTTTACATATACCAGCTTCCCTTTACTTAGTTGTGGTTTTAGTTTAAAAAAAAAATCAGGTTGGGGCCAGGTATGGTGGCTCACGCCTATAATCCCTACACTTTGGGAGGCCAAGTTGGGAGGATCACTTGAGCCCAGGAGTTCAAGATCAGTCTGGGCAACATGGCAAGAACCCATCTCTACCATAAAATGAATGAATGAATAAGCACGCCTGGCATGGTGGTGCAAGTCTGTAGTCCTAGCTATTCAGGAGGCTGGGTTGGGAGGATGGCTTGAGCCTGGGAGGTGGAGGCTGCAGTGAGCTGAGATCATGCTGCCACATTCCAGCCTGTGTGACAGAGCCAGACCCTACCCCAAACAAAACAAAACAAAACCAACCAACCAACCAAACAAACAAACAAACAAAACCAGGTTGGGCCTAATGTAAATCAAGAAGTCAACACAAAATAATTTTATACTCTTTCTTTTCCATTTTTCTTTTACTGTGTTAGATTAGAAATCTAAATAGTTTTTTCCAAATGAATGTAATTGTCATCTTAGCCTATGTGCAACATGTACATACTACTCTAAAAAGTGTCAATTCTTGTAAGAAAACTACAGAGTGAATACTCTATACCTGCATATTTCTATTAATAAAATGCTAATAATGGATAAGTAGCGTAACTAATTTGAGACTGTCATGAAATAAACTTTTATTCACGTTCTATTTTAAAGAATTATATTTAAAATTTAAATTTAGTCTAACTTTTTTCCTAATACCATCTGTCAGAAAATAATAATATAATCATGTACAACAATAAACAATGACTTACTGAGTGACTGTTATGTACTAAGCATTTACATGTTATATTATTTCATTTAATCTCAAAATACCTCAATGAAATGAAGCTTTACTACCTGTATTACCTTTGCTTTTTGAAGGGTGTACAGGTAGTAAGTAACAGAACCAGATTTCAGACTCACATCTGTCTTGCTCTAAAAACCATGGTATTGACTGGTTCTCAAACCTGGCTGAGTCTTCTGAAATTATAGATTGACAGCTCTCACCCCCTCCAAGATTCTGATTTAATAAGTCTGGTTCAGGGCCAGGAAATCCTTGGTTTTTCAAAGCTTATCTGGTGATTCTGATGTACAGCTAGACTTGGAAAGTACTGTACTAAGTTATTTCTGTTTTCTTCCTTCCTTAAACTGTGTATAATGCAAAACCAAATAAAACTGAAAAAATCCATCTTAGATTTCTAAGGAGCTTCCTTCTTTGTTTCCTTCTCCCCAACAGATGAGCTACCACTAGCCAAGGCATAGCTTTTATTAAAAGAAATTTGGTTTCAAGTGGCTTTTGTTGGAAATAACTAATTGAGGGAAGCAGGGTCAAGAAAAAAGTAAACTGGGAAATAACTATCTTTCAATTGGACAGAACCTATCCAGTACCCAGGGAATATTTTTCTTTTTATTCTTCTGTCACTGACGAAGGAAATAAAGAGAACTACTGAGGGAATGGAGCAAATGCAAACTAAGAAAGAAGGAAAGACAACAGTTTTATACTTTAAGTACAAAAAATGCAGTATTTACAGCTGAGAGGTAAATGGGAACATCTAATGCCTAGGCAGATGGAAGTCCTAGAATTAGTCAGCAAATTTCTGAGTGCCTACCATGTGGGAAGCACTATGTTAAGAACTTCATTATCTATATTCCAGAGAGTATTTGATACCATTGGGTTAGTTAGAAAGGAACAATATAATTAAAACCTAGGTATAAGTTCTAGTTGGAAAAGCTACGGACTTACCTTAGATAACTAGCCACTGAGTGTCTATTTGCCAGATGCTATACTATGAAGAATTATTGGCTTTACTGGTTAGTGGTTTTTAAATTAAAATTCTTTTTCCTATAATAAAATTTATAAAGGGAAATTCAGTTATAAAAACATGTAGTTTAAAAGAATGACTCCTAATGATGATTTTATGTTTTGTGCTTTATAACGGTATTTTAGTTTCTACATTTCAATTTAAAAATAATTAAATAATTTTAAGAGGTAGGCAGAGTTAGTGTCATTTCATCAGTTTGATGAACAGGAAGTAGAAACTCAGAGTTTCAGAGCTTACCTGCGACCAGAGAGTCTAGTAAGTAGCAAATCAAGGACCCAAATTCAGACTTTCTGACATTGAATTCACATGCCATATAGCTAGACCTCAGATGATACTAAGCTTGGCATTAATCAAACTTAATATGACCAAATTATTTTCTGTAAAGTGTGTATCTAAAATTAGAAAACAAAAGCAAATATATAGGTATTTCATAAATTATTCACATAGGAAGTGACTATTAGGTTTTCTTCATAAAACAGCCAGAGAAGATAAAGCCAATTATACAAACTACCCCAAAGCACAGCATTACTTTGGGGCAGAACTTGGCCTAGAACTAGGCCCCAAAACAGCCAGTGGGCCAAACCTATTTTCATAGAGCACCTGAGCTCGGAATCATTTCTACATTTTTATTAATTTATTATTATTTATTATTATTATTTTCTTTGAGACAGGATCTGACTCTCTGCCACCCAGGATAGAGTGCAGTGGCACAATCTCAGCACAATGTAGCCTTGATCTCATGGGCTCAAGCAATCCACCCACCTCAGCCTCCTAAGTAGCTGGGACTTCAGGTGCATATGACCATGTCCAACTAATTTTTGTATTTTTTTGTAGAGACAGGGTTTTGCCATGTTGCCCAGGCTGGTCTCGAGCTCCTGGGATCAAGCAATCCACCCACCTTGCCTCCCAAAGTGCTGGGACTACAGGTGTGAATCACTGTGCTTGGCCAGTTTCTACATTTTTAAAGGGATGTAAAAAAAAATAGAGGAGGAGGAGGAAGAAGAGAGTGTAGAGGGTGGTGAAACAGGAGATTCCACAGAGATCATATGTGGCCTGCATAGCCTAAAATATTTACTACCCGGCCCTTTACAGAGAAAGTTTGCTGACACTTGTTTTATTAAAAAAACAGATACTGAGTGAGACCTAAAAACAAAAAGAATATTACCTGCACAATCCTGGTACACCAGATAATAAAAAATAATTTTAAAGTTTAGTTAAATCTTCTTTATAAAGGAGGAATTAAATACAATATCCTTTTCTCTTTCAAAATACTGAAATGTTTTAAGGTAGCTTAAGTTCAGCTTTTAAACATCTGTATTCTCAGCAATTTCTGATTGGAGAATCATGTCAAGTGGAATTTCTAATATTTGTCTACAATGTGCAAAAACACAAGAATCAAGGTAGAGAATTATAGTATGAATGCCAAAAATAAGAATTTAGCTTACCTATGAGATATGTAATTCCTTCCTCACAAAAACAAATCACACTCTGGTTTATACCTACTAGAAACATCGGTAATTTAGATATCAGTAGTGACCCTACTGATACTTCCTACTACAGTGTCAACCACAAGTTTTAAGCAGCATATGTACCACATATGGACCTCTACAAATATGAAATCTGTCTCCTACCACCACAGAGGGTAAAGAGGTTTGAAAAAAAATCACTTTTGTTCCAAAATGTATATGAAAAATAGCTAAATAAATGGTTATATACTAAGTTTTTGTTGTTGTTGTTGTTTATTCTGAGACAGAGTCTCACTCTGTCGCCCAGGCTGGAGTGCCGTGGCATGATCGTGGCTTACTGTAACCTCTACCTCCTGGGTTTGAGTGATTCTCATGCCTCACCCTGCTGAGTAGCTGGGATTACAGCACTTGCCACCATGCCTGGCTACTTTTTGTATTTTTAGTAAAGACGAGGTTTCACCATGTTGGCCAGGCTGGCCAAACGCTTGAACCTCAAGTGATCTTCCCGCCTCAGCCTCCTAAAGTGCTGGGATTACAGCCGTGAGTCACTATGCCTGGCCATGGTTCTACTACTAAGTTCTTTATTAGCTTTCCCTTTCCTTTGTAATCACATGTTCAAACACTGTATACATTTTTTTGATAAAATTTCTCTAGAAAGAACACATTTTCTGTTAATGATTTTAACAGAATATCCAATGATAAAGGCACTAATTCTTATAGTAGTTGCAAAAGGATGATATTTATTATGTGTGTGTACATGTATGGAAAACCACATCAAGTTCTATTCCTGATATTAAGGTATTAACTAAAGTCTCACTTAAAGTATGTGTGAGTTGGTTGGGGGCAGTGGCTCACGCCTGTAATCCCAGCACTTTGGGAGGCCGAGGTGGGCGGATGGCCTGAGCCCAAGAGTTCCAGACCAGCCTGGGCAACATGGTGAAACTCTATCTCTACGAAAATACAAATAAAATAAAATGAAATAAATTAGCCGGGTGTGATTGCGCATGCCTGTATTGCCAGCTACCTGGGAAGCTGAGGCATGAGAATCAAGAATCACGTGGACCCAGGAGGCAGAGGTTGCAGTGAGCCGAGATCATGATACTGCACTCCAGCCTGGGTGCCACAGTGAGACTCTGTCACGTACATACAGACATATGTAAATAAATAAATAGTGTGTGGGGGCTGACAATTTTCAGAACTGCTGAAAACCACATTCAGTTATCCAGGTGGGAAGGCAACCTCTCTGCTCCCATCCTACTCCTCCTTCTAGATTGCTGGCATCTGAAGGAAAAGCTGCCTATGGTCCTCATCCAATTAGGTACACTAGCTTGAAAATAGTTCTTCAAAAGATATTCATTCTTTTTGGCTTCTTACTACGCTCTATCACCCTGGACCCAAGAGTGTAGGTGATGTAGAAAACATAAATGATCTATCTAGGAATGGAAAATGGGCTGTATGTGCATGTAAAATCATGACAGTGTCCATTAGCTCTATTTCTTAAGCTCAAAAACAGATCAAGTACCTTTCAATAATCTTTTTAGTGTAAATGAGCTTTAGAATCAGGAGTGGAGAAGCCTATGTGCAGGGACTGATGGAAGCACAGGAGCACGTGAAATTAAATACCATTTGTACACTTGCAGCAGCATTGTTTTTCCAATATTCTTTATTGCAAAGATTTAATATGTCAGCATATTATGGATTTAAAAGAGGTTGCCAGCTAACATTCTTAATATATTTTTTAGGAAAATGTAAATTTGGACAATTTATAAAAAACAACCCAATTTTTAGAACACAGTTCCGTCTTAATCCTATCTACATAAAACAAACATGGAATTTCTACATACATTCAGAGAGAAAACACATAGAAAATTTCAAGAGTTCAAACCCACAAGTCTGAAAGAATAAGTCCTAGAAGAAACAATGTGAGTGATTTCTCTCAGGGAAGCAACGGTCTTATACAATATACAGATTTCATAACTTATGTTTTCATCAGCAAAATTTCTGAGTAATTCATCAATTAGAGGTGTTGTTCAAGAATATGAATGGAGATACATTTGTTTCTTAAACCATTTTTTTTTAATAGTTTCTAATAGACAAGGAAAACCTGGGTATCTGTTATGGATTTACAGAAGTAGTATATAAAGAGTAATTGTCCTTAAAAATTAATGTCAGCTACAGAGTGGAATAATAGACATGAGAGACTTGGAAAGATGGGAGGGAAGGAGACGGTAAGGGATGGGATGAGAAATAAGGGTAAGGAATGAGAAATTACCTAATGGGTTCAAGGTACAGTATTCCAGTAATGGTTACACTAACAGCCCAGACTTTACCACTAGAGTATAGCCATGTAACAAGTGCACTTGTACCCTCTAAATCTATTTCAAAAAAACTCAGCATTTTTGAAGCTTATAGAAGGAGTCCTATATTTCCTCTTGTATTATTAATGAAGAGTCATTTAAATTATAGAGATGATTAAACAGAATTTGATGACATAAAACTAATGTAGCGTACTTTCTCCTGGCTGACTATAAAATGACATAAATTATGCAAAATAATGTTTTGAGATCCGGCCACTGCACTCCAGCCTGGGCGACAGAGTGAGACTCCGTCTCAAAAAAAATAAATAAATAAATAAATAAATAAATAAATAAAAAATAAAAATAAAAATAATAATAATAATAATAATGTTTTAAAACATACCACCAAGACACCATTCCAGAACACAGCCAATGAAGAAAGAGAACAGTAAGATACAAGGAGGCAGTGCTTCACAAATGCGTGAGCTGATCTTCATAGTCCCCTAGGCGGCCACATGGCTCAATGTGTCTGAAACACTGGAAAGGGCAAAGCAAAGCATAATGAGGACCCCAGGAGACGGAGACCTACATATTCATGTTGGAGGAGTTGAGCAGAAAATTAGAAAAATCAAAATTGTTTTCTTCTTTCCTAAATTAAAGAATCTATGCTGTTAATATCAAAAATACTGCCTCTAAACACTTATTAAGGAAGATGAAGTGAAGACACGAGGACATTTACTTTTTTAAAAAGAAATCACTGATAAGAGGACTAGAGTGGAGGTAGGAAGTCTCTTTACTCCTAAAAAAATCAAGCTCTGGCTGGTGCGGTGGCTCACGCCTGTAATCACAGCGCTTTGGGAGGCCAAGGCCTCCTAAATCAGAGCACTTTGGGTGGATCACAAGGTCAAGAGATTGAGACCATCCTAGCCAACATGGTAAAACCCCATCTCTACTAAAAATACAAAGATTAGCTGGGCATGGTGATGCACGCCTGTAGTCCCAGCTACTCGGGAGACAGAGGCAGGAGAATCGCTTGAACCCGGGAGGCAGAGGCTGCAGTGAGCCAAGATCATGCCACTGCACTCCGGCCTGGTGACAGAGCAAGACTCCATCTCAAAACAAAAACAAACAAAAAAAAGCAAACAAAAAAAACACAAGCTCTTTTCTACAGTTAAAAAGTAAATGAAAAATAACATGATTACACAGACACTAAATTTAAGGTTCATGAAGAAATCTTTTCCTTAAGATATAATAAACTTGGTTTCTCTGGAGTTAATATGAAGGCTTTTGTACTTCGAAAGCTTTTGGGTACATTGAAAGCTAAATCAAGTTCCCACATGAAATATTAATGCTATCATTTTACACTGGTGGGCATGTTTTATTTTAACAAGCATCAACATGCTATCATTACAACAGCTCATTCCTGTTGGGGGAAATGTAAGACATTTAGGAAAAGCTTAAGGTATCCCTCCTCCTCCCCCCTTCCCCCACCTCTCACAAGGCAAGAGTAGTAAACACAGGTAAGATGCTGGGCTACAGGCCCTCTTCCACTCTTTCCCTTACAACTTTTCTGCAGAAGTGTAGACTTGTTTTAAGACCTTAGCTGCTGAAAATGAATTATCGTAATTTTCAATCAACACAGCACACTATCACATTGGTCCATACAAGGCTCGTCTCTAATTTAATATTTCCTTTCACCCCCAATATTGGCTACTGGCCCCTTCCCTCCAACCACACTAGAGATGAAAACTCTTGTATTTAGTATAGGGCCTTGTATACATATATTCATCCTTGAATAATGCATACTACTGTTTTATTTATGATGTCTTTAATTTATATAAATAATATTATGTTATAGGTCTTGCTTTAAGCCTTTTTTAATAATGACTACTACATTTTTAAGATCTTGTGTGTTGTTGTAGTACTGAAAAACAGAAGAGCATATTTGAGAGCTGCTCTGGTATTATATTACTAGCATGGCCTTTATGTTATCATGAGCTGGTCTGAGACTCACTTGGTATTCTGTTGAACATGAACAATTTCACAGAACAGCAACATTAGACGAGGTCACTTTGTGACAGTAACAGATCAAGACAAAAACAAGACCACTGCATACTCAGGTATGGACAAAATATGAACACTGTTCAAGCCACAAAATAAACATATATTCCCAGTTCCAGCTGATAAGAGTGACTGCTTCTTTACCAATTACACCATTAGCTTCACTCTATTCTTCCCTCTTTACAGATTATTTAATTAAGATAATCAATCATGGTGTTGTCTCTGCCTCCTAAAAGTAAGCAATCCAGTACAATGTCCACTTTCTGAAGCTCTCCCCCAAAATCATCTCATACAGGTCAGCTCCTATAATTCCCTCCTAACATCTTCTTGCTAAGATACCCACAGTTCTACAAGGTGTGCATTACCCCTCCATACAATCAGGAACAAACCCAATTTGTTCCACTCCAGGTATGTGTTCCCAGGGGTCTCTGGCTGGAGGGCATTGCCTGAACATTTATTTTATTGCTCTCTTACAGAGTGTTCCACAGGATGCATCTGTTGCATTTTACTTGAGCATTCTCATAGTGATGGACACTTAAGTTGTCCTCAACCTCACACTACCAGAAACACTGCCACAGTAAACATCCTGGGACACACCACATTATCAAGCTGAAATGTGTTTCAATAGAATATGTACATGAAATGGGACCCCGGGTGACAAGTTATAAACATATTTACTTTTACAAAGGACTGTGACATTGCTCTTCAGACCAGCTGTGTCAGCCTGCATTTTAACCAGCAGTGCATGAATGTCCTCATTACCCCAAATCCTCACCTATATTTTGATTTACCAACTGATTTTTCAAAAACTTCTTCCCAAATAGATGGGAAGTGGTATGTTGTTTCAATTAGCATTTCTCTAATTCCTCATAAGGTTGAACATCTCTCTTTATACACTTAAGACATTAAGGACTCTCTTCCATAAGTTGTCTAGTAGTAACTTTTACTTTCGTAAATATTGGTTTCTTCTTCTTGATTTGAAAGCATTTTTCATATGGTCTACATATTTATCTCTTGTCTGCTTATGACACTGCAGGTATCTTCTTCTAATCTCTCACTATTCTGTTAATTTTTTTTACTCTTTAATCATTGAATCTTTAGTTTTGACAATGTAAAGCAAAAAAAAATGTATCCCTGATAGTTTGTGCTTTTGCACAAGTAGGGTTTAAGAAGTTCTTCCTCATATCAAGATTAGAAAATAGGCTGGGCAAGATGGCTTGCCTGACCCTAGGAGTTCAAGACCAGCCTGGGCAAAATGGAGAAACCTCATCTCTACAAAAATTAGCCGAGCATGGTGGTGTGCAGCTGTTGCCCCAGCTACCTGACGGGGGTGAGGTGGGAGGACTGCTTGGGCCCAGGAGGTTGAAGGTGCAGTGAGCCATGATCATGCCACTGTGCTCCAGCCTGGATGACAAAGCAAGACTGTGTCTCAAAATAATAATATATATATATATAAAAAAATCAGAAAAATATTATCTTACATTTTCTTCTATTAGCTCTATGGTTATACCTGTCACTTTTAAGTCCTTGTTCTCTGTGGAGTTCACATGGTATGTGATGTGAAGTAGGGGCCCAACTTCATTTTTAAAATTTTGTAAACCAGTCTTTTCAAGAACCTACTAAGCAACATTCCTCTTCCCCACCATGGTTCTGTTTTTGACCTGTATCTTCTCTTTCATTAGTGTAAACATCTGTTTCTATGCCAGTTCCATACTACTTTTACAAATATGGATTAAAATGTTGAAAAAATCATCCCTCTTCCTGATACATTTCAAAATAGACTTAGCTATCTAAGCAACTTTTTTCTACATCAGAGTCAGTTAACTGAGGTTCCCAAAAAGTCCTATTATAATTTTAACTGGAATTGAATTTGGGGAGAATTGGTATCTTTATGTTGTTATGTGCCCCACCAATAAACACGTTATAGCTCTTCATTTAACCAAGTTTTCATTTATGTCCTTTAGTAAAGTTTTGTAATTTGTTCCATAAAGCTATTATAATTTTGTTAGGTTAATGTTTAAATGCATTATACTTTTTGTAATTTTGTGAATTTTGAAATGTAGTCACTGCTAAATATGGAAAAACAAAACTACTGATCATTGAAAGTATATAGCTTGCTTCTTCTAGTTCTAAAAGTTTGCCCACATAGACAATGTATAACCTCCAAGTAAGGACTATTTTGTCTATTTTAGTTTCTCTTTTCCACGCCACAATTTCCCTGTCCACTTCTATTTCACTTTCGTTTTTCTTATTGGACTAGTCAGATCTATGTCAAGAATATATATTTGTCTTGCTTTGTATAAAGTTTGATTAAAGTTTTGGTATTGATATTTGTTGTAGGCTTTTGTATATAACTAGTTTGTAAAGTTTCCTTTTATTTCTAATTTTCTAAACTTTTAATTATATAAAGTTTATCAAATGCTTTTCAAAGTATACTTTTAGACAATTATATAATTTTTTTCACCTATTACATATTTTCACCATTGATATAGTGAATTTCTTTGATTTTTTAATGTTAAACCATCCTTGCCTTCCTTAGATAAAATACTATATTAAAAAATTACCAGCCGGGTGAAGTGGCTCATACTTGTAATACCAGCACTGTGGGAGGCCAATGCAGGTGGATCATGAGGTCAGGAGTTTGAGACCAGGCTGGCCAACATGGTGAAACCCTGTCTCTACCAAAAATACAAAAATTAGCTGGGCGTGGTAGTGGCTACTCGGGAGGCTGAGGCAGGAGAATCATTTGAACCCGGGAGGCAGAGGTTGCAGTGAGCCGAGATTGTGCCATTGCACTCCAGCCTGGGTGACAAGGTGAGACTCTGACTCAAAAAATAAAAAATAAAAAATAAAAAATAATACCATTGGACTTATTCACTAAATTTGATTTAGAATTCCCACACTTGTAATGATAAGTGAGGTGGACCTATACTTTTCTCTTCTTGTGCTATGTTTTGGAATTAAGGTTGTACAAGCCTTGCAAAATTAGCCAGATAGCATCCGGTTTTTTAATTTTTTTAATTTTTTTATTTTTAAAGCATCCATATGAGACAGGAGTTACATCCCCTGAAAATCTGGTAACAATGTCCTATAAAATCTATTTGGCTTAGGAAAGTGTATCTGTTTACAAATGAGATTCTTCAGAAACTGTACCTAGACTTCATAATGAGTCTTAAATTTTAAGCTTAGAGTGTCTCTAAGAAATGAGCTGTCTAGCAGAAAGTTCTGTTCCTTGTCTCTAGGAAAAATGATCTGTTCCTATATAGTAGCCCCAGTATTGTGAACCAACAAAGCAACATCTTAATGGGAAAATCTTTAAAGCATTTACACTTCAAAAATAGGAAGCAGTGGTCTTCTGAAATAACAGACTTAAGTAACAGTGAATTAAATGAAAGAAAATTTCCTGAAGGCCCCATAAAGTGGGTGAGAAATGTTTTGCCTCTGAACCTAGTTCCTGGATCTATTTCATTTTGATGGTCTAAGCTAATGCTCTTTTTTGCCTATAGATTATAGGAAGATAGTGAAATTGGTTTAGGTACAGATTAAAGAGGCAACATTTCACTAAAGATGTAAAAAGTTATTAGGGATACACTTTGATGGCTAAGTTTATGCTTTCTGGATAATTAAGACTAATGAAGCCTTCAAAGCTAGGAAGCTAATTTATCAGGCAGACTATTAAATAGACAGATGAAACTCCTTCTCATGGTCTCAACTACTACATTATTTAACTTATCTTGTGTATGCTGCCCCATAGGGCTATAACAATTTTTATAAAGTGTTAGGATGAATGCTGACACACATCTTACTTTGTTTATCATTGAAGCCAGGCCAAAAGGCACTAATTAGGGTAGTTCTGCTACACAATGTTTATGTACTAATTACCCCACTTCCTAAACCAAATATTCCAAGAAGTACTAAGAATGCATGGCAAAAAGTCACTGGTTGCAGCATCAAGTATGCTGCTTTACAAACAAAAAGAACAATACACTCTGCAAGGAAGAAAGCAATAGAAAAGTTCACACATGATATATAAAGTATGGTGAACAACTATGTTTTCCTAAAGGTGTAACAAGCATTATTATATTCAATAGCATAAGTACTTAATTTTAATAAGAATGGAGACTTCCAAATTAAAAAGAAAATAAAAATTTTAGAAAAAGGAAAATTTTAAACCACATCACACACAGTCAAATAATTATATATAAATATATCGAGACATATTTGTGGGAAATTTATGGAAAAATTAGAAAAACACTTATGGAAAAATACAAGTTAGTATTGCAAAATCTTATTTTTAAATTCAGTTTAAATATTGAGAGCTTTCTACATGCTAGACAGTAGGGTTCCAAAGATGAACAAGACATACATGTTTCTTACCCTCAAGAGCTTGCAGGGGATAGGCCGGGCATAGTGGCTGAAGCCTGTAATCCCAGCACTTTGGGAGGCCGAGACGGGCAGATCACGACATCAGGAGATCGAGACCATCCTGGCTAACACGGTGAAACCCCATCTCTGCTAAAAAAACAAAAAAACTAGCCTGGCGTGGTGGCGGGCGCCTGTAGTCCCAGCTACTCGGGAGGCTGAGGCAGGAGAATGGTGTAAACCCGAGAGGCGAAGCTTGCAGTGAGCTGAGATCCAGCCACTGCACTCCAGCCTGGGCAACAGAGCCTAACTCCATCTCAAAAAAAAAAAAAAAAAAAAAAAAAAAAAAGAGCTTGCAGGGGAAGATGGACAATTAACTGAGCAACCAAAATACAATGTAAAAATGCTATGATGTAGGAAATAGCTCACAGATCACTTACTGTAGTCTAGAATTTCATTTTGTATGTGTGTGTATAAACAAATTTTAGAAATAGGAAGAACTTTCTGGAACTTTCTAATCTGTCCTCTCTCCCTGGATGTGTATGTATGTTTTGTAGTACTTATCCTTCTGCCTATTCCTGTTTGCCTTCTTTCTGTTTCCTCATTTCTTGTGCTTTTTACCTTATCTGCTTTTGTTTCCTTACTTGGCCATTATATAGAACAAATGTATATTTATAGTACTTTTATGCATTGCTTTTAAAAATCTCATCCTGACAAAAACAGTGATAATGCTGAAAATAATTATAACAACAGACCTACTATGTGCCAGTGTGTTCTGAGAACTTTTATAAGCATTAACTACTGCTTTAATTGTTACAAAAATCTACAAGGTAGGCATCAGTATTACTTCTGTGTTCCAGACGTGGAAACTGACATACAAAGAGGCTAAGTAACATTCTTAGGGTCACACAGCTAGCAAAGGGCAGAGCTGGACACACCTGCCAGTGTGGTTGAAATCCTACTGGTTTTATTTAAAACAATAGCTAACACTCACTGAGTTAACTATGAGGTACTGTTCTAACCATTTGAATCGTTCCACGGATATGATCTCGTTTAATCCTAACAATCACCCTGTTAAATAGGTGGGTTTGGCCGGGCGCGGTGGCTCAAGCCTGTAATCCCAGCACTTTGGGAGGCCGAGACGGGCGGATCACGAGGTCAGGAGATCGAGACCATCCTGGCTAACACAGTGAAACCCCGTCTCTACTAAAAATACAAAAACTTAGCCGGGCGAGGTGGCAGGCGCCTGTAGTCCCAGCTACTCGGGAGGCTGAGGCAGGAGAATGGCGTAAACCCGGGAGGCGGAGCTTGCAGTGAGCTGAGATCCGGCCACTGCACTCCAGCCTGGGTGACAGAGCGAGACTCCGTCTCAAAAAAAAAAAAAAAATAGGTGGGTTAATAACCCCATTTTAGGGATAAGAAAATTGAGGCCGAGTAGGTTGCCCAAGTCACAAAACTAAAGGTTTTTTTTAAAAAGTGAGAAAAAAAAATCCAACAGAAAGTTAAGAAACTGAATTTTGAAAAAAGAAGAAAAACCATAAACTAAATTATCTTTATTTTTATGTAAGTCCACATTCTCTAAGTCAACACTTTGGGGAAAAAAGTTGTTTGCCTCACACTAATAAATCAGACTAAATATTAATACAATGTCATCAATCAAAAAAGAATTTCCTGGTTCTTTAATGAAAAAGGAACAAATAGCCTCTGCCTTGTCATTTTTCAGATATGCTCAGTAATTCAGTGAATCATTTTCCTTTCATGTAACATAAACGCAAAGTTAACTTTTTTTCTTTCTACCTTTAGTATTACCACAAGAAACTCAGGTAATAGCACATTTAAAAGATATAGGATCATATTATCAGTTATAGACAGAATCTGACAACCAGAAGACAAAATGAATGCTTTTCATAGTCTCCATGTTTTCCATCAAAAAGTACACATATCCCATGAGTAAACTGTTACACTTATCTCCTTATATTCAGGCAATGACGATTGGGGCATAGAAAAATAAAAGACACTAATAATTTATTTGTGCTACTGCATAAAAAACTCCTCTAAAAAACTTTAATTCAAAAATCTAGTGTTCTGAATGCTGAAGTAAATGTGTCCCCGGTGATGGGGTAAGTCTTCTTAGAATGCCAGAAGACTTACTAGTTCAAAAGCACATCAAAATTCAGATTAGGAAAAGGAGGTAATTAGCGCCTCCAGCTTTGTTTAGGGTTATTAGTGCCAAGAACTGTAGTCAAAGAGTACATGCAATCAGTCTTTGCACATTATAATTAGATGATGGGAACGACAGAGCTCTACATTGTAACTACTAAAAATATTAACAATTGTCAGAACCTCCAAAACGAACCCTATCAAGTTTTTTTTCCAACTCTGATACTAGAGCTGTGTGACCTATTGCTTTTCTAAACATTCTTTAAGAGAAACTGTTTAAGGTGAATATTTTTAATTTCTATATACTGTTGTAACCCAAAGGCCTAGGCACACATAGGCAACCAGGTGTATTGACTTGAAAAAGGTATGAAATCTGATATGATTGACAAGTTAGATTTGGAATGGTGAACACGAAGGCTTAATTATTTCCTCGCACTGCACCTCAGATTTCTGAGAAGAAAATAGGAAAACTTTGTATATAAACATAACCCAAACTTAGTTCTCAAATTTCACCTTGCTTCTTACTACTTGCTATTTGGCTATTTCCTTTTGAATCTGTTTTCCCTGGCCTCAGTGGCTAATCGAATCTTTCCTACTCCCCTCACAGCTTCAATGAAGTCTCAGGTGTTCATTCTTTCATTGACTTTGCTCATGACCTCAAAATTCCCCGTTTTAGGCCCATTACTTTAAATCAGATGAAAAGCTGACTTGTGCTGTCTTTCTTCCTCACCATTCCAATTCATCCATAACCCTTACCAGGTTAGCCACTTGTGGAAAGGCACCTTAACTCTGTTACCTCCAACAGGACAAGATTGTGCACTCTCAGTTATTTCCCTCATCTCCCAGAATGTTTTCAATTCAACAAACATTTATTAAGCACCTACACAGATGTTAGGTACAGTGCTAAACACCAAAACACCAATAACCCAAATGTTACCCTTAAACAATCCTCTTCCTTTATGTCTTCAAACCCATACTAACAAGTATCTTCCAAAAATCTCTTAGTCTTCATTCCTTCTGTGGCCAGTGTTTCTACCCAGTTCACAGTCCACCTCAAGTTATATCCTTATATAGCTTTTCTTGATCATTCCAGTCCAGAGTAATCTCTCCTTTCTTTGTTCCAATCATTTAGCACTAACCAGAAACTATACCAACCATACAGTCTGTTACCTTTATCTATTTTACAATTAGGCTTCATACAATACAGATGTCTGCTTGTTTAAGAGGAAAGAGTTTAGGTTTTAAAATCATATAGAACAGGCTGGGCACGGTGGCTCACACCTGTAATCCCAGCACTTTGGGAGGCAGAGGCGGGTGAACCATTTGAGGTCAGCAATTCAAGACCAGCCTGACCAATATGGTGAAACCCCAACTCTATTAAAAATACAAAAAAATTAGCTGGGCGTGGTGGCACGTGCCTGTAATCCCAGCTACTCGGGAGGCTGAGGCAAGAGAATTGCTTGAACCCGGAAAGCAGAGGTTGCAGCGAGCTGAGATCAGGCCACTGCACTCTAGCCTGGGCGACAAAATGAAACTATGTTTCAAAAAAAAAAAAAAAAGAAAACGAAAACAAATGAGATAGAACAACTCATAGCCAGGCTCTATCTTTCCTAGGCTTATGGGTTACTGGATGAATAACAGTTTAAAATATAGGTATGTTGTAGGTTGGTATTAAATATAAATTGCCTTCCCCATTTGATACTCATTGATTAAAATCTTATAGCATGTGAACATAACTTACTAAGAATTTACTAAGCCCATATTTCTAAGTTCACTTTATTTTCATTACATATGCAAGAATTGAAAGCAAAAAATGGAAAACTATTACCTTTTAAAGGATCATTCAAGGAACTAAGAGATCTTCACTTGAGCCCTCACTTACTTTAATCCCAACAAGAAGCTATTACTTTGTCCTTCCCCCCATCCGCATTGAAAGTGCAACCCTCTGAGAATGTTATAAGCTGACACGACAGTTTCTATCGCATCACTGGCATCTAAGTAGATGTTTACCAACTGAGGACAGACACTGTTTAACCAGGCTGACACCTAAGGAATGTACTTAACTGCAAGCAGGTTATTTCTCTAAAACAAATCATGTCATAAGATTCTAAACATGATAACCAGAGACTAAATTAAATCTCAAAAACCTACAATTAGCTTCTAACTACTCATATAAAGAACAGATCCTGTTTATGGTAATATTGAGTTTCTCTTTTCCATAGGGAGCTATAGGACATAAATTAATAATATTTACATCTTTTAGTATATAATAAAAGAATCTTTGGCTTTCCTCTTAACAAACTTTAGATAAAAGAACTTACAAAAGGATAAAATGCTTGTATCTTAAATGACTTCTATACTAATATATCTGAAATATTCTATGTGTAACTAATCCCCATTTGAAGTGGTATCCAATTAATAATTTTTTATCATCATTTCCTTTTTATAAAGAAAAAAGGGGGAAATGAGGACTACTCTGTTCAGGAGAAAAGGCAAAGTGGTCCTCACTTGCCCCATTTTTACTGGGAGAAATGGCATGTTTCTTGGTTTGCAAACATAAAAAATTATATAAAAATATATGTACTTTCATTTCTTCTTATTGAACTCAGGGTGTTGGAAATTTTAAGAGATTCTAACAAGTCTTGAGGTATTTCAGGGACTTAGATTTGCTTTATTAAAACATAAATAGGCTGGGAAAAGTAACATGTCAAGCATCTCAGTGAGGAGCTTTTCCGGTTAGGGGTAAGGGCACTGACAAAGGGCACATACAGGAGGAAGGATGAGAGAATGTAGTAGGGTAACAGAAGGAAGACAGAAGCCTCAACAACTTTTATCATTCTACCTAGAGCTGGCCCCAAACTGGCATTGTCCTGGCTTACTCTTGATCTGATAAAAATCAGCTTCAGTTGCTACCACCACTGGCAGCATGCCTGGTATTACTCTTAAGTAATTTCAACTGATTAAAACAAATAGTGATACTGGAGTTTTGAATATAAAACAATCTGTTTGGTGTGTATAGGTGTGTTATTTTTACCTTTGAAGCAACTGTTCTCAACTAGGGTCTGCTGGAATAGTCTCAAGATATTTCATATGCTTAAAATGTGCGTTTTTGTTTTGATGATGACCTAAAAAAATTAAAATGCTCAATCAGCTGAAGATCTTACAATAAAGTACTGGTTACCTGATTTCAGCATCAAAAATTGCATTTGAGTTTCTCATTGTGTTGGAACCAAGCTACCATGGAAGGTGGCAGCATTTAATTAATGTAGTTCTTCAACTAGAATTTGTAGGTATATTCATAGAAGTCTGAGGTATTTTCTTTACAATATATTTATGCATTACTTAAGTTTAAGAAACACAGCTGTGGCTGGGCACAGTGGCTCACGCCTGTAATCCCAGCACTTTGGGAGGCCATGGCGGGCGGATCACGAGGTCAGGAGATCGAGACCATCCTGGCTAACATGGTGAAACCCCGTCTCTACTAAAAACACAAAAAATTAGCTGGGCATGGTGGCGGGTGCCTGTAATCCCAGGTACTTGGGAGGCTGAGGCAGGAGAATGATGTGAACCCAGGAGGCGGAGGTTGCAGTGAGCTGAAATCACACCACTGCACTCCAGCCTGGGTGACAGAGCAATAGTCCGTCTCAAAAAAAAAAAAAAAAAAAAAGAAAAGAAACACAGCTCTACAGTTAAACCTATGGAGAAAGAAAGGCTGGGCTAAGTAGGACCCCAAAAAGCTATATATATAGATATCTACATATATAAGTATATAAAGAGGCAGATATATATATACTTACATATATCTAGAAAATATATATATACTATGTATTAGTATATACAGATATCTCTATATATTATATATTACATAGCTATATATAATATACATATATACATATATAGATATACATTTATATATAGACAGCTATATATCTCTATATAAATATCTATATGTATTATTATATATAGATATCTAATATATGCTATATATATAAATATATGTATATTATATATAGCTATCTAATATATAGCTATCTCTATATAAGTATATATCTATATATGTATATATTTTTATATATTTTATATATATTTATCTCTATATGTATATATGTATATATAGCACATATCTATATATGTATATATTTATATATAATATATAAATATGTTATATATACTTATATATACAATGAGGCACTGAAATACTATATATATGCTTATATATACTATATATCTCTATATATACTTATATATAGATATGCAGATCTAGATATAGATTTCTATATATACAGATATATACTTATATATATCTGTATATAAGTATATATACACATATATACAGATATATAAGTATATATAGATATATATAAAAGTATATATATCTCTTTACTCATCTCAACCAATTGATTTGAGTTACATTAATTATTCATCTTATGAGTTTCTATTATATTCAGTGGACTATCTCAAGCATGTATTAATTCATCTAATCCTCACCAGTTTATGAAGCGTTTTATTCTCCCCATATTGAGAGGATAATAACCTGTCCAAGGACACAGTGTAAATGAGTGGCAGAACCAATAGCCAAACCCAGGGAGTTTAAATCCAGAGTGTGTGCTTTTACTAATATAGTATATACTCCTTTCTATAAAAAGTTCAGGGAGCCAGGCAGATAGGATCTACACATTATAATCCAAGATTAATGATAGTTGGACTATGAGAAAGTGGAGCTATACATAGTTAATTAAGAAGACTAACATCCATAGCATTATATTTGACATAGTTACAGTTGATAGATTTATAGAATTCTAGAGTTCAAGGAACCAAAAATTAATCTAATTCTTTTCTCCCCAAGTAGGTGAGGAAAGTCTGCTGGTTCATCGTGACTATTCCTTGGCAATTAAGAGCTGAGTATATAACCAACTAATTCCCTAGATCCAAACAAGTTCCCTAACCATTTAGCATCTCCTATCAAAAGTATAATTTAATAAGTTGCACTGGATGATTTCTAAATTCTCTTGTAGCTTCAAATTTTGATTGATACTAGAGGAGCAAAACTAATAGGATATATATATATATAGGAGTTTATCAAGTAATATTAACTCACATGATCTGAGGAGCAAAAGGAATCCATTTCAAGTTCCAAAGCTGAAGAACTTGGAGTCTGGTGTTCAAGGGCAGGAAGCATGCAGCATAGGAGAAAGATGTACGCTGGGAGGCTAAGCCAGTCAAACCTTTTCACGTTTTTCTGCCTGCTTTATATCCTGGCTGTGTCTGAAGCTGATTAGATTGTGCCCACCCAGATTAAGGGTGGGTCTGCCTTTTCCAGCCCGCTGACTCAAATGTTAATCTCCTTTGTCAACACCTTAACAGACACTTGCAGGGTCAATACTTTGCATCATTCAGTCCCATCAAGTTGAAATTCAGTATTAACTATCACAGATACTATGTATTTATGAAGTAAAAAAAAATCAGCATGAATGCTCAATTGGACATAAGAATACAAATCCAGAAATGGAAATTAAAAATATGAAGCCAAAAATATCAGGCATAGGGGAAATTCTTATGCTATGTGAATGGAATAGTGAGCAGATATTAACAAAAATTTAAGCCAGTAGTTCAATCTGTCATTGCCATCGTTCACAGCTTACTAAATTTGATTTTCCCCCCAATGTGAACATCTCTCAAATTTAATCTCAGAAATACATGAAAAATTAAGACTTCCTTTGAAAAAAATCACTTTATAGTCAACTAGGGTAGAATACTTGACTTAAAAAGGCAAATAATTGATTATATTATTTTCAGAGCAGAATATCATAAATATCAATGAGAAATCATCTGAATTTATATGGAAATAAAAAGGTCAGAAAAATAAGACCAGTCCAGTAACTTTTACATATGAGTAGCCATATTTTTAAAAATTCTACTGAGTAGTTCAATATAAATTAATAAAAATCATACAAGACCTACATATAGCCATACAACTAAAGAGTAGCAATAGTTTTTCTAATGAAATAATTTCAATCAACATATTTACTTTCATAAATGGATACTAAGGACAATTTACATTTATTATGAAATAAAATTTAACCCTGTACTTTCATAAATTATTTTAATAACTTTATTAAGAAATAATTTACATATCATGAAATTCATGATTTAAGCATACAATTCAATAATTTTCAGGAAATTTACAAAACTGTGCAACCTCCACCACAATGTAGTATTAGAACATTCTCACTGACCCAAAAGTTGCCTCATGTCCATTTATACTTAATCCTCAAGGCAACTCCTAACTCTAGCCCAAGGCAACTACTGGTCTACTTTTTTTCTCTATAATTTTCCTTACCTGGACATTTCATATAAAGGGAATAATAATATTTTCAGTCATTTTAAACACTAAAAAGAATTTTTGTAAAGCCAAAGTTTTTTTTTCTTTTCTTTTTTTTTTTTTTTTTACAGGACATTCCAAATAAAATTAACCTTACAGTGAAAATGAAAGTCTCAGCTGTCTGTTAGAGATTATAACCATCTATAACTTGAATGAAAACAATAATTTTAAGTCTTTTCAGAGACTGTAAAAAGGCCTTCAAACTTCAACAAATTCTTATTGCCATGAAATATATATTCAGAATAGCGGAATCACTAAATAAGCAGAAGTGTCATTTGTTGTTTGCTTTAGTACCATCATATCTAAACGGAAGAAAACTGGCTAGGAACCAGAATACTTGCTCTGTTTTTTACATGAAATGATTTCCTGTCATAATCACTCAATTATTAAATTAAATTAAAAATGCTAAGAAAATTCTCAAAGGCAAATGAACCAAAAAAAGTAATAAAGTATTGGCATAGAAACTTCAGCTAGAATCTAAAAACTTAAAGCATTTCAATAAATCTTAATTAGATAATTATACAATTAAATTTTTTTGCTAGGCGTAGTGCGGGATATAAAAGCCTGTCCAACATGGTGAAACCCCATCTCTACTAAAAATATAAAAATAAAAAATTAGCCAGGAGTGGTGGCAGGCGCCTGTAAGCCCAGCTACTCAGGAGGCTGAGGCAGGAGAATCACTTGAACCTGAGAGGCGGAGGTTGCAGTGAGCTGAGATCGTGTCACTGCACTCCAGCCTGGGCGACAGGGTAAGACTCTGTCTCAAAAACAAAAAATAAAATAAAATATATCCAATAATACAGTTTCCTCTCTTCAAAGACTTAAATTTCTATTGGGAAAGTAAATTACACACATGAAATAATTAGAAAATAACTCAAAATACAAAGCAAGTGATAAAATATGGAAGAATTGGGGCTGTGAAAGATCAAGGTAGGGAAAAATCACTGTGGGTTAGAAGGATCACTAGCTGTCACAAAGAAGGCAGATCTTGGGGTGACTTGAAGTATAGCTCACAATTTATGTAACAGCCCCAAAGGGGTGGTTTTCTCAATAAAAAGAACACCATGGTTAAATGTGCAGAGAAAGAGCAAAGTAAATTACCTCAATAATAAAGAAACAAGCCTGATCAGAACACTCAGTACAGACTGCGGTATTTTGATGAGAAGTTAAAAACCAGGTCTAAGTGGTGGTAGACTTTAAACCTTACCTCTGATCACTACACCCTCTTGAAAGATGTAGGGCTTCAGAAGTATTAGATAAGGTTTAGAGAGGAGTAATTACAATAAGTGTGCCTGGACATTAGTCACTTAAACTCTTTACTTCTGTATAAAACAAGAGATGAGTCTCTGTCCTCTCTTCATTTATTAAAACTCAGAAGTTTCCTTTCAAGGGTTGCCTAATAGAGAGCAGTTAGGTGAATCAGTCCCCGGGGTTTGGATGTTCAAAAGGGAAGCTCTCCTTTCCCTCAGGGACTGTGGAGCCCTGCCAGGACTTCCAGTCCACCTAAGTTTGTAAAATACATGTTAAGAGGTCATAAGTGGGGTATAGCCTGTTCATATATTTGGGGAAATTAAATGAAATTTAACACGGAGGTTTTACTACATACTAGACTATGCTAAAAACAAAAATAATAAACATGACCTAATTTAATACTCTGAACCAGTGGAGTAGACAGACAGTGTTGGGTTTTTTGTTTGTTTGTTTGAGATGGAGTCTCGCTCTGTAGCCCAGGCTGGAATGCAGCCATGCAATCTCAGCTCACTGCAACCTCTGCCTCCTGGGTCCCAGTTCAAGCAATTCTCCTGCCTCAGCCTCCTGAGTAGTTGGGATTACAGGCACGCGCCACCATGCCCAGCTAATTTTTTTGTATTTTTAGTAGAGACAGGGTTTCACCATGTTGGCCAGGCTCGTCTTGAACTCCTGACCTTGTGATCCACCCGCCTCAGCCTCCCAAAGTGCTGGGATGAAAGGTGTGAGCCACCGCGCCTGGCCCAGGCAGTGTTTTTATTTTACAGATAATCTGAGTTCAGCTTGGTTAATCAGGTTGCTATGGATGTACAGCTAGTGAGTGACAATGCTAGGCTTCAAAGCTAGGTCAGTCTGACTCCAAAGTCCACATTCTTTCCACTTTACTATTTGCATCTATGTAACATGCTTGTTAAAACCTTTTCTGATAATAACATTAATAATTGCCATTTTAAATATCAAATATGTATGAGGTTCTTTTTATATATGACATAAACATTATTACTAACCTGTATAATAACCCTGGAGAGAGGAATTATATCTTTGTTTTATAGATGATTAAACCATGACCCAGAGGGGCCAAATAACATGCTAAAGTTAAAATAGCTAGTAAGTAGCAGAGCTGGCTTCAAATTTAGATATGCCTGATGTCAGCCTACAGCTCTTCATACTGTGCCATGATGACTCCTTATAAAATAAAATTTGGTATTGGTATTCATTTTAAGAAAGAGATTTAATTATTTATACATAGGTAATCTAAACTTCCTAATATGTCTCTCTATATTTTATATTTATCTGAGACTATGAATTCTGAAATATTAATGCAATAATATGAGTAAATTTTATAGACATAAGCTCTAAGCCATTAGTGGCCCATTGATTCTCCTTTCTTTTCCATCTAATATTGGAGATACTAATAAAATAAATGTAGTGGACACTATTAATTTTCCCTTTTAAAAACATTTGTCACTGTCAACATTTCCTTCCAACATACTCATGTACTCTATAATATTTGACAGATGACCCACTATAATTGGTAAAGAGAAAAGTTGTTTATAAATTAGATAGTTCTGTTACGTGGAGTTAACTGAATGTTTAAAAGTCCCATTTTTCCTTGCACGTATTTGAAGGTGGTATTCAAGTTCCTCAAAATTCTCCTTTATCATAAAAAATACTTCTATTCTTCTTGTGTGACACAGTTTCCAAATCATTCCATATCTTGATCATACTCTTCTGGACACAGCCCACTTTTATGGTGTCTCTTCTTGCCTCTCTGAAGAAACAGAATGAGGATGTTGTCTCTTCTAGAGGGCAGTTCTTCAAATAACTGAAGCTGCCTATCACATTCCTCCTTCCTGGTCTTTTTTCCCCTGCTGATTAATCAGGAACTTGCCACTTGCAGACCCTCATCCCTCCCTCCCCCTCAAATCCTGATTACTCTCCTTTGGACTTGCCTTGGCTTGTTCATGTTACTCTCAAAATATGAACAAATGTAAATGGACCAGCTTGCAAATCCAATGAGACACTTTTCTTTATACATTACAATATCACTATATACATCCTCATCTTGTTTTTATTTAGTTTAACTTCTTGTCTTATATTTCTTTCCTAAAGAACCCTGCACCCCTGGCCTACAGTTTCTGCTTCTTCTAATCCAGTCAGAGCAGGGATTAATCTCCGTAAAATCTCATGACAGTATTTTTTTTCTATGCAGAAATTACGTCTCTCCACTGCCTACTAAATTCTAAACTTTTCCATAATGTGATTTCAACTTCCTTGCCTAGCTCTATCAGCCACTGACCTTTTATTTAGAATTTTGAGCTATGCAATTAGAAGATACCATCCTTCAAATACATTCCTTACTTTCATGTCTGTGTCCCTTGCCTAGAGTATTATTTCCAAATGGAATAACTACATATTCCTCTCCTCGACCTCCTGAAATAGCATCCTTTCTTCTCCAAGACTTAGCATAATTATTATCACTTAGTCACCCCCGCTGGATGCAGTATATCCGTCCTAAATGTTCTTGCATTTCTTTTTGGAACACTTATTTCATGTTTCCTTGTCTTCAAATTAGTTTTATGTCTTAAGCTTCCTATTAGGTTCTAATTTTGAGGCCAAAGAATATCTTATTAAGCCAATATTGTATATGATAAACATAAACTGTATAGCTAGACATACATAAATCTCCATCATCTAATCAATCAAAAAACATTCAGTGACCACTGATTATGTACCAGGCACTCTGCTAAGTTTTTGGGATAAGATTCCAAAGAAACATGGCTTTTACCCTTAAGGAGTGTACAACACAATGCAAGAACTGATAGAAGGCCGGGCGCGGTGGCTCAAGCCTGTAATCCCAGCACTTTGGGAGGCCGAGGCGGGCGGATCACGAGGTCAGGAGATCGAGACCATCCTGGCTAACATGGTGAAACCCCGTCTCTACTAAAAATACAAAAAACTAGCCGGACGTGGTGGCGGGCGCCTGTAGTCCCAGCTACTCGGAGGCTGAGGCAGGAGAATGGCCTGAACCTGGGAGGCGGAGCTTGCAGTGAGCCGAGATTGCGCCACTGCACTCCAGCCTGGGTGACACAGCGCGAGACTCCGTCTCAAAAAAAAAAAAAAAAGAACTGATAGAAAGTTCTCCTAGCCTCAATTTCTCTTTCCACAGTTTCAGTTGCCCAAGGTCAATCTCAGTCTGAAAATCGGTGAGTACAGTACAGTAAGACATTTTGATAGAGACAGAGACCACATTTACGTAACTTTTATTACAGCATATTGTTATAATTGTTCTACTGTATTATTAATTATTGCTGTTAATCTCTAACCGTGCCGAATTTATAAATTAAATGTCATCATAGGTATGTATGTATAAGAAAAAAACATATATATAGCAGTCAGTACAACCCATGGTTTCAGACATCCACTGGGGGTCTTGCAATGTATCCTCTGGAGATAAGGGAGTACTACTTGTATTTAAAAAAACAAAAGAAAAAGAAAGAGGTAACTGCTCAATGCATAGAAGCCCAAACTCCTGCTAGAGGTCGTTGGAAGACCTGATTCTTACAAGATGAGTAGGAATTTAGCAAGGGACAAATAGGAAGGCATTTTCTTGTTCACAGTGATAGGACAGAGGTGATAAAACACAGTCAGAGATGAGAGAATCTTGTAAGAGGGAGACATCTCAAGAATACTACAGAATGACAGTTATCACAGAATACCACCAAAGAAGCCTGGTCTTTGGAAGGGGCAGTGTTTACATTGTAGTATTAGGTGATTAGCAGTTAGGGGTGAGCTGATGTAAAAATTATAATGCAAGAAGCTGGCCACAGTAATTTGTGTTGTCTGTGTTTTCAGGAAGAGGTGTGTCTTTATTTTGCCTGCAGTAAAACTGATGGCTATGGGCAGGTCTGTACTCCACCCAGAGTGAATCATTTTTTTTTTTTTTTTTTTTAAGGATGTAACCTAATTTAGCATGCTGTGTTGTGGCATTGAGTCTAAGGTTAGAGTGGGTAAAAATCTCATATAAATAACCACTGGCTTATTTACTATTAAGTGTAAAACTTGGATTTTTCTCAGAGAAGTAGCACAACTTGGTAAAATAGAAAAAAGGCTAGTCATCACACCAATATTGCTACTCTAGAAGGAGTCCTCTGAACAACAACGACAAAAAAAAGACAAGATTTTTGGCAGACTATAATTATTCACACCCATGTTAGATTCATATTCTAAAAACTTGTTTATTTCATTGCTTTTCAGAGGCCCATTGTTGCCTAAAAAAATAAAAAGAAAGCTGGCATTTAATCACTTTATTTCTCTTCTAAATTCTAGGAGAGTCTCAAGATTTTGAATGTTGCTCTCCCACTTAAATTGTTAAAATTGATTCTGATACATTATCCTGTTCACTAATTAAATAGAACCAGGAGGCTCAGGACAACTGGCTTAGGTTTGGGCACTGTCCTCACTTCCTGCACCTCCCAGTCCTAGGTCCTGCAGCCTTCCAGTTAATCTCTCACTGCTTCCCAAAGGAGCCTGTAACCCAGGCTCTACATGCTATGCACTCTCACCTCTACTCTGCTTCTTCCCCTTTAGAAAGGTCCTTACCTTTCCTAACCAACTACTTACTGTATTTCAATGACTATAGGAAACATATTTCTTCATTTTTTAACTGCAGAAATCAGTGTCAATGCATATCATAGTTTAATTGGCTGCATTTTCTTTTTTAGTAATCTACAAAGTAAAGACGCACCTTATAATCAAAGGCCTCTTGACTGCAACACTTCTGTGACTTCTATCTGACTTGGCTCCTATGTGTCCTAAATACTCCCCCAGCTAACATTATCCAGGCTGCTTTATCAAAACTGTAATTAAGTGAGAAATATGATTTTAAGAGCAACATCTGTCAGCTTCCAAAAGCATCATAATATCAGATTAAAAACTTGTCAAAACTTTTACAAAAGAAAACTAAATAATAAATTATCTATAAATCCTTCAGAATTAGTTCTTCAGAACCACTTAACAGCTATAATCAAATAACAAAGACAGACTTTTAATCGGGCCTGACTTACCTGGCATTTGGAAATAATTTGTTAGAATTATTATTCTTCATAACAAAATGTAATGGACAGAACACCGGACTAGGAGTCAAATAAACACTCTCTAATCCATGTTAACCTCATCTGAAAATAAGAAGGTTAGACATAATTTCTGCAGTCTCTTTTAGCACGTATCCTCTGTGGTTTTCACTATTAATATTTTAGATTAAGATCACCTTTACTCATGGAAAAATTGATTCTAAAATCTAGGAGACCATTGTAATTTTAGCAGCTGAATTTGAACTTTGAGTTTTAGGAATCTGCTCTTTCTCTTGAATTGCAAATGATGGGACCGTTTGGCATTTGCAACCTGGCATTCTTTCCCTTTCTTGCTGACTTCCTTCCTCTGACTGCTGCAGACAGGTTGCAGCAAGTAATACTCTCTTTAGGGGAGATTTATTATGCTCAAATGTTCTTTCTGTACTTTTTTCCATGTACAAGATGCAACAATAAATACATTTATATACTGCCTATGTTCTGTATTTCTTGACCCGAAGTTCTTTGGGGAGCCCCTACATAACAGATATTACCACACCTGAACTTCACTTGTCAAGATGAAGAGAGATGAAATACTGAAGTGATGTTTTACTCATCTCTACTATTTTTATACCTACATAAATTAATATATAGCTTAGTAAACTCAGACTTTCTAATGAGAGTTTATATCAAATTGCATTGACACTAAAACTGTAAGTATTCTTTCCCCCATACATACGAACACAATCTTTGCTCTGAAATTCCTGAGATTGACCTTTCAATGCAAATAGATTTCACAGGCTAATTCCAAGAGGATCCCCACGCTTTTAAATGTACAAAAGAAACAGAGAACAACTTGATCTGAGATTCAGGTTATTTTCTCTGGCAAAAGTAAGTTGGAACAAGTCATTTTATCTTCTCAAAGCTGTAATGGTCACATGTATAAAATGAGGATTGGTATTGTCAGTGATTTCAATCTATTTTTTGGCTCAACACACCAAGGACACTACTCAGTTGCATCATTCACAGAGGCTCACTACCCTATTAATGCCACAGTGAGAGGTTGGGGTGTAAAGGTGTTTGTGTGTGTGTGTGTGTGTCTCTGTGTGTGTGCATTTGAAAAAGCTTCCTGGTGTATCTGGCAAAATAGAGTGGTATATGTGCGTATGGGGAGCAAGAAAGATGTCATTCCTAGTCACTCTTTACACCCACTCCCAATGCTATCGACTTGGTTCAAAGTTCTTTTCAGTATCCAGTTCCTGTGACTCTAGGAATGAAAAGGATTCTTTTAACAATAACGTATTTCATTATTTAAGTTGAACAGGTTTTGCTCTTTTATAGAGGGGGCAAGTATTTACTTTCACTTGATGATGACATAGAAAGCTATGTTTTTAGGAAATACCACATATTTTGTGATGCTGAAAGTTGGAGTGAATGTGGCTAGAGATTTGTTTTATGTGAACTAATTAAGATGCTATTACTGTCTACTGCCATACCACACTGAACACGCTCAATCTCGTCTGATCTTGGAAGATGCTATTAATTAATACTTTGCTATGTAAATCAAGAGTTAGGATCTTTTTTTGAGGCTACTTATTTTGAAAGGGATCTTTTATATAAAACAATAACCTCATCCTAAGGGAGCCAGCAGTATTTGGGACATAAAACATGAATGCAATAATCAACTGATTCACACAGAAACCAATGTAAACCATACAAAGTGGGGAGTAGAGGTGGCCTAGTCCAGAAAAGGCTTTTAAAGCTTTATGCTTCTTATGATATGCAACAATAAATGTATATGGTTATGATGAATAAAAGCTTGTAGAGGCTGGGCGCGGTGGCTCACACCTGTAATCCCAGCACTTTGGGAGGCTGAGGCAGGTGGATCAGTTGAGGGTGGGAGTTCGAGACCGGTTGGCCAACATGGTGAAACCCCATCTCTACTTAAAAAGAATACAAAAATTAGCTGGGCATGGTGTCGGGCACCTGTAATCCCAGCTACTCAGGAGGCTGAGACAGGAGGATTGCTTGAACCTGGGAAGTGGAGGTTGCAGAGAGCCAAGACTGCATCACTGTACTCCAGCCTGGGCAACAGAGCAAGACTCTGTCTCAAAAAAAAAAGCTTGTAGAGAGATCATTCAGCATTGTTGCCAAATTTGGGTCTCACCCCATGAGTTAATTTTTATTTTGAGGAAGAAAGCAACCCTACCTGCAGGTTAGGACTTCTGGTAATAATTTCACTTTCCATATGAGTCCCTCCTTTCATATGCACTTGGCATCTCTATGAACAGCAGCCTACACTTTATCAAAAAAAAAAAAAAAAAACCTATTAGCAAGGGATCATTAAGAACAGGTTTTTTTCTTTTTCTTTTTTTTTAATCTTCTTAACTATCTTAGAGAACATAAAGCCTTTGGAGGGCAGAAGTTTTACAAAGAGGTTGGTTTGTGTCCTTTTAAAAACTGGAGATACTGGCAATTAGAAACTTAAAAATAATACTCAGACATATGTTATAAACACCACCAGCTGTCTTGGCGATAAAAAACATGACCAAGTTGAGGGTTTCCAATTTGAGTAGGTACTGAGGCAGTTCCCAACTGTTAAAGGGATTATTTTCTAAGTTTTTATTTGTAATTTCAAGTTTTGGAATTTTTTGGCACATTTTTCTGACAAGCTAATGTTTAAAAATGGTGACTAGGTATCTAGGAATTTGGTACTAAGAATGCTATTATTGATATTAATTGAAAAGCTACAGCATAGAGAATAGGCCCTTGAAAGGTTATGTACGTAATATGAAGCCTAGACCCCATCTTTTAATGTAGTTGTTTCAGTATTCTATCCCTGGTTCAAACTTTTACGTTACAACTTCAAGATTTTGCTCCATTTCTTTTTTTTTTCTGTTCAAACAGAAATGACAAGCATACTTGAAGGAACTATGATGAAGAGATAAACTTGCAAACTAAACACAGCCATGTAGCTGAGAGTCCTAACTTTAGGTCTAGCCATATCCTGAGTGTTAGTAGTCCCTTTAAATTACATATACCAGTTTAACATTTATAGTATCTGTTCCCACTCTGCCTTCTGCCATAAGTAAAAGCTCCCTGAGGCCTCCTCAGAAGTAGAAGCTGCTGTGTTTCCTGTACAGCCTACAGAACCATGAGCCAATTCAATCTCTTTTCTTATAAATTACCCAATTTTAGGCATTTCTTTACAGCAGTGCAAGAACGGACTAATACAGGTACCAAGATGAACTTTCGTTTAAAACAAAATCAAACTATGCTTTAAAACTAACAGAAAAATATTTTAGTTGCTCAAAAAAAAAAAAAAAAAATACAATTGTCTGGTATTCATGAGGGATTGGTTCCAGGACCTCCTGCAGATATCAAAATCTGAGGATGTTCAAGTCTCTTATATAAAACAGTATCTACTTGATTATGACCTATGCACATCTTCTTGTACACTTTAAATCATTTCTAGATTACTTATGATACCTAATACAATGTAAATGCTACACATAGTTATACTGTAATTTTTTAACAATTTAAATTTTTGAAACTGCTGTATTAATTTTTGTTCCCCTAACCCCAAATATTTTCAATCCATAGCTGGCTGAAACTGTAGATGCAAAAGCAAAAGATACACACGGCCAACTGCATATACTAAAAATGTAGCTCTGTTCACTATTTTGAATAGCAAAAAGAAATGTGGAGGAAAAGAAGATAGGGAAAAAAAGACATTGAGAAGAAAGGAGAAAAAAATTACATAATAGGGATAAAACTGGGTGCAGTGGCACCACTGTACTCCAGCCTGGGCGAGAGTGAGACTCTGTGTCTAAATAAACAAACAAACAAATAAACAGAAATAGGGATAGATACTCAACAGGAAAGAAACATATATTCATAGATCAAGAGAACAATGAGGAGGGGGTGAGAGGGAGGGAAGAAAAGAGGGAAAGAGGGAAGCAGGCAGGGGCAGAAGTGGACAGAAAAAATGTTGGCAAGAGATTCAGATTTTCTAATGTTTGTCAAACTTATCTGCTGTATTGCTTCCTCACCTTTACTGAGGTCTCTGAAGTAACTAGCTTTGATCTTTTAAATTTTTTTAACAATACGTGTTACATTTGCACCATAGTGCACCAGGCACTATGCTTTTCTCTTAACATATTTTTTTCTCCAATCCATCTCATAACCTTCCTTATAGAGTTGATATTAATGATCTCCTTTTGGAAATTAAAGTCCAAAGAAATTTAAGTGCTGTGGTTACACAGACAGTAACTGACAAAGCTAGGATTGGCTGAATATTCACTGCTTCAAAAATTCAACTGTTTTTATTCTTTTAGTTTTTAATTCTTAAATTCAGAGGGTTTTTACTTTTAAAATCTCACTATGGACACTTATCATACACTTTTAGTAGCCTGTATAGGGCAGTATCACCTTAGATGTGAAGTCAATTGTCTTGGGAACTAGATGCTGTACTCCACTATTTTAAACTGTTGACCTGTCTACAAATATTATTTTATCACTTTAAGAGCTTATAAGGATATGTTTCCATTTTCCTTTCTCTTGTCATTTGTGGCAATACTGTCATGTATATACTTTGATGAATATTATAGAACTCTGTAATATCGGTTTTAACATTAAACAGTAAAGTATCTTTAAAAAAACTGGAAAATGAGAAAAAAACTCCTTTATTTTTATTCAGATCTTCACATTGTCTAACCCTCTCCTCCATTTCTTTCAAACTTCCAGCTAGTGAATGGATTCAGGTTCCCATCTGCTTCATTTTCCTCCAGCCGCAAGAACCTGGTATCATTTCTCGTGGTGGTGTTCAAGTTTGCTAACAAGAAACTCTCACAAGTTTAATTTGTCTGAGAATTTTGTCTTTCAAAAGTCTTTGAAAGACAAATGCCTTTACTATACTTTCATATGTTAAGGATATTTTTGCTCGAAAGGGAATTCTATATTAAGTTTTTTCTTTCAGAACTTTAAAGACAGCATTCCACTGCCTCCTGGTTTGCACGGTTTCTGCCAAGAAGTTAATGACAATGATTACTTTTGTTCCTTTGTATTTAATGTGTGGGTTTGTTTTTTCTTTTTCCATTTGACTGCTTTTAAAGTTTTATTTTTATCATTGGTTTTCAACAGTTTCATTAGGATATGCCCTACTATGGTTTCATTGTGCTTATTTTGCTTGATTTTCTTTGTGCTTACTTATTTTTGGAGCTACCTTTACATTGGTATTTTTTTTTTTTTTTGAGACGGAGTCTCGCGCTGTGTCACCCAGGCTGGAGTGCAGTGGCGCGATCTCGGCTCACTGCAAGCTCCGCCTCCCAGGTTCAGGCCATTCTCCTGCCTCAGCCTCCGAGTAGCTGGGACTACAGGCGCCCGCCACCACGCCCGGCTAGTTTTTTGTATTTTTAGTAGAGACGGGGTTTCACCATGTTAGCCAGGATGGTCTCGATCTCCTGACCTCGTGATCCGCCCGCCTCGGCCTCCCAAAGTGCTGGGATTACAGGCTTGAGCCACCGCGCCCGGCTACATTGGTATTTTTATGTTTACCTTTGCATTGGTATTTTTTATGTTCATGTTATTACAAGTAAAAAAGCAGTTAACCCTTATAAATATAATTTTACAGTAATAATAACAACACAGGAAACTATCATATCTGTATGATATAACCACTAATATCTGTAGTAGGATAAAGATGGGTGCAAACATGTTTACCTATGTAACAAATCTGCACATCCTGCACATGTACCCTGGAACTTAAAATAAATGTTAAAGAAAAAAAAAATGAGTACAAAAATTTTTCTTCTCCCTCCATCAAGAGGTTGAATCTACACTAAATGTGGGCTAACCCTGTGAGATGCTCTATCAAAACACAGGACAAGAGAATTGGCAAAGTGACATAGCATAAATTCAGAGTGGAGCCTTCAGAGATCTGCAGCTTTTCCTTTCCAGGGCTTGAAATGTTCTGTCTTGGAACTTGGCAGCCATGCTGTGAGAAGCCCGTGCTGTAGAAAGGCCATGTGGAAGAGTTCAAAGGTGCTACAGGAGAAAGTCCCAGATAAGCCACACATATAGGTGAGCCACTGTGGACACTCTAGGCCTGTCAAGTTTCCACCTAAAAGAGGAAGCTAGGACATGACTCAATTGCCCACTGAGATAATGAGAGAATTAATAAATATCTGAATGACAAAAGTAATCAAGAGGAAAATTCTTTGATAATCTGATACATGTAGTTGTTATTGGGAAGACATATAATTTAACATAAGCATTCAAGACACTGCATGACACTTAAGTATTCAATAAATGTTAGCTATTACAACCGCTGTTAAAGAAATCTCAGTCTCCCAAGTTTCTCTTCTATTTATTATTTTATCCATCAGATGAGAGCCATCCCTTGCTTCCAAGTTTTGGCAATTATGAATAAAGCTCCTATAAACATTGTATGCAGGTTTTTGTGGGGACGTGTTTTCAACTCCTTTGGGTAAATACCAAGGAGCACAACTGTTGGATCATGTGGAAAGAGTGTTTAGATTTTTAAACTATCCAACTGTCTTCCAAAGTGGCTGTACCATTGTATAGTCCCACCAGCAGTGAATGAAAGTTCTTGATGCTCCACATCCTTGCCAGAATTTGGTGGTGTCGGTATTCTGGAATTTGACCATTCTAACAAGTGCGTAGTGATGTCTCATTTTAATTTGCATTTCTCTTATGATGTATAATGTAGATTATTTTTTCATATGCTTATTTGATATGGGGATATCTTCTTTGGTGAGGTATCTATTAAGTTCTTTCACCCATTTTTAAATCCAGTTCTTAGATTTCTTATTGTTGAATTTCAAAAGTTCCTTCTTTGTGTATTTTGGATAACAGTCCTTTATCAGATGTGTCTTTTGCAAATATTCTCCCTCAGCCTGTAGCTTGTCTTCTAATTATCTTTTCTTATTATTATACTTTAAGTTCTGGGATACATGTGCAGAATGTGCAGGTTTGTTACATAGGTATACATGTGCCATGGTGGTTTGCTGCACCCATCAGCCCATCATTTACATTAGGTATTTCTCCTAATGTTATCCCTCCCCTTTCTCCCCTACCTCCTGACAGACCCCAGTGTGTGATGTTCTCCTCCCTGTGTCCATGTGTTTTCATTGTTCAACTCCCACTTATGAGTGAGAACATGAGGTGTTTGGTTTTCTGTTCCTGTGTTAGTTCGCTGGGAATGATGGTTTCCAGCTTCATTCATGTCCCTGCAAAGGACATGAGCTCATTCTTTTTTATAGCTACATAGTATTTCATGGTGTATATGTGCCACATTTTCTTTATCCAGTCTATCATTGATGGGCATCTGGGTTGGTTCCAAGTTTTTGCTATTGTGAATAGTGCTGCAATAAACATATGTATGCATGTGTCTTTATGGTAGAATGATTCATAATCATTTGGGTATATACCCAGTAATGGGATGGCTGGGTCAAATGGTATTTCTAGTTCTAGATCCTTGAGGAATTGCCACACTGTCTTCCACAATGGTTGAACTAATTTACACTCCCACCAACAGTGTAAAAGTGTTCCTATTTCTCCACATCCTCTCCAGCATCTTGTTTCTGGACTTTTTAATGATCACCATTCTAACTGGCAAGAGATGGTATCTCATTGTGGTTTTGATTTGTAATTCTCTAATGACCAGTGATGATAAGGTTTTTTTCTTATGTTTGTTGGTTGCATAAATGTCTTCCTTTGAGAAGTGTCTGTTGATATCCTTCACCCACTTTTTGATTGGAATGTTTTTTTTTTGTTTTTTCTTGTAAATTTGTTTAAGTTCTTTGTAGATTCTGGATATTAGACCTTTGTCAGATGGATAGACTGCAAAAATTTTCTCCCATTCTGTAGGTTGCCTGTTCACTCTGATGATAGTTTCTTTTGCTGTGCAGAAGCTCTTTAGTTTAATTAGGTCCCATTTGTCAATTTTGGCTTTTGGTGCCATTGCTTTTGGTGTTTTAGTCATGAAGTCTTTGCCCATGCCTATGTCCTGAATGGTAACGCCTAGGTTTTCTTCTAGGGATTTTATGGTTTTTGTGTGGACATGTTGTCAACTTCTTTGGGTAAATACCAAGGAGCACAACTGTTAGATCATGTGGTAAGAGTGTTTAGTTTTTTTAAACTATCCAACTATCTTCCAAAGTGGCTGTACCATTTTACAGGTCTTACGTTTAAGTCTTTAATCCATCTTGAGTTAATTTTTGTATAAGGTGTAAGGAAGGAGTCCAGTTTCATTTTTTCTGCATATAGCTAGCCAGTTTTTCCAACACCATTTACTAAATAGGGAATCCTTTCCCCATTGCTTGTTTTTGTCAGGTTTGTCAAAGATCAGGTGATTGTAGATGTGTGGTGTTATTTCTGAGGCCTCTGTTCTGTTCCATTAGTCTATATATCTGTTTTGGTATCAGTACCATGCTGTTTTGGTTACTGTAGCCTTGCAGTATAGTTTGAAGTCAGGCAGCATGATGTCTCCAGCTTTGTTCTTTTTGCTTAGGATTGTCTTGGTTATATGGGGTCTTTTTTTTGGTTCCATATGAAATTTAAAGTAGTTTCTTCTAATTCTGTGAAGAAAGTTAATGGTAGCTTGACGGGAATAGCATTGAATCTATAAATTACTTTGGGCAGTATGGCCATTTTCATGATATTGATTCTTCATATCCATGAGTGCATGGGATATTTTTCCATTTGTTTGTGTCCTGTCTTATTTCCTTGAGCAGTGGTTTGTAGTTCTCCTTGAAGAGGTCCTTCACAGCCCTTGTAAGTTGTATTCCTAGGTATTCTCTTTTTCGCAATTGTGAATGGGAGTTCACTGATGATTTGGCTCTCTGTTTGTTTATTATTGGTGTATAGGAATGCTTATGATTTTTGCACACTGATTTTATATCCTGGGACTTTGCTGAAGTTGCATATCAGCTTAAGGAGTTTTGGGGCTGAGATGATGGGGTTTTCTAAATATACAATCATGTCATCTGCAAACAGAGACAATTTGACTTCCTCTCTTCCTATTTAAATACCCTTTATTTCTTTCTCTTCCCTGATTGCCCTGGCCAAAACTTCCAATACTATGTTGAATAGGAGTGGTGAGAGAGGGCATCTTTGGCTTGTGCCGGTTTTCAAAGGGAATGCTTCCAGCTTTTGCCCATTCAGTATGATACTGGCTGTGGGTTTGTCATGAATAGCTCTTATTATTTTGAGATATGTTCCATCAATACCTAGTTTATTGAGTGTTTTCAGCATAAAGGGGTGTTGAGCTTTATCGGAGGCCTTTTCTGTGTCTACTGAGATAATCATGTGGTTTTTCTCATTGGTTCTGTTTATGTGATGGATTATGTTTATTGATTTGCATATGTTGAACTACAGGCATGTGCCTGTAGTCCCAGCTACTTGGGAGGCTGAGGCAGGAGAATTGCTTGAGCCCAGGAGACGGAGGTTGCAGTGAGCAGAGATCATGTCACTGCACTCCAACCTGGGCTACAGAGTAAGACTCCGACTCAAAAAAAAAAAAAAACTATTTTCTAAAATAATGCTTAGGAAATTCAAAAGTTGTAAATGTTTGCTGCATGATGAAAATCACATTAGTTAGGCTTCAACACCATTGAAATGAACAGCACAGTTCCATTTAAAAAATCTAGTGCTTTTTGTGTGTGCCTATGTGAGGTGGGATTGGGTAAGCATTTTTTAAGATCATTAAGTTGTATCAGAATCTTATGAAGAGAGAACATGTGCATATTCTGATGTACATGCATAATTCTCAGATGCATATCTTAGAGCCCTTTTGATAATCACTGATTTAGACAAACATATTATGAAATTGAAAAGTACAAATTGAAGCAGAGAAAAAGCTTTGGTTTTCATTTTCTATTTGTTTTATTATAGACAGCTAAACCCCATTTCTCATTTTATTCCCATCCCCAGACATTAATTTTTTCCTCACCATTTCTCTGTAATTTCTCTTTCACAGTATCTTCCCTGTATTTCTTTTTTTTTTTTCATTCCATTGGCCTATTGTAAATTTTATGAATTAGATGGTTTTACCCTTTCTCCCAGAATTTTGTCAAGTGTTGCAGCAAAGATTCATCTTATCTAGTTTTATCTCCATCTCACTTTAATCACCTGATTCTTGATTTCTCCATTTCTAAGCCTGTAACTTATCTAATTTATTCACTAAGTGTAAGTGCCATCTCTGTCATCACTTGGACAAACTATAAAGTAACAGTGCTATAAAAAGAGTGTGTGTGTGCCAGGTGACATGGCTTAAGCCTGTAACCCCAAAAGCACTTTGGGAGGCCAAGGCAGGTGGATTACCTGAGGTCAGGAGTTCGAGACCAGCCTGGCCAACATGGTGAAACCCCGTCTCTACTAAAAATACAAAAATTAGCCAGGCATGGTGGCACATACCTGTAATCCCAGCTACTCGGGAGGCTGAGGCAGGAAAATTGCTTGAGCCCGGGAGACGGAGGTTGCAGTGAGCTGAGATCGTGCCACTGCAATCCAGCCTGGTTGACAGAGAGAGACTCTGTCTCCAAAAACAACAACAACAACAACAAAAAAAGAGTGTGTGTGTGTTCTGTACTCACTTCAATTCTATCATGTTGCAAATTTTTGCCAAGGTATATACCTCCTATTGGTAATCAAAGAAACATTGTTAGCCTCCTACCCCACTTGAGAAATCTATAATAGATTAGAAAAGGCTCTGGTGGTGGTATCAGTGGGTCAGCTAACTAACTCTAGTTACAACAGTAAGCCATCCTGGCAGAAAGTAGAAGAAATCAAGAGACACACCTAATGGCACATATTAAAATATAGTAAGGCAGTTGCTATAGGCTAGCTACAGACCAACTCCATTATCCGCTGCTATATTTGCTTTCTGATCCTTTCACCTTTCCAGCTGATCTGCTTCCAAGTGATTTTATAACCACCCACTCTTCACCACTCCCCGGAAAAGTTTCACTGTTTAATTTTAAAAGCATTTCTCTCTCTCCCCCTCACTCCCCACCTTTCAAAAAAATGTGGAGTTCTGGTCTCAATCATTATGCACATGTAGCTCTCAGTGCTAAAAAGGAACTGAATGTATACTTAAAAAAGAAAATTGAGATTTTTGCCTTCTCACATGTACCCATGTTTAAATAGTCGTAAAGGATATAATTTCCAGAGTATTGTAAATATTGAGATTTTAAAATAAGACCTTAACATCAACTCTTTCAACATATTCAACAGATTTAAACCTACAGTGATTTAACACTACCATCTATTTAAAAGCTATCTTTGAGAAATTTTACACTGCTTTTTTTTTCCTTGAATTTGTACTTCTACTCTACTATCCCAATAGAATTTTCTTCTTTCTCTGATCATCTTGTAATAATTCTTAGAAAAATATGCACATATTTTGAAATTTTTAAAAATGTTCATTCATATGAACATAAGGTTCTAAGTATTACATTTCTTCTGGATTGAATGAGCAATACAATGATTCATGTACAATTACATAAATATATTAACGATTTTTGGAAAATATAACTAAACATAAAGGTTATAGAAAGTTCATTTCTTAATGAGACAGCTGGAATCCTCTCATTAGTCTCCCTCCCCAGTGAATTTTTATAGATATAGAAAACTATTACTTATTGCTATGATTCAATTTTTTAGATTCTATTTCAATTTCTAAAAAAAATTTGTGGAATAAAGTAGAGAGAAATCTTGTTCACACAAATAAGCGAGAAGTAATTCTGTTCTAATCATATCCCTCAAGTATTTGAAATCTGTTGATATTATATATTAGAAATGATGACAGATAACAACTAAAAATCCTTTTTAATTGTAACTACTGAGAAAATGAGAATGAAAAAGGCTAACGGTAATTATGATGATCTTCAGACCACACTTAGTAAACTGGTACTTCAGTGCCATCTATTCTCTCAAATGTAATACCTGTATTTCCCACTGCCCTCTTGTTTGATGCTTCAGAGGTAAAGAGGAGTTTGGGGAAGAGAAACTTCCACCCCCATCACAAGCGAATTCTCAAGCAGATCAGTTTTAGTTAGGCACTAAAGATCTAGAAATGGATTTCCTTAAACTATCATTCCTATATATACTATGCACAACCAAGACATGACATCTCCTGGTTTAAAGAGATTCATTAAATTAAAGAAATTAGTTAACTTTGATCATACAGCATTTAAGTGTTAGAGTAAGGTAACAGAAGAGTGAAATGGGAACACAAATATATAATATAAAATAAGATTAAATTTATCATAAAATGTTACAGATCTTGGAGTTTCCAGTTTAAAGGAAGGAAAAATTGTTTAGGACACAAAATAACTTGGAAGTGAAAGGAGTATGGGGCATTTGGTGGAACAGATCTGTGCTCACCAAAGACTTATGAACAATGTGACATGACAGCATAGGTTGCCCTAGTAGTCAGTCTCTCAGTATATGTCCCTAGCAACTGCAAACAACTCAAACCCTGTGCACTTTGCCTTGTAGTGTAATCATGAGTTAAAAAATGAGAGGTTTGGCATCCAACCCTTGTTGTAATCTCAAAGAATAAAAATATTGGAGGCTTGGTTTAAGTGACACAATGGTTCCAACGGTGCTGCAACATGATCAGATAAAAAAGTACCTGGAAATCTGTGTTCTTTGTTTTGTTTGATACTGAAGCTCTTTTCTCAATTTATCGGGATCTGTTCATGTTATCTCTGATGTCTATTATTAAACAGAGAGCTTAATTTTGAGTTTCATAACTATGCATATTTTTCACTGTTAGTGTCTAAAGTTCATAAATACTTTTCTTGACGAATACAAGAACCTCAACATTTTCACCTACCCTGGTCTCTTAACTAACTTCCTTACCCATCTTGTTCCCATAACTGCTGAAGGACTAATATTACCTGGAGTTTTAATTCTAAGCCAACAAATTACTTGGCTATTATTTCTTTTCTTCCCCTTCGTTTCTGTTTTTCTCCCCATTGTGTAGCTATTAAAACCATAACCTTTCTTGGGTTCTTTACTTCCTTTTACTAACTATATCTCACTACTTCCTCCTGGACACACTTTTCTTGCCTGGTGCTTTTCAGAGATAGTGTTGGTGGAGTAAGTTTTCTGAGATCTCGTATATGAGCAAATATCCTTACTTCTTCCTCATATTTAAATAAGTTAGTTGGATAAAATCTTAGGTTCAAAGTTAGTTTCCTATTTAGTAGCCTCTTGCATCTAGTGTTTTTGAGAAATCTGTTAGTCTGATTCATGACAGCAAATCAATCTCTTTCTGTTGGCATTTAACAGGATTCTAGACATTAAATTTGCATTAGAAGTACAAATACGTTGGGTATTTCTAGACTATGACCTATCTAAATTGGTCTGAAGTACCGCTATAAATATTCAGAGTATACACAACCTCCAAAAAGAAAAAATAATCCAAAGATTAAGAAATAATATTAAAATATATTAAATTATTGTTAATTAAATCTTAAAAGTTAGTAGTCCAGTCTTCAGTAATTAGGATGCCACTCTCAAGTACATATATTATTCTTTAACCAATATACCAAAAGGATATACCTCATTGGGGATCAATTTCCTAATCTATAACATGAGTAAATTCTCAAGGAATGATACTAACATTTTTCACTTTTGTTATTATCGTTTGGAAACTGTTAATGTCATTGGCTTTGGATTTAAACAGAATTAATACTATTGCATCCACTACTGACTACTAACTTTGTGGAAGTTTTAAATTCCCTAAACTTCAGATTCCCCTCATGTAAAAGGAAGAGATAATGAAAAGTGCTTAACATATTAGCAGATTGAAAGTGCATTATTTGCTATTATTATTAGGTATGCAGTATTCTAACTGCTTAATTTGTCAAATGACCAATGAGTTTTATCTGAAGAACTCCTGTGTAATTTACAAGATGAAATGAAGAAACTGCAGCCACCTTTAAGGCTCCTATGTCTTTTACTCTGTATGTTCCTCTTCCCTGATGTATCTATCCAGTTTTCAGTTTCATTCAAAAATTGGGCAACTGAGTAAAAGAGCTGGCCCATGTATGCAAGTTCCATCAGTGTGGCCAGATAAAATTATTTTCCGAATTGAAAAATAAGTAATAGAAATGGTAAGAAAAATAATAATTATTTTTAAAAAATTAACTCTATGCAAGACACAGGCTCTAGAAGCACCACAGGAAGAGAGTGAACCTCTGCCTTTTAAAAGCTTCCAATTTAGGGATAAACAAAAAGATAAACAGCAATGTAAAGTCATATGCATTAAATGCTGAGTGGATCTTCTAGCCAGTATGTTCTAAAGAAAATGGAAAAAGGAGAAAATAAATTATTGTCCTAGGAAAATAACTGCTTCCAATACATTTTCAAAGCTAATTCCACATTTCCACAGGTCCATCTACTGACAGAAGAAACCAAAACTGATAGAAGACTACAAGGCCATTCAGAACTCTTCATAAACCAGTATGACCAATTTCATCAAGTAATCAGGAAATGAAGTTCAAGTTCCTATGACTCTGAAAATCTTACAACACAGGTTCTTTGAGGTCAGCTTTCCTTTGTTTCAAAAACTGACTATAAAAACAAGTTCTTTTAGCCCAACTTTATTGAGAGAAATGCTTTTGCTTTTAATCATATCTAACATTTAAGACAGGTTAACGAAAGGAAATATCCCTTTTAATTATGGAGCTTTTTAATTACTGTGTGGTTTACAACAGTCTCACTTACAAGACATCGTCCTTTCAAAACTAAAGCTAGCATCTCTCTGTATAGTATTAAGTTATTTACTGGCTTCCCTTGCATCTGGCACCCAGGTCAGCGCATAGCAGATCAAACTATAATCTGGGCTCAGAAAACAATGAAACAAAAGCCAAGGAAAGCATAGTTAGCATTACTATATTACTTAGAGCATGTAAATAAACTGAATTAGATAATTTACATTTTATCCTTACATTAATTGAACTTTGCTGTGCAAGCCAGAAAGGTATCTATTAGAAAAAATATTAAAAGCAAATGAAGCCAACAGATATATAGAGCTAAACAATGAGATCATGCTTTTTTCAAAATTTCCATCAGGTCTACAAGACAGTATAACAGAAAGAAAGTGATTACAGTAATTCCTAGAGCAACTGGAAAAGTTGTCAATCCCATAGGTGTAGATTATTTTTGAGTTTTTCTACCCATTTACTGCCTTTTCCCCAGGTATACCACACAAGTTAATTCATTCATCCACTCACTCAACATCTGTGGGAATACTTCCTAGTACTAAATAAAAAGTCCGGGCTAACAAATACAACGATGAAAACATTATATAGCATTATGATGAAAACATTATATACCCCTTACAAAACATCAGTAGTCTGTTTCTGGTGAGGCCTGACTTTCTGACTAAAAAGAAGGAAAAACAGATTTAGCTTTCTAAATGTCCTTTCAGGTTAAAGGAAAAAAAAAAAAAAAAAAAAAGAAAAGTTTATGCATATCCCTGAATGAAGTCAAGCTTTGAGTTCAGGAGTATTTTTATTTTCTTCCCCATGTATGACATTTTAAAATCATTCATCCACTGAGAAATGCAAAGCATTACATTCTATTCTTCATGTTTCCATAGATTGCAGACTAACTTCATTAGTATAAAATGCCAATTTATTAACATAATTTCTCCTTATTTACTCTTAGTAACACTTAAGTCATGCCTTCTTTAAACTCTTGTACCTATATCAGCACAAATATTCTACTTAGGTATTTGCTAGAAAAGTGGAAAAGCTCGTAAGAAGGTGGGTTACTGACAATGGATGAGAGCCATATATACATCAACCATTGCAAATTCGGAATTCCCTAGAAAGAAAGGCATTGATGTGACATACATTAACTATCAAATTGTGAAAGAGAAAGTAGATGTTGATAGGTCTCCCAAAGGATTATTTGTAGTTAATGTAATAGCGATGACTGCTGAAAAATTGCTGAAAATATTTTGTAAAACAGGATTAAATTTTTTAACATTAGAATCGAAAGGGAAAAATAAAGCAATTGAAGGTACAACAACTTAAAAATTTTAGTGCTAAAGTCAGGTATGTATCTTTGATATTGTAATCTTTTTTTTTTTTTTTTTTTTTTTCTGGAAAAACTAATAATACAGGATGAATACTCCTTATCTGAATTGCTTGGAACCAGAGTGTTTCAGATTTCAGACTTTTTTTTGGATTTTATAATATTTGCATCATATATACTTACTGCTTTAGGGTTGATTATCCCAAACCTTAAAATCCAAAATCCTAAATGCTCCAGTGAGCATTTCCTTCAAGCATTGTGTTGGAACTCAAAAGTTTCAAATTTTGGAGCATTTCAGGTCTTGAATTTTCCAACTTAGAATGCTCACCTTCTAATAGCTATTGTGTCTCAAGGCATCACTTTACAACAGATTGTAAGCCGAATGATTCATATAAATTATCTCTTGTGATCCTCTAATATTTCTACAAGAGTTATCATTCCTATTTTAAGATCCATGTATATTGCAGATTATTTTTAAGGGAAAAACAAAGAAAAAGTAGTTATGCAATCCTGTATTATGTAAAGAAGTACTTTTCACAGTCATTCTTGGTTTTCCAGCTGTTGGGAAATTAACCCTGAGAGAGCATCTACCATTTCTTAAGAAAAGAACTACCATTTTCTTAAATTAAAGGCCACAGAATGAAGTGAAGTCTATGACATATTACCAAAGTTAACGTATCTCAAATTGTTTAAGAGGGACATGAAATCAACAATGAATAGATTCCTTGGAAATATGACAATTTAAAAATGAAAGAAAATTACTCACATATATAATACAAAATTATATCTGCTTTATCCAAATGTTAGTTTTTCTGATGCTTTCTAAATTAAGTATATTTATTTACATGACAAACATTCACTAGGACTTAAGAGTACCAGGAACCATGCTAGACTAGGCCATGAATAAAACATGACTGCTGTCTATCCAAGCCTGTGAAAGACTTTACATCTATGTATAGCACTGTAGTAACTACCAAGGCCACATGCATGTGTACTTACCTGCATACATACATACATTCATTCCTACATTCCACAAGTGAGTAACTCTATGTAATAAGGTATTGTTCTAGGACATGTTCAGTGATAATTAGTATCTAAAAGTAATGAAAAACTTCACAGTGATACAGATATTTAATGCCAAACAGCCAACCTCTCTTGCTAAATTCTTTGCAAAAATATAACCTTGTATTCACTGTCAGCTGTCTCAATTTTGTCTATATAACATTAAAGAAAGGAGGAAAACGTTAAGGAGTTTTAGATGATGAGATGAGTCAAAGACCATACGAATTCAAATAGTCAACCTAAAGCTCTAAGGACAATATTGCCAGGGAATGGTCTTAAAATACATATATCACCGTGTTTAGGAGGGGTCACGTTTGCTACAAAAAAGTGGCAAGTGAGTAAAAAGGCAACCCACAGAATGAAAGAAAATGTTTGCAAATCATGTATCTGATAAGGGATTAATATCCAGAATATATAGAGAACACCTAAAACCCAACAACAACAAACAAAAAACAAACAACCCAATTCAAAAGTGGGCAAAAAACTTGCATAGACGTTTCTCCAAAGATGCAGATCAACCCTCTACTTACAGTGGAGTTCTGTTCTGATAAACCCATCAAGTTAAAAATATGAAATCAAAAAAATATTTAACACACCTACCCTACTGAACATCATAGCTTAGCCCAGCCTACCTGAAACATGCTCAGAATACTTACATTAGCCTACAGGTGGGCAAAATAAATCTGACAACACAGTACATTATAGAGTAACGCTGTTTTGTTTTGTTTTTTTTGAGACGGAGTCTCGCTCTGTCGCCCAGGCTGGAGTGCAGTGGGGCAATTTTGGCTCACTGCAACCTCCGCCTCTGGGTTCAAGCGATTCTTCTGCCTCAGTCTCTTGAGAAGCTGGGACTACAGGCACATGCCACCATGCCTGGCTAATTTTAACTTCCTAGTCAATGCAGCAGAAATGTAACATAATTTTTAAAAGCACGCAGAATAACTGGGAGATCAATGCCTACCAGACCAAGCAAGTCCCCTAGTGAAAAATTCCAATTCACCACAAAGTTATTCTTTTTGTTTTGCTAGAAACTTTCTTTTAAAATCCTGTCTTTTCTAGAGGACAGACTTTAAAACACATAAAAACAGTAGTTATTTTACATTCTATTATCCATGGTAAAAAATATGCTGTGGTCCTTGCCTGTTATGTCCAAAATTATTTGCAAATTATGAAATCTCAAAATTGTGTATTATATTCTAGATGTGATCTCACCAGGACAGAATACTATGAAGCTATTAGTTATGCAATCTAGATGCTATAACTAATATAGGCTAAAATGACATGAACATTTTTTTAGTAGTTTCATGACAATGTTAACTTATGTTCAAGGTGGGGTCAAATTTCCATGTACCACCAAAGAAGTAAAATCTTTCTCATCTTATACGTGTTACTTTAGTGAACTTAAATGTAAAATTTTAGATTTGTTTTCAGTAAACTTCATATTGTGAAAATAATGTTATATAATTGATTATTCTTATTACCATGAATATCAAAATGGAAATACACATACAGCAATGTGATAATCAGCAATCCACTTTAAAAAACAAGTATACAAAGGGTTACTCTTAAGTAGATTTAAATAAGAAGCAAATTTAATTCAGTATTTTTCAATTGAGAGATTTATAATGCCTGTGGCATTACATGAAAGAATCGCTTAAAAAAACAAAACAAAAAAAACAAAAAAAAAAAACCCTTATCCTCTAAGGGAGGTGTTATGACACAGAACAGGTGTGAAGCACTGACTCAATAAATAAGCCTAACATATCATCATATAGCAATCATTTAGAAGGCCATTTGCATTATTTTCTATTGTGATGTTGGATTGTAAGTAAAAGAAGAAAACCAGAATTTTAAGCACAAAATCCACTAAGCTATGTACATCTAGCACTCCCAACTATTGAAACTGAAAGCAGATTCAATTTAAAAAATAACAATAAGAGTGGTTGACAAAGGATGGATTCTCTCACTTAGTCATTCTCCTATATCAACAGCTTAATTTCCTACCTGTCATTTACTCAACTAAAGGCTAGATGTTCTGAAAACAGGTTTACTTTACATAACAGGATTGAAGAAAAGAAAGGAAATGTTGTACAGTATTTCTTTTCCTGAAACAGTTACCAAAATTTTAGCCTTCAAGCACTATGGTATGGCAAAGAAAAGATGAAATTCCTTGATCTCACAGTGACCTATCTGTTGATATTTGCCTACTCCTGAGGGCTCCTTGAATACCTGAACAATTTGTTTTATCCTGGAAACCTATTTCTCTGCTGCAACTGAAAAATAACAGGTATCATTTTGAAAACAGCAAAAAGCTCATATTAAATAATAGACTTAAAAAATTTAATAGAATGTAGAACTTGAATGATTCAGAAAATCAGTAACCATTCACAAAATAAATGGTTCCCAAAATTGCTCCTATTTATGGCCAAAGCATAATGTAATAATGTGCCAATTTTTGTAGAGCATGTAATGCAACGTTAAGTTTTGACTTAAATGAAAGATAAAAGGTCACCTCATAATGACTACTCATTAATCCAGGTATTGCTTTATCAATCTAATACCCTGAAACTTACTGAGTATCTTAATTCACTAATATGAAGTTTAAATTGCCACTGAAGTATATTCTTTATTACTACATTTGTAAAACTAGAATTTATAGTGTTACCTGCAGCTTTTCCAAATCAAAATTCTAACTGCCAGATGGATCAAGTTTTAATCTTCAAATATTGGCGCTGATTTTCTCAAATCTTTAAAAGTTATTTGATTCCAGAAAGAAAGAAAATAATAAATAAAAGATGGTTGTGTCTGAAGCCTGAGACTATTAAGAAAGAAAACAAAACTACAGGTTGGTTAAAGGAAGTCTGTAGAATTATTTCCCTACTGGTTTTAATGAATCTTTCTGAATAACCTTTGAGTACTAGTTCATTAGGAACAAGACAGTGATTACTAGAGAATCAGGAAAGGGAATGCAAAGAGAAAGTTGCCAAATTCAAAGGCTTTTAAAGTATTTTCACTCTATGTATTTGGAAATAATTTGTTTCATAGGCATCAAGCTTTTGTCTTAATATTTACATCTGTTTTATTTCCTCATTCAAGAAAAGCTATAATATAATCAAAGTTACAGAAGAAACAGATAGCTATTAAAAATTCCAAAATTTAAATACCTCTCAAAACCACATAGTTAATAGGAACATTTTAGGTGGATAATGTAAAGGGTATTCCTATTTCACTGGTAAGGTTGGAGTCTGATAAAAATTCTAGTTCTTTGATATACATATATTTTATACATATACATATATATGTGTTTCTAAATTTGAATTTATTCAACTCTGGTATCCTAAGAAAAAATGTAAATCTTACTTTTGTTATTATTATTCACTAATAGTATAAAATATGGTTCCCAGTCTGTGGGTTGTAGGCTCCCGGGCTTGAAGACCTATAAATACCAAGTATTATCTTAAAAAAAAAGAATAAATATGTTTTGAAAAAATTTTTTTTAAATGTTAAGTATATGCTGTTATGATTACAAAAAATAGGAAATTAAAGTGTTACATAATTCACAGTAGTATTTTCCCATAAGGTATTTTTTAAATTACACTGAAAAAAAGTTAACTGCAATTATGTGGGAATCACAAATCGTTTTGATGCCAAAACTATTTCAACAATATCAAAAATGTTTAAAATTTCTGGAATAAATTTAAGAACTGTCTTAAGAAGTACCAAAGATGTCTTAAAAATGAAAAAATAGTAAGCTTTTATGACAATGAAATTAGAACACTCAAAGAATGTATAAATTTAGAAGTCATACATATTTAAAAGAGTAAGAGATTTGTCATAAACATAACCATTGTCTTCAGTAAAATACAGGCAGTAGCACTGTGGTCAAATGTGCAGACCCCAGAACCAGACTCAGAGTACAAATTGCAGCTCTGCCACTTAGCTATGTTACCTGGGGCAATGAAACCTCTTTGTAAGTCAGTTTTCTTATCTACATCAACAATCTCATATTGAATTTAGGAAATATCCCAAGAAAGGAGGCATGGACATAACATTATTTTCCACATAATTGCACACTACAGGCTGAAAGTAATATAGAACAAAACAAATAATGGATGCATAACCAGTAGTACAGAAAAGATTAAGAGAAGTGTGGGCTAAAAGGCAACTTAATGTTGTCTTTTGTGGCAGACACCTAGCTGTCATCAAATATCCATTTTCCCTATCTTCTTGACCTAGATCATTGTAAGGGTTCTATACTAATATATAGAAACTTCAAGTGACAAAATATTAACTCTAAGTAGACTGTGAAAACTTAGACGTGAATATTGTAATTGCTATAGCAACACACAAAACAACACATAAAACAAAGAAATTTTAAAATGCCAGTAAATGAATTAAAGTGATAAAAAATATTCCAATAATTCAAAAGGCAGAAAAAGGAAAACTGAAGAATGAAAAACAGAAGCAAACAGCAAACAATAAAGTCACAGACATAAGCCCAAACATATGGAAATTTATACTAAATGGTATAAACACAACTTTAAGAAATCTGATTGTTAGATTGTACAGCAAAGATACAAATTGAAGGCTATCTATATGAAAGTCAATTGTAATAAAATAATACATACATGTTAAAAGAATGTAAAATGATACCATGTGATCACCAGCAAAAGAAAAGTGGATTGACCGTGTTAAAATCTGAGGAAGTCAGACGTCAGAATACAAAAATTACCAAGAAATGTAGAGGGCTCAACACATGATAAATATGTATGCATTTAAGAATAGAGATTCAACATAGATGAAGCAAAGCTGAAGAAAATGAAAGGAAAAATAGAGAAATCCACAATTACACTTGAAGACTTCATCATTTCTCTCTCAGGAATCAAAAGAATAGACCAAACAGAAATTTTTCAAGAATATCAAAGACATGAATAGCATAATCAACCAAAGTGACCTAAATCAGGGGTCATAAACCCCCGGGCTGTGGATCAGTACCAGACTGCAGCCTGTTAAGAACTGGTCCGCAAAGCAGAAGGTGAGCAGCAGACAGGCAAGCAAGCATTACTGCCTGATCAGCTGCACCGTTAGATTCTCACAGAAGCGCGTACCCTACTGTGAACTATGCATTCAAGGTATCTAGGTTGTGCGCTCCTTATGAGAATCTAATGCCTGATCTGAGGTGAAATAGTTTCATCCCCCAACCAACCCCCACTCCACGTCTGTGGAAAAACTGTCTTCCACAAAACCAGTCCCTGGTGCCAAAAAGGTTGGGGACCACTGACTAAATGACCTCTATAAAACACTGCACCCAACAACAGACTACATTATTATTATTATTATTATTTGAGACGGAATTTCGCTTTTGTTGCCCAGGTTGGCGTGTAGTGGCATGATCTCGGCTAACTGCAACCTCTGCCTCCTGGATTCAAGCCATACTTCTGTCTCAGTCTCCCAAGTAGCTAGGATTACAGGCATGTGCCACCACGCCCAGCTAATTTTTTTTTTTTTTTTTTTTTTTTTTGAGACGGGGTTTTGCTTTTGTTGTCCAGGCTGAAGTGCAGTGGCGCGATCTTGGCTCACTGCAAGCTCCGCCTCCCTGGTTCACGCCATTATCTGCCTCAGCCTCCCGAGTAGCTGGGACTACAGGCGTACGCCACCACACCCGGCTAATTTTTTGTATTTTTTTTTAGTAGAGAAGGGGTTTCACTATGTCAGCCAGGATGGTCTCGATCTCCTGACCTCGTGATCCGCCCGCCTTGGCCTTCCAAACTGCTGGGATTACAGGAGTGAGCCACCCCGCCTGGCCTAATTTTGTATTTTTAGTAGAGACCGGGTTTCTCCATGTTGGTCAGGCTGGTCTTGAACTCCCGACCTCTGGTGATCTGCCTGACTCAGCCTCCCAAAGTGCTGGGATTACAGGCATGAGCCACCGCACCGGCCAACAGACTATATTCTTTAAAAGAGCACACAGAATAGTCAACAAGTTAGGACCATATCATGGGTGATCATAAAACATAACCTAATAAATGTAAAGATTAAAATCATACAAAGCATGTTCTCTTACTAGAATGGTGAAATTACTAAAGACACTGAGTTACTGAAAAATTTCCAAATATTGGGAAATTACAAATCTTTTACTTACTTGATTTAGTCCTAATTATTTTACTTATTTTTTCAAACTATTGTAAATGAGATTGTTTTCTTAATTTTTTTCAGACAGTTTGTTGTTAGTGTAAAAAAAACGCTACTGGTTTCTGTAGGTTGATTTTGTATCGCACAACTTTATTGAGTTTATGAATTCTGGCAGTTTTGGGTGGAGTCTTTAGGATTTCCTATATATAGCTGTCCCTTAATATCTATGAGGGATTGGTTCCAAGCAACCTTGAGGATACCAAACTCCATGGATGCTCAAATCCTTTATATAAAATGGCATAGTATTTGCATATAACCTATGCCTATCCCATATACTTTAAATCATCACTAGATTACTTAAAATACCTAATACATGTAAATGCCATGTAAATGCTGTTATACTATATTGTTAGATGAAGAGTGACAAGCAAACAGTCTGTAAATATTCAGCAAGCATAACTATCCATTTTTTTCTGAGTATTTTCAATCCATGGTTAGTTGAATCCAAAGATGCAGAACCCACAGATACAGAAGTGTAACTATATAAGATCATGTAGTCAGCAAACAAAGATAATTTCCCTAGGATGCCTTTTATTTCTTTCTCTTGTCTAATTGCTCTGGCTAGGGCTTCTGGCCAGAACTATGTTCAAAAGAAATGGTGAGAGTAGGTAAGCATCCTTGTATTGTTCATAATACTAGAACAAAAAGCCTTTAACTCTTCATTATTCAGTATGCTGTTAGCTGTAGACTTGCCATATATGGCCTTTACTGTGTGGAGGAACATTCCTTCTGTACCTAATTTGTTAAAGAGATTTTTAATCATGATAGGATGTTGAATTTTGTTAAAGGCTTTTTCTGCATCTATTAAGATGATCATGTAGTTTTTGTCCTTCATTCTGTTAATATGGTAAGTCAACATATGATTTGCATATGTTGAAGCAATCTATATTCCAGGAATAAATCCCACTTGATCTACTGGTAAATGATCCTTATAATGTATTATTGACTACGGTTTGTTAGTATTTTGTTGAGAATTTTTACATCAATGATCATCAGGAATACAGTCCTGTAGTTTTGTTTTGTAATGTCTTTGTCTGGCTTTGGTAACAGGGTGATTCTGGCCTCATAAAATGAATCTGGAGGTATTCCCTCCTCTTCAATTTTTCAGAAGAGTTTGAGAAGGATTGGTATTAACCTTTCTTTAAATGTGTGGTAGAATTCAGTCATAAAGTCATATGGTTCTGGGCTTTCCATTGATGACAGACTTCTACTTACAGAGTCAATCTCCTTACTTATTATTGGTCTGTTCAGATTTCCAATCTCTTGATTCAGTTGTGTTATATTAAATGTTTCTATCCATTTTTCTAGGTTATATGATTCATTGACCTATAATTGTTCATAGTAGTTTCTTATGATCCTTTGCAAAAAAAAAAAAAAAAATCCCAAAATTCATATGGAATCACAAAGGCCCAGAATAGTCAAAACAATCTTGACCAAAAAGAACAAAGCTGGAAGCATCACACAGATTATAAAATATATTGCAAAGCCATAGTACTGGCATCAAAACAGACACATCAACAAATGGAATAGGACAGAAAGACCAGAAATAAATCCACATGTCTACAGTCAATTGATTTTTGATGAAGGTGCCAAGAACATACAATGTTGGGAAAGGACAGTCTCTACAAAAAATGATGTTGAGCAAACTGAATATCCACATATAGAATAAAAACAGACATTTTTCTCGCCCCTTACACATGAATCAAGTCAAAATGAATTGAAGACTTAAGCATAAGACCTGAAAATAAAACTACTAGAAGAAAACCTAAGAGAAAAAGCTCCACAGAGATTTCTTGGATATAACCTCAAAGGCACAGGCAATGAAAGCAAAAATAAACAAATGGAACTGCATTAAACTAAAAAGCTTCTGTATAGCAAAGAAACAATAGAGTGAAGAGGAAAACCACAGACTGGGAGAAACATATGCAAATCATACATCTAATAAAGAGCTAATATCTAAAATATACAAGGAACTCAAACTACTCAATCAAGAAAACAACCCTATTAAAAACTGGAAAGAACCTGAATACACATTTCTCAAAAGATACACAAAAGCCCAACAAATACATGAAGAAGTGCTCAATATCTCTAATAATGAGAGAAATGCAAATTAAAACCACAATGAGATGTCACCTCACAACTGTCAGACTGGCCATCAGAAAGATGAAAGACAGTAAGTGTTGGCAAGGATGTGAAAACTAGGGAATCTTTATCTACTGTTAGTGATATTGTAAATTAGTATAGCCATTTAAGAAAACAATATGAAGTGATATTGTAAATTAGTATAGCCATTTAAGAAGACAGTATCTAGGTTACTCAAAAAACTAAAAATAGAATCACCATATGATTCAGCAATCCCACTACTGGGTGTTGTAAAAAGTATCAGAATCAAAATGAAGTCACCTGTGTCAAACTCGAATGAAAAATATATATAAATAAAGCTAGGAGTTTAAGAAGGGAGGTCACACACACACGCGCGCACACACACACACACACACACACGACTATGATAGGAACTATAACAGAGACTGTATGAAGGACTCTTAGGCACATATGCCTGTAACCACAACTTTCTAAACTGCAGATTGTTACAGGAGTCACAAGGACAGCTAGCCAGATGTACAAGAACACTTGCCTGACACACTTTCCACTAAAAAAACTGGTGTCAGCTCCAGTGATAAGTCCCTGTAACCAATGTTGTAGTTGTTTCAAAATAAACTACTACTTTTCTCCTTTACCTTTAAAAGCATCCCCTTGCCTGAACCTCTTTGGATATGCCTATGGTCCCCATAGGCTGCGTATCCCAGATCTGCAAATCCTCTCCGCAGTCTTGAACAAACCCATTATCTTTGGAGAACCTCTCTCTGCCTGCTATTTAGGTTGGCAATGTATACACAAAGGATTGAAATCATTATGCAGAAGAGATGCCTTCACTTCCACGTTCATTGCAGCATTATTCACAATGGCCAAGTTATGGAAACAACCTGTGTCCATTGACAGAGAATGAATAAAGAAAATGTGATGTGTGTGTACACATGCAAATATATACGCACATATATTTATATGTACACACATAATATTTTCTTTATCCATTCTTCTATCAATGAACACAGGTTGTTTCCATATCTTGGCTATTGTGAATGTACATATATGTGTACACACACACACACCCCCCAATATAATTCTGCCATAAAAAAGAAGGAAATCTTGCCATTTGCAACAACATGGATGAACCCTGAAAACATCATGCTAAGTGAAATAAGCCAAACACAGAAAGACAAATACTACATGATCTCACTTATATGTGGAATCTAAAAAACAGGTGAACTCCTATTAACAGAGAATAGAATGGTTGGGACCTAAGGGTTGGGAAAAGTGGGATATTAGTCAAAGCGTACAAACCCTCAGCCACAAGATGAGTAAGTATTAAAGACCTAATGTAGAGCATGGTGGTGACTATGGTTAATAACAATGTATATGTGTCTATGTATATAAACATCATGTTGTACACTCTAAATATATGCAATTTTTATTTGTCAATCATACTTCAATAAAGCTGGGGGGAAAAGGCCAAGAAGCACATGAAAATATGGTGAAAATCAGTAATCATTAGGGAAGTACAGATCATAATCACAATGCGTGTCACCCCATACCCATTAGGATACATACTATCAAAACAGACAAAAGAAAAGAATGAGAAATTTAAAAACCTTGTTCCCACTATTGATATGAATATAAAATGGTGCAGCTCCTGTGGAAAATAGTATGGCAGTTCCTCAAAACATTAAAAATAGAAATACTATATGATCTAGCAACTTCACTTCTGAGTATATATCCAAAAAACTGAAAGCAGGATCTCAAATAGATATTCACACACCATGTTTGTAATAGCACTATTCATAATAGCCAAGAGGTGGATGCAACCTAACTGTCCATCTACAGATGAATGGATAACAAGATGCGGTATATATATATAATAAAATATTCAGCCTTAAAAAAGAAATTCTGATACATTATATAACACGAAATAATCTTGAGGACATTATGCTAAATTAAAATAAGCCAGTTACAAAAGACACATACTGCACAATTCCACTTATATGAGGTATCCAGAGCAGTCAAATTCATAGAAACAAAGTAGAATGGTGCTTGCCAGGGATTGGGCGGAGGAGGTAATGCAGAGTTGTTTAATGGGTATAGATTTTCTGTTTTCCATGATGAAAAAGTTTTGGAGGCTATGCAACAATGTGAATATACTTAGTATTACTAAACTGTACACTTAGAAACTGCTAAGATAGAAAAGAAAAAGAAACAGTTAAGACGGTATCTTTTATGTTATGTGCTTTTTTACCACAATAAAAAAATAATTTAAAAAAACCCCATAGGACACATTATACATAAGCAAAGAGTTGATTTTAAAAAAGGAAATTGTACTTCTTCAAAATTAAAAATGTTTGCTCTGTGAACTAGACTGTTATGAAAAAGAAAAGACAAACTATGGATTAAGAGAATAATGTTTGTAATACGCTTGATAAAGGATTTTGATCCACAATATGTAAAGAAGAAAACAACCCATTGAAAAGGTAAAAATTGATCAAAAGAAAACATTTCACCAAACAAAATGTTCAAATTACAAATAAGCACATGAAGAGATGCCTGATATTACTAGTAATAAGAGAAATGCAGATTAAAACCACAATAAGATAATACCATATAACTAACAGAATGATTAAAACTAAAGAAAAAAAAACTGACAATAACAAGCACTAGCAACTATGCAGGGCACCTGGAATGCTCATATATTGCTGGTGGGAATATAGTTCAGGCAATCTGGAAAGTAATAGGGCAGTTTATATAAAATTAAGCATACAGTTAGTTACCCTATGATTCAGTAAACCCACTCCTAGAATCATATTAGACATAAGAATTTTTGTTCACACAAAAACCAGTCTGTGAATGTGTGCTGCAGCATTCTTCATAGCAAAAACTGGAAACAATCTAAAATGTCCTTTATTGTTTATTATGTATAAACAAACTGTAGTGCATCTATATAGTGGAATAATACCAATAATAAAAAAAGGAACAAACTACTAATACAGTAACACAGATGAATCTCAAAAACATGTGAAATAAAAGAGGTTATACTCAAAGATGACATGCGCACAATTCACAATTACATTTACATGATGTTTGGGAAATGGCAAAACTATAGGACAGATCAGTAGTTGCCAGGGGTCAGTGGTGGAAAGAAGACATCCCAGCAGTGGTGTCTGCAAGAAGAAATTTTTGGAGTAAACACATTATTTTACATTGTGATTGTGTTGGCAGTTACCCAATTCTATGCATTTATCAAAACTAACAGAACTGAACGTGGCATCGTGCCTCATGCCTGTCATCTCAGTACTTTGGGAGGCTGAGGTGAAAGGACTGCTTGAGGCCAGGAGTATGAGACCAGCCTCAGCAACATAGCAATACCCCATATCTACGTAAATTAAAAAAAAATATTAGCTGGGCATTGTGGCCTGCACCTATAGTCCCTGCTACTTGGGAGACTGAGGTGGGAGGATGGTTTGAGCCCAGGAGTTTGAGGTTGCAGTGAGCTATGATCGCACCACTGCTCTTCAGTCTGGGCAACAGAGTAAGACCCTATCTCAAAAACAAAACAACAACAAAAAAACCTCACATAACTGTACACCAGTTACCAGCTACGTTGGTCAAGTTTCTTAACCATCTGTGTTTCAGTTTCTCATGTGTACGATCAAGGATGGTAATATAATTTACTTCATAAAATTAAGATTATATAATTATATATATAATTTAGAACAAAATTTTAAAACATGTTGAACTGCAAATGCCTTTGAGACATGTAAGTAGACAGTTGAATCAGTCAGAGCAAAGATCTGAGCTGAATTAGGCGCTGAATCACAGCTGACAACTGAAGTCATGGATGTAGATGAAAGAAGAGGGGTCCTGTGCCCAGCCTTGACAAACTGCAACACTTTGTGGCTAGGCAGACCAGAATAAATATGTAAAGGAGTCAAGGAGGACAAAGAAATAGAAGAAAAATTAGGTATTACTGTGTCATTAAAACAAAGAAGAGTGTTTCAAAGAGGAAGGAATGGACAATGACAGCTGATGGTGCTAACAGATAATCACGGAGACTGTTAGATTTTCTCTTTAGTAATGAAACCCCTGAATTAAAGCCAAATTTAAATCCCAGCCCCTCAAACAGAGAATATATGTATTTTACAGCCTCTCTTGCAGCTGAATATTACCTTGTAGCTAAGATTAGCCGATGGGATGTAAATGATAGCTGCAATTTATGGGTTATGCTCTTAAACGGCAGGAATGAGCTATTACCTCATCTCCTAATTCTCGTTGACCTGAATGAGAACCCAACAATTGTGACAGTGAGATACTTTTTACCATGTGGCCTAAGGGATAGCACAGAAGTAATCTGAGTTTCTGATACCATGAAACCACCATATTAGTTAATACTTGTTTTGAATTACTTAGCTCTTTTGTCTTAAAGTATTCCCTTTAAGATTTTTAATTGAAAATGCAGTAGCCTCCATATTTGAATTCATCAGAGCAGATTTATGAAAGCAGGTCTATATGAAGGATAATGTCTCACATATTTTTAAGCAAATACTTTAACAAAGGATACAACATATGACATACATTAACAATATAAGAACTACAAGATCAAAAAAAGCATATAATACTTTTCTAAAGTTTGAAAATTATCAACAAGCATTTTAAACCTTGTATTTGGAGATTCTTACAGATAATTCTCCATTTTGCTGGGTTTTAGAGTGAGAGCTGAAGTAGAAAAATCACTGTAAGTAATAATGATGGGAGTACTAAAGAAGAAGAAGAAAAAGAACCACTGACCCAGAAATCACACACAGGTCTAGTCTGTAATGTCTGTTTTGTCAATTATTTAAGGGTTTAACCATAACCATTTTTTTTCAGTCACTGAACAGAAACATCAGTATAATTTTAAGTGAACTCTTAGCTATCACAATTAATTATATAAAAATCCATTCACTAGAATATTCAACATTAACACTACCCAACAGCTTTTCATATGTCTTAATGACTCGCATTAAATAATAAAATTTAAAAACTCCAACTCTAACTTTAAAAAAATATTTGTGTTCTGACAACAATCTCCCCAAATTACTTCTTGGGTAGACGTTTTGGATGGTTGCTGGAGACGCTGCATTTTTTTAAGCCTGTAGAAAATTATCAAAAGCCTGACTCAAGTATCAAAAAAAGTTTAAACTAAGGAAACAAAAAGCAATAATTATTAAATCTGTTTTTATGTTTACCTGAGATACTTCTACCAATAATTTCCCACAAACTACCAGGGAGATACTTCTTTCTCAGACACAATGGTTTTTTTTTTTTCCCAACTAAATGCATTTCTGAACTTAAATGCATGAAAAGTTAATAAACGGAAGGAAAAGCAAATTCAGAGCTGTCATTTTAAAATTATATTCTTAAAGGGTTTAGGGGTATCATTTGTGGAACACAAAGAGATTTCCTTCTCAACAACATTCCAGGACATCACTCTTTCCTGCCTACCAGCAGACAAGATTATACTTGTCTGGTATGTCAGTAAAGTATTTACACAAAGGCAGTTTTTCAGAATCTTCTCATTGTGAACACAAAACAGGAAATACAGTAATACCATCAGTATATGTTAAACACTGTTTAGTATAAACAGTATTTCTTCCTTAATGAGTACTAGCTTAACCTCCAGGAGGAGGAGGTGAAAATGAGCACATCTAAAAACACATACCACTAGTTGTTTGCAGCCAGTCAAAGAAAACGTTCAGGAAGAAAAACTCGATAAAACCTGCCAAACTACATTTCAGTGTTATACTATAGCCTCTAATGAAAACTCATTTTTCTCAAGTTCATAGGGGAAAGTAAAGGTACTTCATAAAAGTTAGTATTTTTGAATAAAAAATAGCCTAATGAATAACAGGCAATTTAATAGAAATACTGCTTCTGAGGCAGAAAAAACATATTTCTATGTAAAGTGGCCATCCATCAAAAACACGAAATAATAAAGCATTTCAAGTTCTAAAAAAACGAATTCCTTTTTTTTACATTTATTTTAAAAAACCCTATTTACCTTTCCTGGCTAAACAGTAATACAATTCTATAAGCCTACCAACTGAAGAGCTTCGAAATGTATCTACAAACTGATTATATGAAGTATAGCTAGTGTCCTAAGCAGAAAAACAGAGAAAATTTTAATTTCCCATAAGATAGTTGAATGAACTATGGTTTGACTGCCCTCTGCTGATGTGAAATTTTTACAACTATAAAAACTGATATGATAAAACTGTGATATTATCATTTTAAAATAACTGTTACTGCTCAGATCCTGGTTTCATTATTGACTCCCTGTGAAAACTAAAGAGATTTAAATATTTAGCTTCTGTCTCTTATGTTTATTTATTTTTAAAGACAGAATGTCACCCTGTCACCCAGGCTACAGAGCAGTGGCAAGATCATGGATCACCATAGGCCTCAGCGTCTGGGATCTAGCTAGCAATCCTCCTGCCTCAACCTCCTGAGTAGCTAGGGCTACAGCTGATTTTTAAATTTTTGTAGAGACAAGATCTCCCAAAGTTTCCTAGTCTGGTTTCAAACTCCTAGCCTTAAGTGATCCTCCTGCCCCAGGATCCCAATGTGTTGGGATTATAGGTGTGGGCCACTGCACTTGGCCATGTAGTCTTATTTTTAATTAATGGGCAAAATTCATGAAATAACTATTATCTGAGGGCTATCAAACATATGATTTGATCTCTGTATTAGTTCCTTCTCATGCTGCTAATAAAGACATACACAAGGCTACTGGGTAATTTATAAAGGAAAAAGGTTTAATTGACTCATAGTTTGGCATGGCTGGGGAGGAAACTTACGATCATTGCAGAAAAGTAAGCAAACACGTCCTTCTTCACATGGTGGCAGGAAGGAGAAGAATGAGAGCAAAAGGGGAAAAGCCCCTTATAAAACTTTCATATCTCATGAGAACTCACTGACTATCATGAGAACAGCATGGAAGTAACCACCCCCATGATTCAATTACCTCCCACTGGGTTCCTCCCATGACACGTGGGGATTATGGGAACTACAATTTGAGATGACATTTGGGTGGGGACACAGCCAAACTGTATCAATCTCTCTGACCTCAAGATACTTACATGCTATTAGAAAGACAGGAAAAACCTGGAACAGGTGAACTATTAGAGAACATCAAGAACTAAGCTAGGTGGTACAGAACACAAGTAAGCTAGAGAAAAAAGATTTGTAGAGCCAATTTAGTAAAAACTAAGCAAAACCTCAAAAATAAAAACTTCATGGAAAAGGCTGTTAAGACAGGCAGTCAAGGAAAAGTAATGAGCATGGTTTTAGATGAAAGAGGAGGAGACAAAATAAGCAAAAGCCTGGAGAAAATAATGAATGTATAATAGTATGTGCATATCACATGACTACCAGAAGACATAATTCCCAAGATAAAAGGTAAATGTTCAGTGAAAACAGAAAATACTATAATGGTAAGATGTTGCATGGGGTAGGGGCAACTTTTGCAAACTGAAAAAGCCAGAATGAAGAGCTGGACTTGATGAGGCAAACAAGGAGTCCCTGTATGTTCCTTAGCAGTATATCATTCCTTTAGGAAGAATACTATAAAACAGAATGAAGATGAAATGGTGGAGGAGGAGACTGAAGGCAGAGAAACGAGTCAAGATGCAATGGTAGTAATAAAGGAATAACCAGAAGAGTAACAGTAATAGAGCAGAAAAAAGAAATTGAGAGAAAATAATTGAGATTTCAAATTTAAAACAAAACCAGAGGCTGGACTGAGATTCAGATGTTTGTTTAAATATTTGCCATATTAAGGTGATTATTAAATTCCACTGAAATAAATGTGTACTGGACTCAGAGTCAGCAGAAGGGAAAATTGTCATGTCATCATAGCTAATAGGGTACAGGGTTTCAAGATACAGGTACTCAGCAGGATAAAATTTATGAAATTGAAGACAGTAAGAAAGGAAACCATTAAATTTTGTTCAGTAGTCACTGGTGACCTTCACACGTTCACTTTTAATATATTTGGTCAGTTAGGAGAAACTAGGGAACTAAAATTTTTAAAATTGAGATGAGCTACAGAAACTAGATGGAACAATTAACTTTAGGCAAAAAAATCCTTCTCTGACAGTGTAGGAAAGGAGCAGCAGAGAATAATAGAGCCAAGCTATGTTTTGTTAATGATGGGGATACATAAGGAAGTCCATGGCAAATGGTCTGAATTATCTCTGTAAATCAGTTTCCAAGCTCATCTGGAAGCCCTGAAAGAAGAATGATAAATTAATATTTGAAAACAATTTGACACTGTCTTTCTAGCTAGAAGTCAAATTTCTACTGGAGATGTCCAGTCCCAAGAGATGGCTCCACCTAGCCACAACTTCTCATTTTTCTATACGTGTCTAGAAAAATCTATGTACATTTTCATTAAAAATTTCAAAGCTCACCCATTGCTTCCTATACATACAATTATAGACTTTCCATACTTTGTTTATGTGAAGACATCTGGAATAAAGCATTCAGCTTAAGAGTAGGCCATTTTCATATACCCAAAGTAAAACTGTTGGTAAGAACTCATGGAGGAGTAATATGTTTCCCGGTGATTGTTGTAGAATCACCAAACAAAACCAGAGAAATAATAATTTCTTAATTTTATGCTACATTTTCTTTGCAAAAGAACTTCTGTTAAAAGAAGTATAATACTTGAAGTTAGATTTCAGTTAATTCCTTTACTTATAGAGCAAATCATTTGGAATGCCTCTGACCCAAGTTAACTATTCCATGACACTGTAAATTCAGTCTTAAAAAACATCATAATAAAGAAATTTCCTCTTAAAACTCATATTCACAAAATAATGAATTACATGTCAGGTATGGGGTAGGGGCAACTTTTGCAAACTGAAAAAGCCAGAATGAAGAGCTGTACTTGATGAGGCAAACAAGGAGTCCCTGTATAGGAGTTCCTTAGCAGTATATAATTCCTTTAGGAAGAATACTATAAAACAGAATGAAGATGAAATGGTGGAGGAAGAGACTGAAGGCAGAGAAACGAGTCCAATAAGAACTCGTTATTTTTAATTGCAGAGTATACCACATATTTTGGGGTAAGGCCTGTTCTTCTTCATGACTACATATTCTGAATGGTATAAAAAATTGATATGAGATGTTAACAATAATATTTCCTAGAAAAACATAAAAGATAATCAAGAACTTGTGTTTGTAAAATAATTAAAGTGGTAAAGTTTAAAGATTAAAGTGCTACACTGACTACATGTCTAACTTAATAAACCAAACTAAGTTCTCTCTAAAGTTAAATAGGCAGGAACTTGATAACATCTTTTTCCTTTTCAAATGGAAAACATTATATGATATTATTAAATAAAATTTCAGAAAAAAAGCAGCAAGACTTACCAAGAATTTAATCACTATTTGACTACCCGTGTTGTTTGCCTGTGGACATCCAACCATTGTTTTATGCTCTGAATATTATCCTCTAGTCTCTTATATGAACACATTTTTATAGCAGTAGTTATATTTTATGATTTTTAAACAGCTTGTGCAATTAAATGTCAGTTTTCCACTTTCATACTAAAGTAAAATAGATTTTCCTGAGGCAACTGCCTTTTGAAAAACAATAATAAAAGTTCCTCTGACAAAAGCTTTCCCTGCAAAAATAAAAAGTTAAAAGGTCAATTTTCAGAAAGGAAAATTGATAAATAGAAAACACAATTTTAATCTAAAATACAAAGCACATTTTTATCTACACTGCAAGTAGGACAAACACATGTGGATAGAGAGCAGATGTGGATTTCCAAATACTATACACAACCTAATATGCTGTCAAAAAAAAAAAAAGATGACATGGCCAAAAAAAAATAGTAGTTTTCTATTCCATTTATTAAAGGAGATTAGTATAAAGGCAAAAAGGTAGCCGTATGAATAGAAAGAATAGTTTATCAACACACTGTTAATTTCTGGTATTTTCCTTCATTAGTTACCACTGCATTAGACATCAAAAGTAATGAACAGTCCCTGACTTACAGTGATTTGACTTCGGAGTTTTCAGCTTTATGATGGTGTGAAAGTGAAACACGTTCAGAAAAAACCTTACTTTGAGTAACCATACAACCATTCTGTTTTCCACTCTCAGTACAGTGTTCAATTAATTACATAATATATTCAATACTTTATTATAAAACAGGTTTTATGTTAGGCGATTTTGCCCAACTGTAGGCTAATGTAAGTGTTGAGCACATATAAGGTAAGCTACGCTAAACGATGATGTTCAGTAGGTTACGTATTTTAAATCCATTTTTGACTTACGATATTTTCAACTTAAGATACCTTTAACAGGAAGGAACTCCATTGTAAGTTCAGGAGTATCTGTATATTCAGGTGGAGAACAGTTAAAATAAATATATGTATCTCAGAACAAATCTATCTCTTGCTCATCAACATAACCTGAGCAAACACTGATGTGATTATCTAAATATTATCCTAGATAGCAAAATGGGTAAGTTTTGAATTTACATACTGAAACTACAGGGTGATATGTGGAAATAAGTGAGGCAGCAAAACAACAAATAATCAGACAAAATCCAGCAGGGAAATTGGGAGAGTGGAATGAGTGCCGGGTCAGGGTTTCAAGACATAAGGTGATAATATCCTTGTGACAAAGCTAATTTAAAATACAAAGTCAAATCTGCCCAGACAAAGTTTCCAAACAATCAGTCTTGAATACACTCATCTTTTTATAAGTTAAAAGGAAAAGGTTCATTATACTTCAAGAGGAAACAAAAGGTCTACGGAATTTGACTCAAAATAGTACCTTTGGCCAAGGAGGTTACAGAACAAAATACAGTCATGTGTCACTTAACAATGGGGATATGTTCTGAGAAATGCATCCTTAAGTGATTCTGTCATTGTGCAAACATCACAGAGTGTACTTACACAAACCTAGATGGTATAGCCTACCCAGGCTATATGATATAGCCTGTTGCTTTTAGGCTACAAACCTGTACAACATGTTACTGTATTCAATGCTGTAGGCAACTGTAACACAATGGTATCTGTGTGTCTAAACATATCTAAACAAAGAGCAGGTACAGTAAAAATAATGTATAAGAGATTAAGAAATGGTATACCTGTACAGAGCACTTACCAGGAATGGTACTTGCAGGACTGGAAGTTGCTCTGGGTGAGTCAGTGAGTGAACTCTTTGCTCTGGGTGAGCAAAGAGTGAATGTGAAGGCCCAGGACATTACTGTACACTACTATAGATTTTATAATAAACACGGTACAATAAGACTATACTAAACTTATTTCAAAACTTTTCTATCTTCAAGAATTAATCCGTAACTTACTTTATAAATTATTTATTTATTTATTATTTATTTTACTTTTTGACTCTTATAATAACGTTTAGGTTAAAACAACATGCTATACAGCTGCACAAAAATATTTTCTTCTTTATATCCTTATTCTATAGGCTTTTTCCTATTTTTAAATTTTATTATTTTACTTTTTAAAGTTTTTTCTAAAAACTAAGACACAAACACATATATTAGCCTAGGCCCATAGATTAGGATCATCAATATCACTGTCTTCCACCTCTACATCTTGTTTCCCTGAAAGGTATTCAAGGGAAATAATATGCATGAAGCTGTCATCTCCTATGTTTACAATGCCTTCGTTCTGGAATATTCCCTGGAGGACCTGCCTGAGGCTGTTTTAAAGTTAATTTTTTTTTATAAGCAGAGTACATGCTACAATGATCAAAAGTATAGTATAGGTAATACATAATAAGCCTGTAACACAGTTGTTTATTATCATTATCAAGTATGATGTACTATACAAATGGAATGTGCTATACTTTTATATGACTAATAGCACAGTGGGTTTATTTACACCAGCATCGCCACAAGAGTAATGCACTATGCTACCACATCATAATGGTTATGACATTATGATGGTTACAATGTCACTAAGCCATAGGAATTTTTCAGCTCCATTATTATCTTATGGGACACATTTGTACATGCAGTCTGATGTTGACCAAAACATGGTTATGAAGCACATGACTGTGTCTAGAATGTGACTGCAGTAACAACCCTCACTCACCAAAACTCAGTCTTCCCAGAAGGCCACATAGATGATACAGCACACATAATGATAGTGTATTAATATTAACTAATTTTAATTAGGTAACTAATATTAACTAATTTTTCATGGTTAATTGTAATGGATAAAATGATGTCACAAGTGCACTGAAGCTTTCTTTAGCCCTTAATTATTACTGCTTTTTCTAAGAGTTTCTCTGAGAAGTTATTTGGAAAGAAGATAGACAATGTCAAAAAATACAATGGCAGAAATTCAAATATGGAAACTATGTTTATGATTCACCAGAGAAACTCAAATGTTATAAACTATTTCCTGAACACAGATGATTAATTTCCAAACATGTTCTCTTGACCAGTCCTTGCAATAATTAAGATAAAACTGAAATGGCTGGTCAGTGTTGATGATAAATTCTGTTTGGAAGATGATATGGTTTGGCTGCGTCCACACCCAAATCTCATCTTGAATTGTAATCTCCATAATTCCCACATCATGGGAAGTAACTTCTTCATGGGGGCAGCTTCCCCCATGCTGTTCTCATGATAGTCAGTGAGTTCTCATGAGATCTGATGGCTTTATAAGTTTATGGCATTACCCCTGCTTGCACTCATTCTCTCTCTTCGGCCCTGTGAAGAGGTGCTTTTCACCATGATTGTAAGTTTCCTGAGGCCTGCTCAGCCATGCTGAACTGTAAGTCAATTAAACCTCTTTCCTTTATAAATTACCCAGCCTCGGGTATGTCTTTATTAGCAAGTGTAAGAATGGACTAATACAGAAGACATAAAAATTACTGGTTACTACAAGGAAATATCCCATAATTATGGTCTCAAAGCACATTACTATCTAAACTGAACCTTTATCATTATAACTGGTCTAAAGCTCTGTAAGATGCAGCACATCTAACCAATCAATTTTGGCAAGACATGTTATAATTTTCAAGAATAAACAAGTTTGAAAATGACAGCAAAATGAAGGGAAAAGATGGACCCACCTTGTCTCTATTTGATATAAATTTTTTATGTCTAAGAAGAGAAAGTTAGGAGACTGGAAAGCAAAATATGTCACTTCCTAGACTCTTCAGCCATGGGAGGTTAAATATCCTGGCCCTCTGCTATGCTCCTCCTCCTCCTGCTCTCATAACCTTTGCTTTCTTGTTTTGGGTGCATAACAAGAATCAACTGAGTCTATTTCCATACTACCTCTTTTCCTTCTCTTCCATTCAATGAAAATTTACTAAACACTTAATATGTTGAGACACTGTAATAAGCAAGGTGACTCACCAGTGAACAAAACATGAGTAAAAAATACTGATTCCAAAATTCTAATTTAACAATGACTTGACATTGAGATTATGTGATTCAAATAAATATATTATTTTTGAGAAAACAAACCTAAATAGGAAAGATTCAATGAAGATGAGTAACTCTCAACTGGTAATTTGGTTTGGCAGAACAGCTGTAAATGAACGGGGATATTCAAAGTGCCTCAGAGTATCTTATCACTCTACTTCATAGATGCCAAACACTGAAATTAATACAATGTGGTTTAGAAAAGAGATATTACAGAGCTCCAATGAGCAGACTATTCTTAAAGAAAATTATTTGCCCTAAGACAAATGAAATCAATGTATATTTACGTTCTATGCTAAAATAAAATCATTAAACATAATTGATATAAAACATTTAATGATTATTTACTTACCCTTTTTTTTTATTACACTTTAAGTTCTAGGGTACATGTGCACAACGTGCAGGTTTGTTACATATATATACATGTGCCATGTTGGTGTGCTGCACCCATTAACTTGTCATTTACATTAGGTATATCTCCTAATGCTATCCCTCCCCACAATAGGACCCGGTGTGTGATGCTCCCCTTCCTGTGTCCAAGTGATCTCATTGTTCAATTCCCACCTATGAGTGAGAACATGCGGTATTTGGTTTTCTGTTCTTGCGATAGTTTGCTGAGAATGATGGTTTCCAGCTGCATCCATGTCCCTACAAAGGACATGAACTCATCCTTTTTTATGGCGGCATAGTATTCCATGGTATATATGGGCCACATTTTCTTAATCCAGTCTGTCACTGATGGACATTTGGGTTGATTCCAAGTCTTTGCTATTGTGAATAGTGCCGCAATAAACATACGTGTGCATGTGTCTTTATAGCAGCATGACTTATAATCCTTTGGGTATATCCCCAGTAATGGGATGGCTGGGTCAAATGGTATTTCTAGTTCTAGATCCTTGAGGAATTGCCACACTGTTTTCCACAATGGTTGAACTAGTTTACAGTCCCACCAACAGTGTAAAAGCGTTCCTATTTCTCCACATCCTCTCCAGCACCTGTTGTTTCCTGATTTTTTTAAAGATTGCCATTCTAACTGGTGTGAGATGGTATCTCATTGTGGTTTTGATTTGCATTTCTCTGATGGCGAGTGATGATAAACATTTTTTCATGTGTCTGTTGGCTGTATGAATGTCTTTTTTTGAGAAGTGTCTATTCATACCCTTTGCCCACTTTTTGATGGGGTTGTTTTTTTTCTTATAAATTTGATTGAGTTCGTTATAGGTTCTGGATATTAGCCCTTTGTCAGATAAGTAGATTGCAAAAATTTTCTCCCATTCTGTAGGTTGCCTGTTCTCTCTGATGGTAGTTTCTTTTGCTGTGCAGAAGCTCTTTAGTTTAATTAGATCCCATTTGTCAATGTGGGCTTTTGTTGCCGTTGCTTTTGGTGTTTTAGACATGAAGTCCTTGACCATGCCTATGTCCTGAATGGTATTACTTAGGTTTTCTTCTAGGGTTTTTATGGTTTTAGGTCTAACATTTAAGTCTGTAATCCATCTTGAATTAATTTTCATATAAGGAGTAAGGAAAGGATCCAGTTCCAGCTTTCTACTTATGGCTAGCCAATTTTCCTAGCACCATTTATTAAATAGGGAATCCTTTCCCCATTTCTTGTTTTTGTCAGGTTTGTCAAAGATCAGATGGTTGCAGATGTGTGGTATTATTTCTGATGGCTCTGTTCTGTTGCATTGGTCTGTATCTCTGTTTTGGTACCAGTACCATGATGTTTTGGTTACTGTAGCCTTGTAGTATAGTTTGAAGTCAGGTAGCGTAATGCCTCCAGCTTTGTTCTTTTGGCTTAGGATTGTCTTGGCAATGTGGGGTCTTTTTTGGTTCCATATGAACTTTAAAGCAGTTTTTTCCAATTCTGTGAGGAAGGTCATTGGTAGCTTAATGGGGATGGCACTGAATCTATAAATTACCCTGGGCAGTATGGCCATTTTCACAATATTGATTCTTCCTATCCACGAACATGGTATGTTCTTCCATTTGTTTGTGTCCTCTTTTATTTCACTGAGCAGTGAAATAAAGCAGTGGTTTGTAGTTTACTTACCCTTTTAAATTAACTACTAACTACTGATACCAACCTGGAAACCCCGACACATTCAAAATTACTGGTGAAAGTAAAAAATGGTAGAATCATCATAAAAGGAAATATGATAATATCTAACATAATTACAAATGTATTTACCCATAACACAACAATCCCACTTTTACAACAAACCTGCACAAGTACCAAATGACACCTGGACAAGATTACTCTTTGTAGTACTGTTAGTAGTGGCAAAAGACTGACAATAGCCTAAGAGTCCATAAAATAAGGGACTGGTTGAATAACTATGGTAGTTCTTCATCCATGCATCCTTCAAAAGGATGAGGAAAATGTCCATTTACTGAGAGAAAAAGATCCTCAAGAAACAGTTAAATCAAAAAAGCAAAGTAGTGAAGGGTATACATAGTTTCCTTCATTGTATATATCTGGGAGAAATGGGTATTGAAAACATATATATATATACACACACACACACACGTATTGGGTATTGCAAATACCAATGGGCATTGAAAACATATATATATATGCATATATATATTTTGTTTGTGTTAAAAAATTGGAAGAAGAAACAAGAGACTAACAAAAGTAAGGTGGAAAAGACAAGGTTGGGCTGCAGAGGTAGAAGGAACAAGGTATTACCATGTATATGTATATCTTTCTATACAGTTTTGATCTCTGAATTATATACATGTTACCAATTCAAAATACCATCTTAACAAAATATCTTTTAAAAAATGAAAGAAACAGTAATTAAAGTTGTATATAGAATAACATGAAGTTTATTGCTTTGCTTCCATTTATAAATGAAACAATTTATTTCATACACTGCAATCTCTAAAAGATCATCAAACTCCGCAGTTTCCACCTCCATCTGAGATCCAATTTCTTGTCTATATTAGTTGTGTGGCCCCGGATGGTCCCTTAATTTAAAACAATTTTTTTAAAAATAACCCTAAGGACTTTTGGTGGGATAGAATACAGATCTCGTCTGTCTCCACCAAAGAGACAACTTCTTAAGCATGGAAACAAAGGTAAAGTGACTTGCTATGATTTGTGACTCCAACCTGTGTTTTTTTTTTCTCCCTCTCCTCCTTTACAGAAAGCAGAACTTTTCAACAACATGCATCCATTTAGTTAATGGACTGTGGGTAGTATGGCAGACAACATAATCATTTAAAAAATAAAATCAATTGCAAATTTTTAAGAGTGGGAATAAGATCATTTACATTTACTTTCCAATGTCTGTTTCTGTTGTAGCACAACGGAGAGTATCATTAAATATGTTTATAGGTTATATGCTCTATCTCATGTGCTAAATCCACATGATTATGGTTCCATAATGGGTCCTATCAGCATGCCAGTTTCCAAAAACCTCAACCTCAATCTCTGGAAAGCAATGTAAACACATTTTGTAAATCCTTAACTTCTCTACCATCAAGTCACTAGGCATGTTTGTGTTTATACATGTGTGGTTATATATACATCCCTGCACTGCAAATTATTGTGACTGAGCAGACAATGCTTGAAAACAAAGGTTCAAGAGCTTCCTTTATGAAATGAACAAAGAAACACCTACTCCTTACACTGAAGTTCAGCAATCAAATAAAGACTGAACAGTTCTTTTAACAACTGATAACAGTTTAGTGTCAATACAAATTATCAAATACAAATTAACTAATGCCCATCTGACAAGTTTATAAAAACTACCTTACTTTTCAGATGTGTTAACTGAGGCTTGGATATTAAATAAATTAACTACAGTCACAAATGGGAAATGAATCCAGAGCTTCAGGCTCTTGAGTATTCTACCAATATAACTGATTTTTGGATATTGTGATTACTTTTTTAATTAAATGATTTAATTCACAAATACAGAAATAATTCTGTACAACACCAACACCTACAAAGCAGAAGTTTCATTTCACGTCCATGAAAGAGTAAAAAATAATACTAATTTCTCATGTTCTTCTATAATAAAATGTTTTCCATTTCCCTGTATCACAAGATTACCATACTGTCTCCATGAACATTTTTTGAAGACTGTTTGTGTTTATGTGTTTATTGCATCTATAAATCCCAAAATCTGTGTCTAAAGCCTCTTTTACCTCTTATTACCTCTTATCTTATTTTGTTTGTTATTAAACAAACAAAATCTCCCTTTATTTATAAAGCATTGTAAACATCAATGTAGCTACTTGGAAAAACTCCCATCAAGATAAAAATCCACACTTTACAGCAGAGTTTCTCAATCTCAGCATTACTTGGGCTAATAATGTTTCGTTGTGGGACAGGAAGGGTTTTCCTGTGCATTATAGGAGGTCTGGTAACATCCCTGACCTCTACCCACTGGATGCCAGTATCATTCCTCCAGCTGTAACAACCAAAACTGACCTGGAGGGAGGTTGAGAAGAATAAGCTGTAAAATCCCCATTACTAGAAATCATTAAGAAAAGAAAAATCAACTTTCTGTGTAGCTCATTCACTGCTTGAGGTAAAAGCTGCTTCCAATAATTTTTGTTTGGTTTAAAAAATCTTTTGAGGCTTTCTGTTGCTTTTGTTTCTATGATTCCATCATTCCAAACTTTCATGCAGGGTCAAAATACTTATAACTTTTCTGAAAATGGAAATGTCCTCAAAATAGCCTGGGTGTGGGGGCACTTTGGGAGGTCAAGCCAGGAGGACTGCGAGAGCCCGGGAATTGGAGACCAGCTTGTGCAACAAAGCAAGACCCTGTCTTTACAAAAAATTTAAAAATTAGCTGGGAGTGGTGGCACCTGCCTGTAGTCCCAGCTACTTGGGTGGCTAAGGCAGGAAGATCGCTTGAGCCCATGAGGTCAAGGCTGCAGTGAGCCACGACTGCCCCACTGAACTCCAGCCTGGGGGATGGAACAAGACTCTGTCTCAAAAAATTAAAAAAAAAAAAAAAACAAAGTCTTCAAAATGACTCTTAAGCTGCTAGTGCATCCATCACTGTACATCCATACATCCATCACTGTACATCCATACATCCATGTTTTTCTTCTCAACTAACAAGGACGGCAAAACATAAACCATTCAAACTGATGGCAGCAGCGGGCCATCCAAAGTAGTTACTGCCACTTTGGCAGCCGGGGCCGGCTGTGGTGGGGCGCGGGTGTGGGTGCGGGTCGGGGTGCAAGCTGTGGATCCTCAGGTGGACTTCGAGGCGAACGGTACCTGGGGCCTGCTGCCCTGGAACCCCAATCCTGGGAGCCACTGAGGTAGGGCCGGGCTGAGCTACCTGCAGACGGGGGAAGAGCACGGTCTGGCATAGAGGGGTCCCAAGGCAGAGCGGGACCCAGGGGTGCTGCGGTTGCACACAGAGTGAAGGGGGCTGGGCCTGAACGCACTCTGGGGCCGTACTTCAGAGGTGTGGGGTAGAAAGTGGGAGTGGAGCCCGCTTCCCAAACCTGGCAAGCAACTCTGCTGCCGCGCCCACCCTGCTGGCGGCTCCAAGTTACTGCACCTCGGCAGGAGGCTCAGCGGGGGCCACTGAGGCTGCATCCCCAGGATTCACCCCGCGTCCGAGTGACTGTCCAGCCTGGCGCTCCCGACGACTGGGTTTGGGGCCCGCAATCCGCTCCCAGAGGTGTCCCCCTGGCAGGGTCTCAAGCTGCGCGAGAAGGAGCCCCAGGCCGCCACCAAGAGCCAGGTCCACAGGGGGAACTTGTGGCAATGTCATCCCGGCCTTGGATGCCAGCCCAGCCCACTGATGGCCTGGAGCCCTGCTCCAGGCTGCAAGGAGGTAGACAGGACAGTAGAAGCAGCTGTGAGAGCAGCAGTGGCAACAGTCTCCTGTGCCCCATGTCCCCAAGGTGGGCTGTGCCACCTCCACCCTCGCACAGTCAGGCAGGATCTGCTACCAGACTCGGAGCCTCCAATACAGCCTTGACCTCGCTCCCCACCATGTCCTGATAGCCCACAAGCACCTGGCCAAAGGTGCCGCCACTAAGACTCACAGGACTAGCCCTGGGAGCGTCAGGTTTGTGCTGGGTTGGCCAGGGCCACTGTGCCACCTGCACCTCACCTGCTACCACTGTGGGAGATGCAGAGAAGGGGCACGGTCAAGGCTGCATACTCTGCAGAACCAGGGACTGGTGGGAGCTCTGCCCCTTACGAGTTGGAAGGGTGAGAGCCCCCCAGGCACAGCTGCAGTCGCCTGGGTTGTGGCTGTGGGCCTGGGCCTCCCGGTGCTCTCGAGTACCCAGGAGGGTCCCCCATCATCATCAGGCTCAGGGGTGTCTGCTCCCACTGCCTGGCCTCTCCCCAGTCCCAGCGTTGTTGTGGCCTGGCCGGGTGTGTGCTGCTCCAGGCAGCGCTGACAGGCCAGGCTCCTGCCACCTTGGCCCTTCTGGACTATGGATGCCAAATGGGAGAGGGAGGCCAAGATGGGGCTGAGTGAGGCTCTGGGCTGGCCCGTGGGTGCTCCTTGGCATGGGTGTGAGCAGCCTGGGTGTGACGGGCAGCAGTGGAACACGGACAGGTTCCTGGGCTGAAAGGGGCAGGTCCCTGGTGAGGCCCCACCTTCAGGCCAGGGAAGGCCTCTAGGCTGGGGGCCAGGCTGCCAGTCCTGCAGACCAGAGTGGGGACTTGTGGTGCCTTTACCACAGTCCCATGGACCAATCAGCATGCACATTTCCTCCCCTCTGAGGCTCATAAAAGCCCTGGACTCAGCCAGAGCAGAGCAGAGAGCCAGTGGAAGGACTGGCTGCAGAGAAGAGCTACCCTCTCTGCTGAGAGCTGCTGAGGTCAGGATGATCAGCATCAGAGAGAAGTCTACCCTCTCCAGGACCTCCTCTCTGCTGAGAGTGGCAGACAACAGGATGACCAGCAGCAGAGAGGAGCTACCCTCTCTGCTAAGAGCTGAACACTCATCGGGACAACCTGCCTGCAGAGAGGAGTTACCCACTCCGGCCTCCTCTCTGCTGAGAGTTGAACACTCAATGAGATGACCTCCCTACAGAGAGGAGCTACCCACTGCAGGTCTCTTCTGAGCTGTTCTAACACTCAATAAAGCTCCTCTTCGTCTTGCTCACCCTCCACTTGTCTATGTACCTCATTCTTCGTAGATGCAGGATGAGAACTCAGGCAAAGGCTCCACTGGCCACAAAGGTTGCTGGTCAGAAAAACAACACACCAAAGATCCCATAACAAAATCAGGCCCAACCTTGGGGAAGGGGTGCAAGGATTTACATATGAAAACTGAAAATAAAATCCAAGTGATCGCTATTCCTTTAATTATTGATAATCTTGTTTGAGTAATCAGCACAATCACTCTCATTAAAGGTTGAACTGGTGAGGATTTTACAACCATTTACAGCCAGATTTTTTTTTTTTAATATTAATTGGATATGAGGCTGCAGCATACTGAAAGTTATCAGTAATGCAGGAGGAAGCTTTAATCCCTGTAGAGATTGTCTGGGTAAGTGAGCAAAGGCTCTAACTGACAGTACAGATAATACAATTCAGTTCCAGACCAAAAAGCTGTATTTGTTTTTGTTGTTTTTCTCCTATCCTATTAGCAACCTGTCTCCATGGATTTGTCTGGGAAAGTAAGTAGTAAAGCAAGCAACCCTCTCCATCCATCTAAATCATCCTCCTAGCACAGATCCCAAGCAAGCTTTTGGAAAGATCATCTTTTTCAATGCACATGTGTATATTAAGTCAAACTCAAAACCAATGAAAACAAACACAAGAAAATGCACACACAGAAAAATAAGTATTTATATAGACCCTTAATTCCTTGAATCCAAACACATTGGAGGAAAAAAGCCAATGATATTCATCAAATATTTATAAACATATGAAACAGGAAATATAAATATATGAATGACTCCATACTGACCTCTATTAACTAAATTACACTAGATTAGTTACAAAACAGATTTAACTACTAATGGCCATCTTAAGTATAAGCCTTTAAAAATCTAACATTCAAATTACCCTCCAAATCCAAGAAATAAAAATCTTCAGATTTTATATAGATATTTACTTCATCGAAACTAAACAGCAAACTCATTTTGGAAAAAAATCAAAATATCAAGAAAAGAAAGCACATAGGAAAAATCTAAACAGAGCTTCTGTGCCTGTGGATACTTTTGGAAGAAGTTTTTGTGGTGTGGAAACAGAAAAAAAAATGTTAATGCTTGGGAATCAGATATTAAAAAAATTCATTATCCTGTATTTAAGTTTCTACCTTCTACACTTTGTACTTTTAGCCAACCATTCAGACAAAATGATTCCATATCACTATTCTCTCTGATGGAAGAGAAACTGATATGTGAAAGAAGGAAGCAGTTAAGTTTTACAAGACTCAAATGTGATATGTTAAAAAATACTGACTATAAAAGAAATCACATCCTTAAATCAAGAACCATTTTGGCAGCATTACTGTTTGAGATAGAGAATGCTAATGTCACAGACTCTAACATGTAACTCAAAAGAAGACTGCATCCCTGCTTGAATTTTAATCTCAAGGATCTCAGGAACACATACAACAAACAAAAATTAACAATTTAACTCAATTATTTTTGTTTTTCTTTATCTCCTTATTTGTCTTTAGGAGGACACTATAACTTCTTTTTGACAATTATAGAAAGTAACAATACCAATATTAAGCTATCTTTTAATTTAACATTTCTAAAATCAAGGAAGAGGAATTTCCACTCAAAGGGAGGCTCTACAAGATTTTGGATTCCAGAGTTCTGAATGTATGCATTCATTCAGTCAGCCAGTCAAATATTCATTCAATAGATAATAATTTAAGGCAATTTTTGGTATTAATAGTGTTCATAAAGTTCTTCTAAAATAGTAAGTATAGCCAGGTGCGGTGGCTCACGCCTGTAATCCCAGCACTTTGGGAGGCCGAGGCGGGCGGATCACCCGAGGTCAGGAGTTCAAGACCAGCCTGCCCAACATGATGAAACCCTCTGTCTTTACAAAAATACAAAAATTGGCATGTGCCTGTAATCCCAGCTACTTGGAAGGCTGAGGCAGAAGAATTGCTTGAACCCAGAAGGCAGAGGTTGCAATGAATGGAGATCGTGCCATTGCACCCCATCCTGGGCAACTGAGCAAGTCTCTGTCTCAAAATAATAATAATAATAAGTATAATACAAAACTAATACTTGTATAATATTTAAGTATGAATGAAACATCTTCACTATATTACCATAACTGATCTTTTAGTCTTTCCTGTCTATCTATATTTGATCTACTATTAAAGGGAAAAAAATAAATTCGTGATAAGACATAGAAAAGGAGGCAGCGCCTATAGTCCCAGCTACTGGGGAGGCTGAGGCAGGAGAATGGCATGAACCTGGGGGGCGGAGTTTGCATTGAGTGGAGATTGGGCCACTGCACTCCAGCCTGGGTGACAGAGCGAGACTCCATCTCAAAAACAAAAAAAAAAAAGAAAAAAAAGAAAGGGAGGCATTTGATGACGTGACAAAACTTACATATAATACAAAACTTGAATCTCTCAATTTTTCCAAACAAGCTCTTTGTCATAGGCTACCGTAAGACTTTAATATATACACTTTATCAGAAATGCCAGTACCTTCATTGCTCTGTGGTTTCTGTCTTTCATCAAAGAAAGGCTTAATGAATCGTTTTCATCATTCTATTAAATGTAAAATACGAGGGGTGTCCAAAAATGTATGGCTCTATGTTGCCCAGAAAATATAAAACTCTCCTCTAAGTCAGAATACAAGTGTTCATAGGTCACATATGCTCAAACCAATTTGTATGATCAATTTTCACAGCTGTATAAGGCCAAATACATGTTATAAAGCTGAGAAAGATAAAATGAAAAAAAAAAAAATACATGTTGGCTTAAAATCAGAAGCAATCGCTTTAACTTCAAAATGAAAACAGGTAGGCATTTATTACTCCATGGAATCAGCAAGCCATTTCCTTTTGTATAACATTCTTCTCAGGTTATTCAGAAGCATACTATGTTACGAAATTTTAAATTTTAAATGTCTAGAGTGTAAGTTTTCTAACACATAAAATTTTTAAATAAAGTATGGATTAAAAAGTATAGTCACCTGATGACACATCATGACAACACTGGAGAAAAATGACATGCTACGGGATAAAGAATAAGGTATCTGGGGAGACAGAAAGTCCTGCCTTACTGTACTGCCTTCATTACTTACTAGTTTCTGAATCATGGCAAGCTATTTAATCTCTTTGAGTAGTAATTTTCTCATCTTCAAAATGTAAACAGAGGTACTACTTTGCAGGGTTGTTAGGAGAGCTACAGATTATGTACATAAAGCACGCTGTGCTGTGCCTGGTATAGTGTATGTGCTCAAATAAAAATGGTAATAATTGTTATTATCTTAGTATATAATAATTGTTATTATATTTCTGGGTTTTTCTGATTTCCCTTTATGTATTCAATTTTGTATTTTATTTTTTACTTCAAATATAATACCTAACAAAATAAACTTGTAATAAAATGTATAAAAGCAAATATTAATTTTCTATAGATATACCTATAAAATTCAGTATCTACATGATAGCTTTGCTTGGATTACATTTTTACTTCTTTGTTTTCCATGAAGAAAATCCTTGCTGCTTACAAGAACATTTGGCTTTTCTCACTGTCTGCCAGAATACACGTTTAGGTCACGAATGTGAATGTGAAATATCAACTCATGGAAACTTGGCTGCAGAATACTGTTCTCCTTACCAATTTTGCAACTATGTAAGCAGGGCAATCAACTATCACCAAAACACAGTCATGAATATAACTGGAAGGAAGAGAACTTTTATGAGAAATGATTCTTAATTACTTAATAGTGATTAAACTCTCAGCATTACTTCCTCAAGGCCATCAAAGCAGTTAACATGAGCTTTAATCTTAGTGTTCATTTTGCTATTCAGTAAATATATTACTGAACTACCTTCTACTAAACACATATCACCCCCAAGAAAAAACTACATGTAGCTAGTGATAAAGCGAGGAGTTAAAAATAGAAAATAGTAACTTGCTCAATGAAGAACAGAGAAAACGAATTAAAAGATACACCATTTAGCTCAGCAAATTATTTGCATTTTGAATTGGCAAAATATAGCCAGCAAGTGAAAAGCTGATGCTTTCTAAATTGATTAATATAGTTAATAAGAAGGCAGGTTTATTTCATACTAACTGCTACTATGTGTTCCAGGTACCTAAAAATACCAGTAAATATGACAAAAATCCTTGCTCAAAATAGACAAAAATGCTTCCCTTGCATTAGAGCAATGTGAGACAATAATAAACACTTTGTATAAGTAAACTATGTGGTAATAATATTCACTACACTACACTAATAAGCACTACAGAAAAAAACAGCTGAGTAGCATAAAAGGAGGTAAGGAGAATCAGAATGAGAAAACACTTGTAGCACCTACAGTGTCAGATGATTGATATAATCTTTTCCTACGAGGCTCAGTATTATTATTGCTTCAGATAAGACAGATTTATCATATGAGTATTTCCTAGTTCTAATAATTACTAATAGCTTCCTATAAGCCATATTATAATTAGTAATAAAGGGGCAGATGGTACATATTTTCAGTTTGTCAGCCATACAGTCTATGTAGCACTATTCAACTCTCCCATTGCAGCATGAAAGCACTCACAACAGAAAATGAATGTGGCTGTGCTTCAATAAAACTTTATTTCTAAACACAGGCATAGAACACAGCAGTTTTCCAATCTTGAGTTAGTTTAGCTAAATGCCTTAATTCTAATGTTAAATTTTCCTGGGAGTATAGAGATAAACTTATCATCTATTTCCTAGTGTTTAACTTCAATTCTAATTGTCTAACAAGCAAAGATAAAACATAAATACAACAACCCACACACATATACCACTTCAACCTCCCTCTACCCTCCCCCTTCTTCCCTCTTTTTCTTTTTCCCCTCTGTCTTTACCCAAATCACTTAGTAATATGATGCAAACATCAAAGACTGAATTCTGGTTTATAAATGCAACAGCAAAAGGACATCAAAATATTACATACACAATTCAAAGACATTAAGTCTGATACAGAATTTAAGAATAAACCTCATAAAGTTATTAAACTCAAAATGTCAGGCCTCTACTAGTCTCTAAAAAAATCACATATATTTTATTTTTTTTAAAATGTGTTAAGCCCCAAAATATAGAATTAAAGAGGCTGAACTCTTAGAAATTCCCAAAATATCCTAAACATTCATAGAAATACAATTTTGCTCACCTTCTCCAAACATTAGCATTCTATTTTCTTCAACTTTCTACTTAGGTAGAATATACTACACTTTAAAAAAATCCTATTACAAATATTCTGTTTTGTTCTCTAATACAAAAAAAAAGAAGTTGCGGAATCAAGACTTTCAAAAGGCTCCAGTTTTACAACTGGCTTATCATTGTCTTTTCCATAACAAAACATACCTCTGAATAAGTCTGTCATCAAATATCTCCATGTAAACAGAAACAACATGTAACTTTTAGGCCATAAATTTTACTGGCATAACAAAAAGGTAAACATTATTACTTGGTATGAAACATAATTATTGATACAAGGCACTGGTCTGGTTTACCTGCACTGTCCCTTCTAGGAGACAGGAGTATAATCTAGCTTTTTTTTTTTTAGTACATTTTCATAATTTTAGTTATATTTAATTATGAAAATCAGATTAGAAACTGCCAATATACACATAACAAACTGATTTTTGTTGCTGAATAAATTCTCTAAAAGATTTACATGTAAAATATCTAGTTTGCCAGTCAAATTTTCATTAAGAAATCACTCTAAGAATCTTTCCAGCACTAAAATTCTACTTATTTCTGCCCCGACACTTGGGAGTAATGATGGCAGCAGTGACCCGTCTGCAGCAGCCGCTGTGAAGGTGCCGGCCGCACAGGGTAGGTGCGGCTAGAGCTGTAAGCTCCGCCAAGCCGGCAGGGCTGGGAACAGGCAGGAGCCCTGGCCCCTAGGAGCTGGGAGGGCGGGGCTAACTGCAGCCGTCCAGCCGTGGCTCTGGACCCAGGCCTTCTTGGGGTCCTGGAAAGCCCTCCTGCCCCGACAGGCTCTGAAGCGCCTGCTCCTGCTCCCTGGCCACTCCCTGATTGTGGCGCAGGCTCTGGGCGGAGCAAAGTTGTGGCCAAGCCTGGGTGCTCTCACAACTCAGCTGGATGTGCTTGTGCTCAGGGACACACTGAGATGTCAGCTCCCAGCCACCTTGAACCCCTCTGGACTTTGGGCACTGGTGAGCATGGGAGGGAGGCTAAGGAGGGCTGAGGGTGGTTCGCCATAGGCCTTTGGGCACCCCTTTGCACAAAGAGCCTGGGGGCCATGAATGGCACGTTCTTGGCGACAGGAGGCAGAAAGGCTCCTGGGTGGAAAGGGGCGGGTCCCTGGTGAAACCCCACCTTCAAGGCAGGGCCAGCCTGAAGCCTGGGGGCTGGACTGCCAGATCCATGTGGTGTCCTCGGCCCAGAGTGAGAACTTAGGGGCTTTCACTGGGCCTGCCCATGGCCACCCATGGAACAATCAGCAGGGACTTTGTCCCTTCTGAGCCCATAAAATCCCCTGAACTCAGCCAGACTTGGACAGACTTCAGCACTACCAGCTACAGAAAGGAGCTACCTATGTTGGGTCTCCTGAGAGCTGTTCTGTTGTTCAATTAAGCTCCTTTCCACCTTGCTCACCCTCCAGTTGTCCACATCCCTCACTGGTCCTGGACGTGAGACAAGAAGTCAGGACCCACCAAATGGAGGGAGTGAAAGAGCAGTAACACAAACAGGGCTGAAACACACTCCCCACCCTGACTTGCCACATTGAGCATGATGGGAAGGAGAGAAGAGTTGCAGCCCTTTGGGGAGCCCAGACCTAGGGGCTCCCTGAGGCAGGACTGTGACATCTCTTTAGGGCTCTGGTTCCTGGCTTCTCCAAGCTTCTGGGCACCACTGCGTTCCCCTAATCCAGTCACGGGTGCACACAGTGGAAGCTGTGCGTGGTACATCTGGTCCAGCCACAGCCTTACATGGAGCCAGCAACTTATCAGTGCCTGGAGCTGCCCACCCCATGCAGCAGCTTGTGTGCCTGGCTGTGCACAGTGGCCAGAACCTGGGCTCACTCGCCCACATAACCCTCACCGCTCCATGCCTGGCTCATCCTTGGCAGGTGTGGGATCCAGGCCAGTAGCACGAGCGGAGTGCAGCCTGCTGGGCCAAGTGGGCAGGACGAGCTCAGTGGGTGTGAGCAGTATTCAGGCAGAAGGCGCCACTGGCCACGGAGGTTTCCGGCTGGTGAAGCAACACTCCAAGCCCCTTTGTTTGCTGAGGTAGTCCTGAGCCCACTGAGGCAATAACAATGCAGGTCTGTGTAAATGGGTTGTAAAAGATAGTCAAAGGCTGGTAAAAGAGCTGAGAAGCAGGAAGCCTTACCTCCAAGTGAAAAGAAACTGTTGCTGAAATATAAAGCTGACATTTTCCTTTGTGTTCCGAATTAAACAATTTTTTTAGTGTGGTTTTTTAATGGCCAGGATTAGGGTATACCCCACATATTGTAAAATTCAATCTCTTTACTTTTACAGCTAGAAGGGTTCTGACACATACAGGCCTACCTCCAAGATACTGCAGGTTCAGTTCCAGACCACTACAATAAAGCTAATATCGCAATAAAGCTAATATCACAATAAAGCAAGTGACAAGAATTTTTTAATTTACCAATACACATAAAAGTTATGTTTACAGTATATGATAGTCTACTAAGTATGCATACCATTATGTCTGGGAGAAAAAAAAGTATACACCTTAATTTAAAAATCCTTTATTGCTAAAAATGCAAATGATTATCTAAGCCTTCAGCAAGTTATAATCTTTTTGCTGGTGGAAGGTCTTGCCTTGATGTTGATGACAGCTAACTGATCAGAGTGGTGGTTGGTGCAGGCTGGGGTGGCTGTGGCAATTTCTAAAAAAAAGACAACAATAAAGTGTGCCACATCAACTGACTCTTCCTTTCATGAAAGATATCTTTGTAGCATGTGATGTTATTTGATAGGGTAAACCACAGTAGAATTTTCTTTTTTTTTTTGAGACAGAGTCTCGCTGTGTCTCCCAGACTGGAGTGCAGTGGCGCGATCTCGGCTTGGCTCACTGCAAGCTCCGCCTCCGGGGTTCACACCATTCTCCTGCCTCAGCCTCCCGAGTAGCTGGGACTACAGGCGCCTGCCACCACGCCCGGCTAATTTTTTGTATTTTTAGTAGAGACGGCGTTTCACCGTGTTAGCCAGAATGGTCTCGATCTCCTGACCTCATGATCTACCCGCCTCGGCCTCCCAAAGTGCTGGGATTACAGGCGTGAGCCACAACGCCCGGCCAGTAGAACTTCTTTTAAAGCTGGAATCAATCCTCTCAAACCCTGCTGTTTTATCAACTAAACTTATAAAATATTCTAAATCCTTGGTTACCATTTCAACAATATTCACAGCATCTTCACCAAGAGTAGATTCCATCTCAAAAAAATCACTTTATTTGCTAAGTCATAAGAAGCAACTCCTCACCCATTCTAATTTGATCATAAGATTGCAGCAATTCAGTCCCATCTTCAGACTCCACTTCAAATTCTAGCTCTTTTGCTATATCTACCTTATCTGTAGTTACTTCCTCCACTGATGTCTTGAAGCCATCAAAGTTATCCATGAGGGCTGGAATCAACTTCTAAACTCCTGCTAAAGGTGACATATTTTCACCTCCTCCCATAAATCATGAATGATCTTCATGGCATCTAGAATGGTGACTCCTTTCAAGGAGGTTTACTTAGCCCATATCCACTATTATGGCAGCAATAGCCTTACAAAATTTATTTCTTATATCATAAGACTTGAAAGTCAGTATTACTCCTTGATCCAGAGGCTGCAGAATAGATACTGTTTTAGCAGACACAAAAACATTAATTCCTGTGCATTTCCATCAGAGCCTTGGGTAACTATGTGCATTGTCAGTGAACAGTAACATCTCAAAAGGAATTTTTTTTCCCTCAGCAGTAGGTCTCAACAGTGAGCTTAAAATATTGAGAAAACTGTGCCGTAAACAGATGTGCTGTCAACCAGCTTTGTTGTTCCGTTGATAGAGCACAGGCAGAGTAGACTTAACAAAACTGTTCAGGACCCTAGGATTTTCAGAATGGTAAATGAGCACTGGCTTCCACATAAAGTCACCAGCTGCATTAGCCCCTAACAGAAGAGTCACCCTGTCCTTTGAAGCATGAAGCCAAGCATTAATTTCTCCTCTCTAGGTGCAGAAGTCCTAGATTACCATCTTCTTCTAATATAAGGCTGTTTTTTCTACATTAAAAATCTGTTGTTTAGTTAACCGCCTTCATTATCTTAGCTAGATCTTCTGTATAACTGGCTACAGTTTCTACATCAGCACTTGCTGCTTCACTTTACATTTTTATGTTACACAGACAGTTTCTTTCCTTAAACTTCATGACCCAAGTTCTGCTACCTGCCAACTTTTCTTCTGCAACTTCCTGACCTTTCTCGGCCTTCACAGAATTGAAGAGCATTAGGGCTTTGCTCTGGATTAGGCTTTGGCTTAATTAGGCTTTCTGGATTTGCTGTAGTTGGTTTGATCTTCTGTCCAGATCACTAAAATTTTCTCCATATCAGCAATAAGGCTGTTTTGCTTTCTTATCATTCATGTGTTCACTGAAGGAGCACTTTTAATTTCCTTCAAGAACTTTTCCTTTGCATTTACAACTTGGCTAAACATTTGGTACAAGAGGCCTAGCTTTTGGCCTCTCTCAGCTTTTGACATGCCATTCTCATGAAACTTAATCATTTCTAGCATTTGATTAATGTGACAGATGTGAGACTCTACTTTTAATCTGAACATTTGGAAACCATTGTAGGGTTATTCTTTGGCCTAATTTCAATACTGTTGTGTCTCAGGGAGTAGGGAGGCCCAAAGAGAGGAAGAGAGACAGAAAAATGGCTGGCTGTTGGAGCAGTCAGAACACACAACATTTATTTATTAGGTTTGCTGTCTTACATGGGTGTGGTGTATGGTGTACTAGAGCAATTACAATAATAACGTTAAATATCACTGATCACAGATCAAGATTACATATATAGTATAATGAGGAAGTTTGAAATATTACAAAAATCACCAAAATGTGAAGTGAGCATAAGCTGTTGAAAAAATGGCACCAATGGACTTGCAGGGTTACCAGAAATACTCAGTTTATAAAAAATACACTACTTGCAAACTGTAATAAAGCACAATAAAACGAGGGGTCCCTGTATATGCAGTCCTGTAATCACCACTACAGCCAAGATATAGAATATCTACACCATTCCAAAAAGGTTCCCATTGCTGCTCTGTGGTGAATTTCCTCCCTCAGATCCCCGAACTGATTTCTGTCCCTGCAACCCTCACAATGTCAGTATATTGTATAGTCTTTTATATCTGACTATTTTTACTTAGCATAATGCTTTTGAGATTTATCCATCTTTGCATATATCAATAATTTGTTCCTTTTCATGACTGAGTAGTATTTCACTCTATGGACATGTTGCAGCTTACTTATTCATTCATGTAGATAGACATTTGGGTTGTTTAGGTATTATAAATAAAATTGCTATAAACATTACAAACAGGTCTTTGCTGGACAATTTATTCATTTTTCTTGGGCAAATACCTAGGACTGAGATTGCCAGATACTATGTTAAATATATATTTAACTATATATAAGAAACTTGTTTATTTTTAAAAACAAAACAGATACTATCACTTAAATTATGAATAAAGCTACTACACTGGCTGATGATACATCATAATTTTTTTAAGAGAGAACAAACACACACCACACTTCTAAACTTGCACAATTAAACAAGGAATGCACTAGTATTGCATAAAATACATGTAAGGTGCTCATATTTGACTAAAATTAACTAGATAGTATATGTAAAACACATAGCATAAACTTAATGCATACTGCATACCTAATGACTGCTAATTCTCCACTGTCCAACTTTCCTTTTTCCCAGTGCTCTCAGCTCCCCAATCCTCAACTCACATAAACCCACACTTAAATTTGAATCATTATTTGTTAAATCTGTTATAAAATGGACACACTCTCTGTCTCTGTTCAACTATTATCTCTTAAAGCAAAGTCAGTTTCATTCATTTCTTTAAGCGGCTCTTTGGATAAATGAGGGGGGCCTCTAAACGCAGTAGAGCCTGTACTCAGGAAACATTTCAGGTGAACATCACCATCTTGTGTCAAAAAAGAGTAACTGCAATCCCAAAGTTATCAAATAGAAAACAGAGAAGTCAAAACGTATGAAGGTCCATTGTTTTCCAAATTTATTCTGATGCATGTATCAATTAAGTGTTGCAAAGCTTAAACTCTTCATGTTTTATGAATTTAATGCATTGAAATTTCAAACTAGATTGTGTATATCATAAAGGAACTAGGTTTTCTATTACAGGCCCCTTCAGATACTTTTTTGACCACACACAAACACACACACACACACACAGAATGCCAGGAACAAAATGACACTTCATTATTGTTAATACTCTCTATGTACTTTAAAATTAGCCACCAAATTGCCCTTCTACTAATGACTTTACAACATTCAATATATAGCTCCACATTTAGGTTTTGGCTACACTGAACATTAGTTCCCAAATATGAGATTCTAGGAGCATTAACAATAGAAGACAAGAAACTTTTTCAAATTTAAAAGTGATTCAACTTTAATCATACAGTTAGATACGTCTATTCTAACTCAACATTATTTTTACATTCATTAAAAATAGTTAGAAGTATATTCATTAAAAATAGTTAGAAGTATATTAAATAGAACCAAAACATTGCAGGCCAATCAGACATCTGTGAAAGAAGCAAGTATGCTGCTTAACGAGTTCTCCTTTTTCAAAGAGTAATAAATTTTAAATGAAAAAGTTAAGGTGTTCTTCAACTGTCAAGCAAGGTTTTTATTACACAACAACAGCCTTAAAGGCTGATTGATTGCTTTTTCTCCTTTTTTTCTGAAAATCACATGGTTAATCACTTTTGCACACCTGGATAATATCTGCTTGCTTTAAGATCTGTTTGACGAAATAAATGTTACGATAACAAGAAAGTCTGGGAAGGCGGTACCTAAAAAGAAACAAAACAAACAGAAAACAGAAAACAAAAACCTCAGAAATTTGTTTGGTAAATAACATCCTTTTATATAGCATTGAGAATCTCTATTATTGTCTGTGTCTCTGTGTCACAAAAGAAGATAATTGTAGAGCTTGAACAATATGTCAAAGATTATCTAGTACATTTTTCACAGGTACAAAAACAGATGCTCAGTGAGGATAAATTATTTCAAATAATACACACTCTGTTAACAAAGCTAGCATCAGAAACTAAGAGCTCTGCAAGCGTCTGTCTGCCTTAACTCTTCCATTGCTTGTTTCTGTTAGTTTTGAGCTTTTCTATCACACTCTGTATAAGCCACTCCAGCCCCTATCATATTTTTCCTCTGTTACAGGTGTCAAATGCATTTTCCTCAAGACCCATTTCCTCAGCTACACTGTTGGCATTATGCAAAAGCTCCTCTCCAATGCTGTGCACTCTCCAAAACCTCATCCAGAAATTCTAAGGTCTATGCCCAAAGGACTAGAAGCAAAATGTTCAAAGAAGAAAAATACAAAACTCCTCATACAGTAAGTCTAATATCACAAATTCATGAAACTGCAGCTACAAGGAGCAAAGTATTCAGAAAATTAAGTACATATTTCAGCACTGTCTTAAACTAAAAGGAAACTAAAATAGCTGGTTTTAAATATCTACAGAATTCAAACTAGATTAGTGTTGAACTCTTCACCTTAACAGTATATATATAATAAAATCTTAGTTATGAATTTATCTGAATTTCAATGAAATTGAAATATAAGTCTGTTCACTCTTATTTTGTCTATTTCCATCAAAGAAAGCAGAAAGCATTTCTTTACCCAGATACTATTCTTAACAGGAGAATTTTACTTTCATCTGTTCTTCCTCCATAAATAATCTCAATGATCTAGTTTCCCTTTAGGAGTTCTCTTTGGTAACTCTTCAGAATATCCCCTAATTATCTCCATGTCAATTAAATGTTCCACAAGGTTCACCTAGATTGGGGATCTTGAACTAGATACTTTATGTTTTAAAAAGAAAGCTATATAAATTCTTCTTGGTATTTAAGATATATAGTGCCTTTGCTATCAATGAATAAAGAAATACATATCCCACAGTTGATAAGTTGATAAGATTAATCAAATCTAGTAAGATGAATTTAGTAAGAACAAATTCCTCTATTCCTGTGGCCTAAAGCCTTTGTAGCCACAGCCATGGAAATAATTGGGAAATTACTTGGACTTAAAGAAAAGAATATCTGGGAATCATGTGAAAAGTAGGAGAAACTTAGAGGAGCTAATTTTGGAGGATGACTTCTATACCTGGTATATATTGTGCCTCAGTTGCTGAAACTTCAATTAACTGCACAAGCCCAAGGCGTGAAAACTATTATTTAGAAGACTTTTGAAGAAAGACCTGGGCTTTTCACCTTTGTTGTTGTTCTTGATGACTTTATTCAATAGCAATCCCAATGTGCAGCTAAGAAATAAGCTAGCAAAATCCTGGAATGCATTCGTAGAAGCAAGATATTCAGAGTAGAGGCAGCAGGAGTCTCACTAAGTTCTGTACTGATCAGAACACAATCATTATATATTTGTTCGTGGATGTGACAACTTCAGAGAGAAAAGGACAAGAAAAGGAAGCGAATGCTTTAGACGGAAAAAGAATGGCATATGAAATAATCCAAAATGTCAAGCCTGAAAAACAAAAGACTGGTAGTGAGATAAAGTGTAAAGATACCTAACAGCTTTAAAAAATAAAGGAACACCATATAGAAGAAGGATTAAAAACTGTTCTTTACAGATTTTGGAATAAAATCAGGTGGATGTATAGAAGGTTTGGGGAGACAAACAGCTGCTGGTTCATCAGATTAAAGAACTTCCTAATAGTCTGACACAAAAATGAAATGATCTATTTTGTGAGTTAATAGTTCCCCATCAGTGTGGGTGAATAAGCAAAGGATGAAGAAACCATGGGTTGGGATTTTACGACAGGTGTCAATGCATCAGATGGGTCATCTAGACCATGGAGCCTTCTATGTCCTCTCTAATCTTGAAAAAACCAATTTCTTGGGTATTGACAGCAACATGTATTTTATTATGGTATTACTTTCTCTAATATTAAACATACTTCAATTCACGTTGACAATATCAAATATTATTTACTAAACAAATATATCTGAACACAGAATCTTTCAAAATTTAGAAATCTAAGCCTGAAAATCCCAATGATGCTATATACTAAAAAGGGCATACAACTCACAACTACAAAAAGCTAATAACCAATGGAACTTTAAGATTCAGGTGCCATGAATAAATATTTACGTTACTCATGTAATAAAAATTGTAGATTTAAGGGTTTTAGGGAGTCAATTGGAAAAAAACTAAGTATTTAGTGGAAAAAAATAAGTATTTAGTGGAAGAAAATGTATTTTAAAAAATTGAAGATTAAGAGAACTTTCAAGAGGGGATGGTGTATACTTGAAATAAGTTAATTCAGCCTCCCTACTAATATTTAAGTTCAGTATAATTTTTACTCATATTTGATTTATAATATAACGTATCTTCAGAAAACTTATGTGTTAAACATTTTTAAACAATCTTTTAAAAAACTCTGTGGCTCATTCAACTCAAAATGAATTAAAGACAAATAAAGAGCTAAAACTGAAAAACTACTGAAAGAAGTTATAGGGAAAATGTTCCATGACACTGGCCTGGACAATAATTTTTTGAACATGACCTCAAAAGCACAGACAACAAAAGAAGAAATAGACAAATGGGATTACATGAAGCTAAAAGGCCTCTGCACAGCAAAGGGAAACACTCAACATAGTGAAAAGACAATCTATAAAATGAGAGAATATGTTCGTAAACCAAACCTGATAAGGTGTTAAAATCTGAAATACCAAAATTTATAAGGAACTCAACAGCAACAAATGACCTGATTAAAAAATGGGCCAAAGACCTGAATAGACATTTCTCAGAAAAGACATACAAATAGCCAACAGGTATATTTTTTAAGTGCTCAACATCACTAATCATCAGAGAAATGCCAGTGAAAACCACAATAAGATACCATTTCATACCTGTTAGAATAGATATTGTCAAAAACATGAAAGATAAATGTTGGTGAGGATGTGGAGAAAAGAGACCCCTTGTACACTGTTGGCAGGAATGCAAATTGCTTCAGATATTACAGAAAATAGTGTGGAAGTTTCTAAAAAATTTAAAATAAAACTACCTTATTATCCAGCAATTCCACTATTGAGTATATATCCAAAGGAAATGAAATCAGTATGTCCAAGAGACATCTGCACTCCATGTTCACTGCAGCATTATTCACAATATCCAAGTCATGGAATCAACCTAAGTATTCATCAAAGAATAAATGGATAAAGACAATGTGGTGTGTATACAGAAGGTAATCCTATTCAACCTTTATTAAAAGGAAATCCTGTCATTTGTGACAACATGGATCAACCTGGAGGACATTATGCTAAGTGAAATAAGCCAGCCAGACAAATAAAGGCAAATAGTGCATGATCTCGCTTATGTGTAGAGTCTTAAAAAGTCGAACTTATAAAAGCAGAAAGTAGAATGGTGGTTATCAGGGTCTGGAGGTCTAAGGGAGTTGGGAGATATTGGTCAAAGGATACAAACCTTCAGTTAAACAGGAGGAATAAGTTCAAGAGGTCTATTGTACTGCATGGTGACTATCATTAATAACAATATATTGTATACTTAAAAATTACTAAGAGAGTTGGTTTTAAGTGTCCTCATCACAAAAAAAATAAGAAGTATGTGAAGTAATGCACGTTAAATAGCTTGATTTAGCCATTCCACAATGTATACACAATTATCAAAACAACATGTTGTACTCTACAGATACAATTTTTATGTCAATTAAAACAAATAATCTTTTTTAAAAAGAAAACGTGAGGCTCATAGATGAACAACAGACATTAAAGACTACTAATCTTCTAAAACCTTAAAAGGACAAATAAAGAGTCAGCAAACTTTTTCTGTAAAGGTTCAGAGTATATAATTTAGGCTTTATAGGCCATAAGTCCGTACTGTAACTACTCTACTACAGTAGTGCAAAAGCAGTAATACACAAAACATAATCAAATTAGTGTGGCTGTGTTCTAATAAAGCTTTATTTATGGGGACTGAAAGTTGAATTTCATATAATTTTCGTATGTCACCAAAAACCACTTTTATTTTCCTAATCATTTAAATATGTAAACACTATTCTTAGACAATGGGATGTGCAAAACCATATGGTGGGTCACATTTGGCCTAAAGGCCATAGTTTGCCAACCCTTGAGATACAGAGTCTTTATCTTATGAACATCGAAATGAAGTAAGACCCATATATGCATACAAACTCTAACCAGTCTCTCTTCTCTGATCTCTCCCAAGTCTCTATCCCCAAAGTCAAAACTTGTAAGCGGCTGCCATAGAAGATAAAGAAGAATAACTGCCATAGAAGTTAAAACACTTGGAGCTTTAAAAAACAAACAAAACAAAAATCCAGCAACAATAACAAAAACACTTATGAGAGTCTTGTGTAAAGATGGTAAAGCTGAAATTGGAAAACAACCGTAGAGGACACTTTTCAGTTGTGATCTCATTATGGCTCACCAAAGACTCTTCACATCATTTTGATAAACAATGGGAAAGATTAACCGGCATCCATTCCTTAAATACTTTTGGGAAAATAAAGAATTATGATTCATTTGAACTATTAATGTCAATTAGTCCTTGCCGCCTTTTTTTAGTTCTGACTTAGCTGAGAAGAGTAATATTAGAAGAGCAATAGTTATAACAAGGAAAAAAATTGAGAATGAACAAACATTTGTAGCCTTTCTTCTGAGGGTATTTTTGGAACACTAGTCATTTGAATATTGAAAGATATGTATATTTAGCTTTTTATTTGTGGACATTTCTAAATATTGCTAATTAACTTTATCCCATGTCATAAACTTTCTAGAAAACTAAATTTTAAGCTGGATGCTGTGGTGCACACCTACAATCTTAGCTACTTGAGAGGCTGAGGCAGGAGATTGCTTGAGTCCAAAGGTTCAAGGCTGCACTACTTTACAATCTGTGAATAGACATTGCACGTCAGCCTGGGCAACACAGACAGGCCTGCATCTCAAAACAAACAACAAAACCCAACTTCAATTTGCAACAATGTAAGAAAACAAAATGTTATGTCTCATTTAGCTCATTAAGCACATTTCCTCTTCCAGAAAACTGTAAGGAAAATTAATGCCAATTTACTACCTCCATGAGTCTAACACAACAATAGAAAATAATCCTGAAACCAAATTATTCAAGACTTCCACATAACTTTCACAATTTTCCTCAATTGGGCAATCTTTTCCATAGATGGCTTAAAGTAAAATTTTTGAAGTCCTTCCAATTTCCTACTACAAGAAAACTAGGTTTATATGCTAGGAATAATGCTTATAATTTAATAGTTCTTATTAGGAGCTTGTTATATAGTAGGCATCAGTACTAACAGTACCCAAATAAACTGAATTCAAAGATATTCACAGAGTTAAAACTATTTTGAGGCATGCTTATTACCTGAGAAAGAAGACATGACCATGTTTTCCCTAAGATTCAACACAAATGTACAAAATGTCATGGACTGGATACTTCTAAAGGGGCCACACAGCAGTTGTTAACAATGAAATAAACAACATGAACTCCAAAAGTTTGGGCATTTAACTATTATTTGGGGATCAATAATAAATTAGTTGTTTGTTTCTAAACTCCCCCGATGCTAAGCAAATCCAGACCATCAGCAATCAATCTAAAGACAATGAGCCTACTTGACATCACACAATCTCGTTAATCTTCATCTGTCCTACCACATCCTGTTACTCTTACGCAAAATGAACACTAGAGGATGCAACTTCAACTTCTCTTCACTATCTAAGCAGGAGGTAGGAAAAAGCCTAGGCGACTTAGGGACATCACAAGCAATTATTTCACTCACCCTAGTGTGCTACATCACAGCGAATGAGTCTGACATGTAAATGTGACATAGCAAGGAGTAAAATAATGAAGTTTTTGAGCTATGTGTCTCACTTTCTTTGCTGAAACACCAGAATCCCCAAGAAACTTTGGCTTTAGTCTCCCCAGAAGACATGAAACTGAAATATTGTCAAAAAGAGACACTAAATATGCACAACACATGGGTAACACAATGATACCAATTTCACTTCTGTGACAGTCCAGGATTTCTCCTTGTTTTAACATACTAACTTAAAATTATCATAACATAGAGGTTGTGGGGTAACAGGCAACAAGATTGTAAAATATGCTAGCTAATTTAAAAGGCCAAATGCCTGGATTTAATGTAGCCAAAATTATACTATATATATATTTCTTTGACCCTACAATGGTCTTTTTAAAATCAGTTTTAGCCTCAAAACATAAAATGTACTTTAACTCTTTGTCACCTCTTTTATTCCTACTACAGTTTCCTCCAGACAATAAAGATGGTAAAAACTGTGTCTATTTCATAACAGGATGTTGTTGTTTCAATTGTCCTTAAAACTGTTTTGTTTCTACCGGCACATTCACGGCACAGTTTGAACATTATGTGCTAATTACACAAGTGTGGAAACAACTTTATAGTACTATTAAACAATATAAATAATGTTCCACAGTAGTTCTTCAGAGAAAAAGTAACTGGAAAGGAAATAAGACTTAAAATTTTACTGCATATTCTCTTGTATTTCACAAACTTTAGAGGACTTGACAAGGACATACACTTTTGATATAGTATATATCATCTGAGTAGTAACAAAACTATAGTTTAAAAAAATTCACATTCCACATGGAGTTCTACCTGAAACAGAAATGAATTAAATATTAAACTTTTTTACAATTATCACTAAATACTGAAAGCACTTTCCCCACCATAACTACAGAATATATGCAGCACATTTAGGCAATGGTTCAAAATAAGAGGGAATCAGTGAATAAAAAGAGGGATGTGACGAAAGTATGGATAAAAGATATATATACACACACACATATATATATACACATATGTGTGTGTGTGTATATATATATATTTTGTGTGTGGTGGGGGAGGAATATAAAGAAAGTGATTTTGTATGAGGGACCCTGTATGGTGGATTCTTGTCCTAGAGTAAAGTAACTGGGTGTTTGAGAGGGAGACGGTGTAGGACAGGTCACAAGGTTCAGACATGTCAAGGATGGTATGTGTGGGTGATAATGGGGTTTGTGAAAGGGAATTTGTGAGGAGAATTCTGAGTGTGATTTAGCTGGCTATGACTGAAGGAAAACTGTTTGTGGTAGACTTTCTAGAAAATGGTCTAGGTGTTAGAGCCAGCTTTGCTTAAGGTATTAATTTGCTAACTTACCAGAATTTTTGCTTTTCAATTCTGTGATTTATTTCTTTTGAAAGCTTCTCAGATTTGTGTAACTCTCTCCTTTAGCTTTTTTGTCAGCTCCTGTGACTTGTTTCTTCTCTAGTTCTGACTGCTGTTATGGCCTGATACTAAAGTGTTTTGCCTCAGAGGTCTACAGGAACACTGTTTCCCCCAAGTATAGCTTGATTTGATGCTCTTGGTTTTTCTTGATATATAAACTTATTTTTAGCTTTTAATATTTGACTCCTATATTGCTTAAAATAGTTTTAAGCCACCTCCATTCCTCTCTGGCCTAAAATATTTAATTGGCTATAAGTCTTTTGACTTGTAAGTTCCCTGGCCAAAGGAAATCCTACAGAAACCTAAAAAACTAATTCAGGCCATGACGGGAAATAGTGAGTTGGACATACTTCACTATGCCACCCCTGCTCTTGGAATTTAGGCCAGGTTCAAAAGGCCTTTCAAAATTATGAAAATAAAATGTTGTCTTTTCCCACAAAGAAAAAAAGAGTTCCTCTGTTTAACCAGACTTAGTCTTAGTAAAAACTTAAAAAGAAAGATCCCCTGATGATCAATTACAACCCAAAATGGAAGGACCCCTATCAGGTATTATTAAGGACCTCCACTGCTACCAAACATTAGAGGATCACTAGCTGGGTACAGCTGTCCAGGATTAAACCTGTTTCTTGTAAGTCCCTGCAGGCATAAGAGGAAGACACCATAAGTAATCCTTACAAACCTCTAGAAGACTTAAAGCTATTATTTCACAAACACACAGAAAAATAATGTGATGCTGTGGGTGGGCATAGGAGCATTAAGTTTTCTCTTCCTTCTAATTATAATTTTCTTGTTTAACCTCCTAGTAAAGTTTTTATCTTCTAAAGTCAACATAAAGATGATGCTGGCACAAGGCTTCCAATTCATCTTATCTTCTGACCCAGAAAATGAAAACATCCTGCTGTTGGGCTCCTTACATCAGTATCTGGAGATTTTTACTCCTCCCATGCTAGGCAGTGCCTATGTTTATAAAATCAACAGGAAGCACTTACAGAAGATAGACCTGTGCCCATCTGCAGCCCTTTAAGATTAAGGAGGAGTTTCTAATCTGAGGCGGGGGATGAGGTAGGAGACCAATAGGACTTGTTTTCTGGTGAAAACTCTGCTGAACAAAACAAGATCTAGTCCAGATGGGGCAAAGTGAAGAAACTGGCCAAAGCCAGCAGATGGCAATAAAAGCGATCTCTAGCGGAGCTCAATGCTCATTGGCATAAGACATTGCCACCAGAACCATGGCAGTAAACAAATATCAGGGCAGCGACTCAAAGGTTACCACCCCTTTCCATGGCAGTGACCCAGAAGTTACCCTTTTGTAGACTCAATTTGTGTTAACTCACCCTTCAATTTGCATGTAAATGAAAGTAGGCATAAGTGAGTATAAATACAGTTGCCAAAAGCCCATAACTTGCCAACTCTGGGTGCACTGCTTATGAGTCAGCCCTGCACTACAAGGGGCAGTACCAATCAATAAAAGATTGCTGTCTAACACCACCATCAGGCTCTTGAATTCTTTCCTGGGTGTAGCCAAGAACCCTCCTAGGCTATGCCCCAATTCTGGGGCCGGCCTGTCCTGTATCACCCTGATAGAAACATACCTTCTCCCACTTATTCAATCAAATGCTAATCTAGGTGCTACTGTGAAGGGCTTTTGCAGGATCCGGAATCAGCTGACTTCAAGGTCCAGAGATTTTTTCTCAATAAGACTAACCTCATCAGATGAGCGCTCCAGAAGGACAGGGCTTTTCCTGGCAAAGGAAATTTGCAGTGTGACAGGGATAAAACATAATGGAGTTTTCCATTACTGTTTCTGATGGTGGAGGAGGCTGTGTGGCAAGGAATGTGGGTAGTCTCTAGGAGCTGAGAGTGGCTCCTAGCTGACATCAGGTAAGGTAATTGTCTTTAGTCCTCAGCCCCAATCACAAGTGAGTTGTGCCACAATCATGTGAGCTTAGAAACATGAATTCCTAATGAGAATGCACTCTAGCCAACACTGTGTTTTCGGTCTTTAGTTTAAATCCTGAGCAGACAAACTAGTCATAAGGTGCCCATCTTCTAACCTAAGAAATGTGAACTAACAAATGGGTGTGAAGCTGCTAAATTTGGGGTAATTTGTTACACAGCAAGAAAACAACAACGCAAGCACTAAACAGGGCAAGTCAGACAGCTTGATTTAGAAAAATGCAGTTAAGTTTATTGTAAGCCTTACATCCTACTTCAAGAAATATATCTAATATCGAGGACATCCAACATTAGGAAGTCAAAGAAGGCTATTATCAGATTAGGCTGTAGTGACAAAAATCCTAAGACATTTTAGAGCTTATTAACCACAGGGAAACCAGGAAATAAATATCATAAAAATACAATGAATTCTTACCAGGAGAAGATTTTTGATTCAGCACCTTTATTTGTGAAACCAGAGGCAGAATTAGGTAAACTTTAAGGCTCTTTCAGCAGTTTCTACAGTCCTTGTTAAGATACAGTCTTATACTTTGTATAGACTTCAGAGATGCCTTAACACCAACCCAGTTTCTATAAATACTGAGAACTCACCTATCCTCTAATAAAATACCGCATCAGTAAGGGAATTTTTTTTTTTTAAGATCCAAAGCTTTCCTTCATTTAACCAAAGGATCTTTATCACATAGCAAAATACCTAACCAAAGCAAGGTTTTCTTGCCACATAATAGTTACATTCAAAGGGGTCTTTTTTTAAAAATCACATTTTTTAAAACTGAAAGTATGTGTATATGTATACAGGAAGAAAGTAGCTCATGAAGTCATACACAAGGCAATAATGCTAACAACAACAAAAAAGGGAAACTGGTTCATGCTCTGAGAGCAAATGCTTACTCAACTTAAATCCTTATAAAATATTACATATTAGATATAAATGAGGCACTTAAATTACTGAACTCCTTTATTAAATTATGACCTAGGGAAAAAGTGGTAGTAACAGTTTAAAAGGATTGGCTTTTGCTATAAAGACACATGCACACGTATGTTTATTGCGGCACTATTCACAATAGCAAAGACTTGGAATCAACCCAAATGTCCATCAGTGACAGACTGGATTAAGAAAATGTGGCACATATACACCATGGAATACTATGCAGCCATAAAAAAGGATGAGTTCGTGTCCTTTGTAGGGACACGTATGCAGCTGGAAACCATCATTCTCAGCAAACTATCGCAAGAACAGAAAACCAAACACCGCATGTTCTCACTCATAGGTGGGAATTGAACAATGACATCACTTGGACACAGAAAGGGGAACATCACACACCGGGGCCTATTGTGGGGAGGGGGGAGGGTGGAGGGATGGCATTGGGAGTTCTACCTGATGTAAATGATGAGTTGATGGATGCTGATGAGTTGATGGGTGCAGCACACCAACAGGGCACATGTATACATATGTAACAAACCTGCATGTTCTGCACATGTACCCTAGAACTTAAAGTATAATAAAAATAAATAAATAAATAAATAAAGGATTGGCTTTGCACCTATACTACTTAATTTAATGTAACAGCCTGAGTAACTTCTTTAAAAAAATAGAAGAACCAATTATTTTTATTCTAATTGCTTTAAAAACAACAATCAGGACAGTACTTCTTCAAAGTTACTGTGTTGATGGTAACTGGAGTCTAACTAGTACTTGCTAAATAGCTAGAATGTACCTTCATATAGATGAAAATGTTGAAAACTCTGGAAGAATAAATTAGATGAAACAAAGAATTCCAAAGAAATCTAAAATTTCAATTCTCTAGAGAAATATGTTATAAGTAAGATACAAGATGGGGGAGTAGATATTGAAGAGTTATGAATCACAAGAAATGGTCCTTACTGAACCATAAGAAATAAAAATGTAAATAAAAGCTTTCCTTTGTTCTCTTAATTTCCTTTAGTTTAAGATCCTTTGTAGGACAGCTCTCTGGGTGGTCTTGGAATGACCCAGTTCTCTCTCCCCCCTCATAGCTCTCAAGAATAACTGTAGCCTGTGCAGGAAATGCAACATCCTGAGACAGGGAGGGACTGGTTGGAACAGCCCAGGTTCTACTCCAGTCCTCCCCTAGAAACTCCAACACTTTAGCCCAGTGAGTCTCACATCCTCAGTGTATAAAACCCAGAACAGGGTGCCTTCCAGAGGCCCTCAGCTGCAGTGCAAGTGGGGCACATGCAGTCAAGATTCCATTCACCCTGGGCAGCTTTCCTGAATCTTGAGAGACTGGCTTGCAATGAATCCTAGGCTTCTGTTGTATCTTGCTGCCTATCTGTAAGTGGTAAACTTGCTTCGTATAACTTGTATGCAAGAATGTTCTGTCTTACCAGACTCAGACAAAATGGTAACCAGTCCACAGTGAACCTGCTTCACATTCTTCAATATCCTCTAAATGAAATACCGATTAGAAAGTAATGTGACAAAAACAAAAACCTGATAAAATCAAACGAACCAGTTCTTGATTTTATAATATCCACAATGCCTTCTCTCTTACCTTGTCTATCCTATCTGGTCGGTTAGTAGCTGCCAAAATGGTCACATCCTTTAGCTGTTCAATCCCATCCATTTCTGTTAAGAGCTGAGCCAAAACACGATCAGCCACATTCCCAGCACCTAAAGAACTGATTTTGAAAATACAGTTTAAAAAATATCTTTAACCTATCTTCAAATACTATATCTATTAATTTTTAAAGGTTCTGTAGTCTATAACAAGAAAAACCATGTCTATTTTCAAATATGAAGTATGCCTTTGAGACTTTACTGTATTATCATACCCCAAAACAAACTGTATTCAAATCATTTATTTTCCTCTATTATCAACCATGTTCATTTTCATTCCAAAACTAAAATATTTAAATAAATGTCAGAAATAAAAGCACTGAAAAACAAGATATAAGATTATTTAAAATAGTTCATCAAATACATAGAGAATTGTTCAATCAATGTTTATATTCTGCATGGTAAATATGTTGACAGAAATTAGGAATAAAAAACTGAGTAAGATGCAAACTCATTCCTCTCATGAAACCTAAAGTCTATGTGAAATAAAAACTCATTACACATCCATAACAACCAGGATATTCCTCATGTTTCTTCATAAATATTAAGAATATTTTTAAAATACATCAGAAGGTAGGTAATCACCACAATCCCCATTTTTTGAGAAATAGGCAAAGAAAGCATGCTAGGTTTTTTCCATTGGTTTATGTATCAAGTTAATTACAAAGCCAGTTCTAAACACACTATCCTTTATTTTAACTTCATGTCCTTTGACCACAAAAAAATTACTAAAGTTTTTAAGAAATAAACTTGGGCCAGGCGCAGTGGCTCACACCTGTAAACCTTTGGGAGGTCAAGGCAGGTGGGTCACTTGAGGCCAGGAGTTCAAGATCAGCCTGGCCAACATGGCCAAACCCCATCTCTACTAAAAAAAAAATTTAAAAAATTAGTCAGGTGTGGTGGCATGCACATGTAATCCCAGCTATTCAGGAGGCCGCGGCATGAGAATATCTTGAACCTGGGAGGTGGAGGTTGCAGTAGGCAGAGATCATGCCACTGCACTCCAGCCTGGGGAACTGAGTGAGATCCTGTCCCCACCCCTCCCCCAAAAAAGAAGTAAACTCAACAGATCCTACTAATGAACAAAACCCTGTATGACACAATCAAAATGTGCAAAACAATTCTCATTAGCAATAGCTTAGATTTCCTCCAAGACCAATTGGAATTGATAAATATGTAATAAAGAACTGAGTGGACAACTATAGAGTAACACAGCATTGTAAGTGTATTAAACATGTAAATTCAATCAGATGCACTTAGGTGGAAGAGGACGTAAAGTAGAAGGAGACACACACCCAATAGCTTTGTTAGCACCTGTGACAAAGAAAGGTACCTCAGTATAATCATCATGTAATATATTTAATAATAAGGTAATCAGCACCTCTAAATGACAGTATTTAGACCTCAACATGCATTATAAGTTCAAAAATTTGACTTAGTGCATCCACAGGAGAGTAGCTGCTAACTCACACTAATCAAATGCACACGAGGTAGTCATACAAATCACTATGCTAATTTATTAATTTACATGGTTTTCTCCAGTATTTAAAATATATGGGACTAAAGAGTACTTGCAAAGTCAATGAGAACTGTTTCGGGCACTAATTCGTGCAAGTAGCTACTCTGTCAGTACACAAATTTGCTTATTTGACTGTACGTAAGAATAAACATTGAACACTATAAACAAATGGATTCTATGTCTGTATTAGACCGTTCTCACACTGCTATAAAGAACTACCTGAGACTGGGTAATTTATGAAGAGAACAGTATTAATTGATTCACAATTCCACTTAACAGCAAGCATGACCGGGAGACCTCAGGAAACTAACAATTATGGCTGAAGGAGAAGCAGCAGCAAGGACTTTCTTCACATGGCAGGAGGAAAGAGAGAGAGAGCAAGAAGGGGTAAGTGCCACACACTTTTAAATCATCAGATCTCATAAGATCTCACTCACTATCATGAGAACTGCAAGGCGGAAATCTGCCCCCATGATCCAATCACCTCCCACCATGAGGATCTTCTTAGATCCTCCAACATACAGGGATTACAATTGGATGTGAGATCTGGGTGGAGACGCAGAGCCAAACACTATCAACACCCTTCAAAAGATTCTCCATAATATAACTTTTCCACATGAGAGTTTAACTGTCAAGTAGAAACACAGTTGGCAAAAGCTTTAGGAGGTCTTTCATAATTACTACAAGCATAGTAAATATTTCAGGCTGCCAATAAATTACATCAGAGGCCTTTAATTGTATCTACTCTGAGAATCACTTTTGATTCTATACCAGAAAAAACTCAGGAAGGTGATATGGACTGGTCTCAGGAGAGTCAAGGTGGGCTGTCATAAGAAAGATGGTTTCTAAGGTAAAACCTAAAAACTTGGTGAGTATCAGGCAAACAAAGGGTGAAAAGAAGGAAAGAGAGAGAACACAGGATACTAAAAACTGGATAAAGTGCACAATGGCTCAGCATAACAGTAAAGTGAAAACATAAAAGATAGTATAGAAAAATAAACCAAGGCTGAATAACAAAGACCTTGTTATCCAAATCACGGAGTTTGGATTTTACGCTACGGTTAATGAGATGTTTCAACTACAGACATGACCTAATCACATCTGTGTTTTTGAGAAACACCATGGTTGCTTGCAGTGTAGAGAAGAGACAATAAAAGGACAGTATTGGTCCAATTTCTGGCCCAGAATGTTAAGAGCTTGGAAGTCTTCACTCTGTCCTAAGAGTAAGTAAAAAGCTAACAAACTGAAAAACCAACTCTTCTTAGATCCATCATATTAGTAAGGTCACAGGGCAAATCATTGCCCCCAAAATTGGAGAGACAGACAACCCAGGTACAGAAAATCACAACTTTCTGGAGCAGAAACCCACAAAGAGAAACCTCCATGAGAGCCAGTGCCAGGGTAGGAAAACCAGAAATGTAATTAACAAACTGCTGGGGGTTCAGTGTTTGACAAGTCTGAGAGTCGTAGAGCGGGGTCCCTCACACATTTGTGAGTTTTATCTTCAGGAACTACACCAGCGTCTCACAGTGAAGATCTGAGAAAAATCCCCCTGTGCTTCAGGCAGGGGGAAAGAAAAATACCCATTGTGAAATACACTAGAGCACTCTCTTCTTAAAAAGGACTGCTCCTCAAGAGAAAATGTTTTCCCAGAGCTTATGTTATTGAGGTTTTATTAGAGACCAACTGACCCAGAAGAAGAGAAATACCCAACTTTAGCCCTCTCTAGCCTTTCCTATGGGAGAATGAAAATAAAAAACTCCAGCTCCGTCTAGCCATCCTGTCCCACCTAAGGGGAGAAAATTGTTAAGTTCACAGTCCAAGACAAACTAAAAGACTGAGACCTAATCATAGGACCATGGAACTCTCCTTCAAATACTCTTCCCAACACCTTACCATTACATCACTAAAGCCCCATTTACTGCAGTTCATTTTATCCTGTATATCATGTCTGGCTATCAAAGAAAGATTACAAGGCCTACTAAGAGGGAAATACCACAGTTTGAAGAAATTGAGTACACATCGAAACCAAAGTCAAATGTGGCAGAAGCACTAGAAGTATCAGACCAGCAATTTTTTTAAAAACTATGATTAACATGTTAAGGATTCTAATGGACAAAGTAGACAACAAGTAAAAAACGATGAGTAATGTAAGCAGAGAGATGGAAATTCTAAGAGAGAATCAAAAAGAAATGCTATCAAAAAGAAATGCTAGACATTAAAAGCACTGTAACAGAAATACAGATTACATCTGATGGGCTCATTAGTCAACTGGAAACAGCTGAGGAAAGAATCGCTGCACTTAAGGATATGTATATACAAACTTCCAAAACTGAAATGCAAGGATAAAGAAAGCTTTATAAAAACAAAATACTGGACTAGATTTAAAAAACAATAATAAAACCACACAGAGAACAGAACTAATATTTGAAGAAATATTCACTGAGAATTTCCCCAGATTAATGTCAGATACACATCCAGGAAGCCCAGGGAACACCGAGCAGAATAAATGTAAAAACAAACAAACAAACAAAAAAAGCTACACATAGGTAGAAAATCAAAGATTTTTCAAAAACCTTTAAGAAGTCACATGTCGAGGGGTGGGGACCACCTTACTTACAGAAGAGCAAGAATTACATTAACTTCTCCTCAGAAACCATGTGAGCAAAAAGAAAGTGAAATGAAATATTTAAATTATTGAGAGAAAAAACCCACCAATGTATAATTTTATATCCTGCAAAAACATCCTTCAAAAGTGAAGGAGAAAAATTTTCTCAAATAAAAGTAAGGAATTTGTTGCCAGTAGACGTGCCTTGCAAGAAATGTTTAAAGTTCTTCAGAAAGAAGAAAACTAATATAGGTCAGAAATTTTGATCTATATAAAGAAAGAGAAAGAAGAAATGAAGAAGATAAAAACTTTCACTTTTCCTACTTTTAACTGATCTAACAAAAGTTTGTTCAAAATAAGAAGAACAATGTATTTGATACCTATAGTTTGTGGACAAGTGAAATGAATGACAAAAATGATACAAGGGACATGGGAAGGATAACTTAGGAATATTTTGTTATTATAAGGTACTTGCACTACCTGTGAAGTGAACAGGGCTATTTGAAAGTAGAAATATATTGCAAAACTTAGGGTTAACAACTGAAAAACAAACAAAAAAACCCAAAAAACTTTACAGTCTAAGAAAAGAGATAAAATAACATAAAATGCTCAATTAAAGCCATGAAAGAGAAGAAGAAAAAATGGGAATGAAGAACAAGGGCAACTAATAGAAAACAGTAACAAATATGGTAGATATTAATCCAACCATATCAATAATCACTTTACACATCAATTGCCTAAATGTACCAATTAAAGACCAGAGATTGAATGAATAAAAAAAAGAGACCTAACTATATATTGTTTACAAGAAACCCACTTTACCATAAAAAACAAATATAGTTTAAAAATAAAAGAATGAAGAGAGACGTACAATGCTAACAGTAAACCAAAGAAAGCTGGAGTGGCTATATTGATTCTAGACACAGCAGACTTCAAGCATGCAAAATTCTCAGAGACCAAAAGGGGTATTATATAATGATAAAGGGGTAAACTGTCTAAGAAGACAGAACAATCCTTAATGTGTATTCATCTAATAACAAATCAGCAAAACATGTGAGGCAAAAACTAATAGAACTACAAGGAGAAGCAGATGAATATGCTATTATAGCTGAAAACTTCAACATCCCTTTATTAGAAATAGACAGATCCAACAGGCAAAAAAAAAAAAAAAAAATTAGTAAGAACATAGTTGAACTAAATAGCAATTCAACTGGATATAACTTATATCTATAAACAGCCAACACATTCTTCATAAACTCAGAACATTCACTAAGACAGACCACATTCTTGTCCATACAACACACATGAACAAATTTAAAAGAAATCATAGAATGTCTGCTTTCAGACCAAAATAGAATTAAACTAAAAGTTAACAGCAAACAGCTAAAAAACAAAAATTCCAAAATACTTAAAGACTGAACAACACACTTGTAATACATAGGACAAAAAAGAAACTTCAAGAGAAATTTAAAAAAATTTTTAGGCCAGGTGCAGTAGCTCACGCCTGTAATCTCAGAACTTTGGGAGGCCAAGGTGGGAGGATTTCTTGAAGCCAGGAGTTCGAGACCTGCTTTAGCAAAAGAGTGAGACCCCATCTCCATAAAAAATAAAATAAATGCAGCTGAGCATGGTGATGCATGTCTGTAGTTGTAGCTAGTTGGGAGGCTGAGACAGGAGGATCACTCGAGCCAGGGAGGTTGAGGCTTTAGTGAGCTGTGATTGCACAACTACACTGTGGTGTGGACAACAGAGTAAGACCCTGTCTGTCTCTCTTTTTCTCTCTCTCTCTCTCTAAATATACACACACACACACACACACACACACGCACACATTGATAGATATACTATTTAGTTTTATAGATCTATATCTATAAATATATAGAAAAAGAAATAGAACTTATCAAAGTTCTATTGTCTATAAATATATAAAGAAAATAGAACTTATCAAAATTTATCGATGCAGAGAAAGCAGTACTTAAAGCAAAACTTACAGTATTGAATGTATATATTAGAGAAGATGATCTAAAATCAATACTAAGCTTCCACCTTAAGCAACCAGAAGAGCAAACTAAAATAAGCAAAACGAAAGAAATAATAAAAATTTGAGCAGAAATCAATGAAATCTAAAATAGGAAGTAAAAAGAGAAAAAAACAATGAAACTAAAAGTTGGATCTTTCAGAGAATCAATAAAATCAATAAGCCTCTATCCAGGCTATCTAAGAAAAAAAGAGAAAAGACATAAATTCCTAATATCAGATATGACAGAGGACACATCACTACAGATCTTATACATACTAAAAGGATAATTTTAAAAAACGAAGACATCCTATGTCCCAAAATTTGATAACCTAGATGAAACGAATAAATTCCTTTAAAAAATTCAATCTGCCAAAACCCACACAAGAATAGACAAATTGAATAGGCCTGTGTCTGTTAAAGAAATTAAATAAATAATTAATAACCTTTCAAAACAGAAAGCACAAAACCCAGATAGTTTCCTGGTGAATTCAACCAAACATTTAAGGACAAAGTTATACCAGCTCTCTAATCTCTTTTAGAAAATAGAAGCAGAGGGAATACTTCCTAACTCATTTTATGAAGCCACAATTAGACGAATACCAAAACCAAACAAAGATATCACAAAAAAAGAAAACTACACACAAATATTGCCCATAAGCATAGATGCAACAATCCTCAACAAAATCTTACCAAATCAAATCCAGCAACATGTAAAAATAATTATGAGGTGGGAGGATTACATTAGCCCAGGAGTTCAAGAATGCAGTGAGCTATGATTGTGCCACTACACTCCAGCTTGGGCGACAGACTGAGACCCTGTCTCTTAAAAAAAAATACAAAGAAAAAAAGAATAATTATATGCCATAACCAAGTGGGATTTATTCCAGGTACACAAGGCTAGTTTAACATTTGAAAATATTACATTACAATTGATGTTACAACTGATGTAACATTACATCCATTAATTTAATCCATCACATCAACAGACTGAGGAAAAAAAAATCTCATAATTATATAAATAGATGAAGAAAATATTTGACACAAAATCCAATACCCATTATTGGTTTAAAAAAAAGAAAAAAACCTCTCAGCAAACTAGGAATAGAGCCGAATTTCCTCAATTTGATAAGGAACAGCTACAAAAAACCTACAGCTAACATCGTACTTAATGGTGAGAAATTAGAAGCTTTCCTGCTATGATTAAGAACAAGACAAGGATTAAAAAGTGTTTCAAATTAAAAACACATTATTTAAAAACCACATTATCGTTTACATTAGCACCACAAAAAACTGAGTTATAACTCTAACAAAATTTGTACAAAATCTATATGAGAAAAAACACAAACACTAATGAAAGAAAAATGGAGAAAATCTAAATAAGTGAAGAGATATTCCACACTCATGGAAAGATTCAACACTGTTAAGATGTCAATTCTTTTCAACTTGATCCATAGATTCAGTGCAATCCCAACCAAAATCCCAACAAGTTATTGTGTGAATATTGACAAACCCATTATAAAGTTTATACTGAAAGCCAAAAGATCCAGAATAGCTAATTCAATATTGAAGGAAAAGAACAAAGTTGCAGGACTGACAGTATCCAAATTCAAGACTACCTATAGAGCGACAGTAATCAAAACAGTGTGGTACTGGCAAAAAAAAAAAAAAAAAGAGAGAGAGACAAAGTGATCAACAGAACAGAACAGAGAGCCTAGAAATAGACCCACATAAATACGGCTGGCTGATCTTTGGCATAGTAGCAAAGGCAATACAAGGGAGCAAAGATGGTCCTTTTAACAAATGATGCTGGAACAAGTGTACATCCGTATGCAAAAAAAATGAATCTAGACACACTCCTTACACTTATTCCAAAAACTGACTCGGAGTGGATTACAGACCTACATGTAAAACATAAACTATAAAACACCTAGAAGACAGCATAAGAGAAAACCAAGATGACCTTGGGTATGGAAATGACTATTTAGGTACAATGGCAATGACATCCTCCACAAATAAAACAACTGATAAACTGGTCATTATTAAAACAAAAACCTTGTGCTCTGTAAAAGACACCATCAAGAAAACGAGAAGGCAAGCCACAGACTGGGAGAAAATATCTGCGAAAGACATCTGATAAAGACTGTTATCCAAAACATACAAAGAATTCTTAAAACTCGACAAGCAAACAAGCAGATTAAAAAATGGGCCAAAAACTGAACAAACACTTCACCAAAGAAAATAGGCAACCAACAAGCATATGAAAAGATGGTCAACATCATATATCATTAGGGAATGGCAAATAAAAACAGTAAAATACCATTACGCATCCATTAGAATGGCCCAAATCAGGAAATTTGCCAACACCAAAGGCTGATGAAGCTGTGGAGCAACAGAAACTTTCATTCACTGCTGATGGGAATACAAAATGGTACAACCATCTGGAAGATAGTTTGGAAGTTCCAAAAATAAACTCTCAGAAAACTAAAAATACTCTTACCATAGGTTCCAGCAATTGCGTTCCGGAATATTTATCAAAAGGAATAGAAAACTTATGTCCACACAAAAACTTGCACACAGATGTTCCTAGAAGCTTTATTCACAGTTTTCATAACTTGGAAGCAACCAAGATGTCCTTCAATAGGTGAATGGGTGAACTGTGGTAGGTCCGGACAACGGAATATTATTCTGTGCTAAAAGAAAATCAGCTACCAAGTTATGAGAAGGCATGGAGGAATATTAAATGCATACTACTACATGAAAGAATCCAATCTGGAAAAACTACATATTGCATTACTCCAACTATAGGAACACTGCATAGGAATGTATAGGACATTCCAAAAGAGACAAAACTACGTAGACATAAAAGGATCAGTTGCCAGGTGTTAAGGAGGAGGCAGAGATGAATAGGGATGGCACAAAGGATTTTTAATGCAGTGGAACTATTCTGTACTACAGTATAATGGCGGATACATGTTATTACACATTCATCCAAACCCACAAAATATACAACATCAAGAGTTAACCCTAATGTTAACTACGGACTTTGGGTGAAAATATTGTGTCAATGTAGGTTTATAGATTGTAACAAATGTTATCACTGTCCCACAGGATGTTAATAGTTGGGGAGGCTGTGTGTTTCTGGAGACAGAATATATAAGAGAACTATGTACTTTCCACTCAATGTTGGTGTGAACCTAAAACTACTCTTAAAGAAAACTCTATTTAGAAATAAATAAATAAATTTAAGCGTATTATTGATGTCAGTCGATTAGAAAAATGTTGGAGCAATCCAGGATGGATAGTTAGCTGTCTGAATCAAAATCATGGCAAAAGAGACAAAAGTGGATATATGTGAGAAATATTAAGGAAATACAATCAATAGGGCTAATAAACTAATGTCTCCATGGAGTCACTGGATGGAAAAAAACTTTAACTGTAAACATGGCGGGATGTCCTGTGGGACAACTGGAGATTTAGATATTTAGATTTAGAAAGAGGTATAAAATGTGAATACAAATTGTACCAGTCCTTGTCATAAAGGTGGTACCTGGAGAATGGAAATAGATCACCTAGAAAAAGTATAGCATGAGAAGAAAGGTAAACGTATAATGAACAGAATGTTAATACCAGTATTTTAGGTACAGGAAGTGGTAGAGGAATTAGCAAAGGAGAAGGGGTGTGCAATAGTCAGCTGGGGCTGCCAGAGCAAAATAACATAACTCGAGTGGTTATAAACAACAGAAATTATTTTCTCACATTCAGGTGGATGGAAGTCCAAAGTCAGCATGCCAGAATGGGCAAGTTCTAGCGAGAGCTCTCTTATTGGCTTGCAGGTGGCTGCCTTCTCGCTGTGTCCTCAGATGGCACAGACTGAGTGAAAACACAAACTCAAGAGAGAGCGCTAGCTCTCTGCTATCTCCTGTTATAAAGGCACTAATCCCATCATGTGGGAACTACCCTTATGACTTCATCTAATCCTAATTACCTCCCAAAGGCTTCATCTCTAAATACCATCACATTGAGGGTTATGGCTTTAATATATGAATTTTAGGGATACCAGAGAAGAGGGAAGAAAAACAAGGAATAAAGGGGATACTGTTTCAAGAAAGTTGGAGTTGGCCAGGTGCGGTGGCTCATGCCTGTAATCCCAGCACTTTGGGAGGCCGAGGCAGGTGGCTCACAAAGTCAGGAGATTGAGACCATCCTGGCTAAGACGGTAAAACCTCATCTCTACTAAAAATATAAAAAATTAGCTGGGTGTGGTGGCATGCGCCTATAGTCCCAGTTACTCATGAGGCTGAAGCAGGAGAATTGCTTGAACCCGGGAAGTGGAGGCTGCAGTGAGCCGAGACCTCGCCACTGCATTCCAGCCTGGGCAAGAAGACTAAAACTGCATCTCAAAAAAAAAAAAAAAAAAAAAAAAAAAGCTGGAGTTAACTGTGTCAAATGTTTCTGAGTCAAGTAAAGAAATAAAAAATAACAACTGGATTTATCAATAGGAGGGTTATACTCCTAGCACTGGTGAGGGTTACACATCAACAAAAAAAAAATGTTAACCTGACTACACTACTAGATAATACTGACTACACCATTAGAAACCAAAAATTATTTTAGTTTTTGTGCCCTACCTACAGGAGTTCATGTAACATAACTAAATAGCTCCAAAGGAATGGCCTACTTTCATCAAAAGACAAAATCCTGGGACATGCCACATCTAATTTATGCATGCTATTGCTTGCTTTCCCTTCTAACAGGAGCTACATCCAAATAATGTCAGATCCTATCCTTAATTATATATATCCTCTCTTTTTCTTCCAGTGAATTAGTAAGATGGCCAAGTGTCTTACTGGAAAGTGTGAATGTATTACTTGAGCTTACCAACAAGTAAAAAAGTAGCTAAGTAAGTTTTATCTCATGTTAGGCAAAGATCATTGTGGCATGGCAGGAGGAAGACTGGAAGAAAAATAAGGGGGATAAATTCATTAGAATGTATAACAATTCATTCAATTCAATTTATTCATTCAACAAACACTAGCTGGCAGGCACTATTTTAGGAAATAGAAATTGGAAGATTAAAGTAGGCTGTCCCTATTCCCTCAAGGAGTGTTGCATAAAGAGAACCCCTCATTCCTAACACCATTCCCCTCATAAAAACAGTAATAAACAACACGACAACTTCTTGAATAATGCAAAATAGAAGAAAATCAGAGCACAAAGGAGGACACTGGACAGTTCAAAAAGTCCCTAAGTGAAGGTAATCCTTACGCTAAACAAAGAACTGGTCGGAGGTAGCTGTTAGAAGACTGGTACTACAAGGGCTTTAATGTCTCATCTCTAAGTTTTTCAGCTATCCTGAAACAAAGGTTCAGAAACCCTGCTGTGCTTTAGAAGCACCCATGAATCTTTTAAAAAACAGATGCTAGGATAACAACCAAACCCACTGAGTCAATCTCTGTGCATCCTAGGAATCCAAAGGTACTTTTTGGTAGCCATCTCCATTCTAGATTGAAGTTGGAGACTACTGAACATTACCTGACATGACCTTGCACGTTACAGACACTTATAAATATTTATTGATAACCTGACTTGGGTCTTATGATGTGACCATTTATTTTAAAATTAGTTCTTCTACTAAGCCTATGTAAATCCATGCTGTTTACCTCTATATGATTCCAGACAAAAGTCTCAGTTCCAAACATTGATTAGCTATTATTAATGCACAAAAATAATGTTTTTAGGTGCACATTCAAAAGCAGCAAAATCAGTGTTTTGTACTACTGGGTATATGATTTCACAAACACTGCTAATACTACACACCTCATATGCACAATCTTTCATTCCTTGACATTCATTAAGGTTGAACTACAACTTCAGCAGAACAGGCTGATCTTGTGCTGTCTCTGCCTTCCAACAGTCAAAACAGATTTCTCTTATTTGAAACTTTTTGGTGGTTTAACAAACAAATGTTCAATGTCAGATATACAAAAGATAATGTGCTAGATGAAGAAAAGCATTAAATCAGGTGCACACAGAGAAAAAATCAGGAACAATCTAGCAGAAAAGACATGACAATTGTCACCTAATGCCCATTCAAGTGCCTTAACTAGAATGATCCCTGCTTTTAAATGAATCGTCCAATCCACTTCTGTTCCCCTCTCCCATGCTACTTTGTCATTAATATAATCTATATAAGATATGATTTTCTCTTACAGATAATGTGTGTTTTGGGAGACAATTCTCCATGGGTCTTTCACATTTCTTCAGTCTTATGAGCAAGGCACGAACTGGGGTGATGGAAATGTTCTGGAATTAGTGGTGATGGCTGCATAATATTGTAAACGTACTGAAGTACCACTGAATTGTACACTTAAAACGGTGAAGAACAAAAACAAGAAATAATGTCTCCCTCCAGAGCAAAGAGCAGGTTTGGTTAGAGCTTTGGAAGCTACACAGTTTATCTACCTCCCTCAGGGGCAAAGGGCAAGCAACCTTACTTCCCAATATAAAAGATCTGAGTTAACCAAGAGTGGGATTCCTCTCCTGTAATGCAACCTACCAGATGTGCGGATATCCATATGGCCCATATGCATCACCTCTTTTGGATGCAGTGTAAAGGAGGAACTGATACAAACATACAGATATTCTTGCTGCTTGCTGTGCTGTGAATAATGAACTCATTTGTTTCTGACCCGTGAGCCTCATGGTTTCTGCCAGTATCCATGAAATGGTGGAAGGCTACTTGTTAGCCTTGAAGTATAACAAAATCTCAGATCTTTCACAGTTCTTGACTTAGATATCATGCAGGTAACAGAGCCAGTAAGTGGTTTTAAGACGGAAAAAAAGGGGCCGGGCATGGTGGCTCACGCCTGTAATCCCAGCACTTTGGGAGGCCAAGGCGGGCAGATCACAAGGTCAGGAGATTGAGACCATCCTGGCCAACATGGTGAAACCTCGTCTCTACTAAAAATACAAAGAAATAGCTGGGTGTGGTGGCATACGCCGGTAGTCCCAGCTACTCAGGAGGCTGAGGCAAGAGAATGGTGTGAACTCAGGAGGCGGAGCTTGTAGTGAGTCGAGATCACGCCACTGCACTCGAGCCTGGGCAGCAAAGCGAGACTCTGTCCCAAAAAAAAAAAAAAAAAAAAATTTCATTTACACCCCCACATACCCCCCCCCCCCCCCCCCACACACACACACACAGAGCACAGGGTTTGAGTTTCCCCAAAATGATCTTGGGTAGAATAACTACTGCACCAGAAAAAACAAGTATAAATCTGTGGTACTTCTGAAACATCTAGATGGAAGTATTTTAAAGATAGATCGGCCTGAGTTCAGTAGATAATAGATAGTACTCAGTAGATATGCCTGAGTTCAAAATAAGGCTAAAGACAATGTTGCAGTTATCTTTATTTCTACATTGATTTCTTTTGGGGGTCAAAAGCAAAAATTCTCCTTTAAGAGGGGAAAAAAAATCCCTAACCCAAGATATAAAATGTCACTGAATATATATTGACTGGTACTCTCTTCTATGTTTACTTGTTTATCACCCCCGACCCAAAAAAAAGGCTAAGAGACTGACTCACTCCATCTCTAAAATATATATATATATATAAATAAATAAAGGCAATCTAAATGTATATAAATTTTCATCATATAATTAAAAAATAATTTTGTATCTTAAACCCTAGGATTAATGTTGTAAACATAAATTACTGTACACATTAACAGATAACTAAGTTAAAAGAATATCATATCTAACCTTTATTATAAGCAGTTTTTACATGAGAACTCATCAGAAAATAAGGAAAAACTAAAATCATATAACTGTTTTTCATTTTGAATTTGTTTTAAATCACAGGTAAGAAAAAAACCGTTCATGCAGCCATTTTAATCTGAGATCGGGTCTCACTGTCGCTCAGACTGGAGTGTAGTGGTGCCATCTTGGCTCACTGCAGCCTCAAACACTTGGGCTCAAGTGATCTTGCCTCAGCCTCCCAAGTAGCTGGAACTATAGGTGTGCACCACCATGCCTGGCTAATTTTTAAAAATTTTTTATAGAGATGGGAGTCTCACGTTGCTCAGGCTGGTCTGGAACTGCTGGGCTCATGAGATCCTCCCACTTTTGCCTCCCAAAGTGCTGAGATTATAGGCATGAACCACTGCACCCAGTTCAGGGAGCTTTCTTTGTTGTTGCTATTGTTGTTTGTTTTTTGAGATGGAGTTTTGCCCTTGTTGCCCAGGCTGGAGTGCAATGGCACGATCTCGGATCACTGCAACCTCTGCCTCCCGCGTTCAATTGATTCTCCTGCCTAAGCCTCCCCAGTAGCTTGGATTACAGGCATGTGCCACCACGCTGAGCTAATTTTGTATTTTTAGTAGAGATGGGGTTTCTCCATGTTGGTCAGGCTGGTCTCGAACTCCCAAACGATGATCCACCTGCCTCAGCCTCCTTAAGTGCTAGGATTACAGGCGTGAGCCACAGTGGCCGGCCAGTTCAGGAAGCTTTCTAATGGCATTTTTTAAGTGCTGACAGCTCATTGACACACTATCATCCCATTCTGTTAACATGTACTCATCTAAAGTTACTTTAAGAATGGGTAAATCAGCACTCTGCGAGGCCAAAGCAAGTGGATCACTTGAGGTCAGGAGTTTGAGACCAGGTTCAGCAAAATGGTGAAACCCTGCCTCTACTAAAAAATACAAAAATTAGCCAGGTATGGTGGCGGGCGCCTGCAATCCCAGCTACGTGAGAGGCTGAGGCAGGAGAATCGCTTGAACCTGGGAGGCGAAGGTTGCAGTGAGCCAAGATTGGGTAAATCATTTCACAAACAGAAACATTACCAATATCCTAATTGCTTTAGATGCTCAACTCAACACAAGGCATTAAGCTACAGTAAAAACAGTGATTATAAAGAGATAAAACAGGACAGGCGCAGTGGCTCATGCCTGTAATCCCAGAACTTTGGGAGGCCGAGGGAGGCGGATCACAAAGTCAGGAGTTCGAGACCTGCCTGACCAACATGGTGAAACCCCATCTCTACTAAAAAAAAAAAAAAAAATTAGCTGGGTATGGTGGCATGCGCCTGTAATCCCAGCTACTCAGGAGGCTGAGGCAGGAGAATGGCTTGAACCCAGGAGGCAGAGGTTGCAGTGAACCAAGATGTCGCCACTGCACTCCATCCAGCCTGGGTGACAGAGCAAGACACCATCCCACCTCCCCCCCCCAAAAAAGACATGGAACAATTGAGAAGAGCCCCAAATACCATGTATTCAACAAAAGCATAGACATCTCTATTCATCCCATTCCTCAAAACCCTACATTCTATAAATGAAAGAAGAAATTTTTTGAAAAAGGCTTCCTAGAGTATCATTCAGCTTTAATCCCATCTCCCTTTTAATTTTCTCTTAAGAAGAGGAGAGATCCTAGTGAATTACAATCTGTGAAACAAGTTGAAATACAATCTGGCAAGAGATAGGGCTAATATAGTAAAAACAAAAATTCACATGAACTACAGTAAAATTTTTAAAAAGCTGAATTTCACCAGGGACTTGGAATCCATAAGAAAACCATCAAAGGGAAATCCTAAACCTAAAAACTATAATAAATAAAATTAAGAACTCAAAAGATAGGGTTAATGGAAGATTAGTGAATACAGAACAGAGGATTCTTAAAATGGAAGAATGGTTACTAGAAAGCATCCAAATGAATACACAAAATGAAAAAAAAAAAAAAGAATGGAAACAGAATAGAGTGCCAAAGACATATGGAACCCAGTGGAAAGGCCTTAAAAAATGTATAATTGGAGTCCCTTATGAGAGAAGGGAATAAAAAGCCATATCTTAAAAAATACTACCTGAGGCTGGGCGCGGTGGCTCATGCCTGTAATCCCAGCACTTTGGAAGGCCAAGATGGGTGGATCACCTGAGGTCAGCAGTTCAAGACTACCCTGGCCAACATTCCGCAACTCCATCTCTATTAAAAAATACGAGAATGAGCCAGGCGTGGTGGTGGGTGCCTGTAATCCCAGCCACTCAGGAGGCAGAGGCAGGGTGAATTGCTTGAACCTGAGAGGCGGAGGCTGTAGTAAGCCAAGTTCGTGCCACTACACTCCAGCCTGGGCAACAGAGCGAGACTCTGCCAAAAAAAAAAACTACCTGAGAATGTCCCAAAACTATTGAAAGAAATCAAAGGGATCAAGAATGGACTCAAAACTCTGAAATGCTGAAGGCAATAAAATTACTGCTAACTAAAGATAACAGTCTGTGACCACCATTTACATTTAAGATTTATTCCAAAAATTATCTATGCAAAATAACTTCTGCAATCAGTGACTAAGAGTAAAACAGATACAAACACGGCGTTTCTGAGTCCTAATTATGAATTATCCTAGAAACAAAAACTGTAGATGTTATGGTACTACTTGTTTGCATACACACTTGTAAATGTTCACTGATTAAAAATGTCAACAATACATCTAAATGTTTTAGATACTGTTTTGGTTTTCCTTTCTTTAGTTGACCTGACAAATCCAATGTGAACTTCTTTCAAAATAAATTACTAAGATTAAGAAACCTATATACTTGAGAGTTAGTTTTCTTTGACAAAGAAGTAGTAATGAGCAGAACCACCTGAGAGAAAATGAGTTTGGACAGGAAGCAACATATAAAAGAAGATTCTTTCTAAAAATATTCTCCCTTTCCATAGCAAAGTTTGGGAGGAGTATGAATTACATTTTCACTGCATAAATACCTTGAAGATGATAACATTATTCTAGTTCCTTGATATTTTGTAAGAATAAAAAACAGGAGAGACAAATTAATATTTTTAAGAATTCTAAGCATGTATACAAATACTTAAACAAGTTATAATTCATGAAGAATAAAATTATTTTAAAACATCATTTTTGTCAATACTATTTCAAAAAGTAAAAATCTATAATAAAAATACAGCTTATAAGTTATGAAAAAACTAAAATGTTTTAACATCATTTCCTTAAGAGAAAGAAGAAAGAAAAGGAGATAGGCAGGAGAATGTAACCATATTTTTTTTCAGTTTAAAAAAAAGAATAGGAATTCATGGTTTAAACATCTTAAAAAGCTTGACATACAGCATGGTAACGATAATTAATTATAATGTATTACATATTTGAAAATGCTAAGACAGTAGATTTTAAAAGTTCTCATCACACAAAGAGTGTCAAATATGTGAGGTGATGTCAATTAGCTTTATGTTATCATTTTACATGTATACATATAGCAAAACATCACATTGTACACACAATTTTTGTCAATTAAAAAAATGTGAACACAAACATCGCATATAACTCCAAATAAAACATGTTAATATTATGGTAATAAATTTACCTACAGAATACAATCTCTATCCCTAGGAAAGAAGTTGGTTCTTCCATAAACAAATGCATTTTGAATAAATAATTTCCAGTATCATGAAACTTTTGAAATAAAGAAATGCATGTTAGACTGGACTTCTTGAAAAACAGCTCTAGAGAAAAGCAAAATTATATTGTGTGCACATACTGCATTTTCCCATAATGTTTAAAATTATGGTAAATTATGGATGTTTAAAATTCCAGCTATGTTACACAGCTGACAATTACATTTTGACAAATATTTAAGAGAGTCTAACAACATCAAGGATTTCTTAAAGTTTCTTGCTCACTTTTTTGGACTGTTTTAAAAATAATCTCCTCAAAAGATATCTGATTCCCATAATCAAAATTAAACCTCCTTGTTTCTGATGAACCATTTTTTTGCAGCATTAATAAAGCTCAGTATATAATTCTGTTTACACCAGGAAGTTTACCTGTGCCTCACTTCTAGTCTTGAAAATGCAGAATTCTGGCTTCCCACAGAGTGCTGTGAGGGGAAATTAAGTAATTATGAAGATTACCTATTGTTCATCGAATACCTACTTCCCAGTCACTGTATTAATAAGAGGTGACACATGTTTAAGTTGCTCTGTGTCATGCCTTACAGGTATTAGTTCATTAATCCCAATAATAGTGCTATAAGGTAAATACTGCTGTGAGGGCCATTAAAAAACTGAGATAGAAAGGTTGAATGGCTTAAGATTCCACAACTAGCAAATAAAAGAGTTGGGATTTAAACACATATTTACTTGGTTCCAGAGCCTATACTCATTCCATCAGAAATACGTTTTTAAAATTTTGTAAGCCAAATACGCCAATGTGCCAGAGTAAAGCTGAAATATCTACTACAGCCATCTTTTAATCAGTACTCTAGAAGAAAAATAAAAGCTCATATTTATTACAGTTGAAAGGAAGCTGTACTGAAGAAATATTTAACAACGAAGAAATATGTTGAAAAATATGAAAGCAAAACCCGTTTGATACATGTCCAAAATCAATAATGTCTTGAGTAATCTAGCTTATCACCTACATGATAAACTAGATTTCAGATTATGATCAACATTCAGCAGGAACCTATTTTAGATTAATAAGATATCCTATAAAGGCAGAAAGACACACAAGTTACCTTTGTCAGCTATTATAGAGATGTAAAAGCTGCATGCACTCTATGTAACTGCATATTTGTATAAACTGTTAACAGGGAGTGACATAAAAGCATGTATTTTTCCATTTTGCCATGATTTCCCAGTAAAAATTCCACACTAACACAGACAATTTTCATTACATTTGTATAGTTTTGATTCAAACACAGGATAAAAGAAACAAGTGATTCTTTTTGGGGGGCGGACGGAGTTTCGCTCTTGTTGTCCAGGCTGGAGTGTAATGGCGCAATGTCGGCTCACTGCAACCTCCGCCTCCTGGGTTCAAGTGATTCTCCTGCCTCAGCCTCCTGAGTAGCTGGGATTACAGGCGCCTGCCACCATGCCTGGCTAATTTTATATTTTTAGTAGAGATGGGGTTTCTCCATGTTGGTCAGGCTGGTCTTGAACTCCCAATCTTAGGTGAGCCACCTGCCTTGGCCTCCCAAAGTGCTGGGATTACAGGCGTGAGCTACCGCTGCCGGCCCGACAAACAAGTGATTCTTAAACTCACAGTTCAATTTACCACCGGCCAAAATACATTTTTTGAAAAGAATTTTTTCTCAATCCTGAACCTGCATACACTGATACCATGAACATAATCCAACACAAGAAATAATAAGGAAAATTAATATATGTCAATTCAAACTTATTTTCTGACAGCAAACTATCTAGAAATTTAAGCAGATTAAATGCTTTTAAACGTGCCATTTTCCTAATATCACAGATCTAGAAATAGTAAAGTAAAAAATAAGAATCTAAATAATCATAAGAAACAATAACCCAAAGAAAACCAATAAACCTTCACTGACTAGTACTCATTGGGAAGGCTGCTTTGAATTTGGGAAAGGACTTTGATATTTAACATGCTTGGGTTCAAACGGCAACTTTTCACCTTGTTTGTTGTCTGTGAGCCTCAGTTTTCTCAGTCAAAACATGCCAAGTATCTTACTTGCCTGGTGACTGTGACTGAATATTTGTCTCTTCCCAAAATGCCTATGTTGAAATCTAACCCCCAAAGTGATGGTATCTGAAGGTGGATCTCTGGGAGGTAATTAGGTCATGAAGGTGGAGACCTCATGTATGGAATTAGTACTCTTGTAAGAAAGTCCCCAGACTGCTCCTTTGCCCCTTTCCCCATATAAGGACACAGTAAGAAGATGGCATTCTATAAAGAAGGAAGCAGCCCTCACCAGATATCAAATGTGACAGCACCTTGATCTTGGAGTTCACAACCTCCAGAACTGTCACAAACTTTTTGTTTCTAAGCCACTCAGACTAAACTATGCTGTTATAACAGCCCAAGGGGACTAAGACACTTCCTCAAAATTAAATAAAACATATAAAGGATCTAGCATAGTACTTAGCACAAAGAAAACATCAATAGATAGCAGTTTGGGGCATTATAATAATTATAATTATAAAAATTAATTAAATATTAATTTTCAGTCATTGTAGTGTCAGTACTGTAATTGCATAATGAAGATACCTTTTAAATCTTTTAAAGTTGTAAATTAAACTAACAGGTGTGTGACACATAAATATTTGCTGAAATAAAGCAAGAATGTGATGTCTGGTAGAAGATTTTCAGAAGCTTCAAACAGCACAGGTCAACAGACGCATCCAGATTAACAGTCAGTTCCTTACTTAGCCTTACTTACAATATGGTTCAGAGTATCAAACTTCGTTAAATTTTGCCATGAAAACCACCGAGCAAATACTAAGATCAGAACTGCTCCTCTGAAATACTTCATAACTATGAGGCATGCCCAGAACAGTCAGCCTTTAATACACTCCTAATAGAGATTTTGTTACTATATTACTAGGAGATTGTTAAGACATTGGTAATTAGAGTACTTCACATTTTAGTCTTAACTGTTTTAGTTGTTCAAATGTAGTAATTGCTTAGCTTCTCAAATTCCTCAAGTAATTATTTATTTTACATAGCTAAAATTTCCAGATAAGAATATGTTTATACTTTTCAAATATTTTTATAATTAAAAAAATTTTTTAAGTAAATCCTTCTAAAATAGACAAAATATTATTAACAACATACTGTAAGATTCTGTGCTCTGATGCAGAAATGCTTGACTCAGGAAATAGGCCAATAAAAAGAAAATCCATATTTCTTTGGTTTATTGAATCTATATCAAAAGTTCTCTTCATCTGTTTTTTTTCTACCTACCCTCTTTCTTTGTGTATTCCCAGTCAACTCAGCTTTTGTTTGGTAAGAGGGTGCCACAGGATTCTATACAGCATTTGTTCTTGATAATACAGGATAATTATTTATGTGCTCTAAGTATGGTTGTAGAAACACAGGATTTGGAACCTACTGACTTAGGTGCTTGCTTATGCAAAAAAAAAAAGACTGTTAAATTACCCTACAATAAAATAAGAGTGACTGAATGGCCTTTTGTGCAGAGACTAACATGGAGACCTTTCTACAAATTAATTAATATACCATGGATGGCAGCAATCTTTTTCAAAATGTGTTCTCACTGGCCTAAAATGTATGATGCTCACCACTGCTGCTATCCTTTGTTGGCCTTTAATTACTGCTGCTAACAGCTACATTAAAAAGAATATCTATCTATCATTTCTGTATACTTGGCGCACTGCCAAAGTTTTGTGAGTCAAACTCACTTTTAAATTTAGTGTGTTCACAAACCATTAAATATTTTTAACATGGCTTAGCACTTCATTAATTCTTTTTGGAGTTCTTTGAGAGGTGAATTATTCCAAAGCTTACCAATGATTTCTTACCATGAAGATGATGATGCTTCTATGAATATTAATGCAGGAGAAAAAATTCTGTAAGAGTCTCAGTTTAAATTTAAAAGTTCAAATTTTAAAAGAAAATTTGTTCATATATGGTACTAAGTCGAACTCTGAATAACCAGCAGAGCGATCATAATCTCTAGTTTCTCTGAGTTTCTATTCCCTTATTCAAAAAACTACCTGTGTGCATCTTTGCCAGGTGCTATAGTGGACATCTGAGGTAAGAGGATGAAGACATTTTCATTTCCATGAAGATTTCATTCTTGTTGGCAGGTATGAATGAGGGAGCAAATTTAAATAATATATACACAGGTCCTTTTGAGTTTTAAAATTGTGATTCTATGCTGTCATTATGTAGCATCTATGTGCAGCTATTTAATTCATTACTTTTAATAAATATTCATATTTAGAAATGTATAATTGACACCTCCAATCAGGTACTTCTAAATAAAAGGCAGTGAAACTCAAACTTTTCCAATTTGCTATTTGTTGTAGGAGGAAACAGTGGCTGTAATTAATGCTGAAGATTAGGTGATGATAATTCTTTGCATTCCTATTACCCATACTGTCTTTGTTCTTTATTTCCACAGATCATTGAAAGCTGGCTGGAGAAAAGCATAGTGAAAATGTTTTATGAACTGAGAAATATTCTTGGCTGACTTTCAAAGCTTCAGTAGGAAACAAAATCCATAAAACTGACATCCTAGGAAATCAAAAACAACTCTATGAAAAAGTTTAAATACAAATGTTTAATCACTAACATAATGAAATGATTTCATAAAACTTTATTATCTGCTAGACAAAGGCAACACAGTAGGGGAAAATGTTCAGCTAATATATAAGCCAGACATTCCCAAAGCATTAACTCTCTTTTCCCTTCAAAAGTCAAGCCCCCTTTCCAAATTATTCCTATTCAAAAGACATATAGGACCACAGATCAAAAGAATATTATGGTATCTTAAAACTGGGGTAGGCAAACTATAGGCACAGACCAAATCTGACCAACCGTTTTCTCATTTGATTACATATTTTCCATGGCTGCTTTTGCACTACAGCAACAGAGATGAATAGTGGTAACAGAGACTATATGGCCCAAAAACCTGAAAACATTTACTAACTGATCTGTTTCAGAAAAAAATGTGCTTACCCCTATTTTTAAGAAACCTCACTCCCATTATGGTAATTATTATACTGGTTCTATTTTTCAGTACTAAAAATCCCACAGAATACATGAATTTACTAACTCCTCCAATAAAATAAAATGCCCCACCCAAATTATACACCAGCATCTTATATATTCATTTTTAATTTTAAAATACTTTTTCCTAGTATACATCTAAAGTATCATAACAAGTCCCAAATAGTAGGCACGTAAATTTGTTCACTTTTTTTTTTTTTTTTTTTTTTTTTGAGAAACAGACTCGCCCTGTCGCCCAGTCTGGAGTGCAGTGGCGCAATCTCAGTTCCCTGCAACCTACATCTCCCAGGTTCAAGCAATTCCTCTGCCTCAGCCTCCTGAGTAGCTGGGACTACAGGCACGCGCCACCACACCCAGCTAATTTTTTGTATTTTAGTAGAGACAGGGTTTCACCATGCTGGCCAGGATGGTCTCAATCTCCTGACCTCGCGATACACCCACCTCAGGTTCCCAAAGTGCTGGGATTACAGGTCTGAGTCACCATTCCCGGCCTCATTTTCTTAAAATCTACCTTCTCACACACCCACAGTCAAAACTGGCTTGTAAGAAAGCCGAAAAAAGAAGGCTAGCCAACATACATTGCTCTGAGTTAAAGCATTACTTATGAAAATTTTCATGGTACATGTAAAATGCAGGCAAACTTTGATTTTAAAGGTGAGATAGCTACAGTAAGAAACCTATGTGTCCTACAACAATAACAAAGAATTCCCAGTTCCTAGTAAAATGCTGCAACAGGCCATCTCTCTAAGGAAACTCATCTCATGCCTTTGAAAAAGTATGCTATAGTACTTAGTCACAACTTATAGACAAAACACAAATAAAAAAATTCATAGAACTCTCATACCACATAAAACTATTATAAGAGAAAATGTGTTACACATTTTCCATTTCTTCTTTTGCTTTGTTTTCCTCAGCATTTCTATTTACTGTTTACTATTTAAAATTTACCAATGTGAAACTATGTTATATATAAGGCAATTAAGTATAAACTGGGAAAAACTGTTTACCAGAAAAATGCCATTGATTTTAGCAATTTTCAAAATGGACATAAAAATAATAGTGGCTAAAAGTATCTAAGTCGTGACTACTAGAGTTTCTTAAAACATAAAAAAATTCTTCATAAATATTTAGATACATGAGAATTTTTACCCTGAAATAAATGCACTTTTTCTATCCTAAATCCTGATAATATATGAAACAGTAGTAGTATAGTTCAAAGAGCATTAAATCAGAAGACATGAATTCTAGTCTTGTCTAGGCCACAAAAGAATTACGTGTCTCGGGCCGGGCGCGGTGGCTCAAGCCTGTAATCCCAGCACTTTGGGAGGCCGAGACGGGCGGATCATGAGGTCAGGAGATCGAGACCATCCTGGCTAATACGGTGAAACCCCGTCTCTACTAAAAAATACAAAAAACTAGCCGGGCAAAGTGGCGGGTGCCTGTAGTCCCAGCTACTCGGGAGGCTGAGGCAGGAGAATGGCGTGAACCCGAGAGGAGGAGCTTGCAGTGAGCTGAGATCCGGCCACTGCACTCCAGCCTGGGTGACAGAGCAAGACTCCGTCTCAAAAAAAAAAAGAATTACATGTCTCTTCTCTTAAATTCTAGGAGTATCTGTTTCTTCTGAAAAATAAAAGGTTGTACTAGATGACTTCTAAGAACTTTTCCATTTATAAAGTTTTATGATTTTACGAAATTTTAAAAACCTATAAAAATCACATTAAAAAATTTATAACCCTTCTTGAAAAGTGTCATTTAGAGAAATGATGCCTACAAAAATTTCCTTTACGGTGCATAGCATCATGAAGTTATTGAATTTACCTCAAATCTGGATATGCTGCTGCTGCTTAAAAGAGGGTACCCCATTTACTGATTATTATTTTAAAACTCAGACCTCTTTTCAGAACGCCGCTAAGCCTGAGATCTTCATTTTCAATGAAAGCTGGCTCAGAAATTTTTAATTCTTTTCCCTAACCTCCCCAAGTGGAAACCAATTCTGGACTGTAAGTGCAGAAACAGCTATAAGAGAAAGCAGTTATTAATATAGATTCTCTACTGCCACACAGAAGATACCAGCCAGCTTTTAACTGAGCACTTAACCTTTTTCATGTTTTAAAACATATTTAATCATCTTTTTATGTTCTAGTCATAAAACAATATCCCAAAACATTATATAAAGCTTTAGTGTTACAAAATAGAATAAATCATCTTCCCTATCTCCTAAACAACAAAATTTTCTCCTATATCTAGGATAATTTTTTTTCGTATTTTAAATTTGTGAAGTCAGAATGTCTCCTGCAGTTGGTGATTTCTCAGCACCATTTTCTCAGCGTATTTCTTCAGTAAGTTACATAAAATAATGACGTATCTTACAACTGATGGCATCTTAGAGTGACAAAATGCCATACTGTGTGTCAACTGTAGAATATTTTTTCTAATTCCCAAATGTTTTATTTAATCAGTTTTCCTTCACTAGTATATAAACTCTGTCGAGGTAGATTCATTTCAATCTCAATTACTATATTTCAACTTATATGGAAATCATTATAAGAATATCTTACAAAAATTACTGTAAGAAGAAACATTGAACTTTTCTAGTAGTTACTAAATGCCAGGTATTATGTTAAGCACTATAACATGTATTTACTTCCAAAAACCTAGAATTTGCTATTATTAACTCCACTTTACAGGTGAAGAAGCTAAGGCTTAGAGAGGTTAAGGAACCTGCCCTAGGTTCTGTTCACTGTTTTATCCCCAACACAAAGCCTATTGGAGAATGTTCAATAAATGTTTACTGAATGAATGAATGCTTCAAAGGAGACTTACAACAGCTCAGTTAGATGAACAGAATCATTATAATGTAAGTCACAGAGAAAATGCAAGATAAACATTATAATGTAAGTCACAGAGAAAATGCAAGATAAACAAGCTTGAAAGGTTAGTTAACTACCTAGACCTGGAATCCTGGGCTATGTGGTACAGTAGTTGAACAAAAAAGTGGCTCAGGGTATCTGCTCTATAGTCAATATATCTAAATTCAAATCCCAGCTCTGTTATTAGTGATGCATGCCCTTGAGTAGTTACTTAGGTGTCTATAGTCCCGTTTTCTCACCTGTAAAAGGAAGATGAGAATAGCACCTAAACACAACGATTAGGAGTTAATACAACAAAAGGGCATAATACACTAAGTGGGGTCCAAACAAAAGGAGTCACATTACTTGGAAGTTAAGTAAAAAAGATGAACCTCTCTAGCTAATGACTCTAAGCTTCAGGAATGTGTTCCTAGTTCCAAATCTGTTCTAGTCCTGCTTGAAGTTTGGCACTACCAAGCAATAACTGTCAGCTAAGGAGTATGATTCAGGATCTCAGGACTCTATGAAATGTCCTGGACAACGGAAGTTGTTATAGGAAATCTACAGGTTAGTCAGTACTCATTTTCTCAGTCAGAGGAGACTGGGCCGACCCTACATGGCTGCACTGTTGATGACAGGATTGCTGCCAAAGCAAGGTTGACTAATAATTTACTGCAGTTTGCTCTCCTCACCACATCACAACCTTGAAAAAGGTAAAAATGTAAGCTAGTCAGGAGGTAAGACAAAGTACTAGAGTCAACTGCCAACTGTATAATATCCTACTTTGCATTAATGCAGGGACCTTTTTGTGAGTTTTTCTTCACTGTAAAGCAATTTAAGTAGTTTCTAGTATGTAATAAGAACTAAAGGAATGTTACCTAATATTATTAGCCCAGTATAATTCAACTCCCTTTCCTCCCTCAATGTCTCACTCCCTATCATATTATCCATTTTCCAAAGAGCTATGTTACTTTTAACAGCATTTTTAATTTTCCCAAATGTAGTAAAACACTTTGAAAAAAGAGTCACACAGCATTTCTTCTAACTTATAATATAAAACATGATAAAAATCCTTATTCAAAGGTACCATAATTTAAATGAACATACAGAAGAAGAGAAGTAAATATCAGGCTTATTTATTCTTCAAGTCCCAAAGAGTCTATTAAACAGGGCAAAGAAGAGGATAAAATATTGGTTATAATTAGATAATTTCATAAACATGAAATATATCGTTCTTCTGAGATACAAAGACTTCAATGGCTAATTAGCAAATAGTATATATATGCTCTACTTACAATGAGCTGGCTGCAATCCTCTGTTTCATGGCTAATTTCCCATGTCTTATCTTTTGCGTAATTTTAAAAAGTCAAAATGATTTGATTTAGCATGAGCAAGACAGTAAAGACTAGCAAATATAATAATTCTTTGCTCAATTGTTAAACATCCTGAATTTGGAAATTAAATTCTTGATAAAAAGAAACCTTCTTCTTCTTCTCCTTTTTCTTTCTTTTTTTTTTTTTTTTTTTTTTTGAGACAGAGTCTCGCTCTGTCACCCAGGCTGGAGTGCAGCAGTGCAATCTTGGCTCACTGCAAGCTCTGCCTCCTGAGTTTACGCCATTCTCCTGCCTTAGTCTCTGGAGTAGCTGGGACTACAGGCGCCTGCCACCACGTCCCACTAGTTTTTAGTCTTTTTAGTAGAGATGGGGTTTCACCCTGTTAGCCAGGATGATCTGGATCTCCTGACCTCGTGATTCGCCCATCTCATCCTCCCAAAGTGCTGGGATTACAGTCGTGAGCCACCGTGCCCAGCCCAGAAACATTCATCTTTACGCATTGTCATTTTGGGACTAGTTACATGATTCGACCTGAATGTTATAGAAAACAAATGATAGCTTTGGACAAATGAAATCAGTGACTATTTATAGCCTAATATTACACAGAAATGCCTCCTAGTTTATGAAAATTTTCTCTGTTTTCCTATTCCATGAGTAGTTTAACAATGCATAAAATTGGTTTAGTATCTTGGGAATTTTATACTTCTGGTATATCTATCAGTAGTTGTTTCTCAGTTTCCATTGTGTTTAATTCAAACAGCCAAAGAACAAAAAAATGAACAAAATAGCTTTGTTTTAGATTTCAAGTAACAGCAAGCTAATTAGATAAAACAATCACTTATAGGCAATACTGATCCATCATATAATTAGGAAAAAAAGACGAAGACCTGAAAACAGAATGTCACTTTATGAGAGTTTTATGGTTACAAAAAATAAACTACATAAGATTCAGTGCAAATAGAGTACAACCAAAACTCTTCAACTGAGACCCATCAGCACTGTATTTCCTTGAATGGAACTTCATCTTTGCTTTCTGAAATGTCAACTAACTTGATAAATTATGACCAGAAATGTTTCTGTAGAAAAGAAATTGCATAGAATTTATTTCTACAGTCATGTGCCACATAATGAAGTTTGGGTCAATGGCAATCACATATATGAAGGTGGTACCATAAGATCATAGTACTATATTTTTACTCTAACTTTTGTATGTTTATAATCTAACCATTTTGTTACCACTGCCTACAATGGTATTCAGTACAATAACATGCTGTATAAGTTAGTAGCCTAGGAACAGGCTACCTGGTATAGGTAATATAGCCTATTGCTATACCATATGGCTTATTGCTATATATATATATCTTACATAGTAAGAGCTCAATAATTGATAGGTATGATTAACTACTACTAACAACACTGACTGTTTTAACAGAAATACTGGCCATTATTATCATTTTTTTTCTGATAATAATGGTTTTAAAAAAACCTTTATTTCCTAAAAATAAAGGCTGGTAATCTGACGTTTGAAAACAAAATCAAAGTACTGCAGATGATTGTTATACTATCTAGCAATAGGCCATATGGTATATAGTGTAGAAGGCTACACCATCTAGGTTTATAAGTAAGTATACTCTATGATGTTTGCACAACAATGAAATTAACTAATGACTGAATTTCTCAGTATGTAAACTGCTCCCCATCATTAGGTAACACATGACGAGCCATTGAGAGAGGGAGGTATACATTAAACACATATGTTCTCTGAACAGTTCAATTTGATGAAGACTACCTGAGGAAATGATATCCAGAAGTTACAAATCATTAGTATCTCTAATATATCTGGTAATTCCTACTGAGCTAAACTCCTATAAAAGCAAGGTATTTTTACAACGTGCCTTGTCTGGTTTCTCACATCACTTTATTTCAGTGGCATTTTATGAGAACTTTGCTACATATTCGACCTCCCATCTGGTTCATATTTAACAGGCTATCCCACCTGTTCCTTTTTGGGATCCAAAACCAGACGTCTCTGATGTCACATAAATGCGGAAGGTCACACTACTTCAGCAAATTTATCTGGCTTTTCTTCTCTTGTAGTTAGGTAAACTTGAGTTTTTGTAACACTCTGTGCCATCTTAAAACGTAAGTAATAAGAGGGCTTGAGTGCTTCACTTCAAAAAGCAAAAAGACTGGTAAGTATTTATGGAATACCAAACGTGAGGGGGGTGGAACACAGGGCAGTTGGTATGGTTTGACTGTGTCTCCACCCAAATCTCACCTTGAATTGTAATAATCCTCATGTGTCAAGGGCAGGGCCAGGTGGGGTAATCGAATCATGCAGGTGGTTTCCCCCACACTGTTCTTGTGGTAGTGAATAAGCCTCACAAGATCTAATGGTTTTGTAAAGGGGAGTTGCCCAGCACAAGCTCTCTTGCCTGCCACCACATAAGACATGCCTTTGTTCTTCCTTCACCTTCCTCAATGATTGTGAGGCCTCCCCAGCAATGTGGAACTACGAGTTCATTAAACCTCTTTTTCTTTATAAATTATCCAGTCTTGGGTATTTCTTCATAGCAGTATAAAAACGGACTAATCTAGTAAATTGTTAACAGTCGAGTGGGGTGCTGCTGTAAAGATACCCAAAAATGTGGAAGCAACTTTAGAACTGAGTAACAGGTGAAGGTTGGTACAGTTTGGAGGGCTCATAAGAAAACAGGAAAATGTGGGAAAGTTTGGAACTCCCTAGAGACTTGGAGGGCTCAGAAGACAGGAAGATGTGGGAAAATTTGGAACTTCCTAGAGATGTGCTAAATGGCTTTAACCAAAATGCTGACAGCAATATGGAACAATAAAATCCAGGCTGAGGTGGTCTCAGATGAAAATGAGGAACCTGTTGGGAACTGGAGTAAAGGTTACTCTTGCTATACAAAGAGACTGGTGGCATTTTGTCCCTGCCCTAGAGATCTGTGGAACTTTGAACACAAGAGAGATGATTTGGGGTTATCTGGTGGGAGAAATTTCTAAGCAGCAAAGCAGTCAAGATGTGACAGAGCATAAAAGTTTGGAATTTTGCAGCCTGAAGATACAGTAGAAAAGAAAAACCCATTTTCTGGGGAGAAATTCAAGCCAGCTGCAGACATTTGCCTAAGTAACAAGGAACCAAATGCTAATGCCAAGACATGGGGAAAATGTATCCAGGGAAGGTCAGAGACCTTCCCAGAAGCCCCTCCCATCACAGGCCTGCAAACCTAGGAGGGAAAAATGGTTTCCTGGTCCAGGTCCAGGGCTCCCCCTGCCGCTGCTGACTGCAGCCTCAGGACTTGGTCCCCTGCATCCCAGCCGCGCAAGGTGTGGCTAAAAGGGGCCAAGGTAAAGCTCGGGCGTGGCTTCAGAGGGTGCAAGCCCCAGCCTTGGCAGCTTCCACGTGGAGTTGGGCCTGCGGGAGGGCAGAAGTCAAGAACTAAGGTTTGGGAATCTCCGCCTAGATTTCAGAAGATGTTGGAAATGCCTGGATGTTCAGGCAGAGGTGTGCTGCATGGGCAGGGCCCTCATGAGAACCTCTGCTAGGGTAGTGCGGAAGGGAAATGTGCGGTCTGAGCTCCCACACAGAGTTCCCACTGGGGCACCACCTAGTGGAGCTGTGAGAAGAGGGTCACCATCCTCCACACCCTAGAATGGTAGGTCCACTGACAGCTTGCACCATGTGCCTGTGGCACTGTGTTGCTGCAGATACTCAACGCCAGCCCGTGAAAGCAACCGGAAGGAGGTTGTACCCTGCTAAGCCACAGAGGCAGAATTGCCCAAGACCATGGGAACCTCTCTCTTGCATCAGTGTGACATGGATGTGAGGCATGGATCAAAGGAGATCATTTTGAAGCATTAAGATTTGACTGCCCTGCTGGATTTTGGACTTGCATGGGGCCTTTAGTCCCTTCGTTTTGGCCAATTTCTCCCACTTAGAATGGGTGTATTTATCCAATGCCTGTACCTCTGTAATGTCTAGGAAGTAACTAATTTGCTTTTGATTTTATAGGCTCATAGGTGGTAGGGACTTGACTTGTCTCAGATGAGACTTTGGTCTGTGGACTTTTGAGTTAATGCTGAAATGAGTTAAGACTTTGGGGGACTGTTGAGAAGGCATGATTGATTTTGAAATGTGAAGATATGAGATTTGGAGGGTCCAGGGGCAGAATGATATGGTTTGGCTGTGTCTCCACCCAAATCTCATCTTGAATTGTAGCTCCCATAATTCCCGCATGTTGCGGGAGGGACCCAGTGGGCGATAACTGAATCATGGGGGCGGTTTCCCCCATACTGTTTTCGTGGTAGTGAATCAGTCTCACAAGATCTGATTTTTTGTTTTCTTTTGTTTTTTGAGATGGAGTTTCGCTCTTGTTGCCCAGGCTGGAGTGCAATGGCGCAGTCTCAGCTCATCGCAACCTCCACCTCCCGGGCTCAAGTGATTCTCCTGCCTCAGCCTGCCAAGTAGCTGGAATTACAGGCACCCAACACCACGCCCGGCTAATTTCTGTATTTTTAGTAGAGATAGGGTTTCACCATATGGGCCAGGCTAGTCTCAAACTCCTGACCTCAAAATGATTCACCCACCTCGGCCTCCCAAAGTGCTGGGATTACAGGTGTAAGCCACCGCGAGGCCTGACCTGATGGTTTTATAAGGGGTTTCCCCTTTCACTTGGCTCTCATTCTCTCTTGCCTGTCACCATCTAAGAGATGTCTTTCGTCTTCCACCATGATTATGAGGTCTCCTAGCCACGTGGAACTGTGAGTCCATTAAACCTCTTTTTCTTTATAAATTACCCAGTCTCGAGTATGTCTTTATCAGCAGCATGAAAATGGACTAATATAGCAGTCTACCTCCTAATGATAGGTTCCTAATGACAATTTATACTCTCATCATATGAGGCAGCTCTAACTAAGAAGGATGATAACAGCAATGTTTCATATCACACTAATGACACTTGTAAGTTGTCTTCACCCTTCACTGTAATTACCATCAGCAAAAAATTTTATAATCAATATACACATCAAGAAACTGTGCACGAAGTACATGAATTTATGTTACCCAATATGAACCACTTTTAGTACATATTAAAGGACCACTATACATTTGTAGAGGAAACAAACATATACTTATGAATAGTTCTGATATATGTATGTGTGTGTGTGCGCGTGTGTATATATATTTGTTTGAAATGACATCATAGATAATCCTCTTTACTGCCTGAGATTCTGGAGCAAAACTATTAATACTAATTTATATTCTATTTAATTTTATTTTAGGAAACGTTTATTCCAGAGAATTTTAAAATCTGTATAACATATTTTATTATAATTCTGTTCTACTACAAGAATTATGATTAATCCAGTTTTATTTACAGTTCTGATTGTATGTTTACAATAACCCTAATTTTGATAGACAATACTCAGAAGAATCTGTTGATATAAACTATAAAAATTAACTCAAATGCCCAAACAGGTATCAGTGGCTTTTATCTAATATGGATAAAAGTATTATACAGTGATTACATGAAATAATTTAATGGGTATAAGAGGAAAAAATTACATAAACTGAAAACTGTTTTAGGCCAAATGTATTCATAGATAAAAGTTGTATATGAAATGTTATTTATACCATAATTGCTATTATTATGTAACATCATATTATTATATAACAGCAGTGCTATTAAATACTTACCTGCCCCTTTCAACTGCTAAGGCATCCAATTCATCAAAGAAAATAATGGAAGGCGCCACTGCTCTTGCTTTTCGGAAGGTCTGGGGGAAAGAGTGCCACATTAACTAAAGATAAGCAAACACTAGAAAATCCTGTAGTTGGTTTGTGTTTTAAAACTATATTTAGAACCATATTTATTAGGTACAAGTCAACAAGCCTAGTCACTTTGTATAGACCTTATAATAGATGCTCAGAACTTTATAATGGATGTAAAAGTATCCCCTTCAATAGTGCTTAAAGAGACAAGACTACCAATATATATTCATATAGATGTGAAGGAGGCAATTCAGCTAAGCAATCAGAAAATTTCAGTTAAAATCCCAGCTCCACTACTAGTAACTATGTGACTTTCAGCAGTTAGCTTCACTTCTGTAAGCCTCGATTTCTACATCTATAAAATGGAGATGATAACAAACACCTACCTCAGAAAGTTATTTTAATAATTGAATTTAAAGGCCGGGCGCGGTGGCTCAAGCCTGTAATCCCAGCACTTTGGGAGGCCGAGGCGGGTGGATCACGAGGTCAGGAGATCGAGACTATCCTGGCTAACATGGTGAAACCCCGTCTCTACTAAAAATACAAAAAACTAGCCGGGCGTGGTGGCGGGCGCCTGTAGTCTCAGCTACTTGGGAGGCTGAGGTGGGAGAATGGCGTGAACCCGGGAGGCGGAGCTTGCAGTGAGCCGAGATCACGCCACTGCACTCCAGCCTGGGAGCACAGCGAGACTCCGTCTCAAAAAAAAAAAAAAAAAAAAAAAAAAAAAAAAAAAAATTGAATTTAAAAAAGAACACAAAGCATTTGGCACAATGCCTGAAACAGTAAGAGCTCTTTAAATGATAGGTATTATTAACTATTAGTAACAGCATTAACTATTTTAACAGAAATGCTGGCTCTTATTATCAGAAAAAAATGATAGTTTAAAAAAATCTTTATTTGGTAAAAATAAGGGCTGGTAATACGATGTTTAAAAACAAAACTGAAGTATTGCAGATGATCAAAACTGCATTTTTAAATAATAAAATAATATTCACCTGAAGAAAAAAAAATACCACTAAGATCTGGCTTTGGAAATGCCAAAGTCTGTTACCTAAAACAAAAGGGAAACTGCACAGGACAGAAGTGTGATTCTCCTGTGCTGAGTGCCACTAAAGGCACAATTTCTTACCTCTCTAACTGCTCTTTCAGATTCACCAACATATTTATTCATTAATTCAGGTCCCTGCATGAAAAGAAAACAACTGTTCAGTGTCTTTATAAATGCAATCATGTATTTCTTCCAATGAAGTAGAAAAAATATACACAAAAGAGAAAAGAAACAAAATCTGCTTATTAATCCCTTTAGTATGCTTATTTTCTCTGTGTGTTATTTATGCCTTAAAAGTGAAAGCCATTCTATGTTCCAAAAACCACACATCAATACAAAGGAAAGGCTGTGACTAATCATAATATTTTAACAACTTATTTATCATCTGTCTATAAATCTATCCACATTTTTACACTATATCAGATGTGATGCTAGGCACAGAAGATGGAACAGCCATTTGGAAGACAAACAAATAGGTAACATCCACATATTCCCAGGCCTAACCACTGGCTAGTTCTAAGCAAGTCTACTTATCAGATCTGGAGATGTGCATTTTTTGACATTAATATTTCTGAACTTTAATATTTTTCTTATTTCTCAAATACCCAGAATGTCAAATACTGTAAGAAACACAGTAGACTTTTTTTTTTACCACATACAAAACTACTTTCTTAGGATACGCTGTCACCCCAAGAAGTTATGAATTAAATTGTCCCATAATGATAGATGACCTCAGCTGTGGGGATGTTTCTCCCAGCATCTGGCTATTCTGACACAGTTCCTCATACATCCCAAAGAACAACAGACGTGTGTGTGTCTCTCTCCCTCTCACTGTGTGTGCACGGGCATGCATGCGCACACACACATACACACACCCTTACTTTGAACAAGATTCATATTCTATTCCATGCAGTTCACGGGTCCAGCCAATTCCTAGGATATAACCAGACACTGACTTAAGTATTTCCTAAACAATTTATATTAATTTTTAAAAATCTGACTGACTGAAAGACGTAGGCAAACCCTAGCAGAATGTTAACTAATCCCAAACTGGTATGGGCAGTATTTGGCTTCATATAAAACACCATATTACAAGGAAAATTAGCAGACAGTATGACAAGTACTATGATAGAGCAATGCACAGGTACCATCAAAACATACAGAAGAAACTCCTTAGAGTCAAGGAATTGAAAGTAACATTTCAGGTGAGTCCTCAGTTGATTTATTCACACCCTCAAAAATATGAAATACATCAAGACCCAGGAAGAAATCAAAAAGATCTCTGATGTGCCAAAATAGATGTTACTATATGAACTTTGTTGTAGAAGAGCTCTTAAGGTCTTTATGCACAGTTCATTGACTTTTAAATTACATACAACAAATACACTTGAACAGAACTGATATAAGAATTTACTACACATGAAGCATAGGGTGCAGGGAGACTGTGGCAATCAATAAAGCTACTTAAAGTGGGAGGCAGGGGTTCAGATTTTATCCTGTAAGCCATAGGAAGGGTTTTATGAAAGTTAAGTGATAACAGGGATATTAATGAAAGATGATTCTGGCCACAGTATAAAAGATGGTTAGGAGGAACATTAAGAGTTGAGAGAGGTTGAGAGACCAGTAATGTTTAGAATAGTAAAGGGGAAAAATAATGAGGAACAAGTTTAAGACAAATGAGTACAATGGAAATGAGAAGATAACCACAAAAACAATCAAAAATTTAAATTAATTTGTTGTGGATAGCAAAATGTGAAGATGAGAGAGAGTGGGGTACAGAATAATTCAAATTTGACTTAACACTACCAATTTTTTTTTGAGACGAGTCTTGCACTGTCGCCCAGACTGGAGTGCAGTGGCGTGATCTTGGCTCACTGTAAGCTCCGCCTCCCGGGTTCACACCATTCTCCTGCCTCAGCCTCCCGAGTAGCTGGGACTACAGTTGCCCGCCACCACACCCGGCTAATTTTTTGTACTTTTAGTAGAGACAGGGTTTCACCATATTAGCCAGGATGGTCTCGATCTCCTGACCTCATGATCCGCCCGCCTTGGCCTCCCAAAGTAACATTACTATTTTTAATGTTCACGATAATGACTTAATCCATAAAAAAAAAGGATGCTCAACATATTCAGTGTAGCAATTTCTCTTAAGTATATAGTTCATAGAGTGACGTCTTGGTGAAATAGAAGGTAACCTGCTCATATATGCCCCCAATAAAAAGAATTATCCATCCATCCATAACTGTGAAACCCTAAGACATAGGAGGGTCACTTAGAGAGGGTACACTAACACCTAAGTGGCTGATCTGCTCTGCTAAGCTTGCTTTTGCATTCAAGCCCAGAAGTACCCCTGTCCCTCAAGGGGCTTGACTATAGCCCCATTTGACTTTGAGCCTGCAACCAAAATCATCTGCCAAAGAGTTCAGAGAAATCATGCATACTAATGACTTGGCAGAAAAGCTCATCAGCCCGCTGATACTCATCTCAGTAGTGAACCTGGACGTTGAACTGTGGCACCGCTCCAGGCCTCCCTAGCTGAGATCCTGGCTCATAGCTGCTTACACAAGAACCCAGGGGGAGAATCACACAAATCTCAAGGCCCAGGACTCTGATCCTCCCTGACAGGCTCACCAGCCTCTATCCCACAACATACCCTGAGAAGACCCAGTCTCAGCCCCACCCAGTGCAGTAGAGGAACTATCCTATCTGTGCTGAGACCTGCTGGGAGATGCATGCCACTGTGAGCCAGCAAGACAAGCTTCCCAAATCTGTCCCTACAGTAGAGTCCAAGGGGGCTCAGTCTTAGCTCCAGCCCCTCCCACTGCAGTCTGGGAGCTATCCCATCTATGTAGGGACCTGCCGGGAGACACATGCTCATCTGAGTCAATGTGACAAGAACACCAACCTCCATCCCACTGCAGATTCCAAGGGAGCCCCGTCTCAGTACCAGCCCCCACTGTTACAGTCAAGCACTTTTGCAGTGACCAGCTGAGTGATGCATGCTGATCTGAGCAAATAAGTTGGGGCCAGCCTCCTTCACACAGCAGATCCCAAAGCAGCCCAGGCTCAACTCTAGGCCTTCTTACTGCAGTTAGCAGGCCATCCTGCCTATGCAGAAATATGCTGAAAGGCATACTCATCTGGGCGACTGGGATAGTCTTCCGGACTCAGATCCCTGGCCAGCATTTCCATGCAGCCCAAGTATCTGCCTTGGGTCTACTCCAGGTCCATCTGGGCCAGAAAGCCATATCAACTAAAGAGACCCTGTGAGATTTGTGGCAAGCCTGCGCTCAGAGAGTCTCTGTGATGGTAAATATTAAGTGTCAACTTGACTGAACTGAAGGATGCGACATATTATTTCTGGTTGTGTCTGTGAGGATGTTGCTGGAGGAGATTAGCACTTGGGTCAGTGGACTGAGACAATGCCCCACCCTCAATGTGGGTGGGTACTATCCAATCTGCTGCCAGTGTGGCTAGAAAAAGCAGGCGGAAGAAGATGAAATAAGCCAGCTTGCTGAGTCTTCTGGCTTTCATCTTTCTTCTGTGCGGGATGCTTCCTGCCCTTGAATATCAAACTCCAGATTCTTCGCCCTTTAGAGTCTTGGACCTACACCAGCAGTTTGCCATTGGCTCTCAGGCCTTCAGCCACTGACTGAAGGATATACTGTCAGCTTCCCTAACTTAGAGGCTTTGGGACTTGAACTGAGCCACTCCTGGCTTCATTGCTCCTCAGCTTACAGATGGCAAATTTTTTGACTCATATCACCTTGTGATCATATGAGTCAATTCTCCTTAAAAAACTCCTTTTCATATACACATAATCCTATTAGTTCTGTCCCTCTGGAGAACCCTAATACAGTCTCCTAGTGTTTAGATAGCTGAAGTGGTCACAGGCTCAGGAAACACAATACTCAGTTGGCTTAGAATCCTTGGAAGGTCTCTAAAGAAGGACAGGCACAAACAGAGGAAGACTGTGAAGACTAAACTAAATACATAATCCCTCAATGCACAGACAGCCTGCAATTTCACAAGCATCAAGAAGATTCTGGGTAATAAGATCTCAACAAATGGACATGAGGCACCAGAGGCCAACCTTTAAGTTATAGAGATATGTGATCTTTTAGACAAGGAATTCAAAATACTTGTTTTAAGAAAGCTCAATGGACTTCAAGAAAACAGAGAGAATCAATTCAGAAATGTATCAGGGAAATTTAACAGAGATACTTAAATCATAAACAAAACCAAACAAAAATTCTGGAACTGGAAAATACAATGAGCAAAACGAAAAATGGAATAGAGAATATCAACAGCAGGACTGATCAAAAGGAAGAAAGAATCAGTGAGCTTGAAGCCCAACTATTTGAAAACACAGAGAAAAAAGCAAAAAGAATGAAAAGAAATGAACAGTTTATGGGAGCTATGAGACATCATCAAAAGAACAAATATTCAGGTTATTGAAGTTAAAGAAAAAACTGAGAAAGACAAAGGGGTAGAAAGCTTATTCAAAGAAAAACAAAAAACTTTCCAAGGCTTGAAAAGATATAAATATCCACATACATGAAGGTTAAAGGTCACCAACCAGGCTCAACCTCCCCTCTCCAAAATAAAAAACAACCCAAGATTTATAATTAAACTCACACAGATCAAAGATAAAGGATCCTGAAAGCAGAAAAGGAAAAGAAACAAATAACGTATAAGGAAGATCCAATATACCTGGCAGCAGAATTTTCAGTGGGAACCTTAGGGTTGGAGGGAGTGAAATGCTTCAGAGTGCTGAAAGAAAATTAAAAACTTAACGAAGAATAGTGTACCCAGCAAAACTATCCTTCAGAAACAAGATAAAGACTTTCCCAGGCAAAAAAAAAAAAGCTGAGGAAATGTATCGCTACTAGACCTGTCCTATAAAAAAAGCTAATCAGAGTTCTTCAAACCAAAAGAAAAGAACATTGTTGTTATACTAATACGATAATCATGGTTCTTAAATCATTTATATCTTTAGTAAAAAGAAAATACAAAACTATCAAAAATAATTACAAGCACAATTTGTTAAGAGACGATATAAAAAAGGCAAGTTGTAAAATCAAAAATTCAAAATGTTGGAGGAGAGGAAGTTAAGATGTACAAATTTTCGTTTTAATTTGTTTCTTATCTTGTAATCAAAGTTAAGTTGGTACCAGTTTGAAAGAGTTAATATTTTTGTAAGACTCAAGGAAATTACAAAACTAAAAACTGTAATATATACACTAAAAATAAAAAAGGACAAATTAAAACATGCTACCAGAGAAAAATCACTCAGCTACAAAAGAAGACAGTAAGAAAGAAGGAAACAAAAAGAAGAGTTACATAATACCAAAAAAAAGTATCAAAATGGTCAAAGTAAGGCCTTGCCTATCAATATTAAAATTGAATGTATATAAACTAACTTCTCTACTTAAAAGACCAAGAGTGGCTGAATGGATTAAAAAACAAGACCCTCACACCTGTAATTCCAGCACTTTGAGAGGCTGAGACAGGTGGATCACTAGGTCAAGAGTTCGAGACCAGCCTGACCAACTTGGTGAAACCCCATCTTTACTAAAACAATTAGCCAGGCATGGTGACAGGTGCCTGTAATCCTAGTTACTCAGCGAGCTGAGGCAGAAGAATCTCTTAAAACCAAGAGGCGCAGGTTGCAGTGAGCCGAGAGTGTGCCACTGCACTCTGGTCTGGGCAACAGAGTGAGACTCCATCTCAAAAAAAAAAAAAAAAAAAAAGACTCAACTATGATATGATGCCTAGAAGAAACTCACTTCACCTATAAGAGCACATATAGACTAACAGTGAAGGAATGGAAAATGATATTCCATGCAAATGGAAACCAAAAACTAGCAGGAGTAGCTATATTTATATCAGATAAAACAGACTTTAAGTCACAACTTGTAAAAAGAGACAAAGAAAGTCATTATATAATGATTTATAAAAGGTCAAAGTAGTGAGAAGATGTAACAAAACTAAAAACATGCACCCAACAGTGGAGCACCCAAATATATAAAGCAAATATTAATAGTTCTACAGGCATTTCTTGCTTTGTACTACAGTGCAAATGATTGTAGTACAAAGCAAGAAATGCTTATTCATAACATAATATAAAGTCAAATAAACAAAACTAGTACTTTTCGTTTACATGTGGTAAATTAAGTTTTACACAAAGGGGACTGTGGACAAGGAATTAAGAAAGTGAACACTAAAACAAAGATCAGGGTTCACCCAATAAAACAAGCTTTAGATAAACAGCAAAGTGTGTTTTTGTTGAGGGGTTAGGGGTAGTAACAAATTTTGATGCAGATTTTACTCAGTTTAGAGCAACTGTCGAGGCAAACTGTGGCCTGACAATAATCAGAAAGGAAATTGATGGGGTCACTGTTTTTATTGCAATTACCATCATGCCAACTATACATTATTGCTGTTGTTCTTACAGCAATTGTCTGCAAAAGTCAAGGATATGGCATAAAATAATAATCCAGCGAAGAGATTTCTTTATTCAGGCAATATAACTCAATGTATATACACTGCTTTTTAATTATCTGGCTTAACTGAAGGAAAGAGGTTAGAGACCCTGGAAAAATGGTCGTTGTTCTCTGTAAATGACAAAGACAACCTAGTCTTCAATGTTAGAAAGTACAAGATTATGGTCATTTCATGAATTTTTTCTCTGCTGAGTACAATGTCAATATCTCGGTATCAATAGAAAGATTAATATGGTTTATTAATAAATATGCAACATAGAGGTAAACATTCTTGATATTTTGTTTGAAAATGTGAAAACACAGTATAAAGCTTCAACTGATTGAAGGGTCACTCCACTGCCACAGAAAGATGGACTACAGGACGTGTGGATAAGAATGAAACCATGCTTTTTCCTCCAAAACAAAACAAAACAGAAAGAAAAAAATCTAAGACATTTGAAACTCTTAACTTGAAAATCTGGCACTGTGAAGAAAATATGCATTGCAATAATTCAAGTCAAGTGTTACTAATAAGGCATAATGAAAAGACTGCAGGGTCCCTAGAAAATATGACTTTCTACAGAACTATGTACTGATGAATCTTACCTGGATGGCCTGCAAAATGCAACCCAAGTAGCTGAACTCATATGTTGCATTGGTCTCGAGTTTTATGAGAAGTCAGAGCAATTTCATTACCAAGGGAGGTTATTTTCAGCTTGAAGTTTAAGTTGCCAAAAATCACCGTATTTTGGTACAAAGAATTAAAAAGTCTATATTCAGTTTCAAAGATAAATATTACACTTTACTACTAACAGAAAACTTAAGGAATCATAAGCTGTGATGCCATATTTTTTGCTCCATTTGAGGTCAAACATACATCAATTTCTTAAAAATGAAGACAGCAGCAATCAGCATGTACTAATTTTGTGGAATCTTTCTATATGCTTACTACGTCTTATCCCTTTTACTGCTGTGCAACAGTTTTCTGAGTTGTATACTGTTACTACAATTTTACAGAAAAAAATATTAAGTGCAAAGAGGTGAAGTAATTTTTCCAAAGTCACACAGCTTAGCAAATGGCAGAACTGGGATACAAGTCTTTTAACTGTTACACTTGACAGGGAAACTGCCCCAAATATTTGGCCACCATCTGTACAAAAGATACGCAACAGATTAAAGTACAAGTACTATGACTACTCATAGAATATTATAAGCAGAAGGGCTTTAGGAGTCACTTAGTCTAACCTACTCACCTAAAACTGAGGCAAAGTACAAAGAAGGTGAGTAATATGCCAAAAGTCCTAGAGCAAGTTAAATGGCAGAAATAATAAGAAAGTAGAATTGTGGTTTCCAAACCAGTACTCTTTCTAAAAATTATGATGTCGGCCGGGCGCGGTGGCTCAAGCCTGTAATCCCAGCACTTTGGGAGGCCGAGATGGGCGGATCACGAGGTCAGGAGATCGAGACCATCCTGGCTAACACGGTGAAACCCCGTCTCTACTAAGAAATACAAAAAATAGCCGGGCGAGGTGGCAGCGCCTGTAGTCCCAGCTACTGGGGAGGCTGAGGCCGGAGAATGGCGTGAACCCGGGAGGCGGAGCTTGCAGTGAGCTGAGATCCGGCCACTACACTCCAGCCTGGGCGACAGCGCAAGACTCCGTCTCAAAAAAAAAAAAAAAAAAAAAAAAAAAAAAAAAAAAAAAAATTATGATGTCCTGTTCTCTCTAAGTCCTTAAAAGAGACATGAAATGTCTCAAGATTTTAGATGAAAGTTAATTTGGGGCTAGACAAAGCTGGCTGCTAAAAATAATTTTTAAAATTTAAAACACAAGATTTTACACAGTATTAGCAATTCAAATTCAAATGTATTTCTGGTGAGCAGATCAGGTGGCAATGGTGAAGTCTAATTCTTTCTTAATAGATGGTAGCATAGGCTAATTGGAAAATAAGAATTTTATTAGTACCCATTATAAACAAGAGACCATTTATATCTAACTAAGGTATATATAGTATAGTCTGAGTCCCATATTTGCTCGCAAGTTATGTTACTTTAAAAAAATGTATGTTAGTCTTGCCACATATTTTACCTCTTAGATAGCATGTGCTTTACTGATAAGAATGATCAAGAAAAACTGCCATTAATAAGTACCATTAATTGAGTTATTTTTAATAGCGTTATTTTTAACATTCCATGGCCAATATTTCAAGTATCCAAGTTTACAAAATAACAAAAATATCATAAACACATGTGAAAATATTTGTCCAGCTGTTCTATTAATCTAGTGAGAAGTAAACCTGACTTATCTTTTACTGTGCTTCATTATTTTACACCATATCAGTCACAAACTCAAGTATAATATTTACACCTTATGTTTTTACAATTTTGCCCCTTTAATCACTACTGGGTTTTTTTCAGTCCTCCCAAGGGCTTTTTAAATGTGTCTGACACCTGCCTGGTGCTTTTAGCTATTACAATTCAAATGAAGTTTTTATAAGTTCTAAAATGTCTGGGGAAGGCAAGTTAACCTAAGTGTTAACTATGGTTAAACGTTATGGAATATGCTCATAAAAACCCAAACTCACATGAGATAGAATTACATATATGTAATGTGAGTAAAGGAACTTGAAAATTAATAAAAAGTACAGTATCAGCATATACAGAAGGCCATTCTGGGAAAGCACTTCAAAGAGTTTGAAAATAGGTTTTAATTACTAGGCAAGAATGCTGTGGGCAAGTAAAAACCCTAAAATGCAAGAGGGGCTGGCAGGAAAGAGAACAGAATTCGAGCTGTTCCTCTCAAAAAGTATAATACAATCCTTCCCCAAATTCATTGACTCTATTCAGGAAAAAGAAAAATGACACATTTCTTCAGAACTTACATTGCAGGCACCATGCTGGCTACAATTAAGCAAGTTGTAAAATGTGCATTTACACATATATACATGCCCATGAAATCCCCTTCTGTTATTAATGACTACTTTTGTCACTCTCAGTCTCCTTTACTGACTTCCCTGCAGAATCTCAAACACTGGTTTCCAATTTCCATATTTTCATCTCCATTTCCATATTTTCATCTCTCTAAATGATCATCCTCTTGAGCTACAAATCCATACCTACACCTGCCTTTAGGCCATATTCAACATTTTGTCCCAAAGGTATTTCAAATTCAACAGGTATTTTCTCTCTCACCTCCAACCTGTTTCTCCTCTTCTCCCTGGAGTTAGGATATTTCCATCTGCCAGTCATTGACAGTAAAAATTTTTATCACCTTTGACTTATTTTCTTTCTCATTTCTCACATACAATCAACAACCAAGAGCTGCAGATTCTACATGTTACCCGTTTCTTCATATTAGTTGTTGAGTCAAAATCTCCCCCACTAAATTATGAGTTGATACATAACGAGGAGCCCATCTAATATATCTTTGTTTACTATGTACAGTGCCTGACACACAGAGAAGGTGCTTAACACATTTTTGTTATTCCAGTTGTAAAACTTGTATAAATATTTTTTGAAGTGTTACAGACATAACATTGTAATATTTATTTCATCTCTAAATTTCATTCAAAAAGGAATTAAGATGGAAAAAAACCAGTCTCTCTCCATTAGCTAATTTATCCATGAATAAAAAAAAAACCAACAATAAAATTTGCTTATTTTCAAACTTCTTGCAAGTCTAAAATTATTCTTCTCTTTCCAAATCTCTCTAGGTCTTCTTAGATTCCAAATGCTAAAGGTTTTGTTATAGTTCTTATTGTCATTTTCTGCTTTTAGATAAATGTTATTTATGGGATATTTTCACATCAAAACATCTTTTTTTTATATATCAGCTTTATCAACTGATAAAAGCCTAACTCACATAATTAACGTATATATAGTCTTAACATATGATGCCACAACTTTAACATAGTATACTGTATACTGTACAAATAATGACAAATTTCAGTAAATCTAACGTCTTCATAACCTTGTAAAACTGACAATGGCACAATAACTATTCCACTTGTCCCAATAATTACAGGTTACTATTATTCTCTAATAGTCATTCAAACAGGGATAAAACTAAGTATATGTCTTTGTTTAATACTGCCATTAATAACTGCCAATTTAAGCAAATAAGGCACATGACACAACACTATTTGGTGAAGTCAAGGGAATTTTTAAAGTTAAAACAAAACAAAACTCTAAAGGAAATTAAATGGAAACTCAAAAGGTTTCAGACTCTAGATAAGCCCGAATAGTAATAAACCTATAGAAGGAGAATATAGAGTTAGGATCCACAAAAGCCATGAAATGACATAGTTCCTGGTGAGACTAAACTGGAAGCTGCACCCAAGGTGAAAGAAAAAATAACCAAAACACTAAGAGAAAGAGTTCTTTATAGTGTTGGGGTCTGGGTTTGGGGCCAGAACTAACACACACCTTTATAGGCTTCAACTGAGAAGTGCAGTGAAACAGGCAAGTTCAGGGCAGCCCCAAACCCAGGTTCCCCAGCCAAGTTCCTCTCAGGGCTTTTCCCAGTAACTTTCCACTATCATTATGGGCAGGGGGACTATGAATAGGAGAGGTCATCAAAGCCCTCACCCATGAAATCCACAATCTTCTTCATGATTCTTCTTTGCCTTACTCCATACATCCGTTCACTGCAGTACAGAACTCAGAGTTAGCCTTTTAAACTTCAATTATTTCATCTACAATACGCCCAGATCTATGATACTGACCTCAAAATTTATTTAAATATATTTTTTTTAAGCAAAGTTTAAGATTTACAGAAGAATTGGGCATATAGTACAAACAGCTCCCATATGCCCACCCACCCCAGTACACTGTTTCCCTTATTATTACTATCTCCTATTTGCATGGTATATTTGTTACAATCAATGAACCCAGATTGATATATTATTATTAAACTAAAGACCACAGTTATTCAGATTTCCTTAGTTTTTCCCTAATGTCCTTTTTTTTTTTTCATTCCAGCATCCTACCCAGAATATTGTAACATTACATTTAGCTATCATGTTTCCTTGGTGGTGACAGTTTCTCAAACTTCCCTGGTTTTTGATAACCTTCAGTTTTGAGGGTACTAGTTAGTGATTTTACAGAATGTCTTTTAACTTGGGTTTCCCTAAAGTTTTTCTCATGGCTGGACAAGGGTTACGAACACTCAGGAGGAAGACAACAGAAGTAAAGTGCTATTCTCACCACATCATCTAAGGATATATATAGTCATTCCTCAGTATCCACGGGAACTGGTTCCAGGACCACTGTGGATACCAAAATGTATACATACTCAAGTCCCGTAGTCAGCCTGCGGAACCTGAGGATACATAGTTAGCCCTCCTTATTTGGGAGTTTCCATATACCACAAGTACTGTATTTTCAATCTGTGTTTGGTTGTGGAACCTACCAAAAAGGAAGGCCAACTGTACTGAAAAAAAAAAAAAAGTGCATGTAAGTGGACCCACTGAGTTCAAGCCCATGTTGTTCAAAGCATCAACTGTACTGTCAGCATTACTTATCACTGAAGATGTTAACCTTGATCATCTGGCTGTGGTATGGTTTGTCAGGTTTCACAACTGTACAGTAGCTCTTCGCCTCCCCTCTTTCCATATGAAATTCTTTGGAAAGAAGCCCACACCCAAGGAGTGGGGTGTTATGCCCCCCACAAAACTTTTTCATTTGCCTTTTTAAATATAATGCTCTCCAAAGTTTATAATGTACAAATGTTATATTTTCTGGATTAAAAAAATGAGACTTACAGAACTTGCTTAAGGTTGCAAAACTAAAAAGTGCTAAGGTTAGGAAGTAAATCCAAGCTATGTGAATTCTAGCTTAGTGTTCTTTTCATCGGGACTTACTCGATATCAAGGGCACAAATTATATACTAACAGGTAAATTTTAAGCTCCACATTATCCCACCATCAGTCTTTTTCCAGGCACTTCTATTTCATTCAACAGTTTCCTGTATCTTTGGCCATGATTACCCTTTCCTATTAACTTCTACTCCTAGACCAAAGCCATGTTTTTTTTCTGTTTTCTTTGTCCTAGAGAAACAAAATTATTTTTCAAATCAGTTCCCAGAAACATATTAACATCTTTCCACTTCTCTGAACCTACCCTACAGAAACTACTTAAGCTACCTTCCCTGGTAACTTTGGGTAATTAATGAAAAAAGCCATCGGATACTAGTTTTATTTTTTTAAAAAACAAAAAGAAAAATGGAAGAGCGTATAATACAGTGGTTAAGAGCTCAGACTCGATTCAGAAAGTTCTGAGAGTAAATTTCAATGCCATCACCACCACTTAGACCTTGGAAGTCACTTAACCTTCTTAAAATCATTATCCTTATTTGTAATCTTAAAGCATTCTGTAATTAAAAGAGGTAGCTATGCAGTTTTCCATGCAAAAATTTAAAAACAGAAGTCTAAAGATGAATTTGGAATTTTAAAATTTCAGATTATCTTGTACATTTGATAGGAGAATATTAATATATCTAGTTAAATGACAAATAGTAATTACAGATGCTCCTTGATTTACAATGGGGTTATGTCCTGATAAACTCATCAAAAATTGAAAATATCCTAAGTCATAAAGCATTTAATACACCTAACCTACTGAACATCAATTTTAGCTTAGCCCACCTTAAACATGCTCAGAATGCTTACACTGGCCTACAGTTGGACAAAATCATGTGGCAACACAGTGCATTGTAAAATGTTGGCCATGTACACTCATGATCACATGGCTGACTGGTAGCTGTGGCTCACTGTTACTGCCCAGCATCATGAGGGAGTACTGTACTGCATATCACTAGCTCAGTAAAAGATTAAAATTTGGGCCGGGCACGGTGGCTCAGACCTGTAATCCCAGCACTTTGGGAGGCCGAGGTGGATCACAAGGTCATGAGTTCAAGACCAGTCTGGCCTACATGGTGAAACCCCGTCTCTACTAAATATACAGAAATTAGCCGGGTGTGGTGGCGTATGCCTGTAATCCCAGCTACTTGGGAGGCTGAGGCAGAGAATTGCTTGAACTCAGGAAGCAGAGGTTGCAGTCAGCCGAGATCATGCCAATGCACTCCAACCTGGGCGACAGAGTGAGACTTTGTCTCAAAAAAAAAAGATTAAAATTCGAAGTATGATTTCCACAGAGTGCATATCACTTTCACACCGTTGTAAAGTCGAAAACTTAAGTAAATTCATCTTAAATTGGGGAGCACCTGTACTTTGAATTCTGCACTACTTTGAACAAACCACAGGTTTTTCCGGAAATGAAATCTATTTTATACAACTCCTCTCTGAGACAAGTATAGAGAAGAAAATTTCCCAAAAAGTCAAGGATATACTAAGCTCATTACATTCCTGTATTCACCAGAATAATTTTTTGCTGAAAATCCCTGTCAGAGGCCTAACCACACTTCTTGTAGAATTAGTGACAGTTCTTCATATAGTAAAGCAATGCAGCTATCCCAGGACAATTAATCTATTGTAGCACTCCAGACAAAAGCAATAGAGAAGCAGCAGAGAGGAAATTTCAACTGAAAAGTATTTGACGTAATCAGCCCAGATAACAAACTAAACTTACACAACATGTCAAAAGTCACAATCTACATGAAAACACATATATATGCCAGAGGGCATTAAGAGCCCACACAAGCCAAGGTGAAGTCTCCACCCTGAATACAGTACATATCTTTTAATCCCTGTTCAGAAAAGATGCATAGAGGAAGCTAAAATGTTCTTTCATAAACTTAGAGGAATAAATGTAAATCTATCAAAATATCTTGAAGATTAAAAGTAACTACCATTGTGAAAAGCGATAGGGAGTTTTTCCTTTCAGTCTGTTTAAATATTTGTGTTTCCTAACTGGCTAGAGAATTCTAGTGTATGTCTACTTTTTCTGATCACTTTAAAAATGTGTACGATTTGTTATTTCAAAATTTCAAACTAACTTGAAACACTTAAATCCTGTAGAAAACAAATACATAGGTTGAAACCAAACATGTAGGTTGAACAAAAGTTGCCAAGTTTTTTAAACAGGAAATTAAAATAAAAGAGAACAGGGCCAGGTGCAATGACTCATGCCTGTAATCCTAGAACTTTGGGAGAGTGAGGCAGGCAAATTGCCTGAGCTCAGGAGTTCGAGACCAGCCTGGGCAACATGGTGAAACCCTGTTTCCACTAAAAATACAAAAAATTAGCCGGGCGTGGTGCTGCATGCCTGTAATCCCAGCTACTCAGGAGGTTGAGGCACAAGAATCTCTTGAACCCGGGAGGTGGGGGCTATGGTGAGCAGAGATAGTGCTACTGCACTCCAGCCTGGGCTACAGAACAAGACTCTATCTCAAAAAAAAGAGAACAGAATATGAATTCCCAACTTCTTTGGCTCCATTTTCTCATACATAAGCTATATGGTATTGCTACTTTAAAACGTTCCTCACAAACATTGAATAGATGAAAATAAAAGGACCAATGAAAATGCTAGTAGAAGGCAAATTATTTTCATATTCCCAACTTTGTATTTAAAAAGTTTTTAAACATATAGGAGAGTTGAATGAATAGTACATGTTGAGTATCCCTAAATCTAAAAATCCAAAATGCTCCAAAATTCAAAACATTTTGAGCTCCAACATGACAGTCAAAGAAAATGCCCACTTTAGCATTTTAGATTTCAAATTTTCAGATTAGGGATGCTCAACTGGGAAGTATAATGCAAATATTTCAAAATGCAAAAAAATTCAAAATCTAAACACTTCAGGTCCGAAGCATTTTGATAAGGGATATTCAATTTGAAAAATAAAAACCCATCATTCATTAAGTATATCCTCCACACAGATTCAAAAATTGAATAATATTGTCGAACTACACTAAATTCTAAACTGAATAAAAATCCACACTAAATAAAAATTAGTAATTAGGACATATAATAGTCTCTGAGTTATGAACTCAATTAAGATAATTTGTTAACATCACATGGCTTTTCTGTTTGTGACCTAAAAATCTAATGAAAAAGCTCAAATAAGTGAACGTGTGCCTGGTTATTTTATATAACAGTGTACAAAGTTAAACCTTTCAAAGAATCATTTACAATTTCCTCATAGTGAAAAAAAGACTACAAGTGAAATTGTCTATGGTTATGAAATGTTTATGTTCAAAAAAGATAATAAATATATTTCTAAGTAATTCTAGAATAGTCCAGAAAGCAGTCTTGGTAGTACCTAAAATTATTATCTTGGATCACAAAAAAAGTAAGATACTGGTTTGTAAGAAAATAAGTGTGCTCTTAAGAGTCAAGTCTAGAACTTATTTGATAAGGACTTGGCTCACAGGTTCTCAAATAAGTTTTAGATTTCCAATAGATTTCCAATAGACAAGAAACATTCTAAGACTATGAATATACAACTGTATAATATAGAAGGTAAGAACAGAAAAATGGAGATGACAGTAAAAAGACTAGAAAATGCCAGTAAACAGCCATCCCCATTACCACTTGATAAAAGGACAAGGACCAAGGAGAAATCAAGATGTCCTGGGAAATTTCAAAATCACTCATTACTTCAACCCTTAAAACTGCAACCTTTGCTGTGTACAGCAGCTCATTCCTATAATCCCAGAACTTTGGGAGGCTAAGGTGGGAGGGCTGCTTGAGGCCAGGTGTTTGAGACCAGCCTGGGCAACACAGTGAGACCCTGTCTCTACAAAAATGTTAAAAAGTTAGCTGGTGTGATGGCTCACACCTGTAGTCCGAGCTGCTCAGGAGGCTGAGGCAGAAGGATAGCTTGAGCCCAAGAATTTGAGGTTACAGTGAGCTATGATCACACCACTATACTTCAGCCTGGGCCACAGAGTGAGACGATGTCTCAAAAAAATAACAAATAAACCTGCAACCTTTAAAACTGTAGTTGTGATTCCCCATAAGTGATCATGCTATAAATGGTCTCCTCCCCCTATATTTACTCTCCAATATCTTCCAGAAAATAAAAAATATGTTGAAGATACTCTTAAAGAACAAACAGCTTAATCACACCTAAGTATCATTCTATATAAATCTTAAGTAAAGCCAAAAGTTGACAAACTACTCTGAAGTTTTATGCTTTCCAACTGCCCATGATTTCAATGTTCTAAGATAGAAAATGCATTCTGTTATGCAAAAAAATCACTGGTAATATCAAAACAGATGATCGTGTGCCTTTTCTGAAATGAATTGATAGTAAATCTATTTAGGTACATATTTTTGTGATACAGTCCACAGAAATGGATTTATGATTTTATATGTGTGGATTAAGTACCTGGATACATCACAATGTTACATAAAATTAATATCTGGTCCTAAAGTAAGTGTACAACTACATATCATGAAAGATTATCTATCCCAGTTAATGGGAGCAGAGCAATGAACGAATAAAATGTGTGTGTGTGGTTCAGAATAAAAACAATGAACATATACTTTCTGACTGGAAAAGTATTTTTAAAGAATTTAGTATACCATAACAAGTGCCTTGTTCATTTGAAAATTCTAGGTATATAAATATTGAATTCGTTATCACGTTTATCTTTAAATCCTGGTTAAGCAAAAGTCTATAATTAAAAATGTAGAAACAAAAAAAAGATTAGTTTCTGTTACACATGGATATAAGAAATATCAGAATCAAGAAACTAAATAAAGCAGTCTTCTCAATGTCTACCATAATTTGCTGATTACACGCACAAATTTATTTCTTATCACTCATCTCCCTATATTATATCGCCACCAATATCCAAAAAAAAAAAAGAAGAATCACTGCTCGTTAAGATGCCTTTATTCGTTCTCCTAAAGGTAGGAGTCAGAGGATGGGCATCAGCGGAGGCCAAGAGAGAGAGTAGCCATTAAAAAATTTAACATCCTACCTTTATAGCTAGAAAATTCAGTCCACTCTCATTGGCCAAAGCCTTTGCTATCATTGTTTTAGAGCACCCAGGTGGCCCATACAGAAGAATTCCTTTAGGTGGCTGAATACCCATTCGAATGAAAGACTCTGGATGTTTTAAGGGCCATTCCACAGCCTGTTTCAACTTCAGTTTGATGTTTTCCAGTCCTCCTATATCTGACCAGGATACCTGAAAAATAGAACATTTTCCAAATGTAAGTTTTGCCAGGACAAACAGAGAACTAAAAAAAAAAAACACATCATTAACAGAAGAAGTGCAAAAAAGAATAGAACCATTTAAGAATCAGGAAAATCCTTTAAAAAATTCTAAGGAGTATCAAGAAGTAAATTAGGAGTACATAAAATGTGAACTGCATATTGTAAAAATACTAAAAAAAAAAAATTCTGCTTGTAAGTCTCATATAAATAACTGTTTAAATGATTGAACATATCATTAAATCTAACCTTCTAGAAAGATTTAGAAGTTAGTTTTCATCTGTCTGAAAGTGATTTGAGTCAGTCATCCAAGGTCTCATCTACCTCATCTACGTATCTAATTTCTTATACCTCTTTTTTTAGCAAAACTACTTCCAAGCATATTTTTGTAGATCTTTATAGAACACACAATCCTTTTTATCTTTGGCATATAAAATATCTCCAAGGTTTTATTTTTCTCCACTAAGAAATACCCCCACTAAGAAATACCCTCAGAACTGCATACGTCTTAAGAATATACGTGTACCAGAAAACGTACACAAGAAATACCAGTAACCATGAACAACCATAGTTCAACAGAAAGGATACTAAGTACAATAACAGACAGAAAAGGCCTTTGGGAGTTCCCAAGAAGAAAAGATTACTTCCAGCTGGAAGACAAACCTAAAAGCCAACTCTTGAAGGATAGATGATATTTGGAAATGCAAGAACAGGGAAATGGATAGGTACAGGCCAAAAAATGACAGAAGGCTCACAAGGAAAGAAGTATAAAAAGGATAAGAGAAAAAATATTTGAGGGAGGGTAATAAAGAAAAGTTGAAGTCATAGCATAGGACCCTGAAGACCAGATGAAGGAATTCAAGAGAACTCTTTGTACATACTTGGAAGTCTTTGAAGGTTTTTTAATCTAGAGAGAAACATGGTCTGAGATGTCCTTCTGGAAGACTTCTCTGACAAGATTCATCAGAGAGATCAATTAATGACATAAATATCAGAAAAAAAAAACACACCTTGAGCTAGAGCAAACACATGCAGATACTGAAAACTCACTGGAAACATACTTCAGAGCTATAGTTGTGGGTTCTGGGAGTAGAAAAAGAAACAGGAAAAACTTAAAGCTACATTTGGAAAGGGGTGGTGAAACAAAATGGAATCAAGGGTAATATTCAGGATTCAGACTCGGACAAATGAGTAATTAAAAGTTGCATGAAAAGAAAGAAGGGAACATGTTTGAGAACTAAGGAATATGATACATAAGGTGTCAACTGGGACTAAAATACAGTAGAAAAATATGGACTATGTGATGACTAATCAATCCATATGAATGGAAAGGTTGTCTGGGGCCTGAGTGATGCATTCTCTATCCTTAATTTCTTTACAAGTATGTATAGATCCCATGTTGTAACAAATACTCCACCATAAATATAAACCCTTCTTAACAAAAGTATTTCTTAGGCATGTAAAGTCTCACACATAAAGTATGTTACTCATACTCCTTTATAACATACAGTACAAATTTAAAAAACCACTTCCACACTCTTCAAAATACTGTAGTCATCAACTCAATTCTATTGCACAAGTAATCCATAAAACTTAAACTAGACCAAGCTTGTCCAACCTGCAGCCCAACACAAATTGGTAAAGTTTGTTAAAATATTATGAGATTTTTTTGCAATTTTTTAGCTCATCACCTATCGTTCATGCTAGTATATATATATTTTTTAGTTTAATATGATTTTATTTAAAAATATGTACAACTGAAGGAGGGATCTGATCATTTGTTAAAAGAAACCAATTTTCACAGTATATATTTGGCCATTTTAGCTTCGTGGCGAATAATAACAGAAAAGGAAGTTTCTGTTCAAATCCTCACTCCAGCACACTCAGCCAGGTGCTTGGCAAGATGACACATTTCCTGGCCTGAAGCTCAGCTGGGAAAAACGTGAAGGATTCCTTAACTCATTGTCTGGGACAAATCCAACTACCTTTTAACTCTTAACAATTGCAAGTATAAAATACTTGAAATTTACGAGATGCTCCATTTAATGGAACAACTCAAATGCTAAAAAATTAGGTCAAGTAATATGCTTTAATATTTTTAAATGTTACTTAAAACTTATTGAGACAAGATATGCAGCACATTCTTGGTATTATAAACTTCTACTGACAACTGCTGCTTGATGGTCAAAAACTTTTAAAAAAGAGAAGAAACCATACGCATTGGTATACAACAATGTCTGCAGGGAATGTCATGTTTTACGTTTTGTTAACTGAAATTGAACCTGACCAAAAAAAAAAAACAAAAAAAAACAAAGGTCTACAAAACCGACACCCATGTCATTTTAAATGATGAGGTAGATTGTTTCCTATGCAGTAAAATGAAGATAACAAAAAAATTCATACAACTTTCAAATCCTCTTAAAAAAAAAGTCCAAGTTATAGTCACTTTCACAAACAAGACATTCATAAACTATATGGTGGAGAGGTCATATTCAGACAGGTTCTGTACTTGATGTATTACTCAGAGATTCAATAATCAGTCTTGGATCAATCAGCTCTCCCCAAAATACAGTGATCTTGCTCTCCTGCATCAGAGCGTACTCCACTACCACGGTTCCATTTTCATTGTGATAAACCAAATCAAATTTCCCAGATTCTCTCAAGGTAGGTAAGGATGAAAGAATTTCTCTATTTACTTGCTGTATCTCTGGATTGCGGCTTAATATTTTTCCTTGTAATCAGAGACATCATGAGAGTGTAACTGGATGTTAGTTTCAAAGATTAAATGCAACCTTTTCTCCAATTTGAGGGGCAGCTGCTAACAGCAGTAACAGATTACAGTCCTTCTGGTGTGTCTCTACCGGATTCTGGAAAACAGTAGATGAATTTGTTACCACTTCATTTAATTGCTGTTGTCTCTGGTTGCCAGTGCTTCTATTTACAACACGGGAAACAGGATGCCCTCATCCTCGACCTCTCCCCCACATGCCCCGTCCCCTAGCTGCCTTCCAAGAAAAAAGGTCCTCTCCTCTACTCCATCCTCTTCCTAAACTGGGGACAGACACATTGGGAGAAGGACCAAGAGCCTGTCTGCCACCATTTAAGCCAGAAGGCTTTCATCCAGCAGCACCTGCAGTCTGTGATGACAGCCCAGGGCCTGGACAACCTCTTCCTGCAAAAAGGCCTACTGTCTTTTAGAAACCCACAGCACACTCCGGGGTGCTCGATGACATCAAGCATTGGTCATCTGACTCTGAACCAGAATCTGAACTAGAAGATGATGTTCCAGAGGTCTTGCCCTTGCTGGGCGTAAGGCTTAAGCCAGGTTTTGTAGCCAGTTTCTCTGCAGTTGTACTTTTGGTAGAGGTCTTTCCTTTGATAACTCAGTTGGTAATTTCTCTGAGGAATTTCTGGCCTCCAAACTGACTTTGCTGGGACCATCACTGATTGATTCATGACAAGACTCAGACTCCGAGGAGGAACTGGGACTCCCATTTGAGCAAACGCTTATATCACCTTTCCTTTTGGTTTTAACAAGGCTGTTTCTAGCAGAACCTTTTGGAGAACTACATCTCTAATTGGCCCAGTCTTTTACTGCCTGTACTTTAGGAAAGTTGAGATTCCTGGCCTTTTTTTCATATTCACATTTCTCCTTTTTTTTGGTGATTTTCTTTTGGTCTCTTTGTTATCATCATCCGCTGTCCCACAGGTTGCTTTATTTTTTCTCTCTTTTCTTTTTGGCTTATAGTCTGATCTGTGACAGCTTTTCGTTCTAGATTCAAGACCTTCTCATTATTGTTATTGTTCTCTTGCCTCTTCCAATGCTTCTTTGAATATTTGTAATCTGGTTCAGTTTCTTCATCCTCCTCTAACTTAAATGTCCGCTTTTTTGCTTTTCTAAGTGATAAATGAATACTGTCACCGTTACTGATGACTACAGAATTCTCAGCAACTCCTCTGTCTTCTAATTTAACTCTAAGGCAGTCATTGTCTCTCACCAGGCGTGCGCTCTCAGTTGGGGGCACGAGCCCCCGCTCCAGTTAGAGGCCTCGGAGGGCCCCAGAACCGACGCCAAAGCGCTGGCAGATGAGACTAATGAGATCTGTGATGACTCGGCATCTGTTCAAGTCAACCAAAAGCCAGGAAGGCCGTACAGTGCAGGGTATCTGCTGGTGGGTATTGAAGCCCTAGCCTAACCGCCTCGGAGGCTGCCATCTTGCTCGGAGCCTGTGTTAGTATATTTTATGTGTAGCCCAAGACGATAATTCTTCCAGTGTGGACAAAAGAAGCCAAAAGATTGGACAACTCTGAGCGAGGCTGAATTTATATGACTATCAAAGTCTGTGTGGAAAAGGTAAATAATGTATTAAAATATGCAACTCTCAAGATGTTTCTGCATGCCAACTCTCCTAATGACAATGGTGAAGAAAGAGTTAGAGCTAAGTATTATAGGTATACGATACTCAGTTTCACTTCTGCATTTCATTACTAACTAGTGGAGGAAGTTCCCTCTCTCAATTTAGGAATCTCCAACCATAATAAATATATATTCTATAGGCATTTAATTATTATAGAGGTTCCCTCTCCTGGGCTGTTTAGGACTGCTGACTATATTGAGACTTTGTGCTACTGGCACTTAATAGAAAAGATTAAAATAAATTAAATGATCTGATTTATTTTGAAGACAGGAAGAAATATAAGAAAATGCTCAAAGAGGAACATTTCTTTGTGGGATAATCTCTCTGAGACACACTGAGAGAGCTTTCACTTTTTATGGAAGTTCTCTAAAATGTAAATGAAACACATCAATCAAGTGATTCTTATAGTCTATGAAGATCCATGTGTTCGTAGAAGGGCTAAAATTAAAGAAGGAGTAGTGGAGTTTAAGAAGAGCAAGGAAGTTGACTTAATGGAAAGTAAACCAGAGTAACTGTAGTTCTACTTATATCTCAGATGGCAACAGTGAGCTATAAATTTAAGATTCTGGCTTCTTGGTGAAGACTGTATGTCATGTAATTAGATATACCTTGCTATCTTCCTAATAGGTAAGAATAAAAACCTTAAAAAGGGAAAAGAAGGTAAAAAAATAAATAAGTAAATAAACAGCTCAAAGAGAAAAGAGTCCATTTCAAAAATCATTAATTTTTTTTTTTTAAAAAAAAGCTTAAATACCTTAGGAAAGGTACTGTTACAAGTATGGAATATAAGAGGAAATGGATGATACAAAAAAGAAATGCAAAATCAAACTGTGGGGGTAAAAAGCTCAACTCTCCACTAATCAAAGCCAAAACATCCAAATTAAAATAGTGAAAAGCTGTTTTCAGCTTATAATATTAGCAAAGAGTAAAATATGGACTTCTCAAGGCCGGTAATATACAATGAAAGAACACTGTCACTCACTGGTAGAAGAAAAAAAATCATAATGTTTATTAAATGTACTTGGCAACATATTTTAGAAGTTCATACACTTTTACCTAGTAATATTACTTCCTAGACATCCTCGCAAAACAGTTCAGGAAATACAAAAAGATTTCTTCTTCAAAGATTCATGGCACAACACTCTATATGATAGAAAATAACCTAAAAACAACCTCAATGCCAAAAATCAAACAACTATTAAATGAATTATAGAATACCTAAAGAATGGACAATCATATAGACATTAAATAAATTTTAGAAGATATTTTATATTTTCTGAAAATTTATGTAATAAAAAAGCAGAATATAAAGATTTTAATACATTATAATCCCAATTAAAACACATACACACAGGTCAGGAGTTCAAGACCAGCCTGGCCAATGTGGTGAAAACCAGTCTCTACTAAAAATACAAAAATTAGCCAGGCACAGAGGCGGGCACCTGGAAACTCAGCTACTCAGGAGATTGAGGCAGAAAAATCACTTGAACCAGCGAGGCGGAGGTTGCAGTGAGCTGAGATCCTGCCATTGAACTCCAGACTGAACGCCAAGAATGAAAGTCCGTCTCAAAAAAAAAAAAAAAAACCACCACCACAAACACACATACGCATTTTCAAAAATTGTTACTTTTAAAGTGGTAGGAATACAAGCGATTGCTGTATTATCCTTAATAATTTTTGGTATTATGAAAATTTTCTACAGTGAAACTGTATCATATCATTACTTTTATCATTTGACATACATACACGTGTGTCTGTGTGTGTGTGTGTGTGTGTGTGTATGTGTATGTGTATATAAAAGCATGAGGACAAGAAAGCAGACTAAGATCTTAGAAGCTGTGGTCAAGAAAAAAAGAAAAGCGTGATGCAGATGGGGAGTTAAGAGGTTCAGTCAAAAACAAAACAAAACAAAAAAAGCTTTGATGGGTCCCCAACGTTCTCAGGGAACCACCCATTCATCTAGTAGAACCAGGTGACAAAGTTAGAGAAATCACTGATTCACAAATCTAGGAAATTTTCTTAAACTAAGTTTCCTCCACCTCCCTGGTTCAGCCTAAGTTTCCTTTATTATTACAACTATAATTCGTTTATTCTTTCCACCTATTATACTGTGGTTAAAATTTACAACTGAAATAAACTCAATCAATTTTAAGAAATGTCTTCTATGTGCAGGATTTGTCTAGAGACTGTAGGGGCACAAAGATGTCTGCGATAATGTCCAAAAAATCTGTAATCTAGAAGGAGAAATAAGAAAAGTATCCTAAAAGAGATAGTCCCTGTCTAAATATATAAAATATCTGTCTTTACACAAATCAATACAAAAAGTACTGAAAAACAGCTTTACAATTCTCAAATAAGATAGCGAAGATAGATTTGAAAATTGCATACATGTAAGATGTCAAGTTTTTAGAATATAAAAATAGCAGCAATTCCCACCTTATTGATTATGAGAATAGCAGATATAAGTATAGCCTATAAGAAATTATAAAGGAGGTTACTGTAAGAATTACCTGTAACCTAAAAGTAACCACTGTTAATATTTTGGTGTAGGACCTTCTAGCCTTTCCAAATGCAAACACACGTGTGTGCATGTGTGTGTATGGTTTAACTGAGATCCTAACATATTCAGAGGTTTACATTCTGATTCCTTTTAACTTCATACTTTTTTGATATAGTAAATATCTTCTAAAATTTAGAACTTGGTAAAAAAAAATGGTCTTGGGTTCAAATCTCAGACTCACTACTTACTATGTGACTTTGGGTAATTTACTTCAACTCTCTAAACTTTTTCCTCTTCTATAATATGGGGATAATAAACCCTAAGGTCTTAGGATCATTGTGAGAATTAAACAGGAGAGTATATGTTAAATTAATTGTACTTTACCTGGCATGTGGTAAATATTTAATGAATACTAGATACTTTATTTAAATGTCTGAGAGATGATTATAAGTAGTTTATATTCTGAAGGACTACTGAAAAAGATAAGTCATTACATTTTTATTTCATAAGCAACATTTAATTATCTTCACTTTATTTTTTTTTTAAACTAAAGGCAAGCCAATTTTGCATTTTGATTTTAGTACTTGAAAGCCAAATAAATGATTACTCTTTCTATGGCTATGATAATAATTCACAAATAAATATGAATCAGCTTAAAAAGCCTGGCCAACATGGCAAAACCCTGTCTCTACTAAATATACAAAAAAAAAAAAAAAAAATTACCAGGCATGGTGGTGCATGCCAGTAATCCCAGCTATTCAAGAGTCTGAGGCAGGAGAATCGCTTGAACCTGGGAGGCAGAGGTTGCAGTGAGCCGAGAGCATGCCACTACACTCCAGCCTGGGTGACACAGTGAGACTCCGTCTCAAAAAAAAAATCTTATTATTACACAGAAGAGTTCTAAAGGACAAGAAGTCATGGGAAAAGTTAGTCTGTAGAGAAGGATAAACACCACCATGAAATCATAAAATCCTAGAACTAGAAGAGGAATTCTAAAGGTAGCTGCTTCACTATCCTACGTTCAGACAGTATATCATCTTTCAACACCTCTCATCTTTCAACAAATACTACTTTACGCTTAAAATTGTTTTTTAATTCAAGAACCTTCTTTTTAAGAACTTACAATATATCATAACTACCGTAAAATTATTCCTACAATCTAGTCTAAATTATTTTTACAATCTAACCTAAATCATTCCTGATAATATTTGCATCCGATCTTATTTTGCCCTAATGAAAACAGTGAACAGCTGCTCACATATGGCTTTATACCTTTTTGAATTAAAGTTAGAAATACAAGAACAGCTGTCAAACAAGCACAGAGCAGTGAGATAAATTTCCCAATGAACATGTCCCTGACAAACATCCTATAGTTAGTTCTTCCTAGCCAAATACCCCAAAACAAAATAAAACAACAACTACAACAAAAATTCAAACTGTACACCCATAGAAGCCAAGGAAGTTGATAATCAGGTTAAAAATAAATAGAAAAAGAATACTTTTATGGACAAATTCCAAGGGAGCAAAACAAAAATTAATGAACTGAGCTACAGACATCAGAAGTATTACTATGAGAGAGGAATTCCGTAGCTCCAGGGGGACTGACAATGTTTTTATACATCTATGAGTCAAGATCCTCTTGCTTGCTCGGTGCCAAGTTTTATATCACCAGGGACAAAAATTCTTTTCAAAGTATTATTTTAGAGAAAATGCCATGAAAAAGAGCACTTTACATTTTGTTTTTTCGTGCTAACAACTCCCAATGTAAAGACAAGAAGTCAGGCAGTGGCAATTGGGCTGGCACCTGTTCCAAATTCTCTGTGGGGTCATACACTAACTTTTCAACAATGTTCAAAAGACACATATTTTGTTTAGAAATCATAAATGTACCAAATTATTAGAGATACTACATATTGCAGGAAAAAAAAAAGTTGAGAAAACCAATCTCCAAGGTCAAGAAGAATTATACATTTCCAAATGCTTCTTTAATAGAGATAAACCAAGATTAGGAAGCAGTAACTGTTAAAATGTGTTCTTAGATCTAAATGAAAATAAGTAAAAGCCATTAGCTTTATATAGTGAAAAGCAAAAAAAAAAAAAAAAAAAAAAAAAAAAAAAAAATCCCATGCTGTAAAGACACATTCTATGAAGATTTTTTTTTTTTAAAAAGAAGTCAAAGTTCCAGTTTCATTATGGTGCCATAAGGCAACTATAGGCTCTCTCCTGTTGATTAAAAAGAAAAACGTCAGACAAAATACAAAAATCTCTCAAGGCCTCTGAAAAGCAATGAAAAGCAGACAGACTGTGGAGACAAGTAAAAACGTGAAGAAGTGCTATGCACAGGGCGAGTGGGAGGGGCTGAATATTCAAAGAAGTCTTTGCTTGTCTTTTCTCTCAGCCTTTCCCCTCTTTCTGTTTTATTTCCATTTTTCATAAGCAAGCTTAGGTTGAAAACATCTAACAATTTCACAGGTGAGAGTACAGGAAGCTAAAAAACTAGATTAGAAAGAATATAAGAAACTATACACCAAAACTGGGCCACTAATTGCTCTTGATTTGTTGGGATTTGTTGCTCTTTAGTAAATAACTTGAGAACCTCACTAAACATATAATAGCTAAGAGGGCCAGATGTTCATAGATGTCATATTTAACAAGTAAAGACATTAAGATGGGAATTATTCAAGTTTAAAAAATATAGGTATCTGAAAAAAACATGAAAAATATTATCAACTTAAAGGTAATTTTTAAAAAACTGTATAGATTTCAATAATTCGTTTAATGGTTACATTCAAATCTTGGCTCAATTTCTAAAATATTATTACATTACAATCACACTTTAATAAGTTTACTATGTATTGTCCTCAGATCTGGCTATGCATGAAGTCAAACCTTATAAATATAATAAATTATCCAAGTAACTTCCCTTAGATTACAAAAATCTATGTCTTAATTCACCTTAAAAATGGTTAACCATTTATGAAATGAGCTTTTAAAAAACTACCTACTTTTGTCAGATGAAGTATAAGAAAAAAACCTCATAAAAAATGGAAACTTAAAATAAGTAACAAAAATTAAGACTCAGATCATGACAATGGCATAAAACCCGCCTACAAAATTCTTCATACCTCATTAAAATATTTTGCTTTTTCTAATTTACCAAATTCCTTGAATAACTTCCCTATTCAAACCAGAAACCAGAAAATGTTTTGAATATTTAAGAAAACTGCTTAGTAACTCCTGCAATTCTTACCAAGGCATAGCAGAACTGGGAAAGATAAAGGAATATGGACAATATAGAAACTAAAAACAAGGAAACTAAAAACAGAGGGAAGAGAGAGGGGATTCTATTGATTGACCCCCAAGCAGGGGAGCTAAGCATATGTTTAACAAGTTTCTTAAGTGAATTTTAAGTCAATCATATGGAATGCCACATAACCAAATGCCCGAAAACTAGAAGAAAGCGTTTTTAATAGTAAAAATGTTTAAATGAGTTTTGATTACTTTTCTTGATAATTTGAGGCATGAGTAATTAATAAACAATTTTTTGTATATGTGTGTATGACTAGTGTCAGGCCTCTGAGTCCAAGCTAAGCCATCATATCCCCTGTGACCTGCACATATACATCCAGATCCCCTGAAGCAACTGAAGATTCACAAAAGAAGTGAAAATAGCCTTAACTGAGGACATTCCACCATTGTAATTTGCTTCTGCTCCACCCTAACTGATCAATGTACTTTGTAATCTCCCCACCCTTAAGAAGGTTCTTTGTAATTCTCCCCACCCTTGAGAATGTACTTTGTGAGATCCACCCACTGCCCACAAAACATTATTCCTAACTCCACTGCCTATCCCAAAGCCTGTAAGAACTAATGATAATCCACCACCCTTTGCTGACTCTCTTTTTGGACTCAGTCTGCCTGCACCCAGGCAAAAAAAGCTTTATTGCTCACACAAAGCCTATTTGGTGGTCTCT